>NC_058383.1:23520222-24155607 GCF_018350175.1 Felis catus | reverse complement strand
TGTAATATTTATCCTGCAAATATAGGCCATAAGGTCCAGGCATTTCTTAGGGAAAGTCTAGTTAAGCCTTGCTGATTTTCTTGCTTCTATTCCTGATTAATTTTGGAAAAAGTTATTCATTATTTAGAATTCATGGCTGTTTTTTAGAATTTCCATTCCTCTTGGGATGATTTCCTTCTTAAAGATCCAAGTTATAAAAATCACTTCTCTGAATGCTTAAAAGAAATTCTGTCTTTTAAAAAAAATAGCATATGATTTAATTGACATGTAGAATTAAGAAACAAAACAAGTGAATATAGTGGGGTCGGGGGGAGAGAAAGAGGCAAACCAAGAAACAAACTCTTAACTATAGAGAACAAACCGATGGTTACCAGAGGGGAGGGGAGTGTGGAGATGGGTTAAAAAGTTGATGGGGATTTAGGTGTGCACTTGTTGTGATGAGCACCAGATGCTGTATGGAAGTATTGAATCACGATATTGTGTCCCTGAAACTAATATTACATTGTATGTTAACTAACTGGAATTTAAGTAAAAACTTAAAAAAAATAAATTCTCTCTTTTAAAGATTTAAAGTACATATTGTAGCATGTTAATTCACAATATTTCTACTATGTGGATGACTTTTCCTTCTCTAATCTCCGCCATCATTCTCCCGACAAACTATTTGTTATTCAAAACTCAGTCAAGTTGTACACGATGCTGAGGTGATATTCAAAGACTTCATGGAATTACTAAAATAAATCTTTGTTAACATCTTTGAGATTATCCCCAGTTTAGCTTTCATAAAACCATCCACTCTAGACCAGACACCTAAATAGAATTTACTTTTATGATTCTTGTTTTGAAAATATAGGAAAAAGTGTCCAAGGAACTATCTGGAGAATCCGATGATGAAGATGTACAAAATGAAAGACAGAGAATCCTGGGGCAGCCTAGGGAGTTGCTGAATTCTGCAGTACTTATTAAGGAACTCACAAAGGTAACATCATTCACTGGCCAATATATGCTGGCTTCATTTATCCCTAAGAACATGTCATTGGTGTCTGGGACACACTGTGGTTTGTCAGAATCTATGAATATTTTTCCAAGTGTAATAGAAAAGTTCTTGTAAAACTGTCTGAAGTAGTGGTCCATAGAGATCTGAGAAATTTATTATATTTGATTTTCAAATATTCTTTACTATATTGTGTTTTCTGGCTTTTTTTTTAGATATATTTTAAGTATCCAGTCATTCTGGCTGTGAAAAATATCTCTGTTACAATCCAAAAGGGAGAGTGCTTTGGATTGCTTGGATTCAATGGAGCTGGAAAAACTACTACCTTCAAAATTTTGACTGGAGAGGAGACTGTTACCTCTGGGGATGTGTTCCTTGGGCAATTTAGCATCACTAAAAGGCTCCAAAAAGTAAGACATTATTACAGTCTAAGATATAAGAAGTTTGATGACTTGAGGTACAGGTAATGGGCAGATGCTGAAGATAATAGATGGCCATCATGAGAGACATTGATATTGATACTGTTGGCTCAGTAAATTCTGGAGAGAGAAATAAATTTTTGAGGATAGGCAACAAGAGCAGAATCTAAGACATGAGTATCTTTTGTGTTCTTTGAAAATGTTAGATTAAAGGCAAGTTCTATCAATAGTACATCTAATATATGCCAGACAAGGTACTGTAAGGAAGGAAAGACTGGGCAGAAGATGCAGTTCACATATAAGTGCAGTTCACTTATAATTGAGGTCTTCATGCACATTAGAGTTCTGGAACAGGATGGCCTTTCCAAGGGGTCCCAAATCAAAGCAAGATAGCTGTTTTTTGTATCTCTGAATCAGCCAGTCATTGGTTTACATGCCACCTGGGAAAGAGTGAATAATCTTGGGGAAAAGCTAAGTGGGGGAAAAATTCAAGAAGAAAATGGTCAAAGGTTTCAAACTTCAGAAAGTCTCAGGCAACGTAAAGCCTGAATAGTGCATATTGGATTTTTTTAAGTTTACTTATTTTGAGAGAGAGAAAGAGAGAGAGAGACAGAGAGACAGAGAGAGGAGATAGAAAATCCTAAGCAGGCTCCATGGTGTCAGCACAGAGCCTGATGCGGGGCTCAAACTCACAAACCGTGAGCTGAAATCAAGAGGCAGACACTTAACTGACTGAGCCACCCAGACACCTGTATATTGGATTTAGCAACTAGAACTTCACTGATGCACTTAGCAAGAACTATTGTACTATGGTCAGTTGGGTGGTAGTAATGGGAGCCTGAATGGTGCTTTTCTTTCCTCTTTAGTTCACAGGACATTGTCATTATGACATCAGGAAGATGGGGTTGTGGGAGTCTGCATGCTCTAGGATGAATAGTATTCTAGTAACAGAGGTGAAGCTAAGAATTTGGATTATACTTTGAAGAAAGTTAGTTTTGTTTTGTTTTGTTTTTTTCAGAAATTAGAACACTTTATTATAAATATTTCCAGAATATAAACTGATTTTATATCAAGACTCTTTGAAACTTTTAAAACTATATGTAACCTTAGCTTATTATTATTATAATGCATTTCATTTTCCACTTTGCAATCTAGAAAATACACTGCAAGTTAGGTCTAACAAAGAAAAAAAAATCAGTCTAAATTGTGTCAAAGAGAAAACTAATGAATATAAAAATATCCCACCCAAAACTAAAACAAACCTAATCAAGAAATAGATTCTGCAAAGCCCGTTAATACTTCAATTTAAAATAAGTGACCTCCCAAGGGAAAAATACTTCTACTCTCATAGCAATTTGATGAGGAAAAGCAGTGCCACTCTCATTAAGGAAAATTACATTATATAGAAGAAAAACGTAGGGATGCTTTCAGGAAATGAGGAAAAGTAATTTCCGTGCTGGAGAGTAACCACATTAAATACTTCCAGTTCACTTGGCCTGTTGTTAGAAATTAAAGTACCTGTTGACATGAAAAAATCGATATGAACATGGACATCATAAAACCAAGCTCCTCAACTATTTTTTCAATTTAACCTCAGGAGAACCAACTCAGGATCTTCAAAATCCAAGGATAGACTGGTCCCAAAGCATTTCTTCCTCTGTCCTCTCTTTACCTTGTTCCTTTTTCTCTTTTCTACGCTTACATTCCTCTTTCTTAGAGGCCACATCTCGGCCTTTTTTCTCCTTTCGATTCTTAAGCTTTTCTGTACTGACCCTGACTGTTTCCATTTGTGTTTCATTTCTTTGGAAGTTCTTGTGTTTGTCTGAATCTATTTCCTCACAACCTTTTTTCCTCCTAAGCTTGGGCCGCTCCTCCTCTGCTTTTTCTCTGGCTTCCTCTGGATGCCTTTTCCCCTGCTGATGTATCTGTTTATGACTGGCCTGATGGGCGCTGGCACTGTTTTCTGAGGAGAGACGCTTGTAAACTCCAGATTCCACACTGTATGGGTGACGGTTATACCCTTGCTGACTAAGGTTCAGGGGTCCTGGTTTTTCTGAGAAACAGTCCCTGGTGAACTGGCAGTAGCTCAGAGAGTCTAGTCTTAGCCTGCTGTCCTGAGCTGGTAGCCACTGAGGTAACCGGTTTTCCACCTTTGGTGAAATAGAGCATGATCTCGGGTAGGTCTGGACAGTCTCAGATGAGAGTCTGTGATCAAACATTCTATGCCTCGGTCTGTAATCAATCTCTTCTTTGTACCCACAAGTTTCCAAACAGTCCTCTCTCATCTTTCTGAAACAAGTCTTTGGCTCTAAGCCTCTGGCTTTCTGCACTTTGATATAATCTTCAAGTTCATCTTGAAAAGAGTCATATGTCTTCTTTGAATGCTTCATTAGGTTGACAGCAAGGGGTTCTCTTTATCAGGCTGGGAACTTGGTGAAGAAATCTGATCATATTCCCCCATTAATTGCTTCAGTTTTCTAGCATGGACTTTCCCCAAATGGTGAGACTGTGCAACAACCAGGAAGCTTCTCTGAGGCAGGGGCGGGTGTCTACAACTACTGTCCCCCTCCCTGCCAACGCCGCTGGCCAGCCGGGGGATAGGCCGGGGTGGAGGTGGCGGAGAGGCAGGGACAGGTGCTGAGAAAGTCAGTTTTGAAGCAAAGAAAGTTCACTTGTGAGAAGTTTGAGAAACATTCACTCAAAGTTGTGGGAATGAAATAGGAGATATTTTATACATTAAATAACTTGACCACATTTACACTTGAAGGGAAGAAATTGAAATAGAGAAAGAAGTGATACATGATAAAAGGAAGTGAGTGGGTTCTTCCAGGTGGTCCTTGGGGTCAGAGATTTCAAAATTCCCAGCAGGCAGTGATGAGGTTCTTAAAAAAATAGAAATGGAAATGTCATATGATCTGGAAATTTCACTACTGAGTATTTACCCAAAGAACACAAAAACACTAATTCAAAAAGATATATGCATGCACCCCTATGTTTATTGCAGAATTATTTACAGTAGTCAAGATACAGAAGTAACCTAAGTGTCCATTGATAAATGAAGGGATAAAGAAGATGTATATACAATGGAATATCACTTAGCCATAAAAAATGTTATCTTGCCATTTGCAACAACATGGATGGACATAGATGGTATTATTCTAAGTGAAATAAGTTATACAGAGAGAGAAAAATACCATGTGATTTTACTTATACGTGGAATCTAAAAAAACAAATGAACAAACAGAAATAGAAACAGACTCCAGATACAGAGAACAAACTGGGGGTTTTCAAGAGGGAAACAGGTAGAAGGATGGACAAAATAAATGAAAGGGATTAAGAGGTACAAACTTCCAGTTATAAAATAAATAAGTCATGAGGATGATAAACATAGCATAGGGGATATATTATAATATTATATATAACAATATAACAATATTATAATAATATTGTCTAGTGACAGTTGGTAACTATACATATGGTGAGCCCTGCATAATGTATAGAATTTAATCACTATGTTGTACACCTAAAACTAATATAATATTGTATGTCAAACATACTTCAATAATAAGATTTAAAGAAAATAAGTAAAAGTGGGGTGCTGAAGTCTCCAACTCATATTTTTCAGTTGTTTATTTCTCCCTTCAAATCTATTATTGTTATCTTCATATACTTTAGAGCTCTGATGTTTGGTGCATATATGTGTATAATTGCTATATTTTCATGGTAAATTGATCCTTTTATCAATATATAATACTGTATTTGTTCTTGTAGCAGTTATTGACTTTGTCTATTTTCTCTAATAATAGTATAGCCATTCAGCTCTTTTGGGCACTATTTTCATGAATTTTTTTTCCTATCCTTTTACTGTCAACTTATTTGTGTCCTTAAACCTAAGTGAGTCTGACTAGATAACATATATTTGGATCATGTTTGGTTTTTTTAATTCATTTTGCCAATCTATGCCTTTTGATTGGGGAATGACATTTAGAGAAATTACTGATAGAGAAAGACTTTTTCCATTTGTTGTTTACCATATCTCTTATTGATGTTTTTTGCCCCTGATTTCCTCCATTAATGCTTTACATTGTGTTTAGTTGATTTTTTTGTAGTTACATGTTTTGATACACTTATTTACTTTTGTGTATATTGTACAGATATTTTCTTTGTGGTTACCATTGGGGTTTCATCTAATATCGTAAAGTTGTAACAATCTATTTTGAATTGATACCAACTGAATTTCAATCACACACAGAACTCTATTTCTGTACACCACTGTTCCCATGTCCACACCATGTCATTGTTGTCAAAAATTACATCTTTATACTTTGTATACCATTAAAAATTATTTTATGCATTTGCCTTTTAAATATTGTATAAAATAAATAGTTGAGTCATAAATCAAAAGTATAATAATTCTGGTTTTTATATGTGTCAGAGGACTTTGCTTTACCAGAGATCTTTATCTCTTCATATGGCTTTAATTTACTGTCTAGTGTCCTTTAATGTCCATGTAAAGGATTGTTTTTAGCATTTATTGTAGGGTAGATCTGTTGGTAATGAACCCCCTTATCTTTTATTTATCAGGGAATTTCTTATTTTCTATTTTTGAAGGACACGATTCTTGCTATAGAATTCTTGGTTGATGTTTTTTCTTACTTTAAATATATCATCCCACTACTTTCTAGTCTCGGAAGTTTCTGCTGAGAAGTCTACTGATGTTCATATTGAGAATCCTTTATATATGATAAATTGCTCTTGCTTGCTGCTTTCAAGATTACATCTTTGTTTTAGTCTTTTGACAGTTTGATTAAAATGTGTCTTATTGTAGGTATCTTAGGGTTTTCCTACTTGAAGTCTGTAAGTGTCTTGAATTTGTAAATCCATATATTTTGTTAAACTTCAGAAGTTTTTTCTAATAACCTTTCCTCCCATTTCTGTCTCTCTTCTCCTGAGAATCCCATGTGTATATGCTGCTGTGTTTGATGATGTAGAATAAGCCCCTTCTTTTTTCTTTCTGCTACCCATACTTAATAATTTCAAGTCTCCTATATTCAAGTTCACTGATTCTTTCTTCTTCCTGATCAAACTCCTCTTGAACACTTGTAGTGAATTTTTTTTTAATTTTTTTTTCAACGTTTATTTATTTTTGGGACAGAGAGAGACAGAGCATGAACGGGGGAGGGGCAGAGAGAGAGGGAGACACAGAATCGGAAACAGGCTCCAGGCTCCGAGCCATCAGCCCAGAGCCTGACGCGGGGCTCGAACTCCCGAACCGCGAGATCGTGACCTGGCTGAAGTCGGACGCTTAACCGACTGCGCCACCCAGGCGCCCCTGTAGTGAATTTTTAAATTCATTCATTATATTTTTCAGGTCCAGAATTTCTCTTTTTTTTAAATTATTTCTTCCTCTTTGTTGATATTCTCCTTTTGTTCATTTATCATTTTCATAATTTTCTTTAGTTTCCTTTAGTTCTTTCAGCATATCGAAGACAATTATTTTAAAGTCTTTATCAAGTAAGTCATAGCTGTGCTACTTCTGGAGCAGTTTCTGCCAATTTATTTTATTCTATTCTTTGGGCCTTATATTCATGTTTATTTGTATGTCTTTTTGAAAATTGGGCTGTTGACAAAGCAGCCACCTCTCCTAGTCTTTGCCGACTGGCTCTGTGCTGAGGCAGTCCTTCACTATTTAGCTGACTGTGTTCTGAACTTGGATATCAGCTTTAGGTGAAGGCTTATGATAGATATTCTATGTCTTCTGTGCGTGCATCTTGTCTGCTTGTTCATGTGGCTTTTTGTATTCTTCCAGGAGTCTGCAGGTCTATAGTCCTCCTGCAGCTTTCATGAACAGTACCCTCCAGTTTTTTGCCCAAGCAAAACAAACACCAATCTTCAGGCAGTCCCCAGCCAGGTTATATTTACTCAACCTCCTCTCATTTGGGAGAAGTAATAGGGAACTGGGCTGCTGCCTCCTCCGACCAAGACTGTTCTGCAACAGGGAGGGTTTGGGCAAGGATGAGTAAAAATGCCACCAAATATCTTACTATTTTGAAGATGGCTTTTTCTTAAATACTCACTTGGTTGCTGTAGGCTTCAACGGTTTTTCAGTGCTCCTATAAGGATATTTTAGTCCCTTTCTGATTGTTTTTTGAGGTTTCCATGGAAAACAAGGGCTTAGAGCTTCCCAGGTGGACATTTTTCTAATTTACTCTTTTTAGCATTGTTTTGTAATTCTACCCCTAAACTCCTTTACAGTTTTATTTATTTCCTTATAACAACTCCTCCTCCTCCTCCCCTTCCCCTCCTCCTCCTTTCTCCTCTTTCTCCTCCTCCTCCTCCTCCTCCTTTGTCACATTATTATTATTTGTACGTTGTGGGTTTTATTTATACTGTTCATGGGATCTTTTTTTTCTGACATAAGTTGCTAGTATTCAGGAATGCTATTGAATTTTTATATGCTGATATTATTATCCAGAAACCTATATGAACTAATTCTCTAATTAGTTTTCAGTTTATCTACAGATTAGCTTGGCTTTTCTATGTAGGTAGGTTTATCATCTAAAAATAATGAGAGTTTTTCTTCCTTTCCCATTGTCATTCTTCATTTATTGTGCTATTGCATAAAGTGGGACCACCAGTACAATGTTGAATACTGGCAATGATGATAAATATCTTTTTTTGCCCCTGCCTTTGCATGGAATACTTCTAAATTTCTACTACTATATATTATATTTGGCTACCCTTTGTCAGTTTAAGAAAATTCATTTCTATGTCTAGTTTGCTACAAGCTTTTAGCATTTTTTTCTTTTTTTATTTAAATCCAAGTTAATTAACACATAGTGTAATAACAATTTCAAGAATAGAATTTAGTTATTCATCACTTATATATAATGCCCAGGGCCCATTCCCACAAGTGCCCCCCCTACTGCCCATTGTCCATTTGGCCTATTTCCCCACCCAACACTACACCAGCAACCCTCAGTTCTCTGTATTTAAGTGTCTTACAGCTTGTCTCCCTCTCTGTTTTTATCTTATTTTTGCTTCCCTTCCCCTATGTTCATCTGCTTTGTATCTTAAATTCCACATATGAGTGAAATCGTAGGACATTTGTCTTTCCCTGACTGACTTATTTCGCTTAGCATAATACACTCTAGTTCCATCCACATTGCTACAAATGGCAAGATTTCATTCTTTTTGATTGCCAAGTAACATTCCATTGTATATATACATACCACATCTTCTTTATCCATTCATCAGTCGAGGGGCTCTTTCCATACTTTGCATTTCCACAAACAGTGCAAGAGGGTTTCCCTTCCTCCACACCCTCACCATCACCTGTTGTTTCTTGGGTTGTTGGTTTTAGCCATTCTGATAGGTGTGAGGTGATATCACATTGTAGTTTTGATTTGCATTTCCTTGATGATAAGTGATATTGAGCATCTTTTCATGTGGCTGTTGGAAAGCTGAATGTCTTCTTTGGAGAAATGTCTGTTCATGTCTTATTCCCACTTTTTAATTGGATTATTTCATTTTCAGGGGTTGAGTTGTATACATTCTTTATATATTTTGGATACTAACCCTTTATTGAGTATGTCATTTGAAAATATATTCTCCCATTCAGTAGGTTGTCTTTCAGTTTTGCTGATTGTTTACTTCACTATGCAGAAGCTTCCTATTTTGATGTGGCCCCAATAGTATATTTTTGCTTTTATTTCCCTTGACTTGGGAGACATGTCTAGAAAAATGCTTCAGTGGTGAATATCAGAGAAATTACTGCCTAAATTCTCTTCTAGGACTTTTATGGTTTCATGTCTCACATTTTGGTCTTTAATCCATTTTGAGTTTTTTTGTGTGTATATGGTGAAAGAAAGTAGTTCAGTTTTGTTATTTTTCATGTAGCTGTCCAGTTTTCCCATCATCAATTGTTGAAGAGACAAAACTGTTTTTATTCCATTACATATTCTTGCCTCTTTTGTTGAAGATTAATTGGCCATATAATCATGGGTTTGTTTCTGGACTTTCTTTCCTGTTCCATTGATCATGTGTCTATTGTTGTGTCAGTACCATACTGTTTTGATTTGTATAGCTTTGTAGTATAACTTGATATCTTGAATTGTAATATCTCCAGCTTCACTTTTTTCATTAATATATTCTTAATTTTTTAAATATATTTAAACATAATAAGCACAATCATTTTCTCATCTGATCTGATAATACCAATATTTGAAGTCATTAAAAATATGTTGCTGGTAAGTATTATTTCTACTGATGGCATTCATGGTATCTTTTTCTTTGTTCACTGGGTTATGTTGTATGCAGTTCATTTACTTTCAAAAATAATATGGGACAATAATTTTATACCTAGAATAGAAGAAAGGGTTTGTTTCGATTTCTGCAAAGAGACTAGGGCTGCAAATAGTCTGGGATTACTGTAAATTAATTAATAAAATCTCAGAGGAAAAAGGATGAATTTTAATTATTTAGAAATACTGTTTTAAATATTAATTTTTAATTAATTTTAATAAAATAATGTTACATGTGGATCTTGAGAAACTTAACGGAAGACCATGGTGGGGGGGGGGGGAGGTACAAACAGAGAGGGAGGGAGGCAAACCATAAGAGACTCTTAAATACAGAGAACTGAGGGTTGATGGGGGTGGGGGAGAGGGGAAAGTGGGTTATGGGCATTGAGGAGGGCACTTGTTGGGATGAGCACTGGGTGTTGTATGGAAAACAATTTGACAATAAATTATATTTTTAAAAAACAATTATAAAAATAAATAAAATAGGGGCACCTGGGTGGCGCAGTCGGTTAAGCGTCCGACTTCAGCCAGGTCAGGTCACGATCTCGCGGTCCGGGAGTTCGAGCCCCGCGTCAGGCTCTGGGCTGATGGCTCGGAGCCTGGAGCCTGTTTCCGATTCTGTGTCTCCCTCTCTCTCTGCCCCTCCCCCGTTCATGCTCTCTCTCTGTCCCAAAAATAAATAAACGTTGAAATAAATAAATAAATAAATAAATAAATAAATAAATAAATAAATAAAATTTTATTATCTTTTCCTCTGAATACCTATTTGCATCTGAATGCAAATCCATAAAAGGATTGGTTAATTGGCAAAACAACATTCATTGCATTCTGTTTGTGACAGTGGGATAAGGCTTTGCTTCTGGTTCAGTCTTACTGTGAAACAAGATCTAGACATGACTGTGCAGGTTGTGCAATGCAAAAACTTCCATGGTGGCCATGCCCATTAGAGTTTCTTATTAATGAGGGGAGTAATTCATACTCTAAAATTCCAAATTCACTGGGCTCTGAGACTTTATTTCTAACTTTTTCATTGCTAATATCATTAAAACTGAACTAAGGAATCTTTTATTCCAACTTATTACAACAGATCCAGTGGCCATCATTGTGTAGCATTTAGAAAAGAAAAATTCTTGGTAAGACTCTTAGAGACATGGCCTGGAGGACTGTAGTCTTCTGTCTCATCCAGGGACACTCAGTGGGATAGATGACTTGGGTCCTTATTAAGGCAATTCTCTTAATCAGGTGAAATCAAGAGTTGGCTATTGTCCTCAGTCTGAAGCATTGCTGGAATACATGACTGGTCGGGAAATAATGATCATGTATGCCAGGTTATGGGGAATCTCTGAGCCCCAGATTCAGCTGTATGTGAATAGATGGTTGAATTCAATGCAACTGGAACTCCATGCTGACAAGCTTATCATAACCTACAGGTGAGTTATTTCATTATTAGGATCTTTTTGTTGCAGCTGTTATAATGTTGAGATGCCTCCCTATGTCTCTGATGTTTGAAATAAATGTGCACAGCTCTACCCAAGGCCCTCTGTAACAGTATTATCTAATTGTGAAACTATCTCATGAGTTGCTAATATCAGATAATAGCAATTAAGATCAATCAGTGTAGTTCCATGTCTTTCTTTTGCAGAGATGAAACTAAAATCCTGGTTAAATTTGAACTATAGACTCTAAATCTCAAAAGAGATGTTTCCTCAATATATTATCTATTATCACAAAGGTATACTATTCGTCCTAGTGTCCAAATTGTTCTTTGTCTCCCAAGAAAGAAGAAATCTAGGCCCTTTGAATTATGGGAGATTCATATACTTGGGAAATCATGGTACCCTAAGCACAAGTAAATAAATGTCACTGATAATGTGGCTAAAATCAGTTACATAGAAGTCACTCATCTACATTTCAAATGAAAATTATTTGATATATACACCTGTACTGGACCTAACTTATTGAAGTAAAACTAATCAACATTGCGCAATTTCATGTTAAATGTTTGTTGATATGTTTGTGCTATTTCCTATAAATAACTAATTTGTATAACCTCCCTTTCTTCTAAATTTTCTTTCCTTCTATGACCATAAAGTGGAGGAACCAAACATAGGCTGAGTACTGCTATTGCCCTAATGGGAAATACCTCAGTCATTTTGCTAGATGAGCCATCAACTGGCATGGACCCTGGAGCCCGACGCCTGCTCTGGGATGCTGTGACATGGACACGTGAAAGTGGCAAAGCCATCATTATAACTTCCCATAGGTGTGGCTCATTTGGAGGCTTGAACGAGGGTTGGCAAGTACTATATTGACTATAAGCAAGAATTATTTGGGGCTAGGAATATTGACAATAAATTTTAGTGTATGTGAGTTCCTCCTTAATCCTAATGAATAGAGTGGCCAAAAATACTCACTGAGTTAAATAATTAAGAGTGGAGAAAGAGCAGGAAGTTTAAGAGATGCTGTGTTTGAGGATTTGTACTCTACTAATTGTTTGAAAATTTGTCACTTCCCAACTATAATCTTTATGATTACCAAATTCCACTTCACATTGAAAACAGAGTCACAAATCCTGGCTCTGTTTGAACTACAGAATGTCCCCCAAAACCAGAACTTTTTATGGTATCATGTTTTGCTAGAATGGAGGAATGTGACGCCTTCTGTACCAGGCTGGCCATCATGGTGGAGGGAAAGTTCATGTGCCTGGGTAGCCCTCAGCACCTCAAAAGCAAGTTTGGCAACATTTACGTCCTGAAGATCAAGGTCAAGATTGATGCACAGGAGGATAAACTGAATGATTTAAAATTTTTCATCACAATGACATTCCCAGGTAAACTAGGTTAGGCTAACTTTTATAAAGATGTGTTAAATCATGGTTTTATTGTTTCATCATCCATATGTTTTATGTCTTCAGTAAGTGTTTCCTGTGGGATATTGATATTTATTGACCTTCCATACTGAATTCCTTTTGGGATCCTTCTTTCTATAACTTTAGCATAACGATACATATTTTTTCACACACGTATAAAAAGGTTCTCACTAATCTCTTGTATCATTGTAATAAGGCAGTTTTGGATTTGTGCTATCAATATAAATTATACCACTAAAGTCATATTTTCAAGTACAATGCTCATTTTCACATATTACTTTTGCAAAGTCTTAAGGCTTTTTATTCTAACTAAGCATGTATCCCAATCTTTTGATATCTCAGCCAGGATGTGATATAGAAATGCAAACAAGAACCACTAAGTTTTTCTCTTCTCTCAAGATTAGTTCTGCTTCTGCTGCTAAATGCAACAAGCATCTCTCTGCCTATATGGTACAATACCAGAGACAGCAACTATTTCCTTCTGTCCTTTACCTCTCTTTCTTTTTTTTTTTAATGTTTATTTATTTTTTGAGAGAGAAAGACAGAGCATGAATGGGGGAGGGGCAGAGAGAGAGAGGGAGACCACAGAATCTGAAGCAGGCTTCAGGCTCTGAGCTGTCAGCCCAGAACCCGATGCGGGGCTCGAACTCATGAACGGTGAGATCATGACCTGAGCTGAAGCTGGACACTTAACTGACTGAGCCATCCAGGTGCCCCTTTACCTCTCTTTCTTAAACATAAAGCAGAGGCATGGAAAAGATTTTAATAATTCTGGTTTTTCATCTTACTCCACTTTGTGAGGGTGAGTAAAATATCAGAGAAGTTCCCACTGTGTGTCAGGCTGAGGAGTTATAAGTTTATCTTTCAGGCAATGGGAAAGAGCATGATTGATTACACAGTAGGAATAAATATCAGAAAACAGATAAGAAGGGTGCCTGGGTGGCTCAGTCGGTTAAGCATCCGACCCTTGATTTCAGCTCAGGTCATGATCTCACAGTTCCTGGATTCAAAGCCCGTGTCAGGCTCCGTGCTGACAGTGTGGAGCCTGCTTAGGATTCTCTCTCTCTCTCTCTCTCTCTCTCTCTCTCTCTCTCTCTCTCTCTCTCTCTTTCTGTCTCTCTCTCTCTCTCCTCCTCTCTCTGACCCTCCCCCCCCCAAATAAATAAGTAAACTTAAAAAAAAGAAAATAGATAAGAAATGAATGGAAGTGGAGATGTGGAGAATAGATGTATGGGAAAGTAATTACCTCAGTGTTGGCCATAGTGATCATGATGTGCATAGGACACATGCAGATGGATGCGTCCATTAAGAAAGAAGTTTAATACTCACTTAATGCATTCATTCACATATTTTTGAGTACCATTCTATCAAACTTCTATTTCATGTGATAAATTACCATGAGAGAAGCTGTGACCAGAAAACCTCACTACTATGTGCTGTCCTAGCTCTTCTTGAAGGAAGGACACTAAACACTGACCCATGACCTATTTTCAAGGATGTGGACACAAGAGCTTTAATGGAAATGTGGGTTTGAGGCATTTTCTCAACTGTAAGGTGGTTGTTGCCCTGTTCTTTCTTACATTATGCTAGAGCAAATACCTATTCAAATATGACAGAATCAAAAAGGAATTGACATGGCATCTATACCCAAATTTTGATTTTTAAAAAGAAGAAATAAATACTGCAAGCAAAAGTCATCTAGAATGTATACTCTAAAGAGGACTTGCCACAATAATCAGATATCTAGGGTAAATGATTCTGCATAATCCTGAGTAAGTTTAAATGATCATGTGGTTTTTTTAAGGCAAAGATGATTTCTACAGTATGTTAGCTTATATATTCTGAAAAGTGCTCCTGGTAAAATAACCTAGAAATTGGTAAAAATTTAAACAAATACATCTTAAATACAATAATTGTCTTACAAACAAAATTGGGAAAAAAAATTTTAACAACCAGAAAATAAGAAAAAAGGAGAAAACAAATAAAAGAAACAGTGAGCAGTTAGAAAATACGAATTGTGGAAGCAAGTGCCATCTTGGCACTGGGATCACTGATGAAGCTCTGGACCCTCGTCAGGGTTGGGAAGCTCATCCAGAGACAGCCACAAGTGGGTTGGTCAGTTACGATGAAGTTTTGGTTCATGGGGTCTGGATCCAATGGCCAAGAAAAACTTCTTGAAGACATCTTTGGTGCAAAAAGGTGATTTCATTAAAGCATGGGGACAGAACCCATGGGCAGAAAGAGCTGCACTGGAGTCCTGATGGGTAACTCATTATACACCCTCAGGTTGGGAGGGGGTCAGGGATAGAGTAAGTCTCTGAAAGAATTTTGGAAGCAAGGTTTCCAGGACCTTGAGGGGCTAGCTGTTGCTAGGGAAACATCATTTATTACCATTTAACAAAACCTCAGTCTTGAGACCCTTCAGATGTATATCGGGGGCCGTAAGCTTGGAGTATGATTGTCAGCATATATCTTGGGGCAGTTGAGATAAAGGAAGTAGACTTTCAGGATCCTTAAGGTTGGGATAATGTTAAGCTAATGTTCTCTTTTGCCCAGCAAACTGTCATCATCGAGGCAGCTAAGCTCCTAGAAGGAGGTCACTCTGTTTCAAGGACTTGTCAATGGGCTACAAGCAGTAAAGGAACTTAATTCTTCATTTGCCTTAGTTTCCCATTTTACTGTGGCAAGCACTTAAACCCCTTTCCTTTGTTTTTGGGTAACCAGGAGTGTCCAAGGAATATCACACATATTCCACTTGTTGCGGGGGGGGGGGGGGGGGCAGGGGATGCCAGCCTACATTTTGCCCTCAGCTTGCCCCAAGCTCCCTCATCAGAGTAGCATCCTCTGATTCCAAGTAGAAGCAAGCAGATATCCTTTCTGGAGGAAAGGATCTCAAATTTAAGTTTGGAGTGGAGAGAGACCCACAGGAGGCAGATATCAGAGAGTACCAGAGGAAGGTCTACTTGATAAATCCCAGAAGACTCTTAGAAGGAACCCTTCAAAAGAGGACTCTAAAGCTAAGAAAATATTCTGTCCTACCCTACCTTCTACATAGGAAACACCTACTAAAGCTATAAGAAAATTAACCTCATTTAAATATAAATGATTGAAAAGATTAAAATTGAATCCCACAGAAAAATATCATAAAAGAGGATAAAAGAAAATAACCTACAGAGATTGAAAGAACAGCAGAGCTGTAAGGCTACAAAGTAGATGAAACTAGTATCTAATATTTCAATATGAGCTTACAGAATTAAGAAGGGAATAGATGGTATGTAAGAAAATCCTAAATTAGAATTGAAAGGGCAAGAAGATTAGATGGTTAGACAACAAGGGGATATATAAAGACAGCTGACCTCACTGGAGAGAATACTTTAAGTAAATATTTCAGAAATACTTAACTATCAAGAGCAAATAAACCACACAGAAAGCACAAGGGAACGGTATTGGAAAGGAGAAAAACAGAAAACCATCAAACAGAAACATAGTTAAGCATGTGAAAGTAGAGAGAGGCAAGGCAAGGACCATCCAACACAATATGAAATTAGTCCACAAAGAAGAAAAGGAAAGCCATAAAATGGAATAAATACTAAAAACTATCATTCAAGAAAATTTCCTAAGATGAGACAAACCTGCTTACTAAAAGGACAACCTGAAAAATTGACTCAATATCATCAACACCAAGGAGTATTCCAATGTAACTATTGTATTTTAATAATAAAGGTGGTTGACCTTTGGATTCCAGGTAAAAAGATAAGGGAAAGAAGGAAAGTTTATAAGGGAAAGAAAATTAGATTGATCTCGGGCTTTGTGATAAAACATTTTATGCTAAGAAAAATACAACCTGTAGGTTTCACATGCAGCCAAAATGATCTTCAAGAATAAAATTCAAAAAGAGTTATAAACAAATAGGTATTCGGGAGTTATTGTCCCCAGTGGTTCTCCCTGAAGACTATACAAACAAAAACTTTGTGTCGACTAAGGAATGATTGGAGAAGTTTCTGCATAGGAACTACTGGTGAGCACTGAATGTTTATACCACTGTCTTGAAAAGAAGGGACTATTTATGGGTATTAGGAAAAGACATTAGTATGAAGTTAACCATAAGAACAAAATATATCACCCATATAACAGTAAGAATAAAAAGAACCAACCACAAGGTGAAGTACATACACACATGTATTTTGTATATTTACATTTGTATTTATATTTATGCATTTATCTGTATATATGTATATATAATTTTAAAAATTATATAGGAGGACCACAATTAAACATACTGTTGCTTTCAGCATATATAAATAGACTTAACTCCTGCATGAAATGAAAAAAAAATTCAGCTTGGCTCATAAGCAAAATCCAGTTCTCTAATGTGTGTAAGAATCACTACTAAAAAAAACTAAATCAGAGAAGTTAAAAATTAAAGAGTGGGCTTCTTAATTCTCTTGCTGTCCCACACTTGATCTTTAGCTACTTATTACATTTTTTAAATTCAGCTTCTATCATCTGGCAGTGTCTGCCTTGCACAAACAAATGCTCTGGCCCTAATCCTCTCTGTAGATGCCTGTCTCTCCCCAGACACAGGTTGCTCTGAGTTTGCCCTATCATAAAACTGATGGGTTCAAGAAAAAACATTATTTGCAATTTTTCCAGCTTTCTTGTAGGAAGAGTGCGAGTGACACTCTTTCCAGTTTTTAAAAAAGCTATGGCCCAACAATTCTACCTACAGCTACACTTTAGATACTTGCATCCACCTGTAACAAGGAGATAAGTAAAATAATACTTAAGTCGGCAATATTCACAATAGTCAGACAACCTGTATGTCTATCAGTAGCCTAATGGAAAACAAACTGTGGAATATTCATATACCGGATTACTATTTACAGAGGAAAATGAATTATAGCTATATGCAACCACACGAATGAATCTCACAACATTTAGTGAAAGAAGCAGAAAGAAAATATATATATCAGATGATTCCATTCACATAAGCTTCAAAGGTAGGAAAATTCTACCTCAATTTTTAGAGGTGTATGCACAGGTAAAAACACTTAGGAAAGGAAATATCCACAATAACAATGAAGGTATTGGTGACTTTTTATGGGGGATAGAGGCTGAGAAGTGGCACATGGGAGTTTCTGTGTTACTATTACTTGGCCTAAATGAGATGATTTCACCAGTGTTTGCTTTGAGTAATTCATTAAACTCCATGTTTCAAATATTTCACACACAAAAAAGAGCTGTACATGACCATGGAGACAATACATGCATTAAAATTCGCATTAAAGGGGCGCCTGGGTAGCTCAGTCGGTTGAGCGTCCGACTTCGGCTCGGGTCACCATCTCACGGTCCGTGAGTTCGAGCCCCGCGTCGGGCTCTGGGCTGATGGCTCGGAGCCTGGAGCCTGCTTCCGATTCTGTGTCTCCTCTCTCTGCCCCTCCCCCATTCATGCTCTGTCTCTCTCTGTCTCAAAAATAAATTTAAAAAAACTGTTAAAAAAATTTTTTTTAAAAATTCGCATTAAAAAATCTCACCATTATGAACATGTATTTTTTACTTTAAAACATTTTAAACCCAGTTAATCCAATTTTCGTCAACCTGCAAATGTGCACTGATGAGCGTAAATGTTTGTTCCCATTAGAAATGGATACCACCCTTTTCCCTGTCATTCCACCAGTGGGTAAGAACACACAGAACATACAGGCTGACTTTGGTAATCTATAGGCATGATTTTGTCTTTCATGGGGCATGTGATAATGCAAATAGTGAGGAGGCATTGTCTTCCTCTCCTCCCCACCAAGCACACTGTACATGCATACATATCCACACAACCAGAGTGAAAATCCAGCCAGCTCATCATATTCTCAGCACTATGTTCAGGAATAAAGTCTTGTTGTAACATTAGAATTTGAGGAGGCTCAGGTTTTGAACATGGGGCATGTGAGCTGACTACTGTACCTGAAAGCATACCTTTAGTAATTGCTATGAACTCCACATAATAAGGCTATTCATCAGGAATAAATCTGAAAGGAATTAACCATGTCATGTGTACCAAAGAGAGTGGGTTATTTGACCATGTCATTTTTTTGTATTAACAATTGTGTATAATGAAGTTGATATAGCAATATTTTGGAAATTAAAAATGGTATCTGTTAAGATTATCTATCTTGCTTTCATTTCTTAGGTAGTGTATTAAAGCATGAGAATCAAGGGATCCTAAACTACTACATTCCCAGCAAGGACAACAGCTGGGGAAAGGTGAATGTAGAAACCATGCTCTTCTAACATTACATGTTAAGAAAGCGCTTTTGATGGGGGAAGTATCTGATATCCAAGCATATGTAATTGGAGGCTGACATTGTATGAGGAGCAGAAAAATTCCCTAAAGTATGTTATTTTTCAAAGGCCCCTAGAGTTTAATTGATTTTTCTTTCTTAAATCCCATTATTTGTCATGTCTAACAAGATAATAGGGACAGAGAAGTGCTTCCTTGCAGATTCTCAATTATCTGTTCATTTTCTCATCTTCCCCTTTTGTCCTCCAACATGAACTTGGCAGGACTTGGAGGACGGGCAGGAGATGCTCAGCTGGGTTGGAGGCTGGAGGGGAGGCCTGCAATGGTAACTGCACTTTTTTACTGCTGTTGTTGCTAAAGGTGTTTGGTATTTTGGAGGAAGCTAAAGAGAAATTCAATTTAGAAGACTACTCCATCAGTCAGATAACACTGGAACAAGTCTTCCTGATCTTTGCTAACCCAGAGAACACAGAAGGTGATTATCAAGAAAAGGTACCATGAGATTTACTCCCAAACAGTGACCCTTATGTCTTCCTTAGACTACTCTATTACTGGACACATAGAGGGGCATTACTATGGGTGTGTATATCTTGGCATAAATGTATTTACATAATAAAGAGTCCTCCAAAGAATAACATACATATGTCACTCTTCTGTAAATTTACATGTGTGGCTTGTGTATCCAGCATGTGCAAATCTAAAGACATTTGGTGAAATGCTTGTTTTCCTAGAAATACAAAAGAGCAGCATTAATCAGGGTAGGAAAAGGACATATTCTTGAGCATCCTGAATGTTTAAACAGAAACATCCAAAAAAAAATGGTGCTGTCAAATGGGACAGCTTGAAAAGCAAAAGGATTGTTTCAGTACTTGAGTTGTGGTTAAGAGGAACATTAAGTATGTATCAAACCATTTTTCCCATGGATACACACACACACAAAGACACACACACACACACACACACACACACACACACACACACACACACACTATTTTTTGAGGGCAAAGGGAGAGGGAGAGGGAATCTTAAGCAGTCTCCATGCCCAGTGCGGAATCAGATGTGGGGCTCAGTCTCACGACCATGAAATCATGACCCAAGCCACAATCAAGAGTCAGAGACTTAACTCACTGAACCACCTAGGCACCCCTCACCCACACACAATTTTATACCAAAAAGGATCTAATTAAAATCAGTATCAAATTTTAAGGGGTAGGGGTGTGTGGGGTTATTATTTCCAAAACTCAAACCAAGATTCTTCATTTGCAAGAGAATCTTTGTACCATAACATTTAGAGTCCAAGAACAGAAAGCAAAACCATTATTTAAAAAATACTATTTTCTTTTCTATTCTTGTCCCACCTCTGATTAAGAAGAAAAGAAGAAGAAATGAAGTGAAGAATGATATACAGAGCTCTTCCTCAGATTCTTGTTTGGCCACATGGAGTCCCCCATAAGCCATGTGAGAAATCTAGTAACTCTCAAGATTCACGGGCAGATGAGCAGACAAGAGATAATTGTTGTCCAGTTGCAAGATAGAAAGAATCCATGAAGCTGCTCTACTTTAGGATGGTTTGTTCAAGGTTTATATATTCTTAGTTGGATATTTGTGAATAATAAAATTATACCCAAAAGCTAATTGTTTTTAGGTATAACTTTCTGTGGGTTCCACTCCCATACGTACCATACATCACCAGTGATTTCAGTAATCGCAAAATTTGCAGGCTGGCAAACTTTAAAAGAGGAGGGGGAACTCATTTTATTAAGGTCTTACTTGCATCTAGTCTCACAGTTGGCATAATTAATGACTCTTTTTAAAATTCCTTGAGTGTGGTGGTCTCTTCACTGTCCCTATGATCCAATTCACCTCTTATCTTCCAGCAAGAAACGAACAAATTATGTCAGTTCCTCTACTAAGCACTTTACATGCATTGCATTATTTAATCCCACTACAAAACTCTGGGCTAGGTATTGCAGCTATTATTATCCTCACTGTACATGGGAGAGGCAGAGGGGTTAAGGGATTTACCCAGGGTCACCCAGCAAGTAAGCAGGAGCGTTCGTCAGTATCCCCACTTGGAGTCAGGAAACCACACAGCAATTTGAACAGGGAAAGTTAAAAGAATGATTAATTATAGCAGGGGGTTAGCTATAGGAGGTACAGGGAACTCCAAAGGATACACTATGGATGAGGGAAAATATCCAAGGAAGAAACAAACTTGGAAGAGGACCCTTCCCCAAGACTGGGATTCAGATATTCTTGGAGAAGGTGAACTTGGGGCTCACTTGATGGTGGAGAAGTTTCTTGGCCCTGGGTCAAGGCTGTTCCAAACCTGCTGAGCAAACAGGAAACACCCCATAGTTACAGGCTGCCTCGGCTAGCCAGCAAGGAACTGTGGCTGGATCTAGCTAGCAGGAAACTCTTTTCTGTGGTTGTTGGCAGGCTGGTGCTAGGCAGGGGCACCTGCCGGAGTCACTGAGAATCCACGGTTAATGGGGGTCGGGGGAGGTGCAGGGTGAATGCCCAGAAATGTCCTCCACACCTGCTGCTGACAGCAAGGGGAGAGCAACAATCAAGAGAAAACACTGAACCTGGAGCAGCAGCCTTTGGCCCTGTAGCGTCCCGCCAGCACCCTCTCCTGACCAAGCTTAACCTGACAGTTCAAGAACCCAATTCCATTTGCTGCCTAGAGGCCAGAACCCGATCCCTGGCGGGGTAGGGAAGAGATTAGCCTCTGGCAGAATTCAGAACCTGCTTGGCAACGCTTAAGCTACACCGAAGGTGGGTATTGGGGTGGGGTCCGCCAAGAGAAGCGACCACTGACGAATTTGTGGAGCAGGAGAGAGGTCGGGACGTGGGGCTCCCCGAGTGGCTGGCGGGTCGGGGAAGCGCGTGGAGAGGACGCCGTGGGAGTCACAACGCGCAGAGCGCCCACGTGTGGAGGCGCAGGCGGCGCTCGCTGGGGAGCTGGACTCGAGGACCGCGCGCCTTACGCCAGAGTCGCCCCACGTCGGGGGCTGCGAGTGGCCCCCGCAGCAGGCTTGCGGGTCCCCGAGGGGGGGAACCTCTGCAAGTTCTCTGCTGCCGCCCACAGACCCTAGAGGGCGGCCAGTGAATCTCTCCCAACTTCCTGCCACGAGCTACTGGCCCGCTGAGGTGACCATGACACTTGAGGGAGAGGGGAGCCCGCGAGAGTTGGAGGGTGGTGGGGTGGTCCAGCGGGGTCTAGCGGCAGAGAGCCTGGGGCAAGCGCACGGGCCCCGAGGTAGGGCGCCGAGGGTCTGGGGGCCTCCGGCAGTGCTGGGTGGGGCCCCACACTCTAAGGGGTCCCGGGCGGAGGGTCCAGTGCGCGCAGAGGGCAGGAAGGCGCGTGCGGGCCAGGTGGCGGGGCTGCAGGGAGGAGGGGGCAGGCTGGGGGACTAGGTGCGTGCGCGCATGCGCGAGGAAGGGTCCTTGGCCACTGACCTGCTCACGAGGCCAGCAGGCAGCTGGGCGGTTGGCGAAGACGTTGGGAGGAGGCGCCGCGCCCGGTTAACCGCGTGCCTCAGCGGCGGAGGCGCAGGTGTAGCAGTGGCGGTTTCGAGGCCCGAGCGGTGAATGCGGGACCACCCCGCCCTGGTGGTGTCTTCTCCCCCAGATTCCCCCGGGGAGGCGGAGGGTGGGCTTCCTGGACTTCCCCGGAGGCCCACCCCTTGGCCGCACTGTCGAGTGCAGAGCCGGAAAGTGCGAACCCCCCAACACCAAAAGCCCCAATACACTGGAACCCTCCACAACCCTTTCTGCCCCCTCCAAAGCCCGTTGTATGTAACATATATATTATAATATTCCCTGTACCTCGCTGTCTAACGTCGCTCGCCACCACACCCAGCGTTGACCCTCCATCCTGTAGTTTTGCATGTCCCTCAGTGGACCTCACTCCCTTTTCCTCTCCAAGTGCCCCTGCTCTGGGGAATGCATCCCGGACTTCCCAGGGAGGAGAAAGTGCCAAAACAAGCACATGACGTAGGAGACACTTCTCTGGACCCCAAGACACACAGAGAAGCTAATGGGAACACATTAAACAAACAGAATTTTATTTTGGTTGCCTTCAGTATTTGAAAGCCAGGGGTCTGGAGGCACGTGTTTTGGGTCGAGGGCTGGGGTGTCCAGAATTGACTTGCTGTGTGACTGTCCCAGTCAGCTGGGGCTGCTGTAATAGAATACCTGCCGTGGGCTGGGCCACCCAAATGTATTTCTCACAGTTCTGGAGGCTGGGAAGTCTCAGCTCAGAGGTCCGTGAGATTCGGTGTGTGGTGAGAGCCTGATTTCTGATGCATAGACAGGCATCTTGCCACTGTGTCCTTCACATGGTGGAGGAAACAGGGGAGCTCTCTGGGGCCCTGTCTTATAATATGGGCACTAATCCCATTCATCGGGGCTCCATCCTCATGGCCTCATCACGTGCCCAATGTCCCTCATCCTGATACCATCACATCCGGGTTTGGATTTCAATTTTTTTTTTCAACGTTTATTTATTTTTGGGACAGAGAGAGACAGAGCATGAACAGGGGAGGGGCAGAGAGAGAGGGAGACACAGAATCGGAAACAGGCTCCAGGCTCTGAGCCAGCAGCCCAGAGCCTGATGCGGGGCTCGAACTCACGGACCGCGAGATCGTGACCTGGCTGAAGTCGGACGCTTAACCGACTGCGCCACCCAGGCGCCCCCAGGGTTTGGATTTCAACATAAGAATCTGGGGAGGAGGGGAGGACCCAGACAGTCAGATTATAGCAATGACCCAAGGTAAACTTTGACTTCACAAGGCCTGGGTTTCCTTGTCTGAAAGAACCTGGATATTACGTGTACCCATCTCTCAGGGTTACTAGACTATTTCAACTGACAGAACACAGGAAGGGTTGAATAAATAGAAGGGGTATGGAAGTTAAGTGCTGCAGGAGGCTCACGTTGTCTTAGTTTTCTTCTGTAGAAGCAAAAATTGCACTGGACGAAGTAAAACAGGCAAGGAAGACTTTATGCGAGGCTATCGGAGCAGGGAAGAGAGGCCAGAACTCAGTCTGAGCTCAACTCTGCTGAAACAAAGGGTGGGAAGGTGTTTGTGGACTGAGGTGAGACAGTGGGAAAGTTGGAAAAGTTGGAGGTGTTATGCCCAGAATTCGTGATCCCCAAAGACCACTAGGGAGCCGAGTCCGATGCAAAAGCAAAAGAGCCTTTATTCGAGCTAGCTCGAGCTCAATCCCCTACCTGCACCGACGCAGCATTGAGATACCAGGGAGAGCCAGCGAGTTTCAAAAGCACAAAGGTTTTATAGGGGTCTAGGGGCAGTTGGTGAGGTAATGGCTGTGGCCTCAGCCGATTGGCTGGGGAAGGGTCGGAGTCCTGCTACGCAGGTCGCTGGGCGTGTTTTGATCAGGAAGTTTGAATGGGTGAGCCGGAGGTTACTCAAGGGGAGGAGGCGCAGTCTGCGATTTTCCCGGAAAAGGGGTCATGTCGGGGACATAGTCACTCAAGGTGGAGAACACAGAACAAGATGGAGTCGGCCGGCGTAGGCCCGCCCTTTCGGAGGGAAGGTTCACCAGGAGAACACCTTGAGTAACTTCCTGAGTTTGTCCATGTGGTTCTCTGATGAGGCCATCTGTGTTTGCTGATTGGTGCCTGTCGAAAGCTAGCTCCTCCCCTCGCACAGAGACTGGGAATAGGGGTGTTATCTTCCTTGAGGATTACGTGTCAAAGGATGACTCCCAGGTCCTTCAGAAAGGCAGTTTGGGGTTGTAAAACAGGAAAGAGGCTTGTAAAAAAGGGTTATCTGTATTTTAAACAGAGAAAGGATGTATAATTACAAGTTTTCTAAAGCACATGTTCAAAGAAAAGGGTGGTTAGGACCTAGAGCCAGAAGAGCCTTTCTAAAGGTTGGTCCAGCTCAGAGTAACAGGCAGGCCATCTTGGTAACCTCATTGTATGCAAAGTAGGCAGAAGATTTAAAAGGAAAGATGCCTCTGTATTAGCAGAGTTAAGAAAGCTGCTATATTTCACTCAGAACAACTCATGGGGCGCCTGGGTGGCTCTGTTGAGTGTCCAACTTTGGCTCAGTTCATGATCTCTCCGTCTGTGAGTTCAAGTCCCACGTTGGGCTCTGTGCTGACAGCTCAGAGTCTGGAGCCTGCTTCGGATTCTGTGTCTCCCTCTCTCTTGTCCCTCCCCTGCTCATGCTCTGTCTCTCTCTGTCTCAAAAATAAATTTAAAAACATTATATAAAAAAAAAAATTAGCTACGTACTTTTAAGAAAAGTAAATGAAGTAAGTATAGTGACTAAAAATCTCATTTTAAGAAATCAGCACTGTAAGCAATGTAAGCTTAATTTTCAGTAACTCCATTTAATTGTGTTTTTGGAACCCACACATCAATAGACTGCCCTAAAACTTTTCAGACATACTAGGTTTGTGCCTCTTCTACGTCCTCTTCTTTTCCCTCCCACCCCAGTGTTACATCCAGCTTTGGGGAGGACAAGAGTGGTAGTGAAATTAGTACTTAGGGCCAGGATATTGTGGGTGAACTGATTGCTGGCCAGGCTCTTTTAGACTCTTCTTCCTGAAGGTTCTCCCAAATCTGTCTTGGAGGTAGTGAAGGAGGTGGAATGACAGGTTTTTAAGAAGCTTTGTACTCCCTCTTTGTGTATAATTCCAAATCACATGAGTTACCCTAGAAAGGATAAATGGTAAAAATTAGACTTTGTCCTTTTAGGCTTAGGTGTTCCTCACTCTTCTTTGAGACAAAAAAAAAAAA
The DNA here is from genome assembly GCF_018350175.1 of Felis catus. Taxonomy (NCBI): domain Eukaryota; kingdom Metazoa; phylum Chordata; class Mammalia; order Carnivora; family Felidae; genus Felis; species Felis catus. The sequence goes on along the minus strand of NC_058383.1, from coordinate 24,129,952 downwards.
AAAAAAATTGGGAATGTAGTACTTCAATACTAAGATTGTACTAAAGTGCAAACTTATGGTTAATATATCAAAATATTATTCACTATAAGAGCAAGAGAAAAAAGTTCTTGGGTCAGCTAGTACATCAGGTAGTTCTTTCTTCACAGATTTTTACCCCCAACATCTGAAGAAGCAATTAGAACAATAGTACAGGTGAATTGTGTAGAATTCAAATCTTAAAGGCATAACAAATTATAGAATGTGTAAATCTCCTATATTCCACCACCTGAGAGACAAGTACTGTCAACACATTTGTTTATTCTGTCATTTTTCTTCTTTATACATAAACTAACATATATGTTTTTTTAAAGCATTTATATCACATAGAATGTTTTTCATCTTTCCCCCTTTCACGATATATTATCCTCTCATGAAATTTATCCTCTTTAAAACAGATGAAATAAAATTTCACTGAAGGGATTACCATTATTTATGCAATCATTCTGTTTTCATTTTATCTTACTATTTCCAGTATTCTGGTGAATGATCATTTTTTTTTTTTTGGTATGAATCTTTGTTTTGATATGGTTTTGCTTTAGGAACTTTGTTTCTGTAGTTTTTTTTTTTCTCTTTAAGACTTTGATTGGCATAAACTCCTTTATTATTAATGTAGCAGACATATATTGAGTGTCTTTTATCAATCAGTGAGGAGTAATATTTACCCTGAGGTGAAGCCCTCCCTCCTAATGAAAAATTGAAGAATGGCACTATTGCAGAATTAGAAGGTTGTATGAATTATAAGTTGATGTTACGCCATTGCCATATAAACAGAACACCTGCCATGCCATTTTGAGTGAGGTTAGTCTTATATTGAGAATTGCAATCTTTATATAAATAATGCGCAGTGCACCAGGCTTCATGTTGTTTGAGACCCAAAAGAAAATTACACTATCCCTACTATAGGGCTGTCGAAGGTGCCTTGTCACATTCTTAAAGCTAAAGATTGGTTTTTTGCTTTTTGGTTTTTTACCCTTTGTGTTCAATGAATAGGAGCTACAATGATCTTTAAAATGTGTTTCGCTTGAAGTATAATTTACATAAGATGGAATGCCCAGATTTTGAGTGACAGTTTGATCGGTTTTGAAAATACATACCTCTGTGAAGACACAGACTATTTGTATCACAACAGAAAATATCCTCCTGCCCCTTTGTTTTCAACCACCACTCACCCTGCTCACCCTAACCCTTGATAGGGTTTTGCCTATTCTGGGTACCATCTTAACGGAATCATGTGGGCTGTACATTTGTGTCTGGCTCTTTTCCCCAGTACCCCTTTGTCACATCCTCCCATAACTAGAGTACTGATCTGTTTTCTGTTCCTAAAATTTTATATGAATTTTTTATGTATTCTAGATAGAAGATCTTTATCAGATACATGTATTATGAATATTTCCTTTTTCTGGCTGGCTTTTTGGTTTTTTTCAGCAATGTCTTTTGAAGAGTAAAAGTTTTTTATATTGCTTACATCCAGTTACATTTTCTTTTGTGCCTCATAGTTTGGGTGTCCTAAGTAAGAAATCTTCATATACCAGGTTAATGGGATTTTCTTCTGTTTCCTTTGAAAGTTTTATATTTTTAGACTTTTTTTTTTAAATTTTTTTCAACGTTTTTATTCATTTTTGGGACAGAGAGAGACAGAGCATGAACGGGGGAGGGGCAGAGAGAGAGGGAGACACAGAATCGGAAACAGGCTCCAGGCTCCGAGCCATCAGCCCAGAGCCTGACGCGGGGCTCGAACTCCTGGACCGCGAGATCATGACCTGGCTGAAGTCGGACGCTTAACCGACTGCGCCACCCAGGCGCCCCTAGACTTTTAATTTAGATCTGTCATATATTTGGAGTTCATTTTTGAGGTAAGGTCAGTGCTCATTTTTTTTTCCCATTCACATATTCAGTTGTCCCAGCACCATTGTTTGAAGTCTTTTCTTTACCCATTGAATTCCTTTGGTAATTTGTGGGAAATAATTGACCATATTTATGTGAATCTATTTCTGGATCCTATTCTGTGTCGTTGATCGTAGTTTTTATCTCTTCACCAATACCACACAGGGTTGTTTCTTTCCCCCCCCCCTATTTTTGTGGTGCTTATTTTCCCCCTTCCATTTGAAGAACTCTATATTTTAGAGAGATGAGCCCTTTGCCTGTCATATGCATTGCTAGTTTCCTCAGTTTGTCATTTGTCTTTTAACTTGGCTCACGTTACTATTTACTGCACAACACTTACTTTTTTATATATATATTATAATATGAAACTTGTATTGCTAGTGGATTTTGATTTCATGGAGACTTTTCCCATTTCCACATTTTACCTTTTCCAAATGAGCATTATTTTGTTCTAGCAACATTTATTAAAAATACATCTTTTGCCCAGGGAATTCATTGTCACAGCATATCCTGAATTTCTGTATGTGTTTTGGTTTATTTCTTGACTTTTTATTCTGTTCCATTTTTCTGACTTTCAATTATTTAGTAAAATACTAGCACCACCCATTTTTAAGTAGACTTTATAGAATGTTTTAACATCTGGTAGAGCTAAACTTCACCTCATTAATCTTATTTTTCAGTGTTTTCCTAGCTGTTTTTTCTTACCTTTCCACATAAACTTTAGAATGAAAAAGAAACTTACTGGTTATTATTTTCAGTGAGACAACATTAAATACATACTGACTTGGGAGAAGAATGATATATTTATTTTATATCATCCTATTTAAGAACAAGGAATATTTTTCCAACTGTTCAAATCAATTTCTGAGTTTTACAATAGGGCTTTAAAGTTTTCCTCATTTAAAATCGCACATTTGTTGTTATATTTGTTTCTAAGTATTTTGTCTTTTTGTTACCATTATAAACTGGAATATTCTCTTCTTTTATGCCTTGTAATAAGTTTTCTGTTTATAAGAACTGTGTATGTGAAAGTTACTGGTTTTTACATTAATTTTATATATTACTACAAATTAAGTAAAATTTTATATACTATTAAAATTTAAGAAGATTTAATTTTTTGCTTTTCACTCTGATTCTTTTAGGTCAAGCAATTATATCTGCTTGATAGTTTTACTCTTGTTTTCTCTTGTCTGATTTCATTGTCTAATATCCTTAATACATTGTGAAACCGTAGTGAGTACACTGGCCATCATTCTTTGTGTATACATTTTACTGTGTTAGAACATATTCATGAATTCCTATTTGTTTTTAGTGGTTTTAATCAGGAACAGAAGTTAAATTTTGTCAGAGGCCTTTTCAAGGAGGTGATTGTAAGATTTCCCCCCCCCCCCGAGATACATTAATATGGTGAATTACATGATAGATTTTCTAATATTGAACCACCCTTCTGTTCCTGGAATAAATGCCACCTGCTTAGAGTGTTAATTTTTTTTTAATGTAATTATGCTTGGTAGTATTCTATTCAGAATTTTTGCATTGATATGTGAGTGGAATTAGTGGGGTTTTTTGGGAAGTAGTCTTTGTTAGATAGATTTGCTTTCTAAAAATAATTTGGTCATTTACTTTATATGCTCTTGAAAGTTTAAGTAGTATTGGAATTGTCTGATATTTGAAGGTTTGACAGAATTTCCCTATGCTATGATGGAGCATTTCTTTGATACTATTTATGTTTCTTCGATGAAAATTGGACTGTTTTATATCTCCAAAAGGATAAATTTTGGTATATTGTATTTTTCTAGGAAATTTTCCATTCAAATAGATTTTAAAATGTATTTGCATAAAGTTATACATGTAATCTCTTATGATTTAAAAAAAATCCTCTGTTTAAATGTGTTTTCCTCCTTGTCTTTTTATAGTATTTTTTTCTCCTTTTCTTGAACAGGTTAGCTAGTTGTTTTTCCTTTCCTTTTCCCCATAGAACTAATTTTGATTTTTTTTTAATTCTGAAGTTCTTCAGTTTTTTAACCCCATAATTTTCCTTATTTTTGTTATTTTCTTTAGCCTACTATTTTCCATTTTAATATTGTAGTTTTTTTCAATTTACCTATTTTTTTTATTAACATGAGCATTTATGTTGTCTTTAAAAAAATTTTTTTTATATCTATTTTTGAGACACAGAGAGACAGAGCATCAGTGGAGGAGGGCCAGAGAGAGGGAGACAAAGAATCTGAAGCAGGTTCCAGGCTCTGAGCTGTCAGCACAGAGCCCAATGCAGGGCTCAGACTCACCAACGGCAAGATGGTGACCTGAGCAGAAGTTGGAAACTCAACCCACTGAGCCACCCAGGTGCCCCTGTTATCTTTGTTTCCTTCAATCACTGTTTAAATAGTTTCTGATTTATTTACTAAGGCTTATATACCCTCACTTATTTTTTGTCTACTTGCCTTTTCTTGGACTGTTTTATTAAGTTATCCTGTCATTAGTGTGCCTGTGTTTATTTCTTGGCATTTCTTGTAGTTGGGTTTTATGTATTACTGAGAGCAGAGATAAAATTATTGTTTCTTTCTCATAAATTGTAGACTTAAGCAATATAAATTTTTCTTTGCCTTTTGGCCTGATTTCTACTGTGCCTGCTCCTTGCTTGTAATACTTGCCTGTTGTAACTTGGCATTTATAAATTTTTTAGCCTTCTTAATCATTTTTATTTTATTGAACTATAATTTACACATGGTGAAATGCTCAGATATTAAGTGTACTATCCAGTCTGTCTTGACAAATACATATCAAAACATGGTACACTGCCATCACCCCATAGAGTTCTCTTGTGCCTGAGTTTGAGGTCCCCAAGACTACCTCTATATTTAAAGACTTGCTAGAAGTGACTACCTCTATATTTAAAGACTTGCTAGAAGTACTCACAGTACTAATCATATAGTCACATTCATGGCTAAGATTTATTGCAGTGATGTAGGAAGGATATACAGCTGGGTCATAATGAAAAAGACACAGGTGGAGTCTAGAGGAATGTGCAGTTTTCTTTATGCTCACTCTCCCCCCTGAGGGGGCACATGTAGCTCACTCTTCCCTTAGCAGCAAGAATGACGTGACACATGTGATGTTTCTGCTTATATAAGCCCATCAGAGACTCAGCCCCCAAGTTTTTGATTGTACAGCAATCATATAGGTACCCTTTGCCTCGCATGTACCAAAATTCCAGGCTCCCAGAAGGAAAGCAGGTATTCAGCATGTCGGAGAGAAAAGACTTCCTTCTGCAGTCAGAGTCCTTGGCTAGGCCTGAGAATTAAACTGATGTAAGACAGACTAACAGAAGAAAAGCATGCAAATTTTATTTAACATTTTTACATGCATATGGGGGTCTTCATAAGGAAAATGAAGACCTAAAGCATCAGTTTGGACTCAGAGGTTATATACTTTTTTAACAAAGAAATGATAAATATGTGGAAATGTGATAAGACAAAAGGATTTGGGCTAGAGATAGTCAATTGTGGGAAAGTGACTAAGAAATATATAGGGGGAAGTAATGGAAGATAAAGGTTATTTTAGTAGGGTTTTTTGTACAGGTCCTTTTCAGAGTGAACTTCAGTGTTCTGGTCATGCAAATGTTCTTTTTTTTTCTGGTACAGAGAGGGTGCTTTCTTCATGTGAAATTGGTTTTTTCTTCTGTTCTCTTTGTTTTTCTCCAATTTCTCAGATTTTTTCCCCAAATTTTTATTTAAATTTTAGTTAACATATATAATGTAGTATTGGTTTCAGGAGTAGAATTTAGTAATTCATTTAAGTATAACACCCAGTGCTCAAAACAAGTGCCCTCCTAATGCCCATCACCCATTTAACCTATTCCTCACCCACCTCCCCTTCATCAACCCTCAGTTTGTCCTCTGTAGTTAAGAGTCTCTCTTTTGGTTTGTTTCCCATTTTTCTCCCTTCCCCTATGTGTATTTGTTTTACTTCTTAAATTCCACATATGAGTGAAATCATACAGTATTTTTCTCTGACTGATGTATTTCACTGAGTATAATACACTCTAACTCCATCCACATTGTTGCAGATGGCAAGATTTCATTCTTTTGATGGCTGAGTAATATTCCATTGTATGTTTATACCATATCTTCTTAATCCACTCATCAGACTTTCATATAAAGTTTTATGACTGTTTTTAGATATAAAGGGAGGAGGTCAGAAAGCCCTTCTTGCATCTGTTGTTACTCAAATTCCCTCATTCAAAATAATAAATATACCAAAGCAGAATATTTTGGAGAGAACCCCTCTCCAAAAGGGGAATATTTTGGAGAGAACCCCCAGAGAATATTTTGTTCTGAACCCCTTCAAACATAAACCACGTTGTTTGGGCCGAAACGATTTAGGTGCAGTGAGTGCCACCTATCGGTTGGAGAAGGGTAGGAATCTCCTGAGATCCAAGTTTTCATATGCTAGCCAGGGTTGTTCTTGCAAGAACGCCTTGGTAGGGATCTCAGTTTCATGCCTTTGTTAACTTTCCTGTACAGTGTCCCTTCTCAGTCATTCTAGTGTATGTATTGAGGTATCTTATTTTTGTTTAATGTTGTGTTTCACTGATACTCATACTACTACTCAACAGATCATTACAACTGATCAACCTCCATTAACACATCAAAATGTCCAGATCCGTAGTTTACATATTTTACAAGTTCATTCTTGGTATGTTACTTTACAGAAGATACTTGCAAATGACATCATACCCAATAAAGAGCTAGCATACAAAATATATAAAGACCTTACAAAACTCAACAACCAAACAACAAACAACCCAAGTAAACAATGTGCAGAATACATGAACAGACATTTCTCCAAAGAAGACATCCAGTTGGCCTTTGGAGTCAGATCCAAAAAAAATATTGGTAGGACCATTGTGAAGGAGACTTGTTGCCTGTTTTCTCCTAGGAGTTTTATGGTTTCAGGCAGGTCTTACATTCAAATCTTTCATCCATTTTGAGTTTGTTTTGCATATGGGGTAAGATAGTGATCCAATTGCATTTTTTTGCGTGTAGCTATTCAGTTTTCTCAACATCATTTGCTGAAGAGACTGTCCTTTTGCCATTGTATATTCTTACCTCCTTTGTTGTAAGTTAATTGCCATGTATGCATGGATTTATTAAGGAGCTTGCTATTATTTTCCATTGATTTATTTTTTTATTTTTATGCCAATACCATACTGTTCTGATTATTATAGCTTGGAAGTATACATTGAAATCAGAGAGCATGATACCTGTTAGCTTTGTTCTTCTTTCTCAAAATTGTTTTGGCTATTCAAGGTCTTTGTGGTTCCATATAAATTTTAGAATTATTCTAGTTTTATAAAAAAAAATGTCATTGGAATTTTGATAGGGATTACTTTGAATCTGTAGATTGCTTTTGGTAAAATGGAAATTTTAACTCTTAATTCTAACAATCCATGAGCATGGAATAATCGTCCAATTTATCTGTGTCTTCTCCATTTTTTTTCCAACAATGTATTATAGAGTTCAGTATGCAGGTCTTTCACCTCCATAGTTAAATTTATTCCTAGGTATCTTTTATTATTTTTTTCTGGTGCAGCTGTAAATGGGATTATTTTCATAATTTTTCTCTTATTGTTTATTGTCAATGTATAGAAATTCATATATTTGTGTATATTAATTTTGTATCCTGCAACTTTATTGAATTCCTTTATTCTGTTTTAGTAGGGTCTTTAGGATTTTTTATATATGGCAAACAGTTTTACTTCTTTCTTTCAAATTTGGATACCTTTTATTTCTTTTTCTTGTCTGATTGCTGTGGCTAAGAATTGCAAGACTATGCTGAATAAAAGTGGGGCTAGTGGACAGCCTTGTTTTGTTCCTGATCTTAGCTTTCAGCTTTTCACCATTAATATGATTTTAGCTGTGGGTTAGTCATAAATGGACTTTATTATGTTAAGGTATGTTTCCTCTGTTTTTACTTTGTTGAGAATTTTTATCATAAATGGATGCTAAATTTTGTCAGATGCTTTTTCTGCATCTGTTGGGATGATCATATCATTTTTATCTTTTATTTTGTTAATGCTATATCTTATTGATTTGCAGATGTTGAGCCATCCTTGCATCCCTGGAATAAATCCCACTTGATCATGGTATTTGATCCTTTTAATATATTATTGAATTTGATTTGTTAATATATGTTTTTTTTAAAGAAGGGATAACAGTATTTAATGCACAATTTAAATTTTTTTACTTTTATTTATTTTTGAAGGAGAGAGAGAGACAGAGCACAAGTTGGGCAGGGGCAGAGAGAGAAGGAGACACAGAATCCAAAGCAGGCTCCAGGCTCTGAGCTGTCAGCACAGAGCCCAATATGGGGCTCAAATTCATGAACTGTGAGATCATGACCTGAGCCAAAGTTGGACACTTAACTGACTGAGCCACCCAGGCGCCCCTGGCTTGTTAATATTTTGTTGAGTATTTTTACATCTGTATTTATCAGGGATACTGGCCTGTAATTTTATTTTTTGTGGTGTGATTGTCTGGTTTTGATACAGAGTAATGCTAGCCTTTTTAACTAAGTTTGGAATTGTTTCCTCCTCTTCATTTTTTTTAAAGGAGTTTGAGAAGGTTAAGTATTAATTCTTCTTTGTTAGTTTGTTAGTATTCACCAGTGAAGCTGTCTACTCCTAGAGTTTTGTTTTTTGGGAGGTTTTTTATTACTGTTACATTCCCTTTACTAATAATTGGTCTATTCAGAATTGCCTATTTCTTCATGTTTCACTCTTGGAAGATTATAAATTTCTAGGAACTTCTAAGTTGTTCAGTTTGTTGATGTATAATTTTAATAGTGGTCTCTTATGATCCTTTGTATTTCTGTGGTATTAGTTGTAAATTCTCATCTTTCATTTGTGATTCTATCTGCACCCTCTCTCTCTTTTTCTTGGTGAGTCTAGCTAAAGTTTTATCAGTTTTGTTTATTGTGTCAAAGGACTAGCTCTTAGTTTCATTGATCTTTTCTATTGTTTTTTAGTCCCTAATTTATTTCCATTATAATCCTTATTATTTCTTTTCTGGTAACTTTGGGCTATGTTTATACTTTTCAAGTTCTTTTAGTTGTAAAATTAGATTGTTTATTTGATACATCTCTTGTTTCTTTTTTTTTTTTTAATTTTTTTTTCAACTTTTTATTTATTTTTTTTTTGGGGACAGAGAGAGACAGAGCATGAACGGGGGAGGGGCAGAGAGAGAGGGAGACACAGAATCGGAAACAGGCTCCAGGCTCCGAGCCATCAGCCCAGAGCCTGACGCGGGGCTCGAACTCCGGGACCGCGAGATCGTGACCTGGCTGAAGTCGGACGCTTAACCAACTGCACCACCCAGGCGCCCCACATCTCTTGTTTCTTGAGATAGGGCTAAATTGCTAAAAAAACAAACAAAAAACCTTTCCTTTAAAACCACTTTTGCTGTATATCATAGATTTTGGTGTATCATAATTGTTTGCATTTTTTTTAGTTTCTCCCCTGATTTCTTCTCTGAACTAGTTGCTGATCAGTAACATGTTTAATCTCCACATATTTGTAGTTTTCTAGTTTCTAGTAATTGACTTTAGTTTTATATCATTGTGTTCGAAAAAAAGGTTGATAAGATTTCAGTTTTCTTGAATTAGTGAGACTAGTTTTGTGGTTTAATATGTGATCAATTCTGGAGAATATTCTGTGTCCATTTGATAAGAATGTATATTCTGCTTTTGTATGGAATGTTTTGTATATATATATTAAGTCCATCAGGTATAATGTGTTATTTAAGGCTGATGTTACCTTATGGATTTTCTGTCTGGATGACCTATCCATGGGGTGTGAAAATCCCCTACTATATACTACTGTCAGTTTCCCAATTTAGGTCTGTTAATATTTGTTTTATGTATTTTGGTGCTTCTTTGATGGGTGTGTATATGTATAAATGTCATATTTCCTTGCTAGATTGACTCTTTGATCATAATGTAGTGGCCTTCTGTATTTTATTATATTTTCATTTCAAAGTCTTTTTTTTTGCATGGTTTTAAAAATTAATTAATTGTGTATTTATTTTTTATTTTTATTTATTTAATATAATTTGTTGTCAAATTGGCTTTCATACAACACCCAGTACTCATCCCAACAAGTGCCCTCCTCAATGCCCATCATCCTCATTCCCCTCTCCACTACCCCCCTTAACTCTCAGTTTGTTCTCTATATTTAAGAGACTCTTATGGTTTGTTTCCCTTCCTCCCTGTTTGTAACTTATTTTTCCCCCTTACCTTCCCCCATGGTCTTCAGCTAAGTTTCTCAAGATCCACATATGAGTGAAAACATATGGTATCTGTCTTTGTATGACTTATTTCACTTAGCATAATGCCCTCCAGTTCCATCCACATTGCTACAAATGGCATGATTTCCTTCTTTCTCATTGCCAAGTAGTATTCCATTGTATATATAAACCGCATCTTCTTTATCCATTCATCAGTTGATGGACATTTGGAGTCTTTCCATAATTTGGCTATTGTTGAAAGTGCTTCTATAAACATTGGGGTACATGTGCCCCTATGCATCAGCACTCATATATTCCTTGGGTAAATTCCTAGCAGTGCTATTGCTAGGTCATAAGGTAGTTATGTTTTTAATTTTTTGAAGAACCTCCAAACTGTTTTCCAGAGCGGCTGCACCAGTTTGCATTCCCAACAACAGTGCAAGATAGTTCCCATTTCTCCACATCCTCTCCAGCATCTATAGTTGCCTGATTTGTTCACGTTAGTCTTTCTGACCTGTGTGAGGTGGTATCTCAGTGTGGCTTTGATTTGTATTTCCCTGCTGAGGAGTAACATTGAGCATTGCTTCATGTGTCTATTGGCCATTTGGATGTCTTCTTTGGAAAAGTGTCTATTTATGTCTTCTGCCCATTTCTTCACTGGATTATTTGTTTTTCAGGTGTGGGGTATGGTGAGTTCTTTGTAGATTTTGGATACTAGCCCTTTATCCAATATGTCATTTGTAGATATCTTTTCCCATTCCATCGGTTGCCTTTTAGTTTTGTTGATTGTTTCCTTTGCAGTGCAGAAGCTTTTTATCTTCATGAGGTCCAATAGTTCATTTTGGCTCTTAATTTCCTTGCCTTTGAAGATGTGTCAAGTAAGAAACTGCTGTGGCTGAGGTCAAAGAGATTGTTGCCTGCTTTCTCCTCTAGGGTTTTGATGGTTTCCTGTCTCCTTTCAGGTCTTTCATCCATTTTGAGTTTATTTTTGTATGTGGTGTAAGAAAGTGGTCTAGTTTCATTCTTCTTCATGTTGCTGTCCAGTTCTCCCAGCACCATTTTTTTTATTTTTTTAATATTTATTTATTTTTGAGGGAGAGAGACAGAGCATGAGCAGGGGAGTGGCAGAGAGAGAGAGGGAGACACAGAATCCAAAGCAGGTGCAAGGCTCTGCACTGTCAGAACAGAGCCTGATGCGGGGCTTGAACTTATGAAACGTGAGATCATGACCTGAGCCTAAGTCGGACGCTTAACTGACTGAGCCACCCAAGCTTCCCTCCCAGCACCATTTGTTAAAGAGACTTTCTTCCATTGGATATTCTTTCCTGCTTTGTCAAAGATGAGTTAGCCATACATTCGTGTGCCCAGTTCTGGGTTCTCTATTTCGCTGGTCTATGTGTCTGTTTTTGTGCCAATACCAAACTGTCTTGATGATTACAGCTTTGTAGTAGGGGCTAAAGTCTGGGATTGTGATGCCTCCAACTTTGGACTTCTTAATTATTACTTTGGCTATTCGGGGTCTCTTGTGGTTCCATACAAATTTTAAGATTGCTTGTTCTAACTTTGGGAAGAATGCTGGTGCAATTTTGATTGGGAATGCATTGAATGTGTAGATTGCTTTGGGTACCCTTGACATTTGAACAATATTTATTCTTCCAATCCATGAGCATGAATGTTTTTTCATTTCTTTGTGTCTCCTTCAGTTTCTTTCATAAGCTTTCTATAGTTTTCAACACATAGGTTAGTTAGGTTTATTCCTAGGTATTTTATGCTTCTTGGTGCAAGTGTGAATGGGATCAGTTTCTTTATTTGTCTTTCTGTTGCTTCATTATTAGTGTATAAGAATGCAACCAATTTCTGTACATGGATTTTGTAATCTGCGACTTTGCTGAATTCATGTATCAGTTCTAGTAGACTTTCAGTGGAGTCTATCGGATTTTCCAGGTATAATATCATGTCATCTGCAAAAAGTGAAAGCTTGACATCATCTTTGCCAATTTTGATGCCTTTGATTTCCTTTTGTTGTCGGATTGCTGATGCTAGCACTTCCAACACTATGTCAAACAACAGCGGTGAGAGTGGACATCCCTGTCGTGTTCCTGATCTCAGGGAAAAAGCTCTCAGTTTTTCCCCACTGAGGATGATGTTAGCCATGGGCTTTTCATAAATGGCTTTTATGATCTTTAAGTATGTTCCTTCTAGCCCGACTTTCTCGAGGGTTTTTATTAAGAAAGGATGCTGAATTTTGTCAAATGTTTTTTCTGCATCGATTGACAGATCATATGGTTCTTTTCTATTATTGATGTGATGTATCACATTGACTGAATTGCAAATGTTGAACGAGCCATGCAGCCCAGGAATGAATCCCACTTGTTCATGGTGAATAATTCTTTTTATATGCTGTTGAATTTGATTTGCTAGTGTCTTATTGAGATTTTTGCATCCATATTCATCAGGGATATGGGCCTGTAGTTCTCTTTTTTTGCTGGGTCTCTGTCTGGTTTAGGAATCAAAGTAATGCTGACTTCATAGAATGAGTCCAGAAGTTTGCCTTCCCTTTCTATTTTTTGGAAAAGCTTGAGAAGGATAGGTATTAACTCTGCTTTAAATGTCTGGTAGAATTCCCCAGGGAAGCCATCTGGTCCAGGACTCTGACTCGTTGGAAGATTTTTGATAACAGATTCAATTTCTTCACTAGTTAATGGGTCTGTTCAAATTTTCTGTTTCTTCCTTTTGAGTTTTGGTAGTGTGTGGGTGTTTAGGAATTTGTCCATTTCTTCCAGGTTGTCCAGTTTGTTGGCATATAATTTTTCCTAATATTCCCTGATAATTGCTTGTGTTTCTGAGTGATTGGTTGTAATAAAGCCATTTTCATTCATGATTTTATCTATTTGCGTCCTCTGTTTTCTTTTTGAGAATCCTGGCTAGAGGTTTATCAATATTTTTTATTTTTTTTCAAAAAACCAACTCTTAGTTTCATTGATCTGTTCTGTTGGGTTTTTGCGGGAGGGGTTGGATTCTATATTGTTTATTTCTGCTGTGATCTTTGTTATTTCTCTTCTGCTGGGTTTGGGGTTTCCTTGCTCTTCGGCTTCTAGTTCCTTTAGGTGTACTGTTAGATTTTGTATTTGGGATTTTTCTTGTTCTGAGATAGGCCTGGATTGCAATGTATTTTCCTGTTAGTACTCTCTTTGCTCCATCCCAAAGTGTTTGGATTGTTGTGTTTTCATTTTCATTTGTTTCCAAATATTTTAAAATTTCTTCTCTAATTGCCTGGTTGACCCATTCCTTCTTTAGTAGGGTGTGCTTTAACCTCCATGCATTTGGAGGTTTTCCAAACTTTTTCCTATGGTTGATTTCAAGTTTCATGGCATTGTGATCTGAAAGTGTGCATTGTATGATCTTAATTCTTTTATATTTGTTGAGGGCTGTTTTATGAACCAGTATGTGATCTATCTTGGAGAATGTTCCTTGTGCACTCAAGAGGAAAGTATATTCTGCTGCTTTAGGGTGGAAAGTTTTAAATATATCTGTCAAGTCCATCTGGTCTAGTGTATCATTCAGGACCATTGTTTCTTTATGATTTTCTGTCTAGATGATCTGCCCCTTGTTGTAAGTGGAGTATTAAAGTCCCCTGAATTACCACATTCTTACCAGTAAGATTTCTTATGCTTGTGATTAATTGTTTTATATATTTGGGTGCTGCTGAATTTGGTGCATAGACATTTATAATTGCTAGCTCTTCCTGATGGATAGACCTCATAATTATTATATAATGCCCTTCTTCATCTCTTGTTACAGCCTTTAATTTATTTTTTTAATATATGAAATTTATTGTCAAATTGATTTCCATACAACACCCAGTGCTCATCCCAAAAGATGCCCTCTTCAATGTCCACCCCCTATCCTTCCCTCCCTCCCACCCCCCCATCAACCCTCAGTTTGTTCTCAGTTTTTAAGAGTCTCTTATGCTTTGGCTCTCTCCCACTCTAACCTCTTTTTTTTTTTCCTTCCCCTCCCCCATGGGTTTCTGTGAAGGTTCTCAGGATCCACATAAGAGTGAAAACATATGGTATCTGTCTGTCTCTGTATGGCTTATTTCACTTAGCATCACACTCTCCAGTTCTATCCACGTTGCTACAAAGGGCCATATTTCATTCTTTCTCATTGCCATGTAGTACTCCATGTGTATATAAACCACAATTTCTTTATCCATTCATCAGTTGATGGACATTTAGGCTCTTTCCATAATTTGGCTATTGTTGAGAGTGCTGCTATAAACATTGGGGTACAAGTGCCCCTATGCATCAGTAGTCCTGTATCCCTTGGGTAAATTCCTAGCAGTGCTATTTCTGGGTCATAGGGTAGATCTATTTTTAGGAACCTCCACACTATTTTCCAGAGTGGCTGTACCAGTTTGCATTCCCACCAACAGTGCAAGAGTGTTCCTGTTGCTCCACATCCTCTCCAGCATCTATAATCTCCTGATTTGTTCATTTTGGCTACTCTGACTGGCGTGAGGTGGTATCTGAGTGTGGTTTTGATTTGTATTTCCCTGATGAGGAGCGACGTTGAGCATCTTTTCATGTGCCTGTTGGCCATCTGGAGGTCTTCTTTAGAGAAGTGTCTATTCATGTTTTCTGCCCATTTCTTCACTGGATTATTTGTTTTTTGGGTGTGGAGTTTGGTGAGTTCTTTATAGATTTTGGATACTAGCCCTTTGTCCAGTATGTCATTTGCAAATATCCTTTCCCATTCCATTGGTTGCCTTTTAGTTTTGTTGATTGTTTCCTTTGCTGTGCAGAAGCTTTTTATCTTCATGAGGTCCCAGTAGTTCATTTTTGCTTTTAATTCCCTTGCCTTTGGGGATGTGTCAAGTAAGAAATTGCTGCAGCTGAGGTCAGAGAGGTCTTTTCCTGCTTTCTCCTCTAGTGTTTTGATGGTTTCCTGTCTCACATTCTGGTCCTTTATCCATTTTGAGTTTATTTTTGTGAATGGTGTAAGAAAGTGGTCTAGTTTCATTCTTCTGCATGTGGCTGTCCAGTTCTCCCAGCACCATTTGTCAAAGAGACATTGGATATTCTTTCCTGCTTTGTCAAAGATGAGTTGGCCATACTTTTGTGGGTCTAGTTCTGGGGTTTCTATTCTATTCCATTGGTCTGTGTGTCTGTTTTTGTGCCAATACCATGCTGTCTTGATGATGACAGCTTTGTAGTAGAGGTTACAGCCTTTAATTTAAAGTCTAGTTTGTCTGATATAAGTGTGGCTACTCCAGCTTTCTTTTGACTTCCAATAGCATGATGGATAGTTTGCCATCCCCTCACTTTCAATCTGAAGGTGTCCTCAGGTCTAAAATAAGTCTCTCATAGACAGCAAATAGATGGGTCTTGTTTTTTATCCATTCTGTTACCCTATGTCTTTTGATTGGCACATTTAGTCCGTTTACATTCAGTGTTATTGAAAGATATGGGTTTAGAGTCGTTGTGATCTCTGTAGGTTTCATGCTTGTAGTGAGGTCTCTGGTACTTTGTGGTCCTTGCAACATTTCACTCACAGAATCCCCTGTAGGATCTCTTGTAGGGCTGGTTAAGTGGTGATGAATTTCTTCAGTTTTTGTTTAGGAAAACCTTTATCTCTCCATCTATTCTGAATGACAGACTTGCTGGATAAAGGAATCTTGGCTGAATATTTTTCCTGTTCATCACATTGAAGATTTCCTGCCATTCCTTTCTGGTCTGCCAAGTTTCAGTAGATAAGTCTGCTACTACCCTTATGTGTCTACCTTTGTATGTTAAGGCCCATTTATCCCTAGCTGCTTTCAGAAATCTCTCTTTATCCTTGTATTTTGCCAGTTTGACTATGATATGTATGCAGATCGATTCAAGTTGTGTCTGAAGGAAGTTCTCTGTGCCTCTTGGAGGTCTTTTCTTTTTTTTTTAACGTTCATTTATTATTGAGAAACAGAAAGAGACAGCATGAACATGGGAGGGGCAGAGAGAGAAGGGGAGACACAGAATCCAAAGCAAGCTCCAGGCTCTGAGCTGTCAGCCCAGAGCCCAACACGGGGCTCGAACTCACAAACTGTGAGATCATGGCCTGAGCTGAAGTTGGATGTTTAATGGACTGAGCCACCCAGGCGCCCCTGTGCCTCTTGGATTTCAGTGTCTGTTTCCTTCCCCAGATAGGGGAAGTTCTCAGCTATGATTTGTTCAAGTACATCTTCAGCCCCTTTCTCTCTCTCCTTCTTCTTCTGGAACTCCTATGATACAGATATTGTTCTGTTTCATTGAATCCCTTCATTCTCTATTTCTCCCCTCATGATCCAGAATTTTTTTCACTCTCTTTTTCTCAGCTTCCTCTTTTTCCATAATTTTATTTTCTAATCCACCTCTTCTCCCCACTGCCTCTTCAGTCCACGCTGTGACCACCTCCATTTTATTTTGCACCTCATTTATAGCATTTTTTAATTCATCATGACTATTTTTTAGTTCCTAGATCTCTGCAGCAATAGATTCTCTGCTGTCTTCTGTGCTTTTCTCAAGCCTAGTGATTAATCTTATGACTATTATTCTAAATTATTGTTCAGTTATATTCCTTATATCTCTTTTGGTCAGTTCTTTAGCTGTCACTTCTTCCTGGAATTTCTTTTGTGGAGAATTCTTCCGTTTTGTCATTTTGGCTAGTTTTCTGTCCCTTATGCATTTTAAAAGCTTGTTATGTGCTCTGCACTTGTAAGCACTGCTGTATTAAAGGGGGGCGGTCATACACTGTCCAGGGTCTGGCCCTTCAAGCAGTGTTTTTTGGAGAGTGTTACTTGCTCTCTGTTGTGACTTTGGTTATTTTATTTCCCTACTGGCAGTGATTTTTTGGACCCTCCACCAGGTGTGCTTTGATTTGTTCCTTGAAGTAGCCCTGGAAAGGAAAACAAACAAACAAACAAACAAACAGAAAACAAAAACACACAAACACACAAATTTAAAAATAAGAAAAAAAGAAAAAAACCACAAACACCAGCCAGAAGTAAATATCAGGGTGGAGACGGTCCTGATGGAAGAGCACATACTAAGGGAGAAAGGACAGGGGCTGGGGGAAAAGAAAAAGTAAACATTGACCAAGAAGAGAGACTAAATGGCCTAATCCAGAGAGAGAGAGAGACAGAGAGAGAGAGAGGAAGGGAGAGAGGGAGAGAGAGAAGGAGGCAGGGGGGGAAAGAAAAGAAGATAAAGTTTCACAGACAGAGAAACTATACAGCTTAATTATTCCAGAGAGAGTGAAAGGAAAGAAGGAGGTGTAGAACATGTGTCAAGAGAATGGATTAAATATATCTGTTTAAACAAACCAACAACCAGAGTAACCAGACTAGAAGAGGGAAGAGATAAGAAGAAAAAGAAGGGGGGCACCTGGGTGGCTCGGTCGGTTAAGCGTCTGACTTGGGCTCAGGTCATGATCTCACGGTCCGTGAGTTCGAGCCCCGCGTCGGGCTCTGTGCTGACAGCTCAGAGCCTGGAGCCTGTTTCAGATTCTGTGTCTCCCTCTCTCTCTGCCCCTCCCCTGTTCATGCTCTGTCTCTCTCTGTCCCAAAAATAAATAAACGTTGAAAAAAAAATTTTTTTTTAAATAATAAACGTTAAAAAAAATTAAAAAAAAAAAAGAAGAAAAAGAAGGAAAAATATATCTATATAATGAGAATTGTCCAAGAATTAATCCAGGCCATGCAGCAGCGCTAGTCTGGAGGAGGAGGCCATCTGGTTCCTCAGCATCTCTCCTACCCCAGTAGATACCCAGTTACCCAGCGCAGAGGGGCATGGTTTGGTGTAGGTGGGTCCCACCTCCACTGTGGGCCCCACCGACTGATCCCTGAGGCCCCCGACTGATCCCTGAGGTGGTGGGGATAAAAATGGTGACTCCCTCCTCCCCAGTCTCTCTTCCACAGACCCAGTGCCCCAAATCACCTCGTTAGAGCCATCCTCACTGTGCCACAGGTACAGACGAGGTGGTCTGTCTCACTCTGCTAACTCCCACACCCTGGCGCTTGCTGGGTGGGATTCAAACTCCTGCTCAGCACGCCCAGTACTGGGAAGCGCAGCTCCACTCCGCCCGATATGTGATCCCTGGACAGGCTTTGTCCTGTCCTGCAGCATTCCAGGAGGGGATCCCTTTTTCCTACTGCAGACTGCGCCCCTGACCTAGCCACCGAGCCGAAGGCTGACTCCCCTCCTCTTCAGGTGCACGAACAGGGCAGCCGGCCCCAGTCTGGAGAAAGCCCAGCAGTTACAGATTGGATCTTTCCCCATCCCAGTCCAAGGTTTTCCTCTTGTCCAGATACAGTCCTATGCTTCCCAAGTTGCTCTTTCTCTTCCCTTTGTCCACAGAAGAGGATCCCTCCCCTCCATTCCTTTAATCTCTCCCAGTTAGCAGGCACACACCTCTGGCCCGTCAGATTGTCCCGGTGTATCCCTAGCAGCAACTCAGTCTCTTTTCCTCCCAGACTCTTGGGGTTCAAAGTCCCTTGGCTTCAACACTTCTTTGTTTGAGAAATGTGGGAAGTTCGGATCCCCCTACTTCTCCACCATGTTGGCCCCCTCCTAATTATTTATTTTTAAATAGGCTCCATACCCAGTGTGGGGCTTGAAGTCATGACCCTGAGGTCAAGTCACTTGCTCTACTGACTGAGCCAGCCAGTTACCCTTAAAGTCTGTTTTGATTCTACTATAAGTAGAGCCACATCAGCTTTCTTTTTGTTTCAAAGAAACATGGAATATCTTATTCTGTCTGTCCTTCTTAAGTGAGTCTCTTATAGGCAATACATAGGTGTGTCTCATTTTTTTATCCAGTCAACAGCCATTCTTTGTCTTTTGATTGGAGAATTTAGTCCATTTATGTTTAAAATAATTATTGATTGTAGAGTAGTTCTATTTTTAGTTTTTTGAGGAACCTCCATACTCTTCTCCAGAGTGGCTACACCAGTTTTCATTCCCACCAGCAGTGCAAGATGGTTCCCCTTTCTCTGCATCTTTGGTAACACCTGTTGTTTCTTGTGTTGTTAATGTAATTCTGACAGGTGTGAGGTAGTGCCTCATTGTGGTTTTGATTTTTATTTCCCTAATGATAAGTGATAGTGAGCATTGTTTTCTGTGTGTTAGCCATCTGGATGTCTTCTTTGGAAAAGGGCCTTTCATGTCTTCTTTGTTTCCATGTCTTAACTGGGTTATTTGTTTTTTGGGTGTTGAGTTTGGTAAGTTCTTTATAGATTTTGGATACTAACTCTTATCAGCTGTGTTATTTGGAAATGTCTTCTCCATTCCATAGGATGCCTTTTAGTTTTGTTGGTTGTTGCCTTCACTGGGCAGAAACTTTTTTATCTTGATGAAGTCCCATTAGTTCATTTTTGTTTTTGGTTCCCTTGCCTCTGGAGACATGTCTAGTAAGAAGTTGCTACCTCCAAGGTCAAAAGAGGTTGCTGCCTGTGTTCTCCTCTAGGATTTTAATAGTTTCTGTTTCACATTTAGGTCTTTCATCCATTTTGAATTTATTTTTGTGTATGGTATAAGAAAGTGGTTCAGTTTAATTTTTCTGCATTTCACCATTCAGTTTTCCCAACACCATTTGTTGAAGAGAGTGTTTTTTCCACTAGATATTCTTTCCTGCTTTGTCGAAGATGAATTGACCATATAGTTGTGAGTCCATTTCTGGGTTTTCTGTTCTATTCCATTGATCTGTGTGTCTGTTTTTGTGACACTACCATACTATCTTAATGACTACAGCTTTGGAGCATAGCTTGAAGTCTGGAATCGCGATGCCTCTAGTTTTGCTTTTCTTGTTCATGATTGCTTTGCTAATTCAGATTCTTTAGTGGTTCCATACATAGTTTAGGATTGTTTGTTCTCGCTCTGTGAAAATGCTAGTGGTATTTTGATAGGGGTTGCATTAAATGTGTAGATTGCTTTGGATAGTATAGACATTTTGACATTGTTCCTCCAATCCATGAGCATGGAATTTTTTCCCATTTCTTTGTGTCCTTTCCATTTTCTTTCATAAGTGTTCTAAAGTTTTTAAAGTACAGATCCTTTACCTCTTTGGTTAAGTTTATTCCTAGGAATCTTACTATTTTTGGTGCAGTTGTAAGTGGGATTGACTCCTTGATTTCACTTTCTGCTGCTTCATTCACTTTCTGCTGTATAGAAATGCAACAGATTTCTGTACATTGATTTTATAATCTGGAACTTTGATGAATTCATATATCAGTTTGAGTAATATTTGGTGGAAACTTTTGGGTTTTCTGCATAGAGTATCATGTCGTCTGCAGATAGTAAAAATTTGACTTCTTTCTTTCCTATTTGGATGCCTTTATTTCTTTTGTTGTCTGATTGCTGAGACTAAGACTTCCGGTATTGTGTTAATTAGGATTGGTGAGTATGGACTTCCCTTCTTGGTTCTAGCCATAAAGGAAAAGCTCTGTTTTTCCTCAGCAAGGATGATATTATCTGTGGGTCTTTTGTATATGGCTTTTATGGTGTTGAGGTATGTTCCATGTATTCCTACTTTGTTGAGGGTTTTTATCAAGAATGGATGCTGTGTTTTGTGAAATGCTTTTTCTGCATCTGGTAAGAGGATCATGGGATGCCTGGGTGGTTCAGTCAGTTAAGCATCCAACTCTTGATTTCAGCTCAGGTCATGATCTCATGGTCTGTGAAACTGAGCCCCACATTGGGCTCTGCACTGAGGGTGCAGAGCCTGCTTGGGATTCTCTCGCCCTCCCTTTCTCTTGGCCCCTTCCCAGCTTTCTCTATCAAAATTAACAAATAAGCTCTTAAAAAAAGAAGATCGTATGCTTCTTATCCTTTCTTTTATTAATGTGGTGTATCACATTGATTTGTGAATATTGAACCAGCCCTGCAGCCCAGAAATATATCCCACTTGATCATAGTAAATAATTCTTTTAGTACACTGTAGTTTCAATTTGCTAGTAACTTGTGGGGCGCCTGGGTGGCACAGTCGGTTAAGCGTCCGACTTCAGCCAGGTCACGATCTCGCGGTCCGGGAGTTCGAGCCCCGCGTCAGGCTCTGGGCTGATGGCTCAGAGCCTGGAGCCTGCTTCCGATTCTGTGTCTCCCTCTCTCTCTGCCCCTCCCCCGTTCATGCTCTGTGTCTCTCTGTCCCAAAAATAAATAAACGTTGAAAAAAAAATTTTTTTTTTTAAATTTGCTAGTAACTTGTTAAGAATTTTTGCATCACTTTTCATCAGGAATATTGGCCTGTAGTTCTCCATTTTAGTGTGGTCTTTGTCTGGTTTTTGAATCAAGGTAATACCGGCCTCATAGGAGTTTGGAAGTTTTCCTTCTGTTTCAATTTTTTTGGAACAATTTGAGAAGAATAGATATTAACTCTTCTTAAATATATGGTAGAATTCCCCTGGGAAGCCATCTGGCCCTGCCTGCACTTATGTTTGTTGGCAGATTTTTGATTACAGATTCAGTTTCTTTGCGGGTTATGGGTCTGTTAACATTTTCTATTTCTTCCTGTTTTAGTTTTGGTAGTTTATGAGTTTCTAGGAATTTGTCCATTTCTTCCAGATTACCCAGTTGTTGGTGTATAATTTTTCATAGTAATCTCTTATAGTAGTTTGTGGTGTTGGTTGTGATTTCTCCTCTTTCATTTGTGACTTTATCTATTTGGGTCCTTTCTCTTTTCTTTTTGATAAGTCTGGCTAGGGGTTTATCAATATTGTTAATTCTTTCAAAGAACCAGCTCTTTGTTTCATTTTGTTCTACTGTTTTTGGGGATTTTTGTTTATTTGTTGTGGGTTTTTTTTTTGCTTCTATATCACTTATTTATGCTATATTGTATATTATTTACCTTATTCTGCTGGCTTTAGGCTTTATTTGCTGTTCCTTTCCTAGCTCCTATAGGTGTAAGTTTAGGTTGTGTGTTTGGAGACTTTCCTTGCTCCTTCCCTCTTAGGACTACCTTTGCTGCAGCCCAAATGTTTTGGATTGTTGTGTTTTCATTATCATTTGCTTCCATGTATGTTTAAATTTCTTCTCTAATTTCCTGGTTAACCCATTCATTCTTTTGTAGGATGTTCTCTAACCTCTATGTATTTGTGGTCTTTCCAAATTTTTTCTTGTGGTTGGCTTGAAGTTTCATAGTGTCGTGATCTGAAAATATGCATGGTATGTTGTTGATCTTTTTGTACTTGTTGAGGTCTGATTTGTGACCCAGGATGTGATCTATTCTGGAGAATGTTCCATGTGTACTTGAGAAGAATGGTATTCTGCTGCTTTAGAAGAAACGTTCTGAATATATCTGTGAACTCCATCCAGTACAGTGTGTCATGCCAAGCCATTGTTTCCTTGTTAATTTTTTGCTTAAGGTGATCTATTCATTGCTGTGAGTGGTATTAAAAATCTCCCATTATTATTTTCAGTGAGTTTCTTTATGTTTATTGTTAATTTATTTATATATTTGGGTGCTATCAAGTTGGGGGCATATATATTTATAGTTGTTATATCTTCTTGATGCATGGGCCCCTTAATTATGATATAATGCCCTTCTTCATCTCCTGTTACAGTCTTTGTTTTAAAATCTGGTTTTTGTGATAGAAGTATGGCTACTCTGACTTCCTTTTGATCTCCATTATCATGATAGATGGTACTTCATCCCATCACTTCCAGTCTGCAGGTATCTTCAGATATAAAATGAGTTTCTTGTAGGCAGCATATAGAAGATGGGTCTTGTTTTTTTTAGCCATTCTAATACCCTGTGTCTTTTGATTGGAACATTTACTTCATTTACATTCAGAGTGATTACTGAAAGACATGCGTTTAGTGCCATTGTGTTACCTATAAAGTTGGTGTTTCTGGTGGTGTTCTCTATTCCTGTCTAGTCTTTGCTGCTTATGGTCTTTTCTTCCCCACTCAGAGAGCCCCCTTTAATATTTTTTGCAAGGCTGGTTTAGTGGTCATGAACTCCTTTAGTTTTTGTTTATCTGGGAGACTTTTTATCTTGCCTTCCATTCTGAATGACAGCCTTGCTTGATAAAGTATTTTTGGCTGCATATTTTTCCCATTCAATATGTTGAATATATCCTGCCACTCCCTTCCGGCTCTCTAAGCTTCTGTGGACAAATCTGCTGTGAATCTTATCTGTCTTCCTTGTACATTAGGGATTTTTTGTTCCCTTGCTGCTTTCATGATTCTTTCCTTTTCTGTGTGTTTTGTGAATTTGACTATGATGTGTCTTGGCGATGGCCAGCTTTTGTTGAATTTAATGCAGGTTCCCTGTGCTTCTTGGATTATGATTTCTGTGTCCTTTCCCATATTAGGGAAATTTGCAGCTATAAGTTGCTCACATAAACCTTCTGCCCCTTTTCTGTCTTTTCATCTTCTGGGATTCCTAGGAAATGAATGTTATCCCATTTTAATAAATCACTGAGTTCCCTAAGTCAACCTTCATGATCCAATACCTTTGTTTCCCTATTCTTTTCAGCTTCATTATTTTCCATAACTTCTGTATCACTGGTTTAGTCCTCTGCTTTGTCCATCCTTGTTGTCATTGCACCAGTTGGCTTTGTGTCTCAGTTAATAGCTTTTTTTGTTTCAGCCTGAATGGTTTTTAGTTCTTGTATCTCTACAGTAATGGATTCTGTAGTGTCTTCTGTGATTTTCTTAAGCCCAGCTAGTATCCTTATAATTGTTTTAAATTCTGGTTCACACATCTTACCTATATCTGTATTGAAATCCCTGGCTGCTGCTACTTGTTTTTTGGGAGTGAATTCTTCCATTTTGTCATTGTGTCTAGTTCAGTTTTTTGTGTGTGATTGTTAGGAAAGCCTGTTATATTCCTACTCCTGAGGATAATGGCTATATTAAGAAGAGGTCCAAAAACAAAAACAAAAAAGAAGTCCTATACTGACTTGGGTCTGCTGCTTCAGGAGGTGTTTGGAGTGTGCATTCTACTGTTGTGTTTTCACTGCTCCTTCCCACAGGTCTGTCCTTTGCAGAGTTTTTCCTTGCCTTCAGAAGCAGGTGGGTGTATTTGGACCTTGTCCACTATGTTGCAAGTTTTAATTAAGTGTGTTTTTGTCTGCTTGATAAAGGAAGATAGATCATTAAAAGAAGAAGAAGAAGAAGAGGAAGAGGAAAAGGAAGAAGAAGCAGCAGGAGAAGCTGCTAGAGGGATCCTATTTCCCCTAGAGCTGAAGCTTTGCAGCACTCTGTGATCAATAGATTTAGTGCATGGGAGGGGTTTGTGCTGGTCCTCTGGTGGAGGGGTCTGCTGCACTGATTCTCAGACAGACTTGCCCTAGTGGAGATGCACCTGCAAGGTGCAAGAGTGTGGGACTTTGTATAAGCGGCCCTGGCCTCCAGTTTTGGCATTGTTTTGCTCACTGAAGTTGGTCAGGGCTGATGGAGAAAGAGGGTGGAAGTGTCATCACCCCACTGTCTTATCTCCAGAGCAGGGAGCCTGTGCCTGCCACTCTTCAGGAAGCCCTCACAGAAGAGGAAACATTCACCCTTTTGTGTCCCTGGCTTCTGTCAGATCCCTGCCTTCACTATGTCTGTGACTGAGCTGTCTGCCTACCATGCAGCCCAGTACTCCTGTCTTTTGTCTTAGTGGGTTTCCAAACTCCAAATTTCAGGCATCTGTGTTGCACATACCCACACTGCTCCTCTGGGGGAGGGTCTCGCTGTGCTGTGGCCAGTGCTAGTTTGTCCCAGAAAATGCACATGCAACTGTGCAGCAGTTCAGTTTATGGTAAAGCACAGCAAAAAACCAGCACCAAGGTGCTGCCCTCAGCCTGTGTCTTCATTCCTATGCTAGTGAACAGAGCAGTACTTTGGTGCCACAGCTTCTTTTGTCCCTGGAGAAGCCATGACAAACTCCCAAATGTACTCCAAGAAGGGGTACTGTTTCTCCCCATGCAACCCAGGGGATCCTTAGACCATGCTACCTGCTCCTGGGTCTCTGCCCTTCTTCCCTACCAGAATGCCACTAAGCTGACCAGGCACAACCCTGGCAATGCCACAGACTTCTAAAACTTCAGATTTAGTGCTCCACTGCCTATAAAAATTTGCAGTCATTGGTTTTGGGTATGAGTTTTTCTTGTGTAATTCCCTGCACGTGCTTTCATGCGCTCTCTCCCTCTTTCTCTTCCCTGTGTGTGTGTGTGTGTGTGTGTGTGTGTGTGTCACTCCTCTCTCCATGATCAGGTCTCCTTCTCCTCTGCAGCACCGACAGTTCTTTTCTCCCCCAAATCCACTCTCTGCAGCTTCTACCTTCCAAAAGGTGGCCATTGTTCCATCTGTAGATGTGCAGTTTGTGCTCTCAGTCCTCAGATCAATTTCTTGAATGTTCAGAATGATTTGATATTTATCTAACTGTGTTTGAGGGACAAGGCAAGCTTAGGGTCCCCCTACTCTTCTACCATCTTACTTAACTCATCTCAATTTTTACTTTTTTTGTAACTTTTCATTTTGTTGATGTGTTTTCCTAACTTTATTTAGTTGTACTAAATAAAAGCATTGTACTCCATGCTGCTTGTAGTTTGCTAAAGTCCTTTAAGAGCGTTATTCTGAATTCTTTGTCAGACACTTTGTAGACCTCCATTTTTTAAGGGTTAGTCATTGGAGTTTTATATTCCTTTGGTGGTGGTCACATTTCTTAGATTATTCATAATCCTTATGGCCTTGTGTCTGGCACTTCAGGAAGTAGGTACATCTTCCAGTCTTTGTAGACTGGGTTTGTCAGGAAAAACCCTTCACCAGTTAGCCAGTCCAGAGTTTCTGGGCGGGCAGTCTGGTGCTGTCCACAAATGGGCTACTGCCGGTGGGCTGATCCAGTATCTGGAGCAGCAGGTGTGAAGGCCTGGTATTTGGGTGCATGGGGGCCAGTCTAGTGCCTAGGTCTATAGGGATAGGTGTGGTACTTGAGTGGTGGTAATGGACCTTGGGACCTGGGTCTGTGTGGGTACTACTAGAGCCAGGTCTACAGGAGCCATCCAGTACCCTGGAGCACCATGGTGGGTCCAGCAACAGGTCCACGGGTACTGGTCTGATACTGGGACAGGTCAGGAGCCTGGTTTCACAGGAGTGAGCCTAGAGACTGAAGCCATAGGTACTGGCCTGACCCTAGGGTTTTCTGGGAACCTGGACTATAGGAGGCTGCCTATAACCTCAGTATGCAACATGGAGGTTGCGTCTGTGGGGGCTGATATGGTCCTGAGGTGGGATGGGAACGTGGGTCCCCACGGCTGGTCTGGTGGTGAGGTAAGCCAGAAACCTGAATGTGTGGGAGCCAGGATGCAATTTAAGTCCATGGAGGGCAATCAGGTACTGGGGTTAGCTGGTAGCCTGAGTTCACAGGTGCCTATCTGGAACCTGGGTTTATGGGGACTAATTGGGAGGCTAGAGCCACAGGAGCCACCACAGTCATGGAACTGGTGAGCATTGGAGTGAGCCAGGAGCCTGGCTTTTGAGACCCTGTCAGGAGCTTGGTGCCATGGAGCTGGCTAGCATCAGAATGTACTGGGAATCTTCTGGATGGGAGCTGGGTGGTGCCAGAGTGGATTGGGAGGGTGGGTTTATGGGAGCCATCCCACTGGGAGCCTGGGACTGTAGGAGGCACCTGGAGCAATCTGGTTCTTAAGATGGCGATTATATCTTCAGCATACAGGAAATCTAATGATAAGTGTATAATTCTACATATACATGCAGAGGTAAATAAATTGTACATAATGTATAATTTCAGGTATAGTGTTACATATGTATTCCATACAAGGACTTTATGTGCACCTTATTTTAATAATTGTTCAATTTATAAAATTCATATTCTAGCATTATAAATCTCTCCAGAAGAAAAAAAAAGCCAAGAGGGAAAACGCTGTATATTGTAGTGATTTATGAGACTTTTTCCACCAGAAAGCCAAAAAAATTCAGCCATTCTCTGAACATACCTTGTAGTTTTATGCCCTCCTACCTTTCTTCTTCTTATTTTCCCTCCTCTGTCTGTTGAAATCTAATTTATCCTTTTGGTTCCTGACTGAGTGTTGCCAGTTCTAATAAGCCTACCAAGAGCTGACACCATGAATTAGCTTTTCTTTCTATATTTTTGAGCTATCTTTACATTTCCCACATTCTGTGTGTATTTTCAGTATTGTTTTAGGAAGCAGGTGTGACTCTCAGTTCCTAAATGTGAATGAAAGTGGGTTAAAAACATTATTTCCAAGTTTGCTTAATGTTGCTACATGAATACATAGAGAAGACTATTATATAAGAAATTTAAACTATAATGAAGAAATACTTATTTTTTATAGTATTAAATAATAACATTTACAGGAATTTAGAGCCACTTGTAAACCTCTCTCCAAACCTAGTCTGTAGGTATTCTGATAATTTGGATTAATCCTTTCCTTGTTGCAGTATAATTCATGTGAATACATTCTTAATCACTATGTGCTGAAGTTTTGCCTTTTGAACTTGAGCTAAATGGGAAGTTAATGAACATATTCTTCTTCGACTTGCTTTTCTCTTTTCTTTCTTTTTCTTTTTTCTTTTCTTTTTTTTTTTAAGGTGGTGGGGGGAAGGGGTAGGGAAAGAGGAAGAGAGAATCTTAAGCAGGCTCCATTCCTAGTGAAGAGCCCGACATGTGGCTCTATCTCACGACCCTGAGATCATGACCTGAGCCAAAATCTAGAGTCATACACTTAATCAACTGAGCCACCTGGGCACCCCAAATTTGCTTTTCATTGGTAAGTACTATGTTGGGATGTTTAGACTGTGCATAATTGCAGTTAATACCTATCATTGATTTGCAATATTCTGTTGTACACATACATTGCAGTTTCCATTCCACTGTTGATTTGGGGGTGGTTTTTAGGTTTTCTGTATTACAAATAGTTATATTAAGTGTATTCATGGATATTTTCCTTGTTGCGTGTATGTATGTATTTTATTTGGATATATATCATGAAACCATTCTCAGCATCATTCTATGAAAGAATTAGGATTTGGCCCTAATATCCACAGGCATATAACCATTTGGGGAAATGGAGCCACATCTTAATTATACTCTAATTATGTTCATTAGATGGCAAATAAACTAATAGAAAAATAGACACGGTATGACTTTCTTTAATTCAAATATGTAATCATAATTGCTATCAGTATTTGAGGCTGATTGAAAGGAAAAATAGGAGAAAGAAGTAATTCTATTATTTGCTTGATATCCACATTATTAGGTAACTTAACATTATAAAACCTTTCCTCTATCCCCAGAGTTGAATTATGGAAGAGTGGACTTGTTGACATTCAACCAATTTGCAGTGCTCCTCTGGAAAAATTTCACTTTAAAGGTGGGTGAAGGCATCCATATAAAATGTTCATAAATTTCCGTTTGTTGCAGTTGAGGGGTATGTGTGTACATGCTTTTGAAAAAAGCAATTCCAAAGTTCTTCTAAATGTATAAAACTGGTTAATCAATAGTTTAGTATGACCTATTAGAAAGTTGGGAGGGGAGAAGATGGGGTAGCACAAGATAGGCTAGGAAGCACTTGGCTGTTTCAGAGTGAAATTGGCAGACGTTCAATATCATAGAGCTATCCATTTGCATTAAATGTGTATTCTCAGATTAATTAATACCATCTTTTTGTTCCTCTTCTAGAGGAGGCATTTCTTTAATTTAATATTGGAAGTCTTATCAGTACTGGTGTTCCCAACAATGATTTTGGTATTCTCTACAATTATTAATATAAAGGCTGTTGGACCTTACAATTTTATTTCTCAGCCTATCAATACTCTGCCTCCTTTCTTCATAAATCCTGGAGACTGGGAATTGATTTATGTGCCTTCTAATATTAATTTGGTAAACGACATTGCTGAGAATGTGAAGAGGAATCTGAACATCAGTGTAAGGTTAGAAATTAAAATTTTCTGTAAAACTTATTAAATTGCTTTTCAGTGGAGATAAAGCGGTGTTTTAAAAAAGAATAAAATCAGAGGAATCACACTTGCTATTTTTCTTTTATTTTGTGGGAGGAAGTGTAAAAGGAGAGGTGGGGGGAGGGAATATGAAGCAGGCTCCACACCCAACGCAGAACCCAACGCAGGGCTCAATCTCATAACCATGAGATCATGGCCTAAGCTGAAATCCAGATTCAGATGCTCAACCAACTGAGCCATCCAGGCGCCCCACACTTCTTGATTTTAAAACTTGCAGTATAACTGTAGTTGTAAAGACAATGTGGTATTGGTGGAAGGATAGACACATAAATCAATGAGCAATACAGGCCTACCACAGGGAGATATTGTGTTTCAGTTTCAAACCACTGAAGTAAAGCAAATATCACAGTAAAGCTAGTTCGGTGAATGTTTTGGTTTCCAAGGACATATAAAAAGTTTACACTCTACCATAGCCTGTTAAGTGTGCAGTAGCATTATGTCTAAGAAAGCATTGCATATCTTAATTAAAAAATAGTTGTTACCGGAGTGCCTAGGTAGCTCAGTCAGTTAAGCATCTGACTTCGGCTCAGGTCATGATCTCACAATTCATGAATTTGACCCCTGCATCAGGCTCTGTGCTGACAGCTCAGAGCCTGGAGCCTGCTTCAGTTTTTGTATCTCCCTCTCTGTCCCTTCCTCACTCACGCACTTGGTCTCTCTCTCGCACTCTCTGTCTCTCTCTCAAAAATTAATAAATGCTTAAAAAAATACTTGTTAGTGCTAAAAAATGCTGACCATCTTCACTTTCAGTGAGTCATAATCACTGATCACATATCACCATACAAATAAAATAATAATGAAAAAGTTTGAAATATTGCAAGAAATACCAAAATGTGACATATAGACATGAAATGAGTAAATACTGTTGGAAAAATGGTGCCAGTAGACTTGCTCGACTCAGGGTTGCCACAAACCTTCAATTTGTAAGAAACACAGTAGCTGTAAAGTGCAATAAAACAAGTTATACCTGTGGAGAACCCAAAGATCTGCCGAAATATTTTTTTACAATAGTGGAAGGATAATCTTTTCAACACATGGTGCTGAACAATTGGACATCAGTAGCTAAAACAGTGAAACCTCACTCTTAAACAGAAAATACATCAAAATGGATTACAGATCTAAAAGTAAAATGATAAAACACTTAGGAGAGAGCATAGGAGAAAACCTTTGTAACTTCATAAAGAATTAGTTGAAGAATTCTTAGGCATGATATTATTTCTGAAAAAATGAAAAATTGGACTTCTAATATGTAATATTAGTGGTTGCTCTTGGGGTTAAAATTATGCATACATAATTTTTCAGTCAATTTAGAATATTTTACTACTTTATTGTAATGGCAAATGTTTACCAGTGTATAGGTCCCTTTATATTTCTCTCTTCAGTTTGTAGTTTTCACATCTATGTAAGTTGAAAACTATACCAGGAAGTGTTATAATTTACACACATATTTTTAAAAACTTAAGAGAAAACTATTTAACCAGATATTTACCATAGTTCTTGCTTGTAACTTTATTCTTGAAATTCCAATTTTCCTTCTTCTACCATTTTCCTTCTTTCAGAAGAAATTTCTTTAACAATTTTTTAGAGCATGTCTACTAGCATTGAATTCTCTTTGTTTTCCTTCATCTGAGAATGTCTTTAATTCATCTTCATTCCTGAAGATTATTTTCATTTGGTATAAAATTTTGGATTGACAGTCTTTTCAACATTTAAAAGGTATTTGCCACTTTTTTCTGACTTCCTTGGTTTTTGAAAAGAATCTGCATTTGAATCCTTGTTTTTTTATAGGTACTGTATCATTTCTGTCTGGCAGCTTTCAAGATATCTTCTGTTTTTATTTGTCAAAACTATTATTACTATATGTCCGAGTGTGGATTTCTTTTGGTTTATTCTGTTAGGGGTTCACTGAGCCTTGTGAATCTGTAAGTTTCTATCTTTCATGAAATTTGAAGAGTTTTCAATAATTATTTCTCAAAGATGTATTGTCCCATAGGTCATTAAGGATCTATTCAATTTTTTCCCATTTTTTCCATCTCTCATTCAGATTAGATAATTTCTACTGATCTGTCTTTATGACTCCTTCCTCTGTTATCTCTCTACAGCTTTTGAGCCATCATATGAGTTGTATTTTTAAGTGCAATTTGAAGTGATCTCCATCTCCTGATTTATCTTGTTTTGAGACAGGTTTTTTTGGGCTCCTGGCTGGCTCAGTTGGTAGAGCCTATGACTCTTGATCTCAGGATTGGTAGAGCATGTGACTCGTGATTTCAGGATTGTAAATTCAAGCCCCAGATTGGGCATGGAGCCTACTTAAAAAAAAAAAAAAACAGAAAAAAGAAAACTGTGACACAGCTTTTTGAAATATAAGGCATATACCATACATTTACCCATTTAAAACATACAATTCAGTGGCTTTTAGTGGATCCACAGAGTTGTGCATCCATTACCACAATCAATATTAGAGCATTGTAATCACCAAAAGTAAATCCTGTAACCTTTAGCCTATCCCACCAGGATTAGGAAAACACTAATCTACTTTCTGTCTCTATCGACTTGCCTATTATAAACCTTTTATATAAATGGTTTATAAAGAAATCTTATATGTATAAATTTTATATAAATGGATATTGTGGGCTATTGTGCCTGGCTTTTTTCATTTAGCATAATGTTTTCAAGGTTCATCTATGTTGTGGTTTGTATCAATACTTCATTCCTTTCCATTGTCAGGTTATAGCCCATTGTATGGATATGCTGCATTCACTTGGTATATCCTTCATCAGTTGATAGACATTTGGGTTGTTTCTGCCTTTTGGCTATTAGGCTGTGAACATTCATCTCTAAGTTTTATGTAGACATATGTTTTCATTTCTTTTGGCTATATACCTAAGAGTGGAATGAATATGTCATGTGGTAACTATGTTTAACTTTTTGGGGGGCTACCAAACTGTTATCTAAAGTTGCTATGCCATTTCCTATTCTGGTCAGCAGTGTATGAAGGTTCCAGTTTTTCCATACTCTCACCAGCACTTGTTACCTTATGTCTTTTTTGTTGTAACTACGTCAGTGGTTGTGAAGTGGTATCTCACTGTGATTTTGATTTGCATTTCCCTTATGATTAATGATTTATATTTATATATATTTTATAATGATTATTTAAAATTGGAGTAAGGTATATAAAATACCTAAAATTATTTTGAAACTCCAGTATCTATTAAGTAGTTGTGATACCAGTATTTGAAAAACCGTGTTTTTAAATTTAAAATATTGGGATAAGCTTTTATCCCCTCAGGAGGAATTATCAGATATTTCCATTATCCTGAACAATTTATCCTCTTTACAGTTCGAGGGTTTGCTTCAGAAATGGAGTTTGAGAAGTATGTTAAGTATGACTCTGGATCTTATAAAATACTGGCCGCCATCATTTTCGACTGTAACTTCAAAAGCAGCAGTGATCCTCTGCCACTTTAGGTGAGATTGTTTTATTTTGAGTTTTCTAAATACATAGTTTTCTAGCAGATGTACTTCCAGTTTCTAGGATTATAATGATTTGATATTACTAACCCTATTTTATAAATGAAGAAACCAATTTTCCCAAGATCAAGCTACCAGTATACAATAGAGTGAGATTATAAATCCAGATCTGAGTAATTTCTGTGCTCTTAATTAACTCTTGCACTATGATAAGGAAAAAACTACACACAGAAGGCCTCAGATTCATGGGAAATTTTGACTTCTCAGGCATCCATTCTAGTTCTGCAAAGAGTGGTGAGCAGATACATTTTCACTAACAAGGAACCACGCATGGGGAAAAAAATCCTCTTTCTCTGATTGAAACAGAGTTTTACGGGGCACTGGGTGGCTCAGTTGGTTGGGCATCCGACTTCAGCTCAAGTCATGATCTCACGGCTGGTGAGTTTGAGCCCCACACCGGGCTCTGTGCTGACAGCCCAGAGCCTGGAGCCTGCATTGGACTCTATGTCTCCCTCGCTGTCTGCCCTTCCCCCGCTTGTACTCTGTCTCTATCTGTCTCTCAAAAATAAATAAACATTTAAAAAAACATTAAAAAAAAGAAAGAAACAGATTTTAAGTTCTCTCATAAATCAGTAGAAAAAACTCTAAGGTTCAGCCATATTGATTCAGAACTAGGACAACCACAGGCGCTGAGAAAGGATCTGATTATAGTACAGCCCCAGGGAAGGAGAATGAAACACAGTGCTTTCAGGTTGGTGTCTACCTAGCAGATCTTATTAGACATTCTATGCTGGAGGTGATGGAAGTAAATGGTCTATAATACCTAGACATGGAGCCAAATTCTATGTTTAGAATGCAGTTGTGTGTTAGTAGAAGGCAAAAGTAATAAATGCACTGATAGGATAATCAGGATGTTCCATCCTTCCATGACTCCATGCTTCTGTACCAGCTTCCTTCCATTTACTAAGTCAGAATTATCCATATGCTGATAATGGATTTAGGCTCAATAATACGCATTGGCTCAACATGTGTTAAGTGCCATTTCAAATTATATTCTCATTACTAAATGACTGTGCTTGTGTCCTCAAATATTTGTACTAGATTCCAGGCACCAAAGTTCCCCCAGTTATTTTCTTAGATGTTTGGTCTGTTTTTCCCCAGCTTTGTTGAGGAATAATTGACATATAATGTTGTGTAAGTTTAAGATGTACAATGTGACTGTTGAAACACGCATATATATATTAGAAAATGATTACCACAGTAAGGTTAGTTAACATATTTGTCACCTCACAAAATAACCATTTTGTGTATGTGATGAGAATATTTAAGATGAACAGGTTCCAGAGATTTAATGTACAACATGCTCCTTGGTCTGGTTTTAATGGTTTTCTAAATGTACTTTTTGATCTCTGTTGCTGACTTCTTGTATAGCATAAACCTTCTAGTATCTACTAGCTTTTTCCCAGCTTAGCAGACTTTCTTGACAGGATCTTTTATTTATCCACAAGTGCCACAATGATTCATCTGTACCTCAGATATGATTATGTCACTGTTCTAATTAAAAGACTTTGGCAACTTCCCATTGCCTTAGGCTCATGTCCAGAGTGCTTTATATGGCTATCTGTCCTGGTACCTAGATATTGCTCCAATCCCATTTCTCCCACTCCTTTGTATACTGTATAGTATGCACTACGTACCTGCTGGAAGTTCCGTAGATGAACCATATTACTTTTTTGCTTCTGGGTTTTTGGTCATATGATTTCCTCTACCATAGGAGTGCTACTGGGAACTACCATCCAAACTCTCATTCAGCTTGCACATCCATCCCTTCCTTTTCTGTCCTTTCATTGTAATCTGTGCCTGTTTCTGTTAGTCACAATCTGCATGGGGGCACAGACCCTACTGCAGCTATTTCAACAGAGGGATTTTAATATAAGGAAATATTTACACATTTACATTCTAAATTTTAGTCACTCTTGACCAACACTTCAAATGGTCTACCTTGCTTCATTGTTAAGTTGAGCCATACCCTTCTTGAGCCCTTTAGTGTCAGGCCATGGTTGTTGCAAAGTGCATATTCACTATTATCAGTGGAAAAATAAGCAAACCAAGAGGTGCCCCAGTGAAACCCCCACATTTCAGAAATACCTCTTTCTGCTTTCATTGTATAACAGCAACCCTAGCCCTGCTCACTCTGATGTAATAACTTGTTTATATGCTGGTACACTGGTGTGAGCGGCTGAGTATTATTGGTGGTAATCATATGAGTCTTAGTGAAAGTTCTAAGTGTTTCTCCTACCCCAGAAAACAAGCCTTTAATGCAGCAGGGCATGGGACTGTGATGATGGAAAGTATGAATTCCACAGGAAGGCCTCTGGGAGTAATGATAAGAAGAGCCGATTCTACATCTAAGCCTTGATTCCTATAGGAATCTAGCTTCCAGGGACACAGAGTCATTTGTATTACATATGTATATCTAGTGGGATAAAAATTTGAATCATTTGTATTAATGGATTTCACTATGAATTTCCTGCTTGGGTTACCACCCATTGTAATGCTATGTTTCTCTCCTCTCTTTAGTTTTCACTTTACGGGCCCTTTCTGTTACTCACCTGTGAAATCTTACCTTTCTTAGGTAACGACATACACCAGGAGAATCAAGGGATTATTGGCTACCACATTCCAAAAAAGGAAATCTGCTGGGAAAAGGTGATTGTAGAAATCATATTCTTCTAGCACTGTGTGTAAGAGAGGACTCTTAGAAGGAGGCATTGGGATTAAGCATGTGGAATGGGAGCCTGACACTGGCACAGGAGAAGAAACTTTGTTACTTTTCAAAGGCCCCTGTAGTTTGAGACTTCTAACCCTAATTAATTCTATCATTCTATCGTATCAAGAGAATAAGGATGGAAAACTTCCTTCTCTCTATTTTTCAACTATCTTTCCTTCTACTTTCTATCTTCCCCCTTCTGTGTCTTTTTGTCACTAAGCATAAACCTGGCAGGAGTTGGGGAACGATTGGGTGAAGGAAAGGGTCATCTGGGGATATTACAATGGTAATACATCATTTTTTTCTATTAAAGGTGTTTAGGATTTTGGAAGAAGCTAAAGCACTATTCAATCTAGAAGACTATTCTGTCAGATAACACTGGAACAAATATTCCTGACCATTGCTAATAGTGATAAAACAAAATACTCAAATAAACCTGCTATGAGATTCAGTTCCAGTAAGTGACCATTACGTCTTTCTTAGATTGCTGTCTGCAATTAGATACTAATTACTATTAGACACACAGAGGGACTTCTCCCTCTCCATTTGTGTCTTTGTGTGTGTCCATGTGTATACACAAATTGAACCCCCAAAGAAGAAAATGTGTAGATTTAAGATTAAGATTACAGTGAGTGACCTGTTGTAAAGAACTGAGATGTTACCCTACTTGAAAGCTATCAAGTTGGCTTACCACAGTTTCATGAATACTGGCAGAAGACTCTGGAATCCTAGGTCAAAGACAGGAATTTATTATAGCAATAGCAGTAGTCAGAGATTATATTTGTGCCAATTCTTTAATCCCTAATTTTAATTTATTTTTTTAAGTTTATTTTTGAGAGAGAGACACAGAGTGTGAGCAGGGGAGGGGACAGAGAGAGGGAGACACAGAATCCCAAGCAGGCTCCCGGCTCCAAGCTGTGAGCACAGAACCCAACACGGGGCTTGAACTCACAGACTACCAGATGATGATCTGAGCCAAAGTCAGATGTTTAACTGACTGAGCCACCGAGGCACCCCAATCCTTAATTTGTATAAGGCAACATAAAAAGAGCCATGTAATGCCTGTACATTCAGTGGGTTGTGTGACAGAAGAGGAACTTTGGGCTTATGGAATCCAAATCTTTTCTAAAGGGCCCTACCTTTGCTCTGGAAGGAAACATTCTTAGTATACTAAACATTAAGTAAATGTTTCCTCTGGTCCAGAGGCAAATATGATCTCTCTTCAAGGCTGTTTGCTCTATATTCATCCTTGCAAAAATAGTCCAAAGCAAAAGGGCAGTTAGTGCTTCTGTTTGCAAGTCATGCAGAAATGCAAGAGACCCATGAAGAATTGTCTCCCAATAAATATCTGCCCCTTATTTCCACACCATCTTGGTTTGTGGCACATTTCTTCTTGAGTGTGCCACCTATCAGCCATTCTGGTTAATGTGAGATTGGAACCAAATTTAATTTGTCTCATATAATTTTCAATTATGTATAGACATAAGTAAATAGATAGGCCCAAGAAAAAATAGAAAACTTAAGCTGATTAATAACTATTTTTTAATAAAAATGTTAATCAGGGGCACCTGGGTGGCTCAGTTGGTTAAGCATCAGACTCATGGTCTCAGGTCATGCTCAGGTCATGATCTATGGCTCATGAGTTGGAGCCCCATGTCGGGTTCTGTGCAGACAGCTCAGAACCTGGAGCCTGCTTCGGATTCTGTGTCTCCCTCTCTCTCTGCCCCTTCCCTATTCACACTCTCTCTCTCCTTCAAAAATAAATTAACATTAAAAAATTTAAGGGGCGCCTGGGTGGCTCAGTCGGTTAAGCGGCCGACTTCGGCTCAGGTCATGATCTCACAGTCCATGAGTTCGAGTCCCGCGTCGGGCTCTGTGCTGACGGCTCAGAGCCTGGAGCCTGTTTCGGATTCTGTGTCTCCCTCTCTCTGACCCTCCCCTGTTCATGCTCTGTCTCTCCCTGTCTCAAAAATAAATAAAAATGTTAAAAAAATTTTTTTTTTAAAAAAGAAAGAAAATGTTAATCAGAACTCATCCCATCTGACTCTCCAAAAAAAGGCCCAGATGAGTTTAACTACTTTCAAGAAATCTCTGTTTTTTATAAGTGCTTCCTGAAAATGTAAGAACTGCAAAATTGATATCATATTATGAGATCATATCACCTTGATATTAACAATTATATAAACTTGATACCAACACTGGATAAGCATAAATCAAGAAAACTATTTTAATTCTATTTCACTTATGAACATAGGTTTGGGCAGATAGCTTTCTAAACCTTCTGTACATCATTATCCTGGTATTTCATTTTCTTGCACTCCTGGGTTGGTTCTACTTTTTTTGGTATACTGTATCTTCCTCTTTCTTGATTTTTGTCCTCTTTTTGCTGGAGTGAAACCACAAGTAACTTTCTAGGCAAGAGGAGGGAGTAAAGTTTCTGAGTAATTGCCTGGCTGTTTCTTTGTACTTCACACTGCTGGGACAGAATGTCTGGGTATAGAATTCTACTCTAAATAGTGTATTTTCTCAGAACATTGAAAACATTATGCCAGTCTCCTAACATCCAGGGTTGCTGATTAGAATTCCTTTGTAGTTAAACAGGTACTGAAAGGGCGGGCCTACGCCAGCGGACTCCATCTTGTTCTGTGTCCTTCACCTTGACCACACCTCCTCCCCTTGACTCCATCTTGTTCTGTGTCCTTCACCTTGACCACACCTCCTCCCCTCGAGTAAACCCTCCCTCACCTGCCGGACCCTTCCCCAGGACCCCTCCCCAGCCAATCAGCTGAGGCCATAGCCATTACCTCACCAACTGCCCCCAGGCCCCAATAAAACCTTTGTCCTTTTGAAACTCGCTCTCTTTCCCTGGTATCTCACCGCTGCGTCGGTGCAGGTAGGGGATTGAGCTCGAGCTAGCTCGAATAAAGGCTCTTTGCTTTTGCATCGGACTCGGCTCCCTAGTGGTCTTTGGGGATCACGAATTCTGGGCATAACAGTACCACCCCAAACATGAACCCACCCAGCTCTTCCATCACCCCAAGATTTTTTTCCCTTTATGCTTGGGGTTCAAACATTTCATGAAGAAGAGTCTTGGTGTAGGTCGTGTTGCATTCATCCTGTTACACAACAGACTCCTTCAAGCTCAAGTCTTTCTTGAGCTTTGAGGAAATGTTTTCAGTTATTTAGTAGTTGCTCCCCTCTATCTTCTCCTGTTCTCTTTTTCTGTCTTTACTATTATGCAAATGTGAGATCTCCCACATTAGTGATTTAAGTCCCTTATGTTTTCTCCCATATTTCTTTTGTTTTTTCTGTATTTTCAGAGAGTGCCTACATTTTGTCTCCCAGCCCTTATCTTGTTTCTTTTAAGCAATGGAATTTTTCATTTCAAAGGGCTCTTGCCCCACTAATGGCTCCTTTTTTAAAAAGCACCTTCTGGTTTTATGCATTGCAGCCTTTTCTAATACCTAGGATTCTACACTTGGAGCCATCTGGGTGCTATACCCTACCTGACTGGAACAACTATGCTAGTTTTTAAATTTTAAAATTTTTAAAATTTTTAAACTTTAAAATTTTCATAGATGTATATATATTTTTAATTTTCCCTATATTTTTAAGATCTCCAAATCACATGTCAACTCCAAGCCCTGGGTCTCTCCAGGACTCCCCTGAGGAAATCTGCACCTAGATCTAGTGTATCCCCTCTTGCTCGCTTGGTGACAAATTCTCTTCCTTTCATTTGTCAACACACTTCCATCTGCTTTCTAACTTGAAATCTTTTATATTGTTAACCCACTCATGACCCTTGCCTTTTGTTTTCCTCTTTTGTTGGAGGTTTATTTCTATTCCATTCATTTTAGGGAGGAGAAGCACCATGTCCTCCAAAATCCAAAGACTAAAGATTTACGTTAGAGACGAAAACAGACACACACAAAACATATTCAATCGCCGAAGCGTATATAGGTAATAAACTTAAGAGCTAACCAGTGTAAAGGGATAAAGAAGGCATGGCGCAGGAAGGCCGGATGAGAAGGAGACCTGTTGCAGGAAACAACACGGGGGTGCCTGGGTGGCTCACTTTGTTGAGCACCCCACTTCCACTCAAGTCATGATCTCACTGTTCATTGGTGAGTTCCAGCACCGCTTCAGGCTCTCTGCTTCAGTACAGAGCCTGCTTCGGATCCTCAGTCCTCTGCTCCCTCTGCCCCTCCCCCTCTCTCACACGCGTTTATGATCTCTCCCTCTCAAAAATAAACATTAAAAGATAAAACAAACGAAAAAAATCAGGAAAGAGAGAACAAGTAAGTAGAAAGGCGGACAAAAACAACAGGAGACCCAGGATGTAGGGTGCAAGGATAGGAATAGGACTAGCTGAAGGAAAGCAGGAGGACGTGGTGTTATGGAGGATAAAGGCTGAGAGGTCTGCACGCACTTGGAGGGGCTGAGGGCAGTCGGACCTCAAAACCCGGGCCTGAAGAAGCCGGCCAAACGCGGAGAAGGGGGGAGCGCCCGCGTAGGGGGAGTCAGGGTGTGGGGATACACGCGCTGGGACTAAGGGGGCGGGGCGCACGCGCCGTGGGATCAGGGAGTGGGGATGCACGCGCTGAGGGTTCAAGGTGTGGGGATACACCTGCTGAGGCTGAAACAGCGCGGCGCACGCGCTGAGGAGTCAAGGAGTGGGGATGCATGCGCAGGGGGTTCATGGTGTGGGGATACACCTGCTGAGAATGAGGGAGCGCGGCGCACGCGCAGGTGGGTCAGGGGAGGGCCGCAAGCATGGCGGTTTCGGAGAAAGCGGGCTGCGCGCTGCTTATTGAGCGCAGCCGGAGAGCCCTGGGAGCGAGGTGTCTTGGGTGAGTATCCCCATTGGCTGGGGCGCTGCTGTCCGGGAGTGTCCTGCGCCGCTCTGGGGTGGTGACGGTTGTGGGACGGAGGGAGGCGCGAGCCGCTCGCCAAGTTCCGTGGGTGAGGCAGCTGTGGTGCCAGCCGCCACGGAGACTCGGAGCCGTCCCGCGAGCGCCCGCAAGCTCCTTGCATGCAGCTCCTTCCCACCCGTCAAATCTGGTGCACACGGGGCCCCCGACCCCACCTTGCTGAAGGCCTGACGTCCAAAGTGATGGATAAAAGTGTGCCCTGGCTTTGTAAAGTTCTGGAAAACTTAGGTTGATTCCGGAAATTCTGAGAAAAATTTGAAATGACTTTCTTCTCTTTACCCAGTACAGGACTGAAGTCACTGTGAATCATCTAATTTGATTTCTACTTGAAAATGACCTGTGTATGTGTTGTTTCAGTGTTAAAATATAGTTTGTGTGTAATTTTATTTCAAACAGCTTATATTTAAAATGGAATTTTAGGGGCTCCTGGGTGGCGCAGTCGGTTAAGCGTCCGACTTCAGCCAGGTCACGATCTCGCGGTCTGTGAGTTCGAGCCCCGCGTCAGGCTCTGGGCTGATGGCTCAGAGCCTGGAGCCTGTTTCCGATTCTGTGTGTGTGTCTCTCTCTCTCGGCCCCTCCCCCGTTCATGCTCTGTCTCTCTCTGTCCCAAAAATAAATAAAAAACGTTGAAAAAAAATTTTTAAAAAATGGAATTTTAAAAAATGTTAATGGGGGGGAAGGGACAGAGAGAGAGAGGGAGACAGAATCCCACACAGGCTCCACACTCAGCATGGAGCCCATTGTGGGGCCCCATCCCATGACCTGGAGATCATGACCTGAGCTGAAATCAAGAGTGGGATGCTTAACTGACTGAGCCACTCAGCTGCCCCTAAAATGGAATTTTAAAATGGTTTAAGACTTTAAGGAATCTGGCAGCCTTTGGTTTTTTTAAATGCTTTTTGAAAACCAACAGTTTTAACAGAGGTCATAATTTTTGGTTTCGGAACATAAAATTTTAATAGTTTCGGAACTAATCATCTTCTTAAGTATCAAATAGAGAATAAAACATCTATTTGAGAGACCTTATTGTCTTCGTACTTATAGAACCTAGCATGTGTCTGGCACACTATAGACATTTGACAAATGTTTGCATTGAATGCAGAATGGAAGAATGCCATTTTTTAAATGGACAGACCTGTTACATGAAAGCATTTAAACCCATTATGCCCACTCTATTATCTTCACACATCTTTAGAACCTTTAGTTGACAGACTTGCCTAGAGCATTATCTTTTAATAAACCTAACCAAATCCCACCCCAGGAGCTTATCCTTCATGAGATCAGCAGTGGGATCTCAGAAACTGTATTAGCCAGGTGGTCTTTATGCACAGCCAAAATAAAGAATCCAGATCTCAAAGGATGTACCACCAGAATTGTACAACCAATCTTTAAGAACTAGGGTGGCAGTGAGGGTTTTGTGCACTAAAAGCATGGCCAGCCTTTCTCAAGGGCTCTCTGCATGTCAATTTAACGTTTTCTGCTACGTTAGTCTTTTCTCCCACAATGGGATGTTGCCGCTGCTGGCTTACAGACTTACCTCATTACATTTTATCATCAAAGAGAACTTTACCTCACTCAAATTAGAAAATGCCTTGAAGGATTCAAACTGATTTGCCAAGATCTTGTATGTCTATCATTTTGATGCACAAAAAAAAAAGATCTCAACTTCCATTTATTTTTTTTTTATGTTTCTTTATTTTGAGAGATGGGGTCAGGGGGTAAGGGAGCAGAAAGAGAGGGGGAGAGAGAGAAGCCCAAGCAGGTTCCATGCTGTCAGTTCAGAGCCCAACTTGGGGCTCAATCTGAGGAACCATGAGATCATGACCTGAACCAAAATCAAGAGTTGAGCACTTAACTGATTGAGCCACCCAGGTGCCCCTCAACTTCCATTTAGATCTCATGTCTAGGGGTGCCTGGGTGGCTGTCAGTTAAGCATCTGACTCTGGCTCAGGTCATGATTTCATGGTCCATGAGTTTGGGCCCCATGTCAGGCTCTGTGCTGGAGCTCAGAGCCTAGAGCCTGCTTCAGATTCTGTGTCTTCCTCTCTCTGCCCTACCCCCACTCGTGCTCTCTCTCTCTCTCTCTCTCAAAAATAAATAACATTAAAAAAATAGAAACAAAAAAGGATCCCATGTCTAGGGTGAGAAAAGATCAGTTCTCCAAGGGCTACCACATACAGTTTTATAAATTGTGGCATGGAGTGTCTTTTTTCTAATTTGCATATGTCATATAAGCCAGCAGAACCATAATTCCCTAATAATACTTGTTAATTTTGAGCACTTAAAATGTAAGTACTTTATTAAGTACTATCTGAGTTACAAACTCAACCAATAACAACTAGTTAAATAGGTATTGTTTTTATTCCCACTTTACAGATGAGAAAACAGAGGCAAAGATAGGTTAGGTAACTTATCCACAATAACACAGATTTTTTAAAATGGTATACTTGGATTTGAACTCAGCTTATCTGGCTTCAGAGCTAGTCTCTTAAATTCTTGTAGGGGTTAAGAACATACTGCCTCTCAAAAGAAAGGAACTGCTGTTCCCATAAGGCTGTGGTTCTCAACCAGGTCCGATTTTGTCCTGGAAGGATATTTGGCAATATCTAGAGACATTTTTGGTTGTCACAGCTGAGAATGTGGGTGCTAATGGCATCTGAAGAATAGAAGC
The DNA here is from genome assembly GCF_018350175.1 of Felis catus. Taxonomy (NCBI): domain Eukaryota; kingdom Metazoa; phylum Chordata; class Mammalia; order Carnivora; family Felidae; genus Felis; species Felis catus. Next base: position 24,086,903 of record NC_058383.1, on the reverse strand, counting down.
CAGGGATGCTGCTGAACATTCTACAATATACATATAGCCCACCACTGAGAAATCCAGCCATTAGGCAAAAGGGCTTTGAGCTGACAGGTCAACTTTGTTGTTGTTGTTGTTGTTAACATTCCAGATGTTGCTCTTCATTATCTGGTGTATATTTTAATTTCCTGGGGAATGTTCCAAAGTTACACAAGCCTTCACTGAAATGGTTACCCTTTTTTTTCCACCCCAACATTTTTCAAATGCATGATACACTTCAGAATTGCACTACTAAAGTGATTCTCAGGAAGGTCAGATGATGTGCAAGGGTGGGGAGGACGTGGTATATTAAAATAGACATATTTTAATCTGTAGGAGAATTTCAAATTAAAACAAAAATAATTGGTTCTTCCAACCTCCCTCCTATTTAAAACCAGTATTCTGTTGACACAGTTTGTCCATTAGTTTTCTGGCTTCCGTCTGCCTTCCTCCCAAGTTGGTTAAATAAGCACAGGTGACTTACATCCACCCTATGGACAAACCAGATTGATCCTCTACCTACTGACTCTTTCCTTTAGAGACCCCACAGCAACTACGTAGACAGGTTAAAGGCATGTAAACACTGGCACTGTTTTGAGAAGATGCCCAGGATACTGCCCAAATTATAGTTCTTCAGTACTATAATTGGGTAGCTTTTTATTAGTCTCTAAGGTTATTTTTTGGTGTTTTTACTTTACTAGAGATTCATTTAAATTACAGACACCTTTAAAAAAGTTTTTAATGTTTATTTATTTTTGAGAGAGAGAGGCAGAGAGCGAGAGAGACACAGAATCCAAAGCAGGCTTCAGGCTCGGAGCTGTCTGCACAGAGCCTAACGCAAGGCTCAAATTTAGGGGACTTCAAGATCATGACCTGAGCCAACTGCATCACCCAGGTGCCCCTGGGCACCTTTTTTTTGAAACACAAATTTGGAAAGCTTAAGCCATTCATAAGTCAATTCAGTCAGGCCATTGTTATCCCAACCCTGACCTGAGATTTAACTCCCTCACCAGAAGAGAAACTTTGCTAGGGTTTTGTTTTGTTTTTGAGACTTTTTTTTGTAATGTTTATTTATTATTTTTTGAGAGAGCGAGAGAGAGCAGGGGAGCCATGCTGACAGCAGAGAGCCCCACTTGGGGCTTGAACTCACAAACCGTGAGATCATGACCTGAGCCAAAGTCAGACACTTAATCAACTGAGCCACCCAAACACCCCTTGATTTTTGTTTTTGTAGATAGGTAGTGGTGGAACATTAAAGAGTAGAGAGAAGGTAAAGCATGTCTGGATGAAGAGCCAAGAAGGGGAATGAAAAAATAGGATTTTACACAACTCACAGTACTCAGAGCCTTTCACTAAAAAATTAAAAGAAAAATACAAAATGGTGGTCTGTGGTATCAAAAAACAAAGCAAAAAAAAAACCCCCACGTTTGAAAAAGTTTCCCAGGGAAAAATGATGAATTTCAAGAATAAATATATTTTGGAAGACTGTACCTAGCCCAGCCTATTATGTAACCTTTGCTATAATTGTACATGTATTTTCACAATATTGTTATCATATATGAAGGTGAAGTTGTAGTAATGGAGAAGGTAGCATAAATACAAGAAACCATTTTTAAAGAAAGGAGTGGCAAAACTTGATGGCAGTCTATGGGGAGTAAATGATAGAAGAACAGCTACATGGATCTGAACTTGGGGAACCATTAAGAGAGTTAAGGAGGTTGGGAAGGTGAATTTGGAAAGATTTTGTCAGCAAAATCTTGTGCCTTAATGGCTTTCTCATGGCCCATGGTTTTGTTAGTAAGCCTCAAAATGTCACTCCAACTACACTGTTAAATGTCAGAACGAGAGCTAGAGAGACCAGGGCTATCCCAGGGAATCCAGGATACAGTGGTCACTGTAGCTATAAAAGGTTCTGCCCTTCCACCACCACCACCAATACTACATTGAATGGTAGGTATATGCAAATCTTTACCTTAGCCAACCCAACAAAATCTTATTGAGTAAGTACTCTCTTTGGACACTTCGCTGATTCTAGAGATACTGAGATTTAAAAAGAGAGAGAGAGATCCTCCTGCCTAGAGTTTAGTCTTTGAGAAAAAGTACAAATAGATATAAAAGATACAAAAGTTGCATATCTCATAGCAGAAAAAAAAAATGATGGTAGAGTGTGTGTTAGGAAGAAATTCATTCAGTCATTTTTTTCAAAATATTGAACACAAACTCTATGTGCCAGGCACTGCTAAACACTGAACACAGAGTAAAGAACTCCACAGAAGAGGTGTCCCTTCCTGGTTTATGTTTTAGTAACAAAGATAATAAACAAACAAGATACTTACAGATTGATAAATGCCATAAGGGAAATAAGATGGTAAGAGAGAGTAACTAAGCGTAGGCCAGTCTTGGAAATCTAACGTACCCAAGTTTGTAGAGGTAAATAGCTCCTACTCACTAGTTGATGTGATTAACTAGAGTTATAACTCAAGCCCATGGAATCACTGGAAATTTTGCAATTTCACTTTACTGCATACCCAGTTAATTTCCTGCAACATGTGGAAAGATGACATTTCTTCTGATGCTACCTTTCATGAGAATACATCAGACTTTGTTGTACAGGTTTTGTAAGAAAGGTACCCCAAAGTATGAATATAAAAATAGTATTTGGCTGTTTTTGTTTTGTTTTTTTAGGTTACTGTCCAAGGTTTATTGAAAGTATTACAGCACAGCAAAGATTCAAATGGCTCCACGTGGTGTTTTGAAATTCATGCCAACTGTAGGCTAGGTGACCTGCAGGTTGGACAGACTGCCAAAGTCCAAAAGTTTCAACATTTCCTTAGTGTCTGGATCTACTTCAATGATCTCCTGATCCAGAGGGCTGAGACCTCGGGTACATAACTATCCCTCCTTTCTCTCTCATCCTCCTGCAGCTTGATGGAGATGCCCCTCACCGGGCTTCTCTGGATCCGCTTCATCAGATGTGTAACATAGCCTGCAATCTTGTTACGGAGCTTCTTGATGGGAATAATGGCGATCTCCTCACACACGTGCTTCTTGGTGTGGAAATCATTGCCCAGGTGCATGTAGTACTTCTCGATGACCCGGGCCACCTTCTTCACGGTCTTGGTGCAGACGTGGCCCACGTTGGCGGGTATAGTAAAACAGCTGTGTTTTTTTTTTCTTTTTTAGGCAGGAGGGTTATTCATTCAATAAACTGTGTGTTAGATATTTTTCTACTCTTCGAGATGGGAAAGCTATTTTTTTAAGTTATATTCTTGTTACCTGTGTATGGAATAATACGTGTATGAAAGAGTGATATAAAAATAGGAGAATGGCATTTCTGATATTTGACCCCAGTGAACATGTTGTTAGGTTTTCTACATTTCTCCTCTTTAGTCTTTACCAGTGGTGAATTGCCCCTTTAAATAGAAGAATGGCAGTGGTGTGTGAGAAGATTACACTTCTTCTTTGGGAGAATTTTGCTTTAAAAGTAAATATATTCGGGGCACCTGGGTGGCGCAGTCGGTTAAGCGTCCGACTTCAGCCAGGTCACGATCTCGCGGTCTGTGAGTTTGAGCCCCGCGTCGGGCTCTGGGCTGACGGCTCAGAGCCTGGAGCCTGTTTCCGATTCTGTGTCTCCCTCTCTCTCTGCCCCTCCCCCGTTCATGCTCTGTCTCTCTCTGTCCCAAAAATAAAATAAAACAAACAAACAAAAAAAAAAAAACAAAAAAAAAAAAGTAAATATATTCAGGGGTGCCTGTCTGGCTCAATTAACATCCAACTCTTGCTTTCAGTCAGTTCAACATCCAACTCTTGATTTTGGCTCAGGTCATGATCTCACCGTTTGTGGGATCAAGTTCTGCTTAGGGCTCTGCACTGACAGCATGGAACCTGCTTGGAATTCTCTCTCTCTCTCTCTCTCTCTCTCTCTCTCTCTCTCTCTCTCTCTCTCTCTCTCAATAAATAAGTAAACTTAAAGAAAAATTGAGTATACTCATCTGAAAAAATAAGCGGCAGGGCGGGGAACCTAATACCTGATGAGGACCTATGTTATGGTAACTGATACTCTCTATTCCAGGATCATAGATTCAAAATGAGCATTTGGATCATCAAAAATCAATCACATACTAGAGTTAGGGAGTTATTAGTATTTTCCTTAAGAAGGTGGGTGATTGGCATATATATTTGTAAGTCCAGAAACCCACATTGGTTAAAGGTCAGAAAAGGAAGACCACCACTAATAAGAGGAAGTCAAGGCAAACATTCGATCAGATGTGACAGGTTTCAGGAAGACACAAATACTGAATAATGCAATATTCACATAGACACAAATACTGATAATGAAAACCAAAAAGAAGTCTGATGAGACAGGATCCAGCTTTCACAGAAATTGGACTAGTTGGGAAAAATGGGCTGGAGAATGGATACAACATACCAACCCCAAAAAGTTTGATAATTAAGTCTTTTGCCAAAGTAGTTTCTAAATACTTCCCCATTGGTCAGCAGAAAGCATGTTAGGGGGAATAGCTGATTGGAGTGTGGAGTGACTAAATAAGAAAGAGACAACTTTTGACTAGAAGATACTGATACTTTTTAGTACATGGAGCACTGGGTATTAAGGAGTGAGAGAGGAAGGAATAAAACCTTGATGTGACATTAAACACTATGTTCTTGTGTCTTTCGTTTTGTTTCAGAAGCAACAATGGATTCTTCTAATCATGGAATTCATACTCGAACAGCTGTTTACTGTCATTCTCTTGGTATTTTGAAATTCTTGTTCTATAAAGCATATAGATGTTCTCACAATTGCAAGTCAGTCCCTTCGGAGTCCACCTTCTTACTTCCTTAATACCAGTATCCAAAGAAACTGGGAATTGGTTTATATCCTTTCCAACAATGAAGTAGTAAAAAAATCTTACTAAAATGCCACAACAGATTTTATTAAATAGTATTAAAAGTAAGAAATTATTAACAGTTACATTCTATATGGCAATTAGTTTAAGTAATTTCCAGTGTAATTTACACTTGGCCCTCATAATTTTAAGCAACCCAAGAGGAAATTAGTTACCGCATGAGTAAAAAAATTATGAATTAGGATATGACCCATAAAATGAGGAATTTTAATTAAATTATTGGTACAGATCCTTACTTAGATTTTACATCTTCTTGTCTATGGTAGTGGGGCCAACAGGGGATGATGCTTAACTGTAGACTACAGTTGAAATTCTCCAAGTGAAAGTTGACTCTACAAGTGAGGAATTTTACAGAGAATCAGGAAACTGAAGTTTTGCCATCCTTGGCAGGCTTAACAAATTTGTCTGTTGTCTGATATGTCTCATTCCCTCAGATAGAGCATCAGATATTATTGCCTTTATGTTGAAAGCTTACTGCTTAGATTTTCTCCCTTCATAGTTCATGGCTTTACTTCAGAGGAAATTTTTTTTAATTTTTTTTTTCAACGTTTATTTATTTTTGGGACAGAGAGAGACAGAGCATGAATGGGGGACGGGCAGAGAGAGAGGGAGACACAGAATCTGAAACAGGCTCCAGGCTCTGAGCCATCAGCCCAGAGCCCGACGCGGGGCTCGAACTCACGGACCGCGAGATCGTGACCTGGCTGAAGTAGGACGCTTAACCGACTGTGCCACCCAGGCGCCCCAAGAGGAAATTTTTTTTAATACGTTAAATATTATAAGGATTTTGATTGTGTAATGGCCGCTGTTATATTTGACCAGGACTTTGAACATAGCAATGATTCGTTGCCACTTCAGGTGAGGGAACTTAATTTAAAATGTTCCCAAGGTTATAATAAGAATTTAATTATCAGATCTGGAATTGCTCATTGGAATTTAACTGCTTCATGAATCAACATACTTACTCTCACAGTATCTCTGCCAAGACCAGAATTGACAAGTTTGGTGTGATTTAGTTACGAGCCCACGTGATTTTTGGTAGGTTAGGTCAGAGAACCAATATTTTTTCTGAGGAGGGACTGCTTTGAATCTGCCTGAAATTTTGTGATTGCTAGGTTAAATGAGTGAACATGGCACCAAAGTTATAGCAGTGGGATCATCTGTGAATTTCATGAAACTCCAGACAAGTGGTTGGAAGATGTGACATTAACAGCTGTCTAGGTCAGCTATTGAAAAATGTTCAACGCTCCTGAGCAGTTACTGCCAACTTATTAAGGAGGATGAGTTTGGTACTTCATCTGCCTAAATGGAGGTCTAGCAGAAATAGCTACCTTCTCAAGATTCCAACGTCCTTATTCTTTTCTTCTCATAGTCTGGTTTACAATAATACATTCAGTGGCTTGAATTAATTTCATTCATTCCACATACTGGTTGAGTATCTGCTATGTTCCAGGAGACACAGTAGGTATTCAGGGATGAATGTCCTCATTCAGTGATGAACAAAACAAGCATATCTCACGGCTATCATTCTAGTGAAGACAGAAGTGGATACACAAGCTATTATTACTAGTACCTTCTAGTAACTAATACTAGCAATTGTGATTACTAATTATTCTGTGTTAATAGTTGAGATAAGTGCTATGAACAGGGAGAAACCATTGTGCTGTGAGGAAGACTATCAAAAAATGACTCTGGAAAAGTGACATTTAAACTGAGAGGTAAAAGGTAAGAAGATACCAGCCAGCTAGCAGAGGTCAGGCTCAGGAGTACCTTCCAGCTGGAGAGAATAACACTTGTTCAGCCCCCGAGGCTGGAAAGAAAGATTGGTGTGATTAGATCATCTGACATCTAGGGCTGAAGCAAAAGGAACATTGGAAAGGTGTGCAGAGGCATTTTAGGCCTTGATAAGAGTTTGGATTTTATTCCAAGTACAATCAAAAGTCATTAGAAGAGACTTACCAGAAGAGCATTTATTTTTTTAACACCAAGCATATAATACCTACAGCAAACATTTAATGGGAATTTGTTGTTAGTTGTGCCAAATTTAATTTGGTAGTCTCATGTTAGACTATCAGTTGGTCCTTACTAATATCTCAGAGGACGTTTAATACACTGGCAGGGATAAGAGCCACATTTTGCAGAATTAAATAATAGATAAGGATACAAATAAAAGAGTAAGTGTAGTCATTTTACTCAACTAGCTTTTAAAAAAAGGAATATGTCTTTTAAAAGCATTTTTATTGCTATCCTTATTCACTTTATATTTTCCTTTTTGTTTTAATTCACATTATATTTTGAAGTATGAACTACTTCCTCTAATGTAGTGCCCTGGGGTCACATACTTTCTGTTTGTGCTAGCCAATCTTACTTCATGTGTACTTAATGCTCTAGTCTGATTTTTTTCTTTGATGGTATAGATCCCTGGCTTTATTTTTTTTTCCAATATATGAAATTTATTGTCAAATTGGTTTCCATACAACACCCAGTGCTCATCCCAAAAGGTGCCCTCCTCAATACCCATCACCCACCCTACCCTCCCTCCCACCCCCCATCAACCCTCAGTTTGTTCTCAGTTTTTAACAGTCTCTTATACTTTGGCTCTCTCCCACTCTAACCTCTTTTTTTTTTTTTTCCTTCCCCTCCCCCATGGGTCTCTGTTAAGTTTCTCAGGATCCACATAACAGTGAAAACATATGGTATCTGTCTTTCTCTGTATGGCTTATTTCACTTAGCATCACACTCTCCAGTTGCTACAAAGGGCCATATTTCGTTCTTTCTCATAGATCCCTGGCTTTAAAGTGATGACAAAATATCCAGGTGGATTTAAGTGGCAAATATTAAAACTGTAAAGTTAAATTTCTCTTCTCTTGAACCTTCTAATTCTCTTGGTTATTTCTGTCTGTCCCACTAAAATATAAAGTCTTAATCATCTTTCCACACTTCACATTATATAGTATACTGCTTCAAGCATGGTTGGTATACCATTAATGGATATTTTTTAAGCAAAATTAATTTTTCTGCTACTGATACTTTTTCCAGGTTATTTTATGATGGCAAGATACACATATCATAAAATGTACTGTCTTAACCATTTTAAGTGTACAATTCAGTAGTATCAATACATTCATAATGTGTGTACAATTCATACACTTGTAATGTGTATCACACATAACTATCCATCTCCAAACTATTTTCAACTTAGAAAATATTTATTTCTGGGCATCTGGGTGGCTCAGTTGGTTGAGCATCCGACTTCGGCTCAGGTCATGGTCTCACAGTTCGTGAGTTTGAGCCCCACATCAGGCTCTATGCTGACAATGCAGAGCCTGCTTGGGATTCTCTCTCTCTCTCCCTCTCTTTCTGCCCCTCCCGACTCTCTCTCTTTCTCTCTCTCAAAATACATAAACTTTAAAAATGTTTAAAAATATATTAATTTCCAATAGTTAACATTTGCTTAATAATTTCAATACAATTATATTTCTTTAAGTTGTTCTCTAAATTCTAATTTCAACACCCACTTGGGAATCATTCTCAACCCCCTTTGGCTGCTCTTAACCACTCTTGCTCTGTATCAGAGTAATATTTCTCTTTGATTAGCTCTAAAATCTTCTGGCAAACGAATACCCCACCTGTGCCTTCACTCTTTCACACTTAGGGTCACTCTCTTAGGCTGTTTCTCCACTTAAAGGGATCAAGTGCTTTTGTTTAAATATTTTAAAAATGGGGCACCTGGGGAGCTCAGTCAGTTAAACGTCCAACTCTTGATTTTGGCTCAGGTCATGATCTCATGGTTCATGGTTCGTGAGTTTGAGCTCTGCATTAGGTTCTGCACTGAAATTGTGGAGCCTGCTTGGGATTCTCTTTCTCTCTCTCTCTCTCTCTCTCTCAAAAATAAATGTTAAAAGCAAATAAATATTTTAAAATACAACTAATCAAAAAATAATATTTAAATGAACATAAAGTGGTTTCTCACCTCATCCTTGTGAATCAAAAATATGAGTTCTGTGCATATTTTCAGTAAGAAGTTAATTCTGATTTTTTTCAAGGATTGTTCCTTCTAGAATGCAAGGATCCCAGGGTTTTTTTTTTTTAACTTAGCTTTGACGTGCATATGGTAAAAACACTGTGCTAGAAAAGAATTGTGTTATCTTATCCTCATTGTGGTAAAAGAAAAAACACGTAACATAAATATACCATCTTAACCATTCCTAAGTGTAGAATTCAGTAGTGTTAAGTGTATTCATATTGTTGTGCAACCAATCTGCAGCCACCCTGGTGGCTCGAGTCGGTTGAGGGTCTGACTTCGGCTCAGGTCATGATCTCAGGGTTCATGAGGTCAAGCCTGCATCGGGGTGTGTGCTGACAGCTCAGAGCCTGGAGCCTGCTTCACATTCTGTGTCTCCCTCTCTCTCTGCCCCTCCCCCGCTCACGTTGTCTCTCTCTCTCTCTCTCTCTCTCTCTCTCAAAAATAAATAAGCATTGAAAAAAGTTCTTAGGGGCGCCTGGGTGGCTCAGTCGGTTGAGCGTCTGACTTTGGCTCAGGTCATGATCTTGCGGTCCGTGAGTTCGAGCCCCGCGTCAGGCTCTGTGCTCAGAGCCTGGAGCCTGTTTCAGATTCTGTGTCTCCCTCTCTCTCTGACCCTCCCCTGTTCATGCTCTGTCTCCCTCTGTCTCAAAAATAAATAAATGTTAAAAAAAATTTTTTTTAAAAGAAAGAAAAAAGTTCTTAAAAAGTGTTCCTTGGACATTAAATAATCACTTTTAAAGAAGCTCCCTAATGAGTTATCTTCTAAAGCAAGGACAGCAGTGTACAAATAGCCCTTCAGATGTATGGGAGACTTAACAGGACAAACACATGTTTTGAGCTTAGATCATTGAGCAACATCTCTATAATTTTTATCCCAGCTCATACAACAGGGAGAAAAAAAAGAAACCTCTGACTTCTGAGGGACAAATACATCAGCAAAGTCTCTATCATGTGGGACAGCATTTGGAAGTTTACTACAAGATAAAAACAAGGACATTGCTGGCTGCAGAGAGCACCAGTTACTAAATTCATTAAAACAGCACATAATGGACCCCACTCCCAAAGATTCCAATTCAGTAAAACCGCACTGGGACCAGGCCTCTGTGCTTCTCAAAGCACCTGGGGTGATTATGATGCAGATGATACGAATCACATGTTGAGAAATATTCCATGGTATGCGTCAGGCTGTATCTAGGGATCTTATTAAACATGCAGGTGCCCTGGCATTCTCAAACCCAACGAATAAGCATCTAGAGGAATGGGACCAAGGCATCTTTTTAACAGGTTTTCTGGGAGATTGTGATGAACCATTGTCTTATTGTTAAGGTGACTATCTGCCCACTTTTTAGTTGTAATTCACATATCCTATAATTCACTTCTTTTAAGTGTACTAATTAATGATTCTTAGTCAATTCAGCCATCACTACAATCCAGTTTTAGAACACTTTGCTGTTCTCCTCACACTAATAAGATCTCACTGATAAGATCCCTGTTCCCACCCCCAGTCCTAGGCAACCCCTAGGACTTTCTGTCTCTATAGATTTCTCTTCTCTGGACATTTCATATAAATATCCTGTATGCCAGATTTATTTCATTTAGTATGGCTTTTTAAAATGTTTATCTATTTAATTTATTTAGAGAGAATGCACAAGCAGGGAAGGGGCAAAGAGAGAGGGACAGAAAGAATTCCAAGCAGGCTCCGCACTATCAGCATAGAGCTGGACACAGGGCTGGATCTCACAAACCGTGAGATCATGACCTGAGCTGAAATCAAGAGGCAGACGCTTAACCAACTGAGCCACCCAGACACCCCTCATTTAGTATGTTTTTGAGGTTTATACTAGTTTCTAATTGCTGCAAATTGCCACACACTTAGTGGCTTAAAACAGTGCAAATTATCTTAAAGTACTAGAGGCCAAAAGTCCAAAATGAGTCTTAGTGGGGCTAAAATCCAAGTATCAGCAAAGCTGTGTTCCTTCTGGACACTCTGGGGGTGAAACCATTCCTTGTGTGTCCAGCTTGTAGAGGCCACCTGCATTCCTTGGTTCTTAGCATCACTCTCACTCTGACCTTTGCTTCCATTGCCCTGTTATAAGTACCCATGTGATTGCATTGGGTCCACTATGATAAGCTCATCTCAAGATCCCTAAGTTAATCACATCTGTAAAATCACTTTTGCCATGTAATGTATTCAGATTCCAGAAACTAGTGTTCTACCTACACAAGGTTCATCCATGTTGTATACATGTAGTATCAGTATTTTGTTATTTTTTTTATTGCTCTAGTGTATGGATATACCCTGTATTTATTCATTCACCAGTTAAAGGATATTTGAGTTGTTTTCACTTTTTGGCTATTATGACTAATGCTGCTGTGGACATTCACACACAAGTCTGTCTGTGGACATGTTTTCATTTGTCTTCAGTGTATGTCTAAGAGTGAAATTGCTGGTCATATGGTCCCAGATTTATTTTGTCCTGGTTTACTTACTAATAGTTCTCCCTGGGGCAGCTGGGTGGCTCAGTCAGTAAGCGTCTGATTCTTGATTTGGGCACAGTTCATGATCTCAGTCCGTGGGTTCAAGCCCTGTGTCGGGCTCTGTACTGACAGTGCTGAGCCTGCTTGGGATTCTCTCTCTCCCAGTCTCTCTGCCCCTCCCCTGCTCACGTGCTCACTCTCTCTCTCAAAATTATATAAACATTTATAGTTCTCCCTTTTACTCTCAAAATTATCTCGGTTTGTGTAGTAACCCTAATTATAGTAGCTTATAGACCAGAATGTATTGCAATCAATGTAGTCCTGCCTCCTGGCCCAGAATGTTTTACAGGTGGAAAGAGTAACATTAATTATAAACTTGATATAGAAACATAGGTAGTAACTCTAGTTCTTACCTCAGAGCTTTCTAAATGTGAAGATATTTTGAAACTAAATGAAAATCAAACAAACACAAAAACCAGAAATGTTGAAGGATGGAGGGCAGGAAAGGAAGGGAAAGTAACCAGGGGTCTAAGTTTGGTACTTGAATCCCCAGACATCTGTGAAATCTCCACATCAAGAGATAGAAGGACAGCAATGGGTAGGGAAGAACAGATAAATACAATTAAACAAGGAGAATCTAACAATCTAGGAATTCAGGAAAAGCAAAAGGATTGTAATTTCTGAGTTTAAAATGACCTCAAGGGGCGTGTGGGTGGCTCAGTTGATTGAGCGTCCAACTCTTGATTTCAGCTCAGATCATGATCCCAGGTCATGGGATCAAGCCCCACGAGCCCCACAGTGGGCTGTGCTGAGCATGGAGCCTGCTTGAGATTCTCTCTTTCTCTCCCTCTGCCCTTCTCCACTGTTTGTGCCCTCTCTCTCTTTAAAGTAAAAAATAATAATAAATTTTTTAAGTGACAGCAAGTTTTCTCTCCTTGTGTTTTGTGTGTAAACAGTAAAAATTTAAAGGCATATACTCCTGGAGCACCTGGGTAAGTCAGTCAGTTAAGCAACTGACTTTGGCTCAGGTCATGATCTCACAGTGCATGGGTTCAAGCCCCGCAATGGGCTCTGTGCTGACAGCTCAGAGCCTGGAGCCTGCTTCAGATTCTGTGTCTCCCTCTCTCTCTGCCCCTCACCTGCTCACACTCTGTCTTTCTCTCTTTCAAAAATAAACAAACATTAAAGGCATGCACTCCTGCTATATGCTAATTACTACACAGGGGCAGAGAGGCTAAGCCAGCTGTTCCCAGACTTTATGACTAGGCACTAGATTCACCTGGGGGCTTTTCTTTAAAATGAAGATTCCTTGGGGCCCCTGGATGGCTCAGTCGTTTAAACGTCTGACTTCAGCTCAGGTCATGATCTCACACTTCGTGAGTTTGAGCCCCACATTGGGCTCTGTGCTGACAGCTCAGAGCCTGGAGCCAGCTTCAGATTCTGTGTCTCCCCCTCACTGCCCCTCCCCTGCTAATGCTCTGTCTCTCTCTGTCTCAAAAATTAAAAAAAACATTTTTAAAAAAATTTTAAATGAAAACTCCTAGATTCCAAACCCTGTAGAGTCTGATTCAGTCAGAGTGGTGGAGAACCCAGGAATCTGCATTTTAACTAGTACTCCACCTAATTCTGATATGTATTTGGCTCTGGGGCAAAAATGGGCAGGCTTCCAGGGGATTCACAAGTTAAGGCTTGCAATTTTAACACCTAAGAAGTCATTTTTATTCTTGGGAATTAGTAGCAGGTAACAACATATCTTTAGTGATGTCACCACTCAAATAAGACTTCCACTAAAGCCATACCGAAGAGATGACAAACACATTCTCCTTTCCCAAACTTACCAGTGTCAAGGCCTCCTTGCTAAAGTAGTTTTGGCTACCTGAGTCATAAAATAATTTCAGAGAAGATAGATCAGCCTACTTTGCTTGCAGAATTTCACGTTTTTTGATATCATGAGGTCGAAACTGGACATCATAAGAATACAGCACTGGCATCTAGGCTGACTCCAGAATATTCTTTCTCAGTAAGGTGTGAATCCTGAGGTTCCTTCCTTCCTTGTCTTTGCAATCTTATGACACAAGTGGTCTCCCTTGGATTCTCCCTTTCACATCTGACATCAACCAAGAAGGCGCGTAGCACTTACGTGGATCCCACATACAACTAAGAGAAATGTGAAAAGCAGAGTTTTTAAGACAAAAGGGCTGTATGTTTCTGTTTAATAAAATGCATGGATCCAAGAGAAAGTGGGAGAATTAAACATTACCTAGAGCAGCTTTGACTTCAGATCTTGACCACTAAAGTGAGGTGTCAAAAATAACCATGCCCTTGGCCCCTGCTCAGGGATGATATACAAATTAGTGAAGCATTCCATATTTAAAATTTTTTTACAGGGGCGCCTGGGTGGCGCAGTCGGTTAAGTGTCCGACTTCAGCCAGGTCACGATCTCACGGTCCGTGAGTTCGAGCCCCGCGTCGGGCTCTGGGCTGATGGCTCAGAGCCTGGAGCCTGTTTCCGATTCTGTGTCTCCCTCTCTCTCTGCCCCTCCCCCGTTCATGCTCTGTCTCTCTCTGTTCCAAAAATAAATAAAAACGTTGAAAAAAAATTAAAAAAAAAATAATAAAATTTTTTTACATAACCATCCCCCTCCCCAATTATGATTGGTAGCTACCTTAAACATTTATGAGTCATAGTTCTCTCCATTAAGGAGCTTAAAATCAAAGAAAGGTAAAATGTTGATTCTGGTTGAAACTGGGCAATAGGTAAATGGGAGTTCATTGTGCTATCCCTTTAACTTCTATTTGTCTGAAAATGCCAATAATGTTTTTTCTTTAATCTAGTTAAGGAAAATGAAACATGAATAAACAACCAATTATTAATACAAGGCAGTAAAGTTCCCAGAAGGGAGAATAAACTCCAGGCTATAGTGCTATTTGCTTGGGTAGGATTCTGAGAGGAACAGGGAAGGAAATGCCAACAATCAAAATTATGGATTAGGAGGAGCCATGATTAATGCCTCAGGCTCTAATATGGCAAGATGATGTTCCCAAGTACAAGATCAAACCACGTTCCTAGAGTCTATTTTGCCTCCCCATAGCCTCCTTCCTTATAATGTTCCTCCCCACCCGCCCAACTCCAGCTCAAGGCAGGAAGTTGGGCTCCACGGGTCAGATTTGACTCCATATTAAGAAAACTAACAAAGCTTTCCAGCAATGTACTCCTCTGGTTTTCCATCTTCTTATTCCTTTCCTCTCCCAGGGCTTGCAGTGTCTCCTATGCAGAAACAATTTCAAGGACCTCATTTTCTTCTGCAGTAAAATTCGAGAGTTGTGGCAGAAATCTGACATGAGCTGGTAAGGCAACCTGGAGAAATTTCAAGGTCTTCTGTCACCTACACCCTTGTTTTTATGCTAGTCTGGGCCATGGGCATTATAAAAGAGGAAAAGAGGTTTTAAAAATAGATTTAAAAAGTAATGAGTAAGGAGATGTAGGCAATCTGGAGCCTCATCTAGATAAAGAACACTCTTCTTCCCTCCCTTTTTTCTCCTTTATTTCTTATCCTCTTGGTCACCCGCTTTCTCTTTCTGTGTCTTCGATTCTCAACTCTTTTACTACTTCCCTCCATTTGGGGGGCTTACTCCTCCAAGCATTAATTATTCAAAAGGTATAGGGAGTGACAACGCAAAATGAGAATTGGAGCTCAAGGATCCAGCCTCCCCCAGCACTATAATTATGTAATTAGCTATACAACTGGTTGGGAGCTGAAGAAAAGCATGAGGTGGAAAATGTACACTACCTACCAAGACCACACATGTTAACAATGGCATCCCATCTCAGTTACACACACCCTTCCTCCCCTCATAAGCAACAGTCAATGAATTAGGTAGGACACTGATATGATGTGGAAGTGGTAGATCTGTCCACAAGATGGCAGTCCTACTTTGTAGTGTATAACAATAGGAAATTTGCGGTGGTACAAAACATGAATAAACTTAGAATTATATTATTTATGTAAGTGATATCATGAATTATATTTCAATTCCTACCACATATTAACAATTTTTTGTTTGGGTCACAGTTAAATTTTGAGGTGTGGGTGATATTTATTACAAGGGAACATTCTAAATAGGTGTGTGTATGCGTGTGTGTGTGTATCCCACCTAACCTGAACTGTTGAATGAAATTCCAATGACTGGACTCTCAGGGGTGCAGCTAATTTGGGGGGTAATGCTTAAAAAGCACTGGAAATAGAGGTTTATATTCCATGTTAATGAATTTGAACTTTATCTTGAAAAACATGGGGAATCATTGAAAAATTTTAAGCAGGTGGGTGACTTGATCAGAGCAATGTTTCCCCAATTTCACTCATTGGTATAGCACCTTCATGATTTTTGCCATAACTGTTACCAGTAGTTAATTTACTCAGTGTTGTTTAAACCTACTTTTACTCTCTTATAATGTATTTAAAGAGGAAACTCATTACTAGTATTGCTTGCCATAATCAATTTCCAAAATAAATGTACAACTGTTGAAATGGAACAATATTCATTTATAAACTTAAAATTATCTCATGCACCGCTATAGTGTTAAGTCTCCCACACTTTGGGTCACTCTCCTGTGTGGTATGGACTGAGTTAGGGGTGCCCCCTGAAAGCACAGAAATTGGGTTTGCATCAGATACTTTTTTTTTCCATGTCCCCAAGTAAATTTTATTGCCACTGCACATAGAAGAAATTAGAATGTTTGACATAAATATTCCAAAAATAATTTTCCACTTTTTGAAAAATTTCAAATGTAAAGAAAAGCTGAGGGAATAGTACAATAGATGCCCATTTACCCTTGACTTAGATTAATTTTTTGAAAGTTGAAAATTTTTATTTATAAAGAAAATGATTGTATGCTAATTTGAACAGCTACATTGTACAAAAAATGACTTGAAAATTCCCTTTTGATATCCTTAAAGAGCTGGATGCCAGTATATATGCTTTTCGCTCTCTTCGGACCTCTTAATGTTAAACTGGAGTTGAGCAGAAATATAACCTAGGTTCTCTCAAATCATTCTTGGGCTCCAGACAAGGAACTGGACCTCTGAACAAATAAACGGGTTACTAATAACTGTAACCAGGGAAAGACAAAGCTATGAGTGATGAAAGTTCCTTCCACATGGCATCCCTCCACTCCTGCATCAGATTCTTAATGACCAGGTGTCACCTGAAATCCTGTTAGACAGTTGTAGGCGTGAAGCCAGTTAGCTACAGACCAAAGAGTTAGACATAAGTTCGTCTATGCCTTGTAAATGTCTAAAGCACCACCAGCCCTTCTGAAATTTCAATGTGCAATTCTTGTAAAATGCAGATTCTGATTCAGTATGTAGATTCTGCATTTCTAACTCTAAATGGTGTTAATGTTGTTTTCCCCCAACCGTGCTACGATAGCACAGTACGAGACTGTAAGTTCCTGAAGGACAGGGGACCACGTCTCAATCTTTAGCACAGCCATGGAAGGTGACTTCATGAGTCATGAGTTAATACTCATTGAAGAGGGGTGAACTTTCTTCCCCTGGATAGTCACAGGACTCCTAGTATGCAGGTTTCAGCTCAGAAGTACCCCCAACACACAGACCTGATATTCAAAACATTTTAATTTTTCGCATACGAAAAGTGTAGTTAAATTTTTGTTTTCTACGTAGCCTCGGCCTAGAATATAAATTTCATGAAAGCAGAGACCTTAATTGTAAGGACTGCCTCGGTTTCAGGACTCAGCCCATTTGTATCCCCCGCCTGTTCTGGGAGTTAGAGCAGCAAGTTCATTGGACAAGACCTCTATTCTCAGAAAGCTAATGATCTAATGAGGACTTTCCCAAGCAAGAGACAGTCACGTCCGGACTCGAAGCCCGTCTCTGCAAAAAAGCAAATAGATAACGAAAGTCTCTCCGAAAGCGCCGGCCGAAAGAGAGCAGAAAAGTGCGGGAGCGCAAGAGCAAGGGTAAATCCAGTGACCGCGGGTGGGATCCCGGGAAAGGGGGCTCTCTCATTGGACAATCCGGATCGGGAGAATCCAAAGTGCGGGGGCGGGGGGTTGTAATGGGATGTCGTAGAAGTAGAGCAGGATTACAGAGTGGATATCCGGGCCAGGACCAGAACCCAAAAAGTGGTAACATAAGTAATCTTCTGATTATTTACTTACAAAATTATGCGTCTGCCTATCCTGCGTCTTAGAGTAATTGGACTGGCCCAACCTCCTCCGGGGAGCAGTAGAGTGCTGTCCGCATAGAGAGTCCTCTTACGTAGAAAGCGTGGGAAAAGAGTGTCGCGGGGGAAGCTGGGAAACTCCGTCGTCAGCCACCATCTTGCTTTCCTTTAACCGGCTGTGACCGTGGATTAGAGCAATCTTGAGCCATGAAGCTGCTAAGCAGAGCCGGGTCTTTTTCGGTGAGCACAGCCGGTGGGCTTGGGGAAAGGTTGGGGAGCAGTTTGTCAGCATGTCAGGTGATACGGGCCGGTGGTGCTTGGTTTGGAGTTTCGGGGCCTTGGGCTTCCGTCTGCCCTTCAGCCGAATTCTGCGGGCCAAGTGGGCTGCAAGCTGAGTGGGTCGCGCATTGGAGGCCCAGCTCGTGCTACGAGCAGAAGAGACCTACCGCCGGAAAACCTGAAAAGGAGAGGGAAAGAGCTTGAGAGTGGAGGTGAAGTGACTCGGTGGAGAGACCTCTGAAGGTCACTGCTGCACTTGGCGTACAGGAGGAGACAGCGAGTCCTAGGGGGCAAGGAAGCCGGCGAGTACCTAGCCCTCCACCCTTACCCTGTCAGCCCCGGCCCCTGCTTCTTAGTGTATCACGGAGCATCAGTTTCCCCAACGGTTAAGTTGAGCTTATGAGTAAAATGTTATGGAGAAAATAAGCAAATTTGCCGTACAGTGCTTATCACTGTGCCTGAAACTTATTACGGTGCCCCAGCAGTATAACGTATTTTTCTTGATGTTAGAGAATTCTAGGAGGGGCTCAGGGTCAGCCCTCGGGAGCCGCTTAAGACTTCTCATTCAACCCAGACAAAACAGCCGTCACTTGGGGAAGACTCCTCAAATGTCAGCGTGCTATCACTGTGGAGTGGAGGTTATCATCAGGGGAAGTGAGGAACACTTTTAAAAATCTCAGGGGCGCCTGGGTGGCTCAGTCGGTTAAGCCGCCGACTTCAGCTCAGGTCACGATCTCGCGGTCCGTGAGTTCGAGCCCCGCGTCGGGCTCTGGGCTGATGGCTCAGAGCCTGGAGCCTGCTTCCAATTCTGTGTCTCCCTCTCTCTCTGCCCCTCCCCCGTTCATGCTCTGTCTCAAAAATAAATAAACGTTAAAAAAAATTTAAAAAAAAGAAAAAGAAAAAAAAAATCTCAGGTGGGCGGGGCCCCTGGGTGGCTCAGTCGGGTAAGCACCGAGTTTGGCTCAGGTCATGATCTCTCGGTCCGTGAGTTGGAGCCCCGCGTAGGGCTCTGTGCTGACGGCTCAGAGCCTGGAGCCTGCTTCAGATTCTGTGTGTCTCCATCTCTCGGCCCCTCCCCTGCTAATGCTCTGTGTCTCTCGGTCTCTCAATAATAAATAAACGTTAAAAAAAAAAAAAAAAAACTCAGGCGGGCAAGGTTTGCTGCCAGGGAATACTTGGTAGTATCTGCATACATTTTTGGTTATAATACCCTTTGGGGGAACGTACCTGGCATCTAGAGGCCAGAAGTGCTGCTAAATTCCTACAGTGTGCAAACACATTCCCCCATAACAAAAAATTAGCCCAAGATGCCGGTAGAATCTGGTTACTAGATAACCTAGTAACCTGCTAGAGAGTGGTGAAGAAGAACAGGGAATGGAGTTTCCCTGTGCCTAATGTTTAAATAGATACACTGTGGATATATAAAGGGCTGCCATTTAGACTACAGTATCACCTAAATTACCCTTCCTAGCACACCTAGACAAACCAGTAATTAACAACTCTGAGAGCAGCCTAGTTAAACTAGCAAAACACCCCAAAATCTCCATTCCATCCATCCCCACTTTCCAGTAGATGAAAGTACTCAAAGGTAACAGAACTGGAGAGGACTAATGTAAACAAATTGTAGTAAACTTGAAAACAATTAATGTTCCCAATTATATCACTTACTTTACAGAAGAATAAGTTTATACATATTTGGGTATTAACGTAATCTAGTAATTGCATGACAATTACGAGGATAATTCTTTGCAACTGATTTGAATGGGACCAATTAAGGACGGTACATAATCAACAAAGCTGTTTCTTGAGGGAAAAGCACCTAAATCTCCCTTAACAGTGGAACTATAGATTATTCATACTTGAACAGCTATGAAAATCGAAAACCAAAATCACAAGTAGAATTAAACGTACCACACCCAGCAAACGAAATTGATAGTAAAACAAAGCTCATTGTAATTTATAATTAAAAAGTACTAATAACAAGTGAAAACTAGGAACCAACTCAGTACAGCACTGATGTTGAATATATAACAGCCCTTCAGGACATCATAGAGGAGGGGCATTGCAGCCTCTGATGGGAGTCCTCAGGAAACTCCAGCAGTATGTGCATTTGGTTTTGGGATAACATCTCTGCTGATAACCTCAGGAACCTAAGGATGAATATTATAGCAGTGTATATCATTTGACAAAAAACAAACAAACAAACAATAAAGTTATGCATTTTGGATCCGTTATCCAGCATTTAAGAGGACCCTTTTACCTTTCCAGTGGCTGCATATAATAAACTGACAATCTGCTGTAGCTGAAGCTATTGTTAATAGCAGGATGATCAAAATTTATATTAGGCGAAGAAATAAAACCCTTGGTTGTGTGGTCCTACTGTAGCACGCAAGACAGTAAAGATACTGTGGAAAATATTGGAGGCTTGGAGGAATTTTCCTTGGTATACTCTCTTTTTTAAAGGTTACTAAAATGATCATGGAGATGAAGTCACTTCCCTTGGGAAGTAGGCTAAAATGAGATTCTCTGAGCAGATAAGGAAAACAGTAATGCTGACATCAATAAAATGGATGTGGCAGTCCCACACCTTTTCAAAAAAATTCCAAAGCATTAGAACCAGGAAGAACCACCTGAAGCTTTAATAGGATGGTTATAAGAAAAAAGATGGCTAAAAGGGAAAAGAAAATACAGTAGTTCTTTACATTTTAAAAAATGAGCATTGGGGTGCCTGGGTAGCTCATTCAGTTAAGCATCCAACTTCGGCTCCGGTCATGATCTCACAGCTAGTGGGTTCGAGCCCCGCATCAGGCTCTGTGCTGACAGTGCAGAGCCTGGAGCCTGCTTTGGATTCTGTGTCTCCCTCTATCTCTGCCCCTCCCCTGCTTATGCTCTGTCGCTCTCAAAAATAAATAAATGTGAAAAAAATTATTAAAAAAAAATGAGCACGTAGGATTAGGTATTCCTTCAGGCTCTACACAAATAGAGATTTAAGAGACAGTAATACTAAGTTAATCAGCCAAATCTTCCCGTGAAGTTATTTTATCACTGGACACCTGTTCCTTGGGCACACCAGAATATAAGACATTGTTCTTGAAAGAAATCTGGGTAACCTGTCTTTTTTGTGTTTAGAGGTTTTATTCCCTGAAAGTTGCTCCCAAAGTGAAGACCACAGCTGCCCCTGCAGGAGTGCCTCCGCTTCCTCAGGACCTTGAGGTTAGTCCCACTGAGTTGCTCACTGAAACCCATACATGCCTTACTGTCTTTGGTAATATGAAAACATTGATCACATCTTACTTTATTTTAAATACAGTTTACCAAGTTACCAAATGGCTTAGTGATTGCTTCTCTGGAAAACTATGCTCCTGCATCAAGAATTGGTTTGTTCATTAAAGCAGGCAGTAGATATGAGGACTCCAACAACTTAGGAACCTCTCATTTGCTTCGTCTTGCATCCAGTTTGGTAAGCGTCTTTACTGCCTCACTTTGTTCAGAAATGCTATAGTATCATGGTCTTACAGAAAAGAAGTATAGTAGTAGCACCTGGGTGGCTCAGTTGATTAAGCATCCAACCCTTGATCTCAGCTCAGGTCTTCATCTCAGTTGTGAGTTCAAGCCCCACCTTGGGCTCTGTGCTAGGTGTGAAGCCTACTTAAAAAAATACATAAGTAAAACAAACAAAAAAGAAAAGAAACACTATAGCGTACTTTTGGCAAACTTTAAAAGGATCTGCTATTTAGGTAAAGTTCTTTTTGAGTCTAATGACAATCAGACATTAGATTGTGATACAGTGTGATGTTTGGCAGTAAAAAATTACTAAATACGGTTGTTGTTTCTTTTTCGAGACTACAAAAGGAGCTTCATCTTTCAAGATAACCCGTGGAATTGAAGCAGTTGGTGGTAAATTAAGGTATGTTAAAAATAAGTAATAAGAGGGGCGCCTGGTGGCTTGGTCGGTTAAGCGTCCGACTTCAGCTCAGGTCATGACTCACGGTCCATGAGTTTGAGCCCCACGTCAGGCTTTGTGCTGACAGCTCAGAGCCTGGAGCCTGTTTCAGATTCTGTGTCTCCCTCTCTCTCTGCCCCTCCCCTGTTCATGCTCTGTCTCTCTCTGTCTCAAAAATAAATAAATGTTAAAAAAAAAATTTTTTTTTTAAATAAGTAGTAAGAAATGATGAGACCACCAGAAAATACTCAACTGTAAGAGAACTTTTCTATCTTATCAAGGTGATTAAGGATTTGTGAAGACACAAGAAGGCTAATCAATTTGACAACATCAAAATGTAAAACATCTTTATGACTTAAAGTAAAAATTCAAGTAACTGGCAGTAAATATTTGCAACATAAACACGGAAATGATTATTTGGAAAAATAAAGAACTACAAATTAGGAGAGGACAAGCAAAATAGGAAATGGACGGACAAAGGATGGGAACAGTCTATTCCCAGAGTAGGAAGCCAGAAACACTGATCTTTACTTATAATCGACAGTGTCATGCCGTTACCTGTCAGATTTATAAAAGGTGTTGGCAGTGTTAAGAGGGAGAATCTCTTCTACAGTTAGTGGAATAAACTGATACAAGTACTTAGGAAAGAATCAACAAATATCTAGTAATACTGAAAATGAGATACCTTACAGTCTAAGTTTTTAATCCACATGCACAAAGACTGGAAACAATCTAAATGCCATCTTCAGGGAAATGGATAAATAAAGTATAGTCTAGTGATATGGGACTAGTATACAGCAGTTAAGGAATGAACTAGATTATTCTAGTTAAATGTTTTGTGGAGAAACAACAGATATTTAAGGTATCATTTTAAAAACAATACATAGTGCTTACCATTGTGTTTGTCTCTAGAGTGGGAAAGAGGGAGTGAAAGAGTTAGCCAGAGAAGGGTACAAAGAGATCTTCAACTTTAATTGCCATTTTTTTTTAGTTAGGGTAAAATATACATAAAATTTACTGCTTTAAGTGTACAGGTCTTTGGCATGAAGTGGCTTTAGGAAACCATCACTACTATACATCTCCAGGATGTTTTTTTTGTTCCCCAACTGAAACGCTCTAGCTATTAAACACTAACTCTCCTTCTGTCTTTGGCCACCCCTTACAGTGGCCATTCTATGTTGTATGGTTTAGAGTTCTCTAGGTTCCTCCTGAAAGCAGAATCATGATATTCTTTCTGATTTCTGATTTCACGTAGTTTAGTGTCTTCAAGGTGCATCCATGTGTAACATGTCAAGATTTCCTCCCTTTAAAGACTTTTTAAAATATTTCAAGCTTTAGTTGACGAATATGTGTGCTTTTACACTTCAGAATAAGTTTTCCAGAGGAATTTGTTGATTTAACAAAGATATAAGGAAGGCTTATTTTTCTGATTTAGATAATTCATTGTAATTTATTTCTGATTCAGTGTGACTTCAACCAGGGAAAACATGGCCTACACCGTGGAATGTCTGCGAGATGATGTGTAAGTATCTGCATGTGCTGAGGCCATCTGCTTTTAAAGAAATCCTAAGCTGCTCAGTTCTTGTCCTTTTTAATGTGGCGTTATGACCTCTGATTTTGGTCACGAACTATAGAACGCTATGCTTACCACAAGGCCTAAAACTTAATATAGAGAGCATTACATTTATGTAGAATGGACTTTGGTTTTAAATTTTTGACCTGAAACTCTTACCTTGATGTCTTCTATAGTGATATTCTAATGGAGTTCCTGCTCAATGTCACCACAGCCCCAGAATTTCGTCGTTGGGAAGTAGCTGACCTTCAGTCTCAGCTAAGGATTGACAAAGCTGTGGCTTTTCAGAATCCACAGGCTCGTAAGTATATTTTCAGATCACATTCAGTTGCTTCTAAGATACTGGGTTTTTGAGGAAAAAAATTGCTGTTGAAATTTTCTTCTGCTTGAGTTTATAAATAACTTTTCCAAAATTTGTCTAGTTTCTTAACTGTGTTCTTTTGTTTCTAAACATTTATGTTGTTGATTATTTTTCATCTTTGATGGTAGGTAAATTAATTATAGAATCCCTGTTTTAGTATTTAGAATCCAGTGTTTTTTCAGTAGTTTGCTTACACCAAACCGAGCAACAGTTCATAATTGGTGCTGCTATTATTGCTGAGGCAACTCACCTTTACTAGATGTTTCCAAAGGAAGCAACTTACTTTTTTTTTTTTTAGCTTTTTTGGTGTTCGTATTTTGTGTTTATATGATAACTGTCGACAAGTGTGACTAGCAAAACAAATACGTAAACAAGCAGCACCGACTCTTGGAAGTCACACAGGTTCGGCAGGAGCAGAAGCGTGCAGGTGGACCACTCGGGTCTAAGCAGGTGACCAGCTGCAGGGGCTCAGCATGGGATGCGCTTCACTCAGAACGCAGGCCTGTCAGTGTCTGGAACGTATGAGAGCTTGATTTATGTTAGCTAATATTATGTTAGTGATACTGTTTTACAAAGGAGTATGGTCTTCATTACTCTGGACCTCCACCAAAGAAATAGATGGCCTGTAAGTCATCTTTTCTACAATTCTCTATTTCTTCCCTGCTGTTAGCAGTGAGGTTCCAGCCTTCATCCTTTCTATCTGAACAGTTATTGCTGTCTCCTGGCTGGTGTCTGCCCCCAGGTCTACATCTTCGTCCATCTCCCACATTGCCATCAAGCGATCCTTCATGAAAACCGTTTAAAGGCTTCTCAGTCTCTGTTGCATAAAGTTCAAACTCTTCAACTTAGCATGTGTGATAACTTTCACCATCTGACCCCTGCCTACCTCCTTCGCTTTTTGTTCTATCTTCTTCCCCTCCCAACTGCATTTCCCCTTTTGAATCTGTTATCCTACTGGATGCTTTTGTCTGTTTTCTCTGCCTGAAATGCCACTCCCTAATCATTCTCCTGGGAAACACCTACTCCTTATGTAAGACTCATCCTGGATTTTACTTCTGGTGCTCCTTCCTGATTCCCACTGCCCTTCCCTTGTGCCCCTGCTGCTTTTTTCACATCCTGCTGACATCAGCTTCATCATGCTTTCACAGTTTTTCCTCTCAACATTTTGAGGGCAGGCATTGTGTCTTACTCATGTCTCTATTTCCAGCACCTAACACAGTGCCTGGCATAGAGAAATTGCCCAAATAATGAGCAAATGAAAGGGACATACCTCAAAGACACTGACTGAAGCAGGAAAGCAAGAACAGTGCCAATCACCAGTGAGGAGTGCAGTTTGACCTCCGAGAGCTAGTAAGATGACTTAACACTGGCACTTTCATACCTCTTTTTAACCTGACAACTCCTCATTACTTAGAGAGCCTCGGAGTAAAATTCAGGTAAATGACTTATCCAAGATCACATGGCA
This sequence comes from Felis catus, assembly GCF_018350175.1. Classification (NCBI taxonomy): domain Eukaryota; kingdom Metazoa; phylum Chordata; class Mammalia; order Carnivora; family Felidae; genus Felis; species Felis catus. Next base: position 24,061,673 of record NC_058383.1, on the reverse strand, counting down.
TGTTGGTAGCAGAGCTATAACTCAGTTCAGACTTGCTGAAACCCAGACCATTATAGTTTCCAGACGATACCAGGTAGCTGAGAGAAGTGATCAGGTGGACCCCGTGATGTAGAAGCTGCTTTCACATAATTTCTTGCTTTTCTCAGCACATTCAACTGGCAGAATTTTAAAATTCAAGCCTTAATCTTAACACTTGAATGCCATAAGGTGACCAAAAGTGTAGTCTCATTGCTTTCCAGGTTCTGAAAATGTTGACTTTATTTGAATTGTATTTCCACAAGTGCTTCTTTACTTATTTTACAGGTGTCATTGAAAATTTGCATGCTGCAGCTTACCGAAATGCCTTGGCTAATTCCCTGTATTGCCCTGATTATAGGATTGGAAAAGTGACACCAGATGAGGTACTGATAAAACACATTACCTTTTACAGTGTGCTGCTTTTCACTGCCATTTCAGGTTTGTTAATTTTTCTTTTCATCTTCAAATTTAAAAAATTCACCTCCTGGCTTTTTTTTTTTTTTTCCATCAGCTTGGCTTTTTAACTAAAATTCTATCTGAACAATTTTTACAGCTTTTAACTTAAAGTTTTGAATCACAAAAGGAATATATGAATTTCAGAAAAATCCAGAACAAGTAAAAAAGAAAACATTTCACATACCTAAAGTCACTGAATGTTACTGCCTAGATATATTTTCCTCTAGACCTTTCTCTGTTTATATGTGTCTTTTTAAAGCAGTATTTAAATGTTAAATTTAGTAATCTTGTGACCAAAAGTCTTCTTTAACTCCTCTGAATAGGCAGATAGGAATGAACCCGTTATCACTTCCCATCCCTCGTTAGCCTGCTTACTAGCTCGTTCGCCTCCTCCAGCACACTGGCCTCACTTTGCTGGCAGTACAGACTTGCCACATGTCACAGCCGTATGTATAACCTAAAACTTCACTTCTAAAATGTGAAACTGAAACCTTGAGTATCAAACCTGCAAGTGTAGATATGCATATGTAATCTTAATTTCCTATTCCATCCCCCCCCAAAATTTTTTTTATCAAAAAATATTAAGAGAAAAATTTGCAAAAGAAAGAGAAGAATTGGGAACTATTAATACTCGCAAAGTATATATAACTTGGAAATTAAGGTTTTATTCTTTCATTTCTGGTTAGCCACTAGAGCAAACTGAATTGTATATTCTATCCCTTTACTCTTTTATTTCCTGGTTAGAAAACCGTCCGCGTATCAATCAACAGTTTAATGCCTCCCATTCATATGGCACTTTAAAAAAAAATTATAACTGATATGATCCAACTTAAATGCTAAGCATTTTTTGTAAGACTGGCCGTCAGTGAGTTTTGAAATTTTTCAGAAATCAATTTCACCCATGTGAAAATATATTATTAAGATAACCAAAAGAATATATAGAGCAAAACATCTACAAGAATGTCAACTGTAAGATTGCTTATAATTGTGAAAAATGAGACACAAGTTAAATACCCTACTTTCTGGGACTGAATAACTCACTTAGTTATCTGTAGAATGGACTTATTCAGTCATCCAAAAATATTGATACGGAAAAATTTCATAGCATATTATCAAGTGAAGAAAAGACAATTTACAAATAGGATATACCGTAGGGTCCCAATTTTAGAAAATAAAGTGTGTGTGTGTTGTGTGTGTGTGTGTGTGTGTGTGTGTGTGTGTGTGTGTGTGTGTCTGTCTGTCTGTCTCCTGGGCAAGATGTTAACCATGGTTATCTCAAAATTATTAGCATTTTTAATTGTGTCCTTAAAGGAAATCCTAAAAAAATTGGTGGTAGACTACCTTGAGCAATGGCAGCATTCAGTAGAAAAAATATATATATATAACTTTCCAGGGTGATTCCAGAGATTTAAGCACCATTGGCTTTAGGGCATAAATTGTGGTAACTTGATTCAGTCTCATTACCTTAGCCTAGTGATTTTTAATATGACCCATTCCCAGGGAACTTTTTTTAGCCAATTTCTTATACCCAGAATTTTTAATATCATAGATACACTCTGTGTTTATATATGTGTACATATATATATTTGTGTTCTATATATGAAAGGAGTAAAATGTTTTTCTTGCCCCCAGGAGCCAATTTTCAGTCCCTTGGGAGCAATAGTGGGCCTGTTGAGAGTATGTTTTAGCCCTACTTTTGTATGTTAGGTCTAAATAATATAAACCAGTGATTCGCAAATCTCACTGATCTCAGATCACCCGGGGATTCATTGGATGGGCAGATGGTTGGTTGGTTTTAAACCAAGGTTCTGATTCCACATTGAATCTAGTATATCAGTTTGTAGAGTGGGCCTAGGAATGGGGTGGGGGTCAGAGACAGTGACAGTGTTTGTTTTTGTTTCTTAAGCTCCAGCTAATTTTGTTATCCAGGTTGGAAACCCTGATATAGACTGTAATCTCCTGACAAGGAACCCTTCAAAGATGAGTGTGAAGGATATAGGAGGGATATGGTGATATAACTGTTAGCCCTACGGTAGAATGTTAGTGGTACCTTATTACTGTCTATAAAGAGACAAATCTGATGCACATCTGCTAAAATCATCTTATAATAAAAATCATAAACTTAGTCTCATTTTTTTTCAAGTTCAAGCCAGTGTGTGCTCTGATTTTTTCAGGCCTTTTTTAATTCCTTTTTTTCAGTACAGATTTATTGAGATATAATTCATGTACTGTATAGTTCACCTACTTAAAGTGCACAGTTCAGTGGTTTTCATTATGTTCATAGTTCTGTAACCATCATCACGTTAAGTTCTAGTTCTGAATTTCAGCAATAGTTTTAAAAATTAAATCCGTATTAAAAAAAAATTAAATCTGTATAATTCAGCACTAGGTATTCTAGTTCACTACAGCAGCCTTTAAGCCTGAGTTTTTATTTTCTCTTGCGCTGCAGTTTTAATTGTTAGTGTTTTGTATTTCTACCTATATAACCTCATAAATGTTTTTAACTTCCTCAGTTACATAACTATGTGCAGAACCATTTTACAAGTGCGAGAATGGCTTTGATCGGACTTGGTAAGTTGGGAATTGCTTGCAGGTCAGTTTGTTTCCTTGAGAACAGTAACTAATTGGGGCGCCTGGGTCGCTCAGTCGGTTGAGCGTCTGACTTCAGCTCAGGTCATGATCTCGTGGTTCGTGAGTTCCAGCCCTGCATCGGGCTTTGTGCTCATAGCTCGGACCCTGGAGCCTGCTTCAGATTCTGTGTCTCTCTTTCTATTTCTCCCCCACTCGCACTCTGTCTCTCTTTCTCAAAAATAAATAAATATTAAAACAAAAAATTTTTTTAAAAGAACAGTAACTAATTATGTGAGCACATGATTGAATGAAATTTGATAACTCAGTCCTCTGTTTATGTTTACAGTCCTCAGGCACTATGTGATGGGATTTTAATTCTCAGGTTGTTTTGTTTTAGAAAGCAGAATTCAACATTTATGTAAAAAAAAATTACTGTATTTGAAAAATCTTTGACAAAGGACAAATGTCTCTGAGCAAAGAGCTTTAAAAGTATTTTTGTTTTTGTTTTTAAACATGTATAATATAATTGAAAATAGGCAAAGGGCACGAACAAACAAGTCATAGGGAAAATGTTTGTATATATGTGTATATGGCCAATTATTGTAAAAAAAAATAGCCTCACTAGTAGTTAAAAGCTTCTAACCCGTGACATTGGCAAAAATTAAAGATTGACAACACCCAGTATTAACCAAGGTATGGAGAAATAGGCACTCTTAAAAATTGTTGGTGGAAGCATAAACTGGTCCATTTTTGGAGGTCTCTTTAAATATATTAAAATTCTAAATGTTGACAGCTTTAGACCCAACAATTTTATTTTTAAGCATTTATCATACAAAAACAGTTGGTCAAGTTTACAAAACAGTTGCACAAGGATATTATTTGCAGTATTGGGTTTTTTGTTCATTTGTTTTATAAATAACACTTTAATAGAGGTATCATTCACATACCATAAAATCCACCTTTTTAAAGCGTAGGATTCCATGGGGTTTATTATATTCAGAGAGTACTATGACTATTAACACTGCATAATTTCAGAACATTGTCATTATCCCCAAGAGAGGCTATATTTATTAGCAGTCACTCCCCTGTTCTACTTCCTCGCCTTTGACAACTGCTAATCTACTTCATGTCTCTGTAGAATTGACTTGTCTGGAAATTTCCTATAAATAAAATCTCATAATATGTAGCCTTTTGTAGCTGGCTTTTTTTCAGTTAACATAGTGTTCTCAAAGTCCATCCCTATTGTAATGTACCAATGTTCCATTCCCTCTTCTAGCTAAAAAATATTCTATTATCACTTTTTGTTCATCCATTCATCACTTGGACATTTGAATTGTTTTCACCTTTTGGCTATTGTAAATATAAATATTCATGTATAAGTTTTTGTTATATGCCTGTTTTTAATTCTTTGGGGTATATTATTAGAAGTAAAATTGCCAAGACATATGGTAAGTGTTTAACCGTCTGAGGAACTGCCAGACTGTTTTCTGTGGCAGTTGAACCATTTTAGTGTTTCCACCAACAAGTGCACAAGGGTTCCAATAACTACACTTTCTCACCAACACTTATTATTATCTGTCTTTTTGATTATGACCATCCTTGTGCGTGTGAAGTGGTGTCTCATTGTGGTTTTGGTTTGCATCTCCCTAATGACCAAGCACATTGAACATCTGTTTTTGTGCTTTTGGGCCATTTGTATATCTTCTTTGGGGAAATACATATTCAGGTCCTCTGCCCATTTTTTAGTTGGGCTGTTTGGTTTTTTTATCATTGAGTTGTAAGAGTCTTTGTATATTCTGGATACTAAATCCTTATCAGATATGTGATTTGCAAACATTCTTCCCCATTCTGTGGGTTCTTTTCACTCTCTTGAAAGTGTTCTTTGATGCACAATGCAATATTGTTTTTAAAAAGTTTTTTTTTTAATGTTTATTCATTTTTGAGAGAGGGAGAAAGTGAACAGGGGAGGAGCAGAGAGAGAGGGAGACAGAATCAGAAGCAGGATCCAGGCTCTGAGCTGTCAGCACAGAGCCCAACACAGGGCTCGAACTCACAAGCCAGGAGATCATGACCTGAGCTGAAGTTGGACGCCCAACCGACTGAGCCACACAGGCGCCCCTGCAATATTGTTTTAATAGCCAACTATTGGAAACAGTCCATCAAAAAGGGATTGATTAAATAAATGGTGGTACATCCATAAAATGGAATTCTTTATAACCATTAAATGTTTGCTGTAAACCACTCACTTAGATCTAAATTACAAAAGACAAGTTAGATATAATATAAATAGAGTAACACCATTTAAAAAAAAGGTAAATGATAATATTCATATACGTGTAGTAAAAAGTTCTAGATGAGTATATAGTAAAGTATAAGTGGCATCTCAGGGAGGGTAGCATTTTGGGAGCGTACTCTTGTTTTCTTTACTGTTTTTTCTATAAAAACTTGAATTGTACAATCATGTATTTAAAAGAGGTATTTTACAATTGTGTTTTAGAAATGATGGTTCTATCTTGGTTTTGTTTCTGTTGAAATAGGTGTGAGTCATCCTGTTCTAAAGCAAGTTGCTGAACAGTTTCTCAACATGAGGGGTGGGCTTGGTTTACCTAGTACAAAGGCCAGATATCGTGGAGGTAAGTAAGCATTTTGTTCTGTTAGGACTAATTTATCAGAAGGATGTTCCACATCAGAATAGCATATTGGTGTGGGATAGGCCTGATTACTTACCACCAAACAGACTCCGTGTGGCAGGAAGGGAATAGATTGGTTGGGAGTTGTGTATTAAACGTGTTGTGTATGTGTGCGTGCGCGCTGTGGGGAGAGCAGAATGACATGCTAAGAGCACCAGGCCACAGGAAAGTTTAATTTCAGTGAGTTAATACTGTGTTGTAGAGAATACAGAATAAAACCTGTGGGAAACAAGCCCCTTTCTTCATCACTCTCTCCTTACATGGCACCAGGTGAAATCCGAGAGCAGAACGGAGACAGCCTCGTCCATGCTGCCCTTGTAGCAGAAAGTGCTACAATAGGAAGTGCAGAAGCAAATGCATTTAGTGTTCTCCAGTATGTCCTTGGTGCTGGACCACACGTCAAGAGGGGCAGCAATGCTACCAGCTCTCTGTACCAGGCCGTTGCCAAGGGAGTTCACCAGCCATTTGATGTGAGTGAATAGTCAGTATCTCTCCTTTTGTTTTTAAAGGGTCAGTGTGTATGATGTAGTCCTGTTTATCTGCTCTTCAAATAAAATCTTTGTAAAGTTGAAGAGATAGCCAGGCTTGAGTTTAGTTCCTTAGAGGATCTAACTAAAAACTTACTGTCTTTTCAATTATATTCTAGTGTAGAAAGAAGTAAATGCTTAAAAAGTGAGAGATTCACACTTCAGTTCCCTTTATTTTTTTTTAATGTTTATTTTTTGAGAGAGAGAGAGAGAGAGAGAGAGAGAGAGAGAGAGCGCGCGAGCGCACAGGGGAGGGGCAGAGACAGAGGGAGACACAGAATCCGAAGCAGGCTGCAGGCTCTGAGCAGTCAGCACAGAGCCCGATGGGGGACTCAAACTCACAGACCATGAGTTCATGACCCGAGCTGAGTGAAGTCTGATGCTTAACCGACTGAGCCACCCTGGTGCCCCAGTTCTTTGAAGTTCTAGATATTAAACATTTTCCTAGATTCTAATTAGTCTTTTTTCTAGATTTTCTTCTGTCCCCTTGTGCTCTTATGACTACTTTGTGAATTCCACTGCACTTTCCAACCAAAGGTACAACATATACACTAAGAAACAGTTTATGGACCTACTGCTCCAGATTGAGATTAAGTTAAAATAGAAAAATTATGACATTTAATTTTAACGAAAAGCCACGTTCCTCTCAAACACACCTTTTAACAGTGAGGAAAGTGCTAAAGCTTTCAAAATAATACTTCAAATCAAGAGAATGTAAAATGTCAGCCAACAAACTGTTATGTAATGAGCACCCCTTGTTTGCCCAGTGCAATACCCCACATGACCTTCAACAAAAGCAGTAAATGTATTGAATTTTAGGACTAAATATTGGTCGTGATTTTACAACAGTATATGGCACAAGTAGATAATCTTTGGCCATATGACACTTAAGAGTGAAATTAAAATCAGTGGTGTCAACACGAAATGAACCAACCTTTTAGAGTCCAAAAGTAAGAAAGAGTTTTATTGGAGCTCCAAGTTAGGACAGCTGCCCAGGAAACATGCTCTTCACAGGGAAGAAAGTGCTCCAGAGAATGAACAGTTTTTACAGGGTTATATACTTTTTACGTCCTGTGAAAGCTCTAAAGATTATAGATTCTCATTCAGGCAGGAATCACAATTTTACTGTAAAGAAACGCAGGAATCTGAGCACTGATTGTTATCTCCTGGACAACATGGTTTTCCTTTAGGCTACTCATTCACAAAGCAGATATAAAGTGCGTGTGTGGTGGGCCATAAACCACGCTTTTGATTTGAACAAAGTTTATGATACGCAGTCCTGTTGACTCAGAAAGAAATCTAAAATGATTTCCCTGTATATCAGGCCTTCAGAGCGTTTTTCTCTCTTAAGTGATAGTTTTTAAACCTTTTTTTTTTTAATCCCATATAGTTCTCCAACTGCAATGCCCAACACAAAAATTTTCACTTTAAAAAAAATTTTTGAATGCCCACTTGATATTGAAAGCCTTGGAATCTTCTGTACAAAGCCTTTGGTGTTCCCTGGAGCACAGTTTGAAAACCATTATCTTAAATTAGTTCTAAATTAAATTATAGCTGCTACTTTTTAAATTTCTTCTACATGTCATCTCTCCTCATTCATGGTCTATTCTGGGTTTTTTTCTTCATACTTACTCTTCACCATTGAATGTTAATGATGCTTTTGGGTGGCTGGAGTTTAATTCTAATCCAGTGACATAATTTAACAGAAATTCCTACTTCAGCATTTGGCCAGAAATTTGGGGTATGAATAAGATAGTCTCAAATTGTAATTAAACTTCAGGTAATTAAAGAGCATTTCTTCTTGTGGTGCCTGGGTGACTTAGTACTTTGGTGTCCGACTCTTGATTTTGGCTCAGGTCATGATCTCACAGTTTGTGGGTTTGAACCCAGTGTTTGAGCCTGTGCCATTTGTGTGAAGCCTGCTTGGGATTTTCTCTGCCCACCTCTCTGTCTGCCTTTCCCCCACTTGCACCCATGCTCTCTCTCTCTCAAAAATAAACTTTAAATTAAAAAAAAAAAATCATCTCTTCTTATGCTTTATATTGGCCAAGTCAGTGGTTCTCAAATTTTAACATACATAAGAGTCATCTGGAATTATTTTTTAAATGTGGCTTTCCAGATTGCATCTACAGGGATCTGGGTGAGTGAATCTGTTGTAGAAACCTGAAAGTCTTTTTTTTTTTTTTAATATGAAATTTATTGTCAAATTGGCTTCCATATAACACCCAGTGCTCATCCCAACAGATGCCCTCCTTAATGCCCATCACCCACTTTTCCCTCCCTCCTACCCCCCATCAACCCTCAGTTTATTCTCAGTTTTTAAGAGTCTCTTATGGTTTGGCTCCCTCCCTAACTTTTTTTTTCCCCTTCCCCTCCCCCATGGTCTTCTGTTAAGTTTCTCAGGATCCACATAAGAGTGAAACCATATGGTATCTGTCTTTCTCTGTATGACTTATTTCGCTTAGCATAACACTGTCCAATTCCATCCACATTGCTACAAAAGGCCATATTTCATTCTTTCTCATTGCCAGGTAGTATTCCATTGTATTTATAAGCCACAACTTCTTTCTCCATTCATCAGTTGATGGACATTTAGGCTCTTTCCATAATTTGGCTATTGTTGAAAGTGCTGCTATAAACATTGGGGTACAAGTGCCCCTATGCATCAGCACTCCTGTATCCCTTGGGTAAATTCCTAGCAGTGCTATTGCTGGGTCATAGGGTAGATCTATTTTTAGGAACCTCCACACTATTTTCCAGAGCGGCTGCACTAGTTTGCATTCCCACCAACAGTGCAAGAGTGTTCCTGTTTCTCCACATCCTCACCAGCAACTATAGTCCCCTGATTTGTTCATTTTAGCCACTCTGACTGCATGAGGTGATATCTCAGTGTTGTTTTGATTTGTATTTCCCTGATGAGGAGCGACGTTGAGCATCTTTTCATGTGCCTGTTGGCCATCTGGAGGTCTTCTTTAGAGAAGTGTCTATTCATGTTTTCTGCCCATTTCTTCACTGGATTATTTGTTTTTCGGGTGTAGAGTTTGGTGAGTTCTTTACAGATTTTACTAGCCCTTTGTCCAGTATGTCATTTGCAAATATCTTTTCCCATTGTGTTGGTTGCCTATTAGTTTTGTTGATTGTTTCCTTTGCTGTGCAGAAGCTTTTTATCTTCATGAGGTCCCAATAGTTCATTTTTCCTTTTAATCCCTTGCCTTTGGGGATGTGTCAAGTAAGAAATTGCTGCAGCTGAGATCAGAAAGGTTTATTCCTGCTTTCTCGTCTAGGGTTTTGATGGTTTCCTGTCTCATATTCAGGTCCTTCATCCATTTTGAGTTTATTTTTGTGAATGGTGTAAGAAAGTGGTCTGGTTTCATTCTTCTGCATGTGGCTGTCCAATTCTCCCAGCACCATTTGTTAAAGAGACTGTCTTTTTTCCATTGGATATTCTTTCCTGCTTTGTCAAAGATGAGTTGGCCATACTTTTGTGGGTCCAATTCTGGAGTCTCTATTCCATTGGTCTGTGTGTCTGTTTTTGTGCCAATACCGTGCTGATTTGATGATTACAGCTTTATAGTGGAGGCTAAAGTCTGGGATTGTGATGCCTCCAGCTTTGGTCTTCTTCAATATTACTTTGGCTATTCGGGGTCTTTTGTGGTTCCTTACAAATTTTAGGATTGCTTGTTCTAGCTTCGAGAAGAATGCTGGTGCATTTTTTATTGGGATTGCATTGAATGTGTAGATTGCTTTGGGTAGTATTGACATTTTAACAATATTTATTCTTCCAAGCCATGAGCATGGAATGTTTTTCCATTTCTTTGTATCTTCTTCAGTTTCCTTCATAAGCTTTCTATATTTTTCAGCATACAGATCTTTTACATCTTTGGTTAGGTTTATTCCTAGGTATTTTATGCTGCTTGGTGCAATTGTGAATGGGATCAGTTTCTTTATTTGTCTTTCTGTTGCTCCATTATTAGTGTACAAGAATGCAACTGATTTCTTTACATTAATTTTGTACCCTGCGACTTTGCTGAATTCATGTGTCAGTTCTAGCAGAGTTTTGGTGGAGTCTATCGGGTTTTCCATGTATAATATCGTGTCATCTGCAAAAAGTGAAAGAAAGCTTGACTTCTTCATCTTTGCCAATTTTGATGCCTTTGATTTCCTTTTGTCATCTGATTGTTGATGCTAGAACTTCCAACACTATGTTAAACACCATGGTGAGAGTGGACATCCCTGTCGTGTTCCTCATCTCAGGGGGAAAGCTCTCAGTTTTTCCCCATTGAGGAAGATATTAGCTGTGGGCTTTTCATAAATGGTTTTTATGATCTTTAAGTATGTTCCTTCTATCCCAACTTTCTCAAGGGGTTTTATTAAGAACGGATGCTGAATTTTGTCAAATGCTTTTTCTGCATCGATTGACAGGATCATATGGTTCTTTTCTTTTATTAATGTGATGTATCACATTGATTTGCCAATGTTGAACCAGCCCTGCATCCCAGGAATGAATCCCAGTTGATCATGGTGAATAATTCTTTTTATAAGCTGTTGAATTCGATTTGCTAGTAGCTTATTGAGAATCTTTGCATCCATATTCATTAGGGATATTGGTCTATAGTTCTCTTTTTTTGCTGGGTCTCTGTCTGGTTTGGGAATCAAAGTACTGCTGGCTTCATAGAATGAGTCTGGAAGTTTTCCTTCCCTTTCTATTTTTTGGAACAGCTTGAGAAGGATAGGTATTATCTCTGCTTTAAATGTCTGGTAGAATTCCACAGGGAAGCCATCTGGTCCAGGACTCTTATTTGTTGGGAGATTTTTGATAACTGATTTAATTTTTTCGCTGGTTGTGGATCTGTTCAAGTTTTCTATTTCTTCCTGTTTGAGTTTTGGAAGTGTGTGGATGCTTAGGAATTTGTCCATTTCTTCCAGGTTGTCCAGTTTGTTGGCATATAATTTTTCCTAGTATTCCCTGATAATTGCTTGTATTTCTGAGGGATTGGTTGTAATAATTCCATTTTCATTCCTGATTTTATCTATTTGGGTCATCTCCCTTTTCTTTTTGAGAAGCCTGGCTAGAGGTTTATCAATTGTGTTTATTTTTTCAAAAAACCAACTCTTGGTTTCATTGATCTGCTCTACATTTTTTTTTAGATTCTGTATTATCTATTTCTGCTCTGATCTTTATTATTTCTCTTCTTGTGCTGGGATTGGGGTATCTTTGCTGTTCTGCTTCTATTTCCTTTAGGTGTGCTGTTAGATTTTGTATTTGGGATTTTTCTTGTTTCTTGAGATAGGCCTGGATTGCAATGTATTTTCCTCTCAGGACTGCCTTCGCTGCATCCCAAAGCGTTTGGATTGTTGTATTTTCATTTTCATTTGTTTCCATATATATATATATTTTTTTTTTTTTTTTTGGGGGGACAGAGAGAGACAGCATGAACGGGGGAGGGACAGAGAGAGAGGGAGACACAGAATCGGAAACAGGCTTCAGGCTCTGAGCCATCAGCCCAGAGCATGACGCGGGGCTCGAACCCACGGACCGTGAGATCGTGACCTGGCTGAAGTCGGACGCCTAACCGACTGCACCACCCAGGCGCCCCAGTTTCCATATATTTTTTAATGTCTTCTCTAATTGCCTGGTTGACCCATTGATTCTTTAGTAGGGTGTTCTTTAATCTCCATGCTTTTGGAAGTTTTCCAGACTTTTTCCTGTGGTTGACTTCAAGTTTCATAGCATTGTGGTCTGAAAGTGTGCATGGTATGATGTCAAGTCTTTTATACTTAAGGGCTGTTTTATGACCCAGTATGTGATCTGTCTTGGAGAGTGTTCCATGTGCACTCAAGAAGAAAGTATATTCTGTTGCTTTGGGATGCAGAGTTCTAAATATATCTGTCAAGTTCATCTGATCCAATGTATCATTTAGGGTCCTTGTTTCTTTATTGATCCTGTGTCTAGATGATCTATCCATTGTTGTAAGTGGGGTATTAAAGTCCCCTGCAATTACCACATTCTTATCAATAAGGTTGCTTATGTTTGTGATTAATTGTTTTATATATTTGGGGGCTTCCATATTCGGTGCATAGACATTTCTAATTGTTAGCTCTTCCTGATGGAAAGACCCAGTAATTATTATATAATGCCATTCTTCATCTCTTGTTACAGCCTTAAATTTAAAATCTAGTTTGTTTGATATAAGTATGTCTACTCCAGCTTTCTTTTGACTTCCAGTAGCATGACAGATAGTTCTCCATCCCCTCACTTTCAATCTGAAGGTGTCCTCAGGTCTAAAATGAGTCTCTTGTAGACAGCAAATAGATGGGTCTTGTTTTTTTATCCATTCTGATACCCTGTGTCTTTTGGTTGGCACATTTAGTACATTTACATTCAGTGTTATTATTGAAAGATATGGGTTTAGAGTCATTGTGATGTCTGTAGGTTTCATGCTTGTAGTGAGGTCTCTGGTACTTTGTGGTCCTTGCAACATTTCACTCACAGAATCCCCCTTAGGATCTCTTGTAGGGCTGGTTTAGTGGTGATGAATTCCTTCAGTTTTTGTTTGTTTGGGAAAACCTTTATCTCTCCTTCTATTCTGAATGACAGACTTGCTGGATAAAGGATTCTTGGCTGCATATTTTTTTTCTATTCATCACATTGAAGATTTCCTGCCTTTCCTTTCTGACCTGCTGAGTTTCAGTAGATAGGTCTGATACTACCCTTACGTGTCTGCCTTTGTAAGTTAGGGCTTTTGTATCCCTAGCTGCTTTCAGAATTCTCTATTTATCCTTGTATTTTGCCAGTTTCACTATGATATGTCATGCGGAAGATCAATTCAAGTTACGTCTGAAGGGAGTTCTCTGTGCCTCTTGGATTTCAATGTCTGTTTCCTTCCCCGGATCAGGGAAGTTCTCAGCTATGATTTGTTCAAGTTCACCTTCAGCCCCTTTCTCTTTTCTTCTTCTGGAATTCCTATGATACAGATAATTGTTCTGTTTAATTGCATCACTTAGTTCTCTAATTCTCCCCTCACAGTCCTGGATTTTTTTATCTCTTTTTCTCAGCTTCCTCTTTTTCCATAATTTTATCTTCTAATTCACCTATTCTCTCCTTTGCCTCCTCAGTCCGTGCTATGGCCGCCTCTGTTTTATTTTGCACCTCATATATAGCATTTTTTAGTTCCTCATAACTCTTTTTTTAGTCCCTTGGTCTCTGTAGCAATAGGTTCTCTGCTGTCCTGTATGCTTTTTTTTCAAGCACAGCGATTAATTTTATGACCATTATTCTAAATTCTTGTTCCGTTATATTGCTTAAATCGTTTTTGATCAATTCGTTAGCTGTCACTACTTCCTGGAGTTTCTTTTGAGGAGAATTCTTCTGTTTTGTCATTTTGGGTAGTCCCTGCGGTGGCTTCAAACTGCAGGGCACTTCCCCTGTGCCGTCCGGAGTAACTTGTGTTGGTGGCGGGGCCATAGTCAGACCAGATGTCTGCCCCCATTCCACCACTGGGGCCACAGTCAGATCAGCGTGTACCTTATCTTCCCCTCTTCCAGGGGCAGGCCTCTCTGTGGAGTGGTGTGGTCCCTGTCTGGGCTGCTTGCACACTGCCAGGCTTCTGGTGCTGCTTTGATGGGATCTGGCCAAGGATGTATTAGGGTGGATCCGCAAGGTGTACAGGGGCGGGAGGGGCAGGCTTAGCTCTGCCATCTGTGGCCCCCTGCCGGAGGGGCCCTGCAACACCAGGAGGGAGGCAGGCCCATCAGAGGGATGGATACACAGAAGCACAGCGTTGGGCATTTGCGCGGTGCAAGCAAGTTTGGTGATGGGAACTGGTTCCCTTTGGAATTTGGGCTGGGGGATGGGACAGGGAAATGGTGCTTGCCAGAGTCTTTGTTCCCCCACCAAGCTCTGTCCTTCCGGGGCTCAACAACTGTCCCTCCCAGTGTCTTCTCGCCATTCCCGTTCTCTGAGAGCAGAGCTGTTGACTTTTAACGTTCCAAATGTTAAGTCTCGCTGGCTGTCAGAACTCACGGAATCCAACCCCTCTGCTTTTGCAAGCCAGACTTCAGGGGCTCTGCCTTGCCCAATGGGCTGCCCCTCCACCGCCCCAGCTCCCTCCCACTAGTCCGTGTAGCACACACCGCCTCACCACCCTTCCTACCCTCTTCTGTGAGCCACTTGTCTACACTTAGCTCTGGAGAGTCCCTTCTGCTAGTCTTCCGGCGGTTTTCTGGGTTATTTAGGCAGATGTGGGTGGAATCTAAGCGATCAGCAGGACGAGGTGAGCCCAGTGTCCTCCTATGCCGCCGTCTTCCTCTATCCTCAAAGTCTGTATTTTTAATAACAGCTCAGGTGATCCTTACGTAATTTGTCTGCATAAACACTGGGAAACACTATACTAAGCACTCTTGTTCACCTTAAGGAGCTTACCCCTCTGCTCAGAGTGCAGATAGCAATACCCCTGTTATCTAGAGGCTCAACTTTTGGCTACCTTAGACAGCTAAATAACATCCACTAAGCAAACATTTTCCCCCAGTCCTTTGACTTTAGTCTGTAGGAGAAGTGTAAGTGAATTGATGAAAAAGAAGTCACAATAGCAGAAGGAAGAAAGCAAGTTTGTCTAATGCCAAGAGCCCACAGTCTGTACCCCTCAGCCATACCGCATCTGTAATAATAATGTTCACACATGAATGTTTAACCTTTAATCATCAAAAGAAGGTTAGAAAGTACCCAGCAAAAAGTAAAGGAATAATCCATTTTAGATTTAAGTGAAAAAAGTTAAAACCATTATAGTTTTGAAAGAAGTAACCTGTATACAAAACACTGTAGTCATTAACAACTGGTTACATGAAATATTAATATATTTTGCTTATACTGTGAAGGTCCAAGTTTTTGTCTATTTGGGAAATTTTGCCCTGATTATCTGGTAAAAGGACATACAGTAAAATTTCATTATATTTCAGGTTTCCGCTTTTAATGCCAGTTACTCGGATTCTGGACTCTTTGGGATTTATACCATTTCACAGGCTGCTGCAGCTGGAGATGTAAGTTGCAGACTCACTAACTCTCAAGTTTTTTTCTCCTCCATTAACATGTTTTTTAGTAAAAATAGTGAGTGAGTGAATGCCATGACTTATCAGAGCTCCATATAGTGTAGTACCATTGAAGTGTGTCTGCAGTGGAAGGAACTTAAAAATGTATACTCGTGCTAGCAGGAAAGAGGGAAGAAGTGCCTCTTTCTTGGCTCTGTTTGGACAAATGACATTGAGTTGTCTCTTGGACATCTGTATTGAGAACTCAGGTGAGGTCAAGGCCAAGATGTACATTTGGGAGTCCTCAGTATAGAGATTGTATTGAAGTGAGGGTTGTGTGTAAAAGACTGTAGGAAAAGAAAGCTGAAGCTCAAGTTCAGGGAAGTGCCACCAAGTAACTAAGGAAAATGGCCAAGAAAACAGGAAGAAAAAGAAGAGAACCTGGTATTTTTGGAGGCCAGAAAAGAGAGAATGATTAATATAATTTTGATCCACTGTGGGTTAACATCCATTTAGTTACCACAGGGAGCTCTAGTAGTTATAGCAAACTAGGACATCATTTGGCAATATTATCAGTTTTCACCAGTGTTGGAAGTGAGCTAAAATTTATAGTGTTAAAGAATAAAGGAGAATAAATGAGAGGCATAGGCAAGTGGAGCTCAGACTTGCAGGGAAGTAGGTTGTAGTTTTGGAAGAGTTTACACACTGAAAGTAAAGAAAGATTGGAGCATATATAGGAGATAGGAAATTATAAATGGATCGGATCTGAAAAAGCAGGAGCAGATGGGATGTAGAGTACAAGTGGACATTTTAGCCTTGGACACAAAGACTGATGTTGGGAGAAGAGGATATCAAGAAGATGCAGAAGTTCATTCCTGATGAGGTAGGAGGTGACATCATGTCTTACAAGAACGGAGAGGGCACCTGGGCACTCAGTCACTTAAGCGTCCAACTTTGGCTCAGGTCATGATCTCATGGCTCATGAGTCCGAGCCCCACGTCTCTCAGCACGCAGCCCACTTTGTTTAAAAAAAAAAAAAAAAAAAATTTTTTTTTAATGTTTGTTTATTTTTGAGAGAGCGCGAGAGCGCACACACAGGCAGGAGAGGGGCAGAGAGAGAGGGAGACACAGAATCTGAAGCAGGCTCCAGGCTCTGAGCTGTCAGGACAGAGCCTCATGCAGGGCTGAAACCCATGAACCATGAGATCATGACCTGAGCTGAAGTTGGCTGCTTAACTGACTGAGCCACCCAGACACCCCACACAGAGCCCACTTTGGATCCTCTGGCCCCTTTTCTGCTCGCTCTCAAAAATAAACCTACATTAAAAAAAAAATTTAAAAAGAATAAGGGAGGAGAGTTTAAAGAATGAGATTTGGGACAAATAAATGGCTAGATGCATGGAATGGGCCTCAGTGGTCATGTAGATGGCTCCTTGAGATAGGAGACCACAAATTCAAACTGTAGTCACGCATTTCCCTTATTACACATATGTTGCATATTACAGTTACTTCATAATCTTTCTTCAGTAGTATTCCTAATGGAGAAATGGAGGAGGCAGGTAGTAGGGGTGATCCAAGATTGGGAGCCTGCAAAGGAGGCAGGTTAGAAGTCTGGGCAGATGGCAAGAGAGTGGGGCACACTGGCAAGAGTAACTGTGACAGAGAAGTGAAGCAAAAGGACCTCATAGATTGAAAGTGGACAAATCAGGGAACTAAAGATCTTGATAAAGTGAAAGAAAGGGATAGTGTGATTAAAGGCTTAGGCCATGGGACTTGTAACTGGGGATTTCACAGAGCAAATTTAGGTCATGTCCAAATGCTGGGTGTGGCTGTAGAAATGGATAGCTAAAACACAGGGGAAATGAAGGTCCTAGTGTAGGTGATTAGGGATAGGTCAGTAACCCAGAATGGTGCCAAGGTCAGGATGGAGAAAATCATGGGCCAGGTTTATGAACTTACCCAACAAATATTTGCCGAACATGCACTCACATCACTGGAACTTGATTCCTTCTTGACTCCAGCATCCCAGGCATGGACAGGCTTTACAAATCAGCTGTACATGGATTACTACTTTCTTCTTAGTGAATAGTAAGGAATAGCAGTATTAATTGCATGACACTTTAATAAGAGTCTAGGGAAATTTGAAAGGTGTTTATTCTCTACAGGCAATTATAAATCTCTGTGTTTGCTTTTCCTGAACCACACTGGCATCCTCTGCACTCTGCCACTTTTTTAAGAAGTTTGGCTACTTGGCTATACTATAAATTGTACAAACAGCTGCTTTATGGAACACTAGAAGAATGAGGATCACATGGTGACAAGAATTCCAAATAGACACTGTGCTAGTTCCCTGGAACTAACGTTTCATCTTGTGTTTCTGCCTCAGTAGAGGAACATTTGACTGCTCAAGACACTTTGGCACTGATCAAAAATGACCAGCTTTTTCTTGTCTGTCCTAGGTTATCAAGGCTGCCTATAACCAAGTAAAAATGATTGCTCAAGGAAACCTTTCCAATACAGATGTCCTAGCTGCCAAGTAAGTTTCAATATTAAATGTGTGTTTTGTGTTTCAGTTATTTGAAAGTTGTATTTTTTTGAGTTATAACAATATTGTGACATGCACAAAAGAAATGAAAGGTAAAGTATTTAAAAGGAAAGGGAAACAACCCACATCTACCACCCAAAGATGTAATTATTAACGTTTTGCTTATTTTCTTGCCCATTTTTATACATTTTTAAACATAATTGTTATTATTGTATATATACTTATATAATAGCATGTTTATTGTAGAAATTTTAAAATAAAAACATTGAAAACAATCTCTCAATTCTTTACCAGTGATTCCTCCTTTTTTTTTTTTAATTTTTTTTAATGTTTATTTATTATTGAGAGAGAGAGACAGAGCATGAGCATGGCAGAGGCAGAGAGAGGAGGAGACACAGAATCCGAAGCAGGCTTCAGGCTCTGAGCTGTCAGCACAGAGCCCGACGCGGGGTTCTAGCTCACAAACTGCGAGATCGACTGAGCCGAAGTCGGACGCTTAACCCACTGAGCCACCCAGGCCCCCCCCCTCCTTTTCTTAACATTATAATGTTTCCATTCAGATTACTAAAAATGTGTTACAAACAGTATTAACTGGGGCATCAAAATATACTTGTTGGACATTTCCTACAGTTGGAAATTATAAACTATAAAAGATATCTTTGGGTTTGAAACATTTTTTTTTTTAATTTTTTTTTTTCAAAGTTTTTTATTTATTTTTGGGACAGAGAGAGACAGAGCATGAACGGGGGAGGGGCAGAGAGAGAGGGAGACACAGAATCAGAAGCAGGCTCCAGGCTCCGAGCCATCAGCCCAGAGCCTGACGCGGGGCTCGAACTCACGGACCACGAGATCGTGACCTGGCTGAGGTCAGACGCTCAACCGACTGCGCCACCCAGGCGCCCCAAAACATTTTTATTTCATATTACTTTCTTGGTATGGATTCCCAACTGGGTCGAGAGCTAAAAATACTGTAACCGAAGTCTGTGTTAAAGTACATGTGTGTTTAAGTATTTTTATTTGTATATTTCAAAGTCACAATGTAAAGAGGTCATACCCGTTTATAATCACACTATCAGTATATGAGAGTGCCTATTCTACCATAACCATTAGCAATTTCTTTTTTTTTTTTTTTTTTACCTCTTTACTGATTTGATAGACCAGAAAATACAATAGTGCCCCCTTATCCGTGGTTTAGCTTTCCAGTTACCTGCAGTCAGCCACCATCTAGAACCAGATAATCCCCCTCCTGACTTATTGTCAGAAAATCACAAGTAGTTGAACATTATGTCACAACACCTACGGCACTCACCTCACTTCATCCCATCACACAGGCATTTTGTCATCTCACATCATCACAAGGAGAAAGGAGAGTACAGGACAATAAAATATTTTTAAATGAGAGGGACAGACCATATTCACATAACTTTTATTATAGCATATTGTTATAATTGTTCTCTTTTATTAGTAGTTACTGTTAATCCTTCAGTGTGCCTGATTTATAAATTAAGGGGCACCTGAGTGGCTCATTTGGTTAAGTGTATGACTCTTGGTTTTGGCTTAGGTCATGATCTCACAGTTCATGAGTTCGAGCCTCACATCAGGCTCCACACTAATAGCACAGAGTCTACTTGGGATTGTCTTCTCTCTCTGCCCCTCCTCTACTCGCACTCTCTCAAAATAAACAAACTTTAAAAAAAACACCTTCTAAAAAAATAAAAAATATACGTGTGTAAGTATAAGAAAAGCATAGGATATGTAGGGTTTGGTACTGTGGTTTTAGGCATCCACTGGGGGTCTTGGAAGGTAATGCCCCACGGATAAAGGAGAATCTGATTAAAAGATGGAAATACCTGTCTCCTATTTGGTGATTTTTAAATTCCCATTGAAAGTGCCAGCAACACCCCTCAATATCTTCAGGGAGAGTCTCGAACAATCAGCTTGTGTTTTCATACAGCAGTTTAAAACATTTATTTGATTCCACCCATTTAGGACAGTTCAAAATGGGACTCGTAAAACTCAAACTGTCTTCATGGTCATTTAATATGACCCACCAAGGAAGTATGACAGGGCAAATTACAACCCAGGAGGGAACAACTTCTCGGTCATTTCTGTTCCCATTAGTAGTAGTATTTCTGTTACACTGACAACACTAAAAAATTGCATCTCTTGAATAAGTACAGTTTATTAAATATTACAAACATGGAACCAGGGATTGATTGATAGGATGCAATTCTACATGATTGTAGTAGAAACAAAACATGATGAGAATAAACTGAAACACTGGATTTACTGAAGAAAAATTGATTTCAAATCTAATTTATTTCAGAAAATGTATTTCCTTAAGTGCCCCACAGTTTTTATAAGGTACAGCAACATGTAGAAAATGGAATTTCAGTTTTTAATGTCAATGTGTTTGTTTTCTGCCATTTTGATACAGTTGATATTTTTCTTGTAAGGTTCTTAGTCTTTCTGTAGTGAAAGAGAGAAAGTAAGGCATTGCTGAAGGGACAAACTGATAATCTCTTGGTAAAGTTTATTGTAGCTAATTTTTTTTAAAGTTTTTATTTAAACTCCAGTTAACATGCAGTATAATGTTAGCTTCAGGAGTATAATTTAGTGATTCAACAGGTGCCCTCCTTAATCCCCATCAACTGTTTCACCCATCCCCCTGCCCACTTCCCCTTCAGTAACCATCAGTTTGTTAATTTTTTTTTATTTTTTCTAATCTTTGTTTATTTTTGAGAGACAGAGTGTGAGTGGGGGAGAGAGAGAGGGAGAGACAGACTCTGAAGCAGGCTCCAGGCTCTGAGCTGTCAGCACAGAGCCCGACGTGGAGCTCGAACCCATGAACCGTGAGATCATGACCTGAGCTGAATGTTGGACACTTACTTAACCAACTGAGCCATCCAGGCACCCCTGTTAAAATCTTTAATTAAGCTGACATTGTGGTAAAACTGCTGAATTAAATTGTAATTATGTTTAAATGGTAGTCGTGTACAGAGTGCCAAAGGAGGATAGTTTGAGAGTTAAATTAAGTGTCTTAATTGAACACCAGTTTCTTTGAGAGAATTATGAATTGGATTTTGTTTTATTTTGTATTGACACTTTGTGCCCATATTTAAGCTGCAAGGACTGTAGGACCTATAATGACCTTTCCCACCTGCCTTCTCAGTTATGCCCTACCCTCACTGAGACAAATCTCAGTGTAGAAATGGTCCTGGGGGGCGGGGGAAGATAGAGAATCAGCACACAGTATTCTGCTAAGTGAACAGTGTCTTAAGACCCCACATAGATATTCTCCCTTAATAGAAGTGCCTAAAATCATCACCAGAAAAGTATTAGGAGGCAAGAGTTACTTCACTAATCAAAACTTCACATTAAAATTAGTCTTGGGGCACCCGGGTGGCTCAGTCAGCTAAGTGTCTGACTTCAGCAAGTCATGATCTCGTGGTTGGTGAGTTTGAACCCTGCATTGAGCTCTGCACTGACCATGCAGAGCCTGCTTGGGATTCTGTCTCCCTCTCTCTCTGCTCCTCCCCCACTTGCACTCCTTTCTCTCTCAAAATAAACTTTTAAAAAATAAATAAAGTAGTCTTAATAAAGTAGTCTTAATGAGGGGTGCCTGGCTGGCTCACTCAGTAGAGCCTGCGACTCCAGATCTCAGGGTCATGAGTTTCAGCCCTACATTGGGCATGGAGTCTGCTTTAAGAAATAAAATAGTCTTGGGGCGCCTGGGTGGCGCAGTCGGTTAAGCGTCCGACTTCAGCCAGGTCACGATCTCACAGTCCGTGAGTTCGAGCCCCGCATCGGGCTCTGGGCTGATGGCTCAGAGCCTGGAGCCTGTTTCCGATTCTGTGTCTCCCTCTCTCTCTCTGCCCCTCCCCCGTTCATGCTCTGTCTCTCTCTGTCCCAAAAATAAATAAACGTTGAAAAAAAAAAAATTTAAGAAATAAAATAGTCTTAATGAGATACAAGCTCTAGTCTCAAATCAAAAGGCAGTCTGTTGGGTTTTCAGTATAATCTTATATTGGCAGCTTTCTAAATAGTAATGTAAATAATAACATAATTGATGAACTAAAGAAATAGAATGCATCTGTTTAGCACTGTAAGATTTCAAAGCTGTTAATTTGTGTACTTACCAAAACATGTTTGAGTTTGAGTTTAAAATTGTCTCGCTCTTATAAGACTGGCTTCTGCTTAGTTACATATTTTTTACTGGACAGGAACAAGCTGAAAGCTGGCTACCTAATGTCAGTGGAGTCTTCTGAGGAGTTCCTGGATGAAGTCGGGTCCCAGGCTCTGGTTGCTGGTTCATACACACCACCAGCCACAGTCCTTCAGCAGATTGACTCCGTAGCAGACACAGATGTTGTAAATGTAAGCAAATGAAAACTTATGGTTTAACATCAAACAATTTGACCTCGACCCAATTTCAGAAGGAATGCATAAGTTCCCTTGGGCTATATATGTCACTGTCCTGCTGTTTGGTGCCTGTCCACCTGGTGTGGAGGTAGGAGGGCTCATTACCATCACGTCTGTAAATGGCTCATCAACTTGGGGTGTATGTATCTTCCTCATTCAACTAAATTACCAATAGGTTAAACCATTTTAAATTCTTAGAGGTCAAGAAGAGTTGAATTATTGGTAATTTCATGTGATTCAACCTACTAATTGAGTTCGGTGTTTGTTCTCCTTCCAAGAAATAAACTGTCGTGCCAGTCCCGCACGATCCAGGATCTCAGGATTTTTGTTCATCTTCTCAGGAGACATTCTGCTATTGCTTTTTTTTTTTTTTTTTTCACATATATTATTGTGAGACTGAATTGTTTTAAGGGCCAGGACGGTATCTTATACCTTTTTGTACTCTCTACTATGCCTAACAAATATATGAACTACAGAACAAATCCACAATCAGTGGGTTTTCCCAGTTTTTTCCACATGAAAAATGTCGACTCCTCTTGCATTGTAGAGGTCTCCACCATCTTCTCCCCAACAGCTCCACCTTAATGTAGGGACAATGAGGATAGAAAAAAAAGAAACGGTATTTTAAGGTCGTAACTTTGACTTGATTTCACTTCGCCCCGAAGTTCATCATTCCATACCCTTCCAAATGGCTCTCCTTTACTATACTGTTGTTGTGGGAGTCCCAGCCCAGCTGCCTCTTCATGATCTCTCTGTGCCTGAAACAGCATGGGGGACTGCTACTCACGGTAGTACATCTGACCTCATCGGCCAGCCTTTTTGCTTCAAATAGTGGCATAAAGGAAACAGATAAAAGTTTGACTTTTATGTTGACAGTTGGTGTATTTTTATCGACTCAGACTATTTGCCATCGCAATACAGAAACAGTAAAGTACTGCCCTGCCTGAGGCCGACTCTGCCCTATTTTGCAATGTCAGTGAGGTTTTCCCTATCCCCCTTTTTACCAGCTACCCTCATGTCTGGAGCACCACACTTGCTCAGTCACGTGTAATGAGGGAACATTCAAAGGGACAGCGAGCGGAGCTTTGCTTCCTACATTCTCACAAATTAAAATAACATACCAGCCCTCTCCTGTAGTTAATCTCACAAGAGGCTAGTACAGAATTGCTGGCTCAGGATGCCCTGTCCATAAACTCTTGAAATAACAAAATAGATAAGTTTATCTACTGCATAATACATTTTCTTATTTCTGTTAATTTTTTTCTGTCATTTGTTTGTTTGTTTACTTCAAGGCTGCAAAGAAGTTTGTTTCTGGCCGGAAGTCAATGGCAGCAAGTGGAAATCTGGGGCACACACCTTTCGTTGATGAGTTGTAAATTCTGAAACAGGAAAGAGCTGAACATTTTCTCAGCCCAGAGCAGCAAACACGTGAAAGTCAAAAATCTCTAATAAAACATATATCTTTTTTTTTTCCCCAATAAGGTGAAATGTCTTAAAGCATAAATACATAAATTGTTCCCAGCTGACTTAAAGTCAATAAAACATTCTGTTGAAATGTTTTTCTCATGTCTTGGCCATCAGTTAATCAAGTATTATATGCTGAGGTCTTTGTTTTAGATGCTGCAAAGGAGAACAGGAATCTAAAAGTACAGAAGCTCAGAAACTAGTAAGATTATTATCGATGGCTTTAAAAATTTTTTTTTAGTGTTTATGTATTTTTGAGACAATGCAAGAGACCGAGTGCAAGCAGCGGAGGGGCAGACAGAGGGAGACACAGAATCTGAAGCGGGCTCCAGGCTCTGAGCTGTCAGCCCAGAGCCCGATGCGGGGCTTGAACTCACGAACCATGAGATCATGACCTGAGCTGAAGTCAGACGCCTAACCGGCTGAGCCACTCAGGCACTCCTTTTATCGATGGCTTTTAAAGATAAAACCAGTTTAAAAATCTGTCCTTTTGGGTCAAAACAATTAAATGGTCTGAGTTTTACCCCCTTTCTTTACTGCCTTTCTTGCAGTATAGTTATTTCTGAAAAATCTAAATTCCCTGTTAGTCATATCTTATATTCCCACTGCATCATTTTATGTCTGATTTACCTTCACTGTGTGACAGAGTTTTGTTTCTCATCTTTTCCCTCTTCCTCATCTGTTCCCATTCTGTTTCTTAGGGCTGAAGGCGGGGGGGGGGGGGGGGTGGAACTTTATGTGCACAACTAGCCAGAAAATATATCTCTTATTTATTTTAAGTAGGGCATTTGAAGTTTGCAAAACAAGAGAAGCTAACTGTCTAAATAAAAATGTGGCACTTACTTTAAAAATTGAAATTCTCTCTATGTTCATACATTCTGGTCCTGGGTTCCTCTGCCACATTTTGTAAAAGATGAGATGTTCTTCTCAGAAGGGAGTGTGTTAATGATGTTGCTATTTTGAGAATAAGGTGGTGAGACCTGTCTGACCCCAGGGAAGTCTTTGGATTATCACATTGAAGAATGTCTCTGACGGCATCAGAATGCACTTGTGAAAGAATGGGTAAGTCTGCACATATTCCTCCTGTAAGTATAGCAAACCTGTGCATAGCAATGCACAAAAATTAGATGCTCATGTGATCACCAGTTTGCAGACTGCTGCCTAAGCAACTTTTGATACAGGTTGACCCCTGCCCTTTTCAACTTGGGCAAAGTCTTCTAGCCAAAATGCATCTGAGGTAGAGGAGGCTGTGGATGAGGAAGAGCTTTGGTTGTCTCGCTTCACCATTGTCCAGTATGGAGAAGGGGGCCTCACTTCTCTCTTGGGATCTTTGTGAATCACCACATCAGCATTAATGCCTTTTCCTACACTAATAGTACGGTTCTTCTTTTTGTAGCCATGCCATTCTCTGGAGATAGACATTGGTCTCCTTGCAGAGTAATGCCCACTGGACCTTGAATATTTATAATACTTAAGTTTTTTAATTGAAACTACATCTTCACTGTCATCACTGCTTGCCAAAGGGTCTTTTGCCTGCTCAGTTTTCTTTGTTGTGCTGAAATGGAAAAAAAAAAAAAATAGTGAAACACATGTATTCTTCATGTCTGCATATTCACTGTCCCCTAACAAGATGTCTTGTAACCTGCTTTGGTTCATCAAAGAAAGGATATAATTTAGCTTTAGCACTTTCTGTGTTATTGAAGATTTTCTCTCCAAAACTGTCTTTAAATTTGTTTCCACTCCTAAATGTAAATCAGATTCTGCCTTAAGTTATTTCACATCACTTTCAAAAGTTTGAAAATAACTTAAGTCAGACTACTGACCAGAATATTAGCAGGTTTTAAGGTGTGGGTTAATTTCATTCCAGAATGACAGGTCAACCTGGCCATCTCCTCCACAGAACTCTTCTCATGGGTCACATGGGGTCAGTAATAACAGTGTCTTACCAATTTCCAAGGTATTCAGGAACTAGTGGACCTCTAAGTACACTAGTCATCGGGAAATTTTTGAGCCGCCTTTTTTTCTCCTGAGAACCATCATTTGCCTCTCTTTTGGGTTTACAAATGTGTATTTATACAACACCCTCTACATCCAGATGTGTCTCATTCACTATTCCACTTCTCTGTTGCTGTCCAAAAGCTTTTAAAGATTTTTTTTGTTACCTGCCCCAACTATTGGCTTTCTTGAGAGGTTGTATGGAGGTTTTTAGCAGAGGAAAGCAGCTACTCATATACCCTTGACTGAAGAACCAGTCGTCTTCAACTGAGCATGCGGCTTCAGAAGGGATGCATGTGGAGGGGTGAGGGAGGAAGGGGACACCTGGTGATCACTGGAGTGACAGATGTTGCAGCCAGATCACCCTCACATCCCCGACTATTAGCTTTCTTGGTTGTTGAAACTTGACCAATGCTTGCCTGCTATCATCTACAGTTCTCTTGAACTTTTCTAATGTCTGCATACCTGAGCCTGCCATTACTTTCCTGAACAAATGCTGTTACCTGCTCCCCCTCATCCTGGCGCTGTTGCCCAGCATATCCATTCTTAGATTTTAACATTCATTTAACAAAGATCTTTGTGATTATAGACCTTTGGTACATCTGTCCTACTAATAGGAAATATGAAGTTGTTTTCTTCGCCACCCCCCAATCTTTTAGACTTGGCTTGCATGATCACTAATAATATTCTTGCAGGTGTGACCGTTGTACTTGCTCCCAAAACTGCGAACAGCTTTTCCGAAAGTTTCTCTCTTATAATAAACAGTTAGTAACTGAGCCGCTAGTCTTATTGTGTGATTTTCCTTCATCCTTGATTTAGTGCTGTGCAAGGAGGTTCAGAAGACCTCAGGACTAGAACAGGTTGCCTTCAGACATGCCTAGGACTTCCTGAACAGCATGTGAATGAAAACAAAATCCAGGTTACTTTTTTTTTTTTTTTTCAGACTGCAAAGAATATCTTTTGTAACTCTGTATTAGGTAACTATAAAGGACAGGTAGTAGGGTCCGATTCTTATTAAACTGAAGTAGGATTATAAAGCCACAAACGAGCAGAAGTCAGAGTTAATTACAAACAGTTTTCTATCACTGGACCTGCCCAGAGCATTATGTGGAATATTCTCCAATGGGCACACAGTACCATTTACTCCTGAAAAAGATCATACCAGCTTTGTGTAAGATGCCTTTTCTTTCCCTTTGTGCTCCTTCTCTGTCCTTTCCACATAAATTACTAAAGTGCCTTAGATATAAGCACTTTGTTTCAAATTAAGAAAGGGATTTAGAAAGTGGTTGGTATTGTTCTTAAGTCCTGTGGGCTTTAGTCTCATACTTGAGTTGTGCTATTTCTGTGTTTCCTCCTTACTTTTGAATGGTCGGTCTGTCATTCTTAGATTTTAAAATTCTGTATCTCAAACTCTGAACAATTAAAATGTGAACAACATAGTCGTTCTATAAATAAGTAATTAAGAACTCAGCCTTGAGAGCTGCACTCCCCAGTACAGGGCCCACCCGCTAGGTATGGCAGCTAAATTTGAATTGATTAAACTTGAATAAAACCTAAAATTCTTCAGTTGCAAATCCTCACATTTGAGGCACTTAATAGCCACATGTAGCCCGTGGCTACCACATCAGAACAGATCAAGAACATTTACACGATTGCAGTAAGTTCTTGGATATTGTTGCTCTAGAGACAGATCTAGTCACACTTAGTCCTGTGACCACTGGCAAGTTTACACACACCTCTCTTGGCCTCAGTTTTCTTATGTAACCATGATAATAAAAAGAATTAACCTGAGGATTAAATGGCAAAATACTTGTAAAGCAGTGTCCACCACATAGTAAGCAATGAATAAGTGTTCACTGTTATCATTAATGATTTTTAACTGTCATGATTGGTTTGGTTATTGGAAAAACTTGTCCCTAATTTGTGTCTGATCTAAGGGGACAGCTGGTACCAGCTCTGGTCCACTGTCACCATGTGAGAACACAAGCCCATCTTCTAATTTTTTAGGAGAAACCAGAGATGCAGATAATTTTCATGGAATCTTAGATATGTAAATTTGGCAACTAATGCAAATATTTTTTATTTAAAAATTTTGAAATATACAGAACAATGAAAAAAAGAAACCTAGTTAAATGAAAAAACTTACAAACACTTTGCTAGCCCTTGGAAAAGCCCCTCCATATCCTTCCTTCTCTCTACAGTCACTGCTATTCCGGCTTTTTAAAATGCTGTGGGAGACTAGCAAAGCACATCTGTTGGCCATATCAGTCCCTTGGACCAAAAGTTGGAATATCTGAAGTAATGTCTATCCAGTGTGGACCATTTTTTAGTCCTTAGTAAAGTTCCTAGCCAGCTTTCCCTGAGCCCATCCCAATAACCAAAGATACACAGCTGTAACAACTAGTGCTCAGAAATCTGTCAAATTAATAAGCACCACTCTTGCATCAGAGCACTGAACTTGTCACTGAAGGAGAAGGATCTCATGTTCTACATGTCTTCATGTTCTACAGAACTTCCTCACATATCTGATCCTCAGAGGAGTCTCTGGTACTCCTGTGTTACAGATAAACAAGCTCTCAGAGATTAAGTGATTTGCCTGAGCTTCAAAGCTGGATTTTTAAAAAAAAATTTTTTTTTTAACGTTTATTTATTTTCGAGACAGAGACGAAGCATGAACAGGGGAGGGTCAGAGAGAGGGAAACACAGAATCTGAAACAGGCTCCAGGCTCTGAGCTGTCAGCACAGAGCCTGACGCGGGGCTTGAACTCACGGACCCACGAGATCATGACCTGAGCCGAAGTCGGCCGCTTAACCGACTGAGCCACCCAGGCGCCCCCAAAGCTGGATTTTAATTTTCATTCACTCTGAATAAATGAGCCCTCAGCCATGTGAAAGTCCTGTGGTAGATTTAGCCTAACAACGCAGACTTAGTCCTTGCCTTCAGTTTACGTTCTCCCAGGGCAACATAGTAAACAATAGATTGTACAGATTACTTCATTGAAATTAGGATAAATGCTGTGAAGGAGATACACATGTTTCTCTGAAAGCATATGACAGATGGACCAGACAGTGTTTTAACACTTCCTAACTTGAAGGCCCCTTGGAAAAATTTTGCACCATGAGCCTTCAACAGTGAGTAATGACAGAGTCCTAGGCATGTTGTACACAGAGAAGGGCAAGTGTAAAGTCCGAGGCAAAGAAACATAAGACAAAGAAGCTGAGAGGCAAAGTGGACTAGAGAGGGAAGAGGACAGCAGTATGTGGTGAGGCTGCGGGATACAGACCCCATGCGGGATACATGCAGTAGCATAGACCAGTGTAAGGGTTTGGGCATTTATCCTGAGAACAGGAGGTCTAAAAAGATTTTCAGCAGGGAACACGCCACATTCAGATTTGCACTGTAAAAGGATTGTTCTGTGTAGCAAATGAATAGGGGAAGAGAGTAGACGGTGGCTCTGACTGGGGTGATGATAGTGGCCAGAGAGAGAGAGATGGACAAATGTGAGAGAGAGTCGGAAGATAAAATGACAGGTTTTGTGATTATATGGGGTGGAAACAAGGGAGATGGAGAAATCTAGCATAGCCTCTAAATTTCTGACTTGTTCAACTAGGCAAATGCTCCCCCAGTAAGATAGGACCACCCCAAGGAGATAAGCAGTTAGCTGGCTCTTGATCTTTAGGCATAACGAGTGTGAGGGGTTTGTGATACATCCAAATGAAGCCACCAAGTGGGAGAGAGAAAGGGTTTAAATATATAAGTTTGAAGGTCGTACAATTTGAAAATCAGTCCTGTAGGGAGAGGGACGGAAACCACAGGCATCAGTGAGGGTGCCCAGGAAATTGAGAGAAGGAAGCCAAAGACTGAGCGCTGGGGAACTCCAAGGCTGAAGCCTGGGGAAGACGTTTCAACAGAAGAGGGGGTGGGAGTTGTACAGTGTCGAATGTTGCTCAGGAGCCACACACAGTGACGACTTGAGAAGAGTCTGCTGGAATCAACCTGAGGGCTGTGAGTGGCCCTGCAAAGAGGCCTCTTGGACAAGTGAAGACAGCAAAGCCTGGACTGAGATTGGGGGAGAGCGCCTGGGAAATCATCTCCTGGGGAAATGGCCACATCTGATACAGCTCGTCACGCACGTTTGGAGCCAAAGGGATAGGACTGTGGCCGGGGGCAGGGAGAGGGCAGCAGAGTCAAGGTGGGGTTTGTAAAGAGGCAGAGGCCCCAAAAGCCTTACATGTTATTGAGAAGGATCCACAGAAAAGCTGAATGTGCAGGAGACAAATGAGGGCGTGGGATCCACAGCACGTTTGAGGCTGACTCTGGACAAAGGGACACATTGCAGGTAGATTTGGAGGCCGAGCTCCCATTAGATGGTTCTCTCTCTCTCTCTCTTTTTCCCATTAGATGGTTCTCTCTCTCTCTCTCTCTCTCTCTCTCTCTCTCTCTCTCTCTCTCTCTCTCTCTTTTTTTTAGCTCCAGATTCAAGGCTCTTGCCTCTATCAATCTGCCTCACATCAGGTCCTGCAGATTGTACTTCTCCAAAAGGATTTAAAAACCCACTAAATTACTGCAGCAGTTTCACCAAGACCACATGCTTCACAGGCTCTGGGGAACAGTAGCACAACAAAGTTTTCCTAAAATGAACGACTTACCGTGTTACCGGGAATTTGGTCTCAGGGATTAAATCATATATTTCTTGCCATTCTTGGGGTATGTCAATAAAATCTCGGTAAATCTTGATTTGTAGCACTGTTCCTATGGTGATGTGTTGCAAAAGTTTTAAAAATTCTCGAAGAGTATATCCTAACACATTGGCATGGCCAACACTAATCAGAACATCACCTGAAGAAGGAAAGAAATTATCAGTAAAATTAAGATAATGGGTCATTGGGCTCATACCACTTCTGGCTGCACTGTGAGGTATTCCATTTTACAAGTTCAACCAGACTCCAGCCTTTATTTAATAAAAGTGACCAACTAGGTGACATGAGTGTCCTTCGCATAATGAATGCATGCAAGATGTTTCTTAATAGCGGTGTAGAAGATATTATATCATGTTTTTATGGTATTTCTTTAGTCCTTGGTGTGAAAGAGGCTAAAAATCGTTTATAATCTGAACCATCCTTTAGGATTCTAAAAATGTTTGTTTCGAGTAAAAGGAATAGTCATTATTATTAAAAAAAAAAAAAAAACCACTTACACTAAGTGAGTAAATGACCTACTTGCTATTGTACCTGCCTGGCAATTTCCAGTGCCCTCCACTCTATTAACATAAAGCCCTTCTGGGGCGCCTGGGTGGCTCAGTCGGTTAAGTGTCCAACTTCGGCTCAGGTCATGATCTTGCAGTTCGCGAGTTCAAGCCCCGCGTCAGGCTCTGTGCTGATGGCTCAGAGCCTGGAGCCTGTTTCAGATTCTGTGTCTCCCTCTCCCTCTGACCCTCCCCCGTTCATGCTCTGTCTCCCTCTGTCTCAAAAATAAATAAACGTTAAAAAAAAAATTAACATAAAGCCCTTCATTTTAATTTTCTGCCTTGTGCAGTATTAGTTGAGCAGGTAATTCTGCATGAAACAATGGACATTTAGCATGCTTTAAGCTTAAGATGTGTATATAGAGAGTATGTTGGATAAAGGGATTTGAAAGCTAGACTTCCTACTTTAGGGCATTGCTGGACAGGAAGGGAAGTGTGATGGTCAACCATAGAGCTTCTGATCTCCTGGCAAGTGGGAAGAAAACCACATCTTGACAGCAAGTCCCTGGACCCCCTAAGTGCATATCTTTGCCCACCTCCCTGCCGCCAGCACCTAGGGCATGGACATGTAAACTAGATCCAGCCACTGGGTCACTGAACCCGGGCAGGAGATGCAGCTGGGTGATGGAAGCACCCGGTTTCCAGGGGTAGTTCTATATGGCCCCGCGTTCTGTCATCATTTTCCAAGCCTGGTTCTCCAGCCTTTCTGGCAGTTCTGTCAGACTCAAGGTTCTAAGTTCAGTGCCTTCACAGGCACTGTTTTTGATTGCTTGCAGTGAAGAATCCTGACTACTGCAAGGATATTCAGCAAGAGAGGAAGGAATACAAAGAAATTACTTCTTAAGGGCTCACATTAGGTAAAATCTTAGTCTTCAGATCTTACTAGAACTAACAGCCTGCCAAATGGTAATGGAGACTTTATCACTAACACTGGATAAAGGGACTCCAATCAAGTCCCAAAGGATGTGTTCATTTCTCTGTGCGTGAGAAGCTAGGGACCCCTCAGTTACCTTCATTCCCAGACAGCAGAAGCCTAACCTCCAAGGAGGAGAGAGGATGCAGTACCTTCTGTGATACTACACCCCACTGTGCTGTAGTTGGGAATTAATGCTGATCTCAAAGGAAGGCTCCAAGGACAAACTTTCATGGTGCTAGATCCTATCAGAAACTTCAGTTTAAAAAGAACTTAAGCTTAAAAGTACTGAAGAAAATGAATACTTGGAAGGGTGAAGAAAAACCTGCTTTGGTCTTACTAAGTAGCTGATGATAAAACCAGCCTAGGATCTGCAGCTAACTTCAGAATGAAACAAGCTTCTCCCAGCCACCTGCAGAGTGTGCCATCTGAAACAGCTGTTCATCCTACAGAGGTTAATTACAATGGCAAAACAAAACCAAACACCTCACTGGATGAGTTTACGTGCCTGATGTTAAAAGGAACGTTTATAGCTGAAAGCTCTGGCTTGGCATTCTGCTTAATTACGTTGTTGAAAGATGTTTTTTATCAAGAGGGCAGAAAATAAACAGCTTAATTCCCTGACCATCCTGACTGTAAACCAAAGGTGTCATTGTATGAATGTGATTACTCTGGCAATAGATATTAACATTGCCCTTCATAAAGAAACATCAATCTGGTATTTATGAATACCAACCCCATTACACTTTTTTTTTTCTGTTTTAATGGGCTGTAGGAACCACATTATTATAAACCTTGTCTCGATTACCTATATTAAATCAACTTTGCAGCAGCCAAGCCACTACTGAAAAATAGATTTTTATTTATTTTTCTCCATCTCTCCCGACAAGGCTC
Source organism: Felis catus (assembly GCF_018350175.1). Classification (NCBI taxonomy): domain Eukaryota; kingdom Metazoa; phylum Chordata; class Mammalia; order Carnivora; family Felidae; genus Felis; species Felis catus. Next base: position 24,028,908 of record NC_058383.1, on the reverse strand, counting down.
TGAGTTCCACAAGCTCCAGGTGGCTAGAGACCACACCTGTTTGGCTTACCATTATGCCCTCATGCCTAGCAGGACACCTGCACACAGTAGGCATTCAGGAAACGCATATTGAATGAATGTGACCAGTATATGACTTGTATTTACCTTCAAAGCTATACTATTTCTTAAAACTCTAGATATCAGTCTATTTAAAGCCATATTGGCCAAAAGGAATTTAAATTTAGCCAGAATAAACAAACACTAAACTAAACTAGCAAATTCAATAGGAAATGAAACCCAATTTGAAACACCAGAAGAGAAAAATGTAAAACACGTGGATGAGAAATAATGGGGCTGGGAGGTAACAGGGTCGAAGAAATAGCAGGTCTGTGGGACTATCACCTCTGAAAATCTCATTCATTGTTAAAAGGACTGAATTCTGGTCTTTGAAACCAAGAGCCTGAAGAGAAGTGACTGACCCATCATGAAGAGATTTGGGACTCTGGACTCTCTCCGGTACTGAAATCCCACTTCCAGTCAAAAGTGTGGGCTCTCTAGACATGGGTTCAAGTCCCAGCTCTGCCCCCCCCACTTAGCTCCGTGTATTGGCCAAGTTACTACATCTCCAACCCTCTACATTGTGTTATCGACCTTCCAGGAGTTTGTAAAGACTAAATTAGATAATAGATGTGGAAACACCTTGCACAATGCCAGTAACAAACATTTATTATTCATTTACTAATGCACAGACATAATATGTGCCAGCATTAAAGGTAAATCCTGGATTTAAAAGATGAATTCAAGACTGCCTCTGACCTCCAGGAGCCCACTAACCATGGCCACAACATGAGGTTCTGTTTCCTGTGCATAAATGCACACTCCTGTCCCACTCCAGCGAATGTGTGCTCTGGTTATGAATCAGCTTCTGTTGCCTGACCCCAGAGAAACTGAGGAAAAGCTCATGGGAACCTGTGCTGGACTTCTTTTGGTCTGGAACTGTCTCCCTGGTGCTTTTCTTCCCCAGCACCAAGCACTGACATTTGGAGAGAATGTTCTGGATTATAAGGTAGGGGCAAACTTTCATAATGGCATCATTTATCTATTTTCTTCTTTAATCCCCTGCTTCTAACACAAGCTGCAGTTAGAATCACCTGAGGAGCTTTTAAATCATGAACTGCCCTGTCCCCAGCCCCCTATCAATTGAATCAGAACCTCTGGGGAGATGGGGCCTAGGCATCTCAGTTTTAAAAGCTCCCAAGGTGATTCTAGGAAGTAGCATTATAAATCAGTAATTTAATCCACTGGGGCTCCTGTACCACAATCATTTTTTATTTAAAGAAAACAGGAAAGAAAAGCCACAAGTCAGGAAACTCTCTAAGAACAGCCTAAGAGAAATGATTGCCAGTATTTCCATAGAACTGTCGTTTTCAAAGCACTTTCATAAAATTTATCTCTCCAAATCCTAGCAACCTCTGAGGAAGGTAGCTCTTATCCCAATTTAGAGATGAGGTGACTGAGGCCTAGAAGGTTAAATGACTGCCCAAGGTCACAGAACTAGAAAGTGACAGAGCCTGGGCCTGACTGAATTCAGGCCCAGCTAAAACCGGATGATTCTTGTTTCTCACCACCTTACCATCCCATTGTGCCTCCCTGACTCCTGAGCACAGCCCTAGAACTGGAGCAGACACTGGAAAACACATCTTGAACTGGATGGAAAATTCATTCTCCCAAAGACAAGAGAAGCAGGGCAGTGTTGATCAAAGGCCTTGGGCTCTGAAGTCTAACAGAGAGGGTTCAAATCCCTGATCCCTGGTGTGACAATGGGCAATTTACTAAATATCTGACTCCTTATCTATACGGTGGTTTAATGCAGAATCTACCTCAGGGATTGTCAGGAGGATGAAATGAGATCATGCTTCTAAACATTAACAATGATTAATACTGCCTACCTAGAAGAAGAAAAGTTTGTCCACAGAGAGGCATAAACTCTGGAATGACACCATCCCACTTGCCAGAGCGGGGTGAACCTAGATAAGGAACTCAATCTCTGTGCCTCAGTTTCCTCCCCTGTGATAGGGGGATGACAGTAGTTCCTACCTAGAGACTTACTGTAAGAATTCAGAGAAAAAATAAAACAGCGAGGGAGGGTTATTAAAGTGCTAGCAACTGGCTGGCCCACAAAAAGCTCTCAAACAATGTCATCATCATTATTATGGTTACACTAAAACCTATTAACCAGGGTCTCCCCGAAGGCAGATTGGGGGGGGGGGGCAGGGAACCACAGTCACCTGGCTGGAGTTTTCCATCCGTGGCTGCAGCCCCCGTCCTGATGAGGTGGGTGATCTGGAGGTAGGGCCCATTCTGGATGATGATCAGGCCTAGGCCCAGGTTGCCCACAGTGAGTTTGGTCTGCTGAGTTTTGCTCAAGTTGTGTATGGATGACTTGACATTGAAGCCAACGTTTTTGCCTAATATAAAGAGGGGGAGATTTTTTAGTCCTTCACCTGGACAGCAGCATGACAGTATCACTGGGGTTCTAAAGCCAGATCCCTGGGGCCGTTCCTCAACCTATTTATTTCTCAGTTTCCTCATCAGTAAAGTGAGGACAGTACGTGTCTAGCTTGGAGACTTGTTATGAGAATAAATGAGACAGAGGGCTTTGCTCAGTGCCTGGCACCTGCTGAGTGCTTAATTAATGTCAGTTATTATGTATTCACTTGACAAATGTTTCTTGATGCAGGCAGTGTGCTAAGAAATAGCAGTTTCTTGCCCTTATGGATCCTGCAGCTTAGTGGAAGAGACAGATACTAATCAGTCACATAAATAGATGTTGAATAACAAACTGTAACACATGCTATGAAGGAAAAATACAGAGAGCTCTGAGGAGGACTGCCAGGAGGCCAAGGTATCCTGCGGGGAAGGCAGTTCAGGCTTCATACAGGAGGCAAAATTTGAATCGAGGTCAAAAAGACCAACAGGAAATCTTGAGACAAAGGAGGGTGGAAGGGAGCAAACTGGATTGAGGCTGTGAGGAAGGAACAGAGATGCACTGGAGCACTCGTGAGGAGCAAAGTCACAGCCGACTGGCGCGGCCTCACAGGCTTACCTCACTGGAAAAGCTTAGGAGCAGTTTAAGCGGGACCCTGTAACATTTGTATTTTCTTACACAAAGCAAACAAATGAACCCGGCTGGCTGCTGTGCGGGGCACAGACTGCGGGATCCAGAGTGGATGTGGGAAATCAAAGTGTTACTGGAGTCACCCAAGCATGCCATGGCGAGGTCAGTGGAAATGGTAGCGAAAGATCATTTGGGAGGAAAATCCGGGAAAATGGGTGGTGGTGGAAGGGTGCCGAAGTATGTTTTCTCCAGAACTGATTCTCACAAGAAAAGTTTCAAAGACTATGGAGTGATTTAAAACAAGTTACTTTCCTAAGAGGAAGCTTCTCAGAAGACTCATTTTCAGTACACAGGAAGTTTCTGGGGACATTTGTTTTCAGCAGCTCTTCCTGAAGGACAAGTGACAGGCCTTTGCGAAATCCATGTGACTGTGGTGTTTTGGGGGGGGGCCCAAGAGGCCTGCTGAGGGAGGGGTCCCTCCTGTCCCCCCACCCCCAGGTTCATGACCCTTCCCTGTAAGCAAGTGTCCTTGCTGTCTCCAACCTCACCTTCCCCCAAGCCGCAGAGACTCTATAGAAAGTAAAGTAACCCAGTATAAAGAAGGTGCCACATTCGGAGATTTTTCAAGATTCTGGGAGCCATTTGGAGCAGGTCAGACCCTCCTTCAGCCTCTAGCTCCTGAGCATACAGAGAAGTGGCATCTCAGACAAGGTCTGAGTTCCAACCTCAGCTTGCTACTTCATTGTGCTTAGGATAAAATAATCTATAGGAGACCCAGTCTCAAAAGACAGCAGGGTTAAGGGAAAGAAGGCAGACTCAAAAGACTCCATACCACACGATTCCACTTTTATGACACTCTCCGTGGAAAGGGCAAAACTATAGAAACAGATCAGGAGTGGCAGGCACTGAAGTGCAGGCTGGTGGCAAAGAGGAGCAATTTGGAGTAATTTGGGGACGGGGGGGAGGGAGCGTGTGTGGGAGGGAAACTTCCACATCTTGATAGTGGTGGTGGTTATATGTGGGTATTCATTGGTCAAAACTCAGAGCTATACACTAAAAATGGGCGGGGGGGGATGGGGGAGGCTCTTACTGTATGTAAATTATAGTTTGGTAAACAAATGATGGCGAGGGGCTAACTCCCAGGCCAAGAGGGTGACGTTCCCATTTTACAGGGGAGGCAAAGTAATGAAGGCTTTGTCTCCAGGGCGTCTCCCTCTCCCCACTCCCCAGTTACCTTTTTTGCTTTTATGGGCGGCCTTCTCCATGGCCCCAGGAGGGCAGACCGCTCAGGAGGCGCCTCCTGGAGCCGAAGCTGGAGTGGGTCCAACTCCCAACTGTTTCGAACCCGCGAGGAGGGGGTGCACAGCAGGCTGGCCGCTGGCGACCGGGGGACCCCGGGCGGCAAGGAGATTTCCGGCGCTGCCCCTCGGGATGGCCGCCAGGGGGCAGACGTGGGGCATCCGTGGGGTCACAAGGCCTCAGCGGACTCGGAAAAAGGAGTGAGTGAAAGTTTTGGCGGAGAACAAACTCGTTCAGCAGCACAGTGTCTGGCTCACAGTGGGTTCATCATCCATTCTTGGAAAACAACCGAAGTGGGGAGGATGGAGGAAGCACAGAGGCGGGTGTGGCAAAGCTGTGAAATTGTGGGGCCCAGGCAGACCCTAACTAGAAGCCCATATAAGATCACACAATCCCCTGCTGCACTCCCAGTAATGATATTTTTTAATATTGCTGCATCAATAGTCCCAACTGTTTTGGAACTGCACTGTTTTCATCAATGTTTTGCATGAGAAGAGGGGCCAAGGGTGGCTCGGGGAAAAAAAAAAATGAGTCACGATTAGGAGAGAAATTAATTCTTCCTTCTTTTTTCCAAAATAATTCTTTCCTCCCACACACACATTCGCTCATAGGACAAATATTTACTGGAAGCCCGCTCTGTGGTTTGTGCTGATGCTGGGGACACAACAGTCGGCAAGACAAACAAGGGCCCTATCCTCTTGGACTTAGATTTAACGAGCAGATCAAGTGGATGATTTAAGAAAACTGTAAATTATCAAAAATATATTCTAGAAGAAACAGAAAGCAATGTGATGAGGTAGGTAGGTCCTGTCCTCATTCCCACTCCGATAAAACGGAGAAGCTATGCACCTTACATTCATGCCTTCAATAGTTATCAAGCACTTATTAGATGTCAGACACTGTGCAAAGATTTCCATGGTAAACCCAGTTTACCGGGCTGTTTCTGTGGCTCTACCCAGACAGTAAACCAGGGCAGATTTTCATTCAATAAATCCCACCTTGCAGAGGCTGGGACAAAGGGAAAGAACAGTCATCCATTTTCTTACTCTCAACCTCAAGGAGTCTCCAGCAGGTGGCTTCTTGTGATCGATCACCAGTTTCCTCCTCCAAACAGTCTGGCAAGGTGTCTATGCAGACACCAAATTAACTCTGTCATAAAATGCATCCTTTTCCTGTGTTTTCCTATTAGTAGGGGGACAGTGAGAGTTTGTGGAACTAAAGCATGTCAGCATCGGAGGTTCAGGGAGGGGAGCCTATCGGCGCCTGGCACGTAGGGTGTCCATCTGCCTTCCCTCCATCCCAGGCTGAAAACTCTCTTCAGGTCAGATGCCAAGATCACACCAATGGGTGGAACTGCAGGATACAAACGGTTGTGGATGCCATCCTGTGCTGCCCAGATCCCCCTTCGGGACTGAAGGATTTATTCCTGCTCCTCCACCCCACCCCTGCTTCCAGCTGAGCTCCCTGCCCAAGATTACACATTCCCAGGGCAGCTAACATCCAGTGACTGGTCACTGTGGGCTAAAAATCTGGCTCCCTCAGTCCAGCTCGAGCAAACCTGGAGGGCAATCCCAGCTCCAGACCTCCTGTGGGGTCTACTGAGGTCCTTCTGTGGCTGCACTGCCACCTGACTTCTCCCTTTGCCTAATGCTGCTTCCCCTTCCTCCCCTCATGGGCGTGGCTTCCAAGAGCACTCCCCAATAAACTCCTTGCAGCTCAAGAGTGTTTCCTGGAAAGCCCACCCAACCTGCAGCAGCTAGCACCAGGGATGGTCTGCAAGAGTAGATGCCAAGATGGAATTTCGGAGCTGGGTGACCCCGCTGTCCAGGTGATAATGAGAACCCCATACCCAGTAGAGGAGGTGTATACGTCACCTTGGGCACAAGGAAGCACTAAGATTGTTCCATTTTTCACCAGAGAAAATTGAAACAGTTTGTCACCCACATGATCCACCTGAGTATCTCTTAGTGCTCCCTTGCCCTATTTTGACAGTGAACAGACAAAAAAAGCAGCCACAGCCCGAGAAATACATGGCAACAAGTGGCTCAGACTCCTCAGGGATGGAGGTCCGAACCACCCCACCACATAAGCCACCTAGACCACCAGAGGTGCTAGCAAAAGGTGAGAGGAATCTAGGATGGGCAGGAGAGGAGGGAGGTGATGAGCATGTCGCTTATGCCTGGAGATGAGCTGCAGCAACACGGGGAGCTGGGGTTTGTCCTGCTAACCTTCCTTTCATAAGATTCCCACAGGAAAAGATGCTCACCGGGGTCCTGCTCTCAGAACTGAAAAGAAGCAGGTGGATCGGTGTGCAATGGGTGCACTGTGACAAATGTTGCCCTGTGCTACCCAGTCCTCCTGAAGACTGAAGGACTTAGTCCCCAGCTCCTGGGAAGGTTGTAGGTTCATGGATCTCAGCTGTCGGCTCTCTCAAGGAATTGTCTTTGGCTGAAGAGTAGCCATACCCAAGGTCATTCCTGAGGTAGCTCAACTCCAATGACTGGTCCATGTGGGGATATAAAGGCTTGGCCCCTTTTCCCCAACTCTGAGTGGCCACCCCAACTTCAGAGTTGCTCACGGGGTCTGCCAAAGCCTCCAATAACCGAATCATAGCCAAACTGCTCCCTCTGCCTTCCCTCCCCCCAAAGGAGCTGCTCCTTAGTGCACTCCCTAGTAAAGACCGCACGCTAATCCATAATCTCTGGTTGGAGTCAGCTCCAGTGGAACCCAATCCATGAGACAAAAGGAGATTTGAGCCCAAGGCACAAACTGTTAACCTCTGGATTTAGCTCTTTGGTTTTATCTAATCCCAGAACCCCCAGGTGCATGTATATGGTGCAGCCACCAAACTCTTGGCCTTCATGGTGAACTTGACCCCCTGGGGAAGCAGTGTGTTCTTTATCCTGTCAGGCCAAAGATACTCCTTAAAGAGAAGAGTGATTATATAGTCCCCTCCACAGCTTTCACCAAGGTCCCATCTGGATTCAGCCTCTGTTGGGCCAAAGCCTACCATCCATCATGATAAAGCACACTGTGTTCACAGCCCCTTAACAGCCGCAGAATGGCTATTTATGACTTAAGGCTGCCAGCATAGATCCCTTCCGGGGGCCTTCTGGGTCCCCAAGGATTTTCTGCCTTAAGGATCCCTGTGGCTCATCTCTCTGAATGAAATAGCCCCAGCTGCTTTGCTTAAGGGAGAGTGAGGAGATGGGGAGCTTCTCCCACTGAAGCAGAATGTCTGACTTTCCCAAGTTCAAGTCAGTAGAAGGGAGGGGACTAGAATATAGTTCTGTATCCTTTTTGCTCCACCACACCACCTCTCATGAACCCTAGAGTTTGCCTCTACTAAAATCTAGACTGGGGGTGGGAGTGGGGGCTCAGTCAGTTAAGCATCTGACTCTGGCTCAGGTCATGATCTCATGGTTTGTGAATTTGAGCCCTGCAATGGGCTCTCTGCTGTCAGCACAGAGCCCACTTCAGATCCTCAGCCTCCCTCTCTCTCTGCCCCTACCACACTCATGTATGCATGTGCTCTCTCTCTCTCTCTCCTAAAAACAAATAAAAACATTTAATAAAAAATAAAATAAAATGTAGACTGGGATATAGAGGAGAAGGGAACTGATCTGTCCTGTAGATCTCGGACAGATCCAGGACTCTGCAATACCAGGTATGTTGGAAGTAGAGAATGAGATATGGGACTAAAATCAGGATTAATGGAAAATATGTAATCAGAGTATTTAGTCCCTGCCCACCCCTCCCACCCCCACGCTGGGTGGTAAAGAAGCAATGGGAAGGTGACTTTCTGAAGTGACTTGTGGCCATTAATCTGGTGAAAATTTTCTCAATTTTTTTTTAACTCTAAATTGGTTTTTTTCCCTTAAATTTAAATATAGTTGACATATTAGTTTTGGGTGCACAATATAGCGATTTGATATTCATAGATGTCATGAAATGATCACCACAATAAGTCTAGTTCCCATTATACAGCTTGTTTTTATCCTTTTATCTTAGATCCAGAACCTTTTGTAGAGGGGCAGAGGTAGGAGGGACTGGGAAGTGCTGCCCAGGTAGAAGGGAATTTACACTCGTATTTTTTAAACGCAATGATCAAGTGATCACCATACCACTCACAGGCAAACTGTTCCAACAGTTCACCTCAGGATTCTCATCAATGCCTAGTAGTGAACATCAGCGGACATTATTTGAGAATTCAGAACTATAAAGCTGGGAGTTTCTTCTATGCCTGGGCAATAGAAACTCTGGACGAGAAGCCAAGAATATGACTCCATCAAACTTCTCCAGTACTTTAAAAAAAAAAAAAAGTGAAACCCTGCTGCAGTAATGTGATATGCATATCTGAGTCCCTGGAATATATCAATCAGCTTGTGCCTATTTCTGTGGCAGAGGAAAACTAAACGGTGTCATAATAATTAAAAAAAAAAAAATCCTTCCCCCCAGGAGACCAATGTTTGGAGAGGAAAGTCTATAGATTAGCAATTAAATCCCTCCTTACCCAATCTATGTGGTGACACTGATAACTCTGCAAGTTTCTGCAAAGCTGTTGGATTTGGTGGAATTTGAAACTTGCTGAGTTTTGGGAACATGTAGGCATTCCCAAAATAGAGACAGATGTCAACCTTCCAGGTCTTTCTTGAGATGACCTATGTGGCATTTAAGGAGAAGATGACTGTCCCATCTCTTATTTGCTGCGTGGGGGACTATCCAGGAAAGAAAGAGCTGGATCCAAAGTTAAGGTTAATGGTGACTTGGTCCAAGAGTCAGTCACAAAAGAAAAAGCAACCTCCACTAGATAGTAAAATTATAGACGGAGAAATCATCTGTATTGCCAACAAACTATGCCAATGTCTTGTTTGTTTTGTTTCTGTTTATCCTTCCAAACTAAGCTTCTCCTCAGGCCTCAACTCAGTAAATACTATCACCAAACACCTGGTTACTCAGGCCAAAACCTTAAGAGTCATTCCTGAGGCCTTTCTTTGTTTCAACTCCTCCCCCATGGTCGGTCGTTTTCCTTGCCTATAAAACACCCAAAGCCAGCCATTTTTTCCATCTTCACTATTCGCATCCTAGCTAAAGCTACATTTCTTTCTCTCCTGGAGTACTTTGCCTGTTAACTGGTATCCCTTTCATTCCTGTCCCCCCACCCCCTTCCCCAACTACACTATCTTTACAGATTAAATAAGACCTTGTCAGTCTCCTGCTGAAAACCTCCTGTGCCTTTCGCTTGCACTTAGAACAAAATCCAGACCCTTTACCATGGCTCCCCAAACCCTACATCTGGTCTCCGCCTACCTCTCTGTCTTTTCATACTACCGTCCAGCCAAACAGGCTATTCCACAGTTCCTTGAACAAGCCAACCTCTTCCTTGTCCCTTCCCCTAATCCTCTTTGCACTTGCTTCTCCCTCCGTCTGGAGTAGTCCTGCCCAAATCTTCACACGTTAGGCGTTTACGATAGTGGTGGTCTCAGTGAACCTTCCCTGACCATCCTAAGCATCACCAGAGCCCTCCTCCTCCCCCCACATCAGACCGACCCCCATTTAGTTCATAAAGCAACACCTGAAATGACCATTTTTAAAGATAAATTTTTAACATGTTTGCCTCTTCCCCACCAGGATGTAAGCTTCCGGAGATTGGGAACCTTGTCTCGCAAGTCCAGCCCAGTAACCCCACTAGGTGTCGACAGTTATTTCCTAAATGGGGCAGTCCTGGAGCTGAACGACGCGGAAGGGGCAATGTTAACACAAGGTGACAAGGGCTGTACGGGGCCCCGGGTCACTTGGCAGAGTCTCCCACCCATCAATCCAGTGTCCGTTTTGAAAGGCTAAAGACTGAGGGGCATTTTGTCACCAGTCATTAACAACGATAACATTATTATTGGCAAGAAAGCTCAAAGGCGGCGTGGCCTGCAGGTAGGCGCGGGGCAATGGGCCTGGGCCGGTGCCAGTCCGGCTCCAGGGCAGCGAGACAGTGAAGCCCATTAGAGGCCGGGGCAGCCGAGCCCGGGACGGTGGGGAGGGTCGGGGGCCGCGGGCCGGGGCTGCGAGGCGGGCGGCACAGCCGGGAGAACAGAGCAGGGACGCGACAGCCCGGGACCCGGTCTGGCCTCAACAGCGCCGAGGCTTCGCTTCCGGGTGAGGGGCGGGCGAGCCGAGCAGTTCCGGGGCGGGCGGCGGTTCCGGCTGTGCGGGCCGCGCCGCGGCTGCTGGTCCCGGGCGCGCGGAGGGCGCGAGTGGCGCGCGGGGGCCGAGGGGGCGCGAGGCGGCGGCGCGGGGACTCCGGGCCCCGGCGGCGGCCCATGGGGCGGGAGGCGTGAGGCCGCGGCCTGCCCGGGGCTCGGGGGGTGGGGGGAGCGGGGCGGGGAGATGGATAAACTGACCATCATCTCAGGATGTCTCTTTCTGGCCGCCGATATCTTCGCCATCGCCAGCATCGCCAACCCGGACTGGATCAACACCGGGGAGTCCGCGGGTGAGCGGCGGGCGCGCGGGGCCGGGCGGGGGATTGGCTGAGGGCTGAGGGAGGGGAGGGGAGACCCGGCCGGGGGGAAGACGGGGCCGGCGGCTGCGAGGAGGGGGGCGGCCTGAGGAGGGAGGGGGCGGAGAGGCGTCCGGGGTGGCGGGGCCGGGCGCCCCGGGGGCCGGAGGGGAGAGGAAATGGAGAGGAGGACGCGCGGGCGCGAGCGGGACCCCGGGGCTGAGGGGAGCGGCGCCCCGGGCTGAGCGAAAAGTGGCCGAAGGGCGAGGAGACCTGGGCTGGGCTGGCGGGTCCCGGACGGAGAAGGGGGGGTGGCGGGGAGACGGTCGCCGGACCTGAGGGACCGAGGAGGAACGAGCTTCGTCCTGGATTGGGGGCGGGGGTAGGGGAGTCCAGGTGGGAGACGGGAAGAAACCGCTCTGGAGAAAACTGAGGCGCCTGGGCAGGAATTAGAAACGAGGCGGGGAGCCGGGGCTGGGAGCGAGGTAGCCCGTGGGGCAGTGCGAGGACCACCAGAGAGCTGCGACGGGAGTCAGGTCCGGCCCCGGTCCCCCGAGGGAGGGAGCTGCGGCCGGGTGCCCGGTGGCCCGACCAGGCAGGGTTAATGCGCTGGAGGAGCTGGTGTGCTGCGTGCGGGTCCCCTCCCCGCGCCCTCGCCCATCCCCTGCCCGCTCGGCTGTGTTTAAGACGCATGTGGCTTCCGATTTTCCCTTTGAAGTCTGTGTGGTTATAATTTTGCTTTATTTTAGGCCCGGGAGCTGTAATAATACTAATAATAAACTTCATTTTATGGAGCATCTTTCATTCCAGCGCATCACAAAAACGCTTTAGAGATCTTAATAGTAGTTACAAAATTAAATAACACATTAGAGTTGCAGGCAGCCCGGCAGCAGCAGCGGTGCCCGCTGGAACACCACCGAGCTGGAGGCAGCAGAGACAAGGTGGTGCCCTCCGGAGAGAAGTAGGCATCTTTCTGAAGGGGATCCCGGGTGCGGGATTTTTCTCAGCTTGGGCCGTCATCGCACACACGTACCTGTACGCACTCACACTCACCCAGACCTGTGAGACCAGCCCTGTAATTAACGTAACAGCTGTCAGGAGAGCTGACTGGAATGAAGGAATGAGCCTGTTTTCTAACTGCTCGTTCAGTGCAGGTGAAGGGAATATAGGGGGGTTGGGACTGTCAGACTCCCTCCGTGAATAATTTGTTATAAAAATGTATCACTGTGCTGTCAAAGTTACTTCTTAAGTATTACTTACGGGTCTGTATTTATCCTGCAGTATATTTAGCTCTTAAAAAAAAAAGAAAGCTGTAGCTGGGACATTTGTTGCTCCCTCCTCCCTGCCTCCTCTCCTCCATCTAGATCTAGTAACACAAAATCATGCTGTCAGATTTACGGGTTATTAAAATAACACTAAAAAATTCTCCTTTTCTTGCCTCTACAGTTCTAGCAGAGCTCTTAATGGTAAAACATGCATGACGATTATGATGTGACTGAGCTGTTAGCTAATGCTACTGTGGTAAATTCACAATATATAAATGTATCAAAGCAGCACGTTCTACTCCTTATGTACAAGATGTTATACATCGATTATATCTCAGTTTTTTTAAACTTGTGAGGTGTGTAAGAAAGGATAGGATGGTTTGGAATTTGATGAAACTACATATGCTGTTTCTGAAAATGTTAGTGTCAGTTTGTACAGTTATATGTGTGACATCCACTTCATGACCTGTTTTTTTTTATCCTAATTATATGTGCAGTGACTCCGTTTATGAGGCTTTGGGGCTTTTTATACTTAGGGGCAAAGAGGTTTCACTGTTCTAGCAGAGAAGATGCTTTCTGCAACGTGCTTTTAGGTGAATCCCAATGTAAAAAATAGACTAAATGTCCGTGGGAAAGATACACAGTTGGCCATTGAACAACATGGGTTTGAGCTGCTCTGGTCCACTTATACGTGGACCTTTTTTTTTTTTTTTTTTTAAATAAATACAGTACTGTAAATATTTTGTCTTATGATTATCTTAACATTTTCTTTTCCCTAGCCTCCTTCATTCTAAGAATACAGTATATAATGCATATAACCTACAAAACATGTGTTGATCAGCTATTTATGCTATTGGCAAGGCTTCCAGTCGACAGGCTATTAGTAGTTAAGTTTTGGGGGAGTAAAAAATTATGCATGGATTTTCAACTGTGCAGGATGGGAATAACTCCTTCATAACAGTAGACAAAGTCTTCAGCTGTGAGTTGCTGCAGAGATGGGAGGGACAGAAGTCCGCTGATCGAAGGAAGTAGAAAATGTTTGAAATAGGTAAACAATTGCAGAGCAAGCATGCCAACCAGTGACATAGTAGGATTGTCTAGCATTGTGGAAGCCTCACTGAAGTCAGTGGTGAAGAACATACAGTGCGATCAGCCAGCTGCCTTGTTGACCTCTGGTAGTGCTCTGCTGCTTTGATACCAGTCAGTGGTGAAAACCAATAGAACGTTTCCTTCGTGATTGGAGTTTGCCAGTGAAATGCAACAAAATCACAAAGGAACAAAGGTGTTTAACTATTAGCCAAAATGTCCCTGTAATGCTGGTTCATGGATTCTCAGCTGGATAAAAAGTAAAAGTTAATAAAGGAAACGGTTGATGGTATATGGTCAGTGGCATCGCGAACCCAACAGAATTGAAGGACTGGCTGGGAGTGATTGATACGGCAAAGTGGAAGGGCAGGAAATTGTGGGCACGAGGTCCGGAGTGTCAGTGGGGATGTGTGGCTAAAACAGGTGGGAGAGGTGATCTTTCTCCTAATAGTTTCCCTTGCCATCTCACCCTTCAATTAAAAACTTTGTAGCTTGGAACAGGAGATAGTAGGAACGGTAGGAAATTTTTCCAAATCATATCTAACCCCTGTTTATCACCTTAAATATATCAGACAGTAAGCCCCCCAGAACTTAAATGTGATGTTCCTTTGTTGACTCTTGAGCTCTTGCGTTGTGGTAAGATACACTTGAAGTTGATAGAGAGTTTGTACACTCAATGTACACTTTTATTTGAGCAGACAGATCTACTCGAAATTTTTTTTTTTAATCTGGACAGAATTCCACCTTCCAAATCAATGAAACATTTACAGGAAGTTCGAATAAGATCGCAGAGGTGACAGGACCAGCTTTATTCTAAGATCTGTACAGAAGTGATAGCCTAGCAGCAAAAGGTTATTGTGTTGATTCCCTCAGTGCATTAAATACAGCATATTTTGACTGTGATGTTTTTACTGCAGTTTTTTAAGTGAACAAAATGTATTTTGAAAGTTGAATCGTAGAGCCGAAAGGTTCTGCAGATATAATTTGAAAACCACTGCCATGAACTAGTACAGAAAGTTTCAGGATTCAAATCCAAACTTCATCATTTACTAGCTGTTTGATTTGGGGCAAGTCACTTAGCCTCTCTTTATAGTTCTTCCTCTGTAAAATAGGGATATTAGTAGTACCTGCCTCATTGGATTATTATGATGATTGATTTAATCCATGTAAAACATTTAGAAAGTGCCTAACACACAATAAGTGCTCATTAAAGGCTAGACATTGTTGTATTGCTGTTCTCATTTATAATAACATGTTGATTTTTTGAAATTAAAGCTCAGAACTTGTTACTGTGAGAACCGACACATTTTCTTTATTGGGTGTTCTTGGGTATAAGGCAGTATCAAGAATAAAATGGCCAGGGGCACCTGGGTGGTTCAGTCGGTTAAGTGTCCGACTTCAGCTCATGTCATGATCTCACAGTTGGTGGGTTCAAGCCCCGCGTTGCGCTCTGTGCTGACAGCTCAGCGCCTGGAGCCTGCTTTGGATTCTGTGTCTCCCTCTCTCTCTGCCTGTCTGTCTGCCTCTCTCTCTCTCTCTCAAAAATAAACATTAAAAAAAAATTTTTTTTATAATAAATGTTAAAAAAAATATGGCCAGGCTTATCACAAGTGAAATTCGTCTTCTCTCTTGGCATTTCTGCATTACTCCTGTACTGTTCTTCTTCATTTAGTCTTTCATCACCATATTCTAGTTTCTCTACTCCTCAGTTTCTGCTTGAAGTACCACAGAAGGAAATGAAATAATCCAAAAACAATAAATAACTGGATAGGATAATTTCCTAAAATCTTGACTAATAAACTGTACTCTCATAAGTTTATGGGCCATGCTTCGTACTGGCAGAATTGTTTGTTTTTATTGTATTGGTGCAAATACAGAGAAAGTACATTCCTTCTTTTCTCGTCTGTATGTGGTAACATGTCCTGAGCTTGTTCTGCTATCCTGTAGGTTCTGCACAAACTTTTGAAGACCTAATGAAATAGGTATGAAGGAAGTACATGGGGGCAGGGGGGGGGGCACTTCAGTAAGGACCCTTAGTGTTTTCTGTTAATAAAAAATACTGAATGGCAGTTGAATATCATGGCAAAATTGCATAATTCTGCTGTGCCACGATCAAATTTCTTCTGGTTACTGGAACTCATAGCAGTATCTTTCATTTTATATAGTGCTTTATAGGTTTTGAAGCAACTTAACATCCATGACTTGGTTTGATTTCTTAGGCTTTTTATATTTAGCCAATGTAGAATAGCCATTTCTACATCTTTTCCCACATGTCAATGCTTTGCACATGAGATTTGAGTTTCAGTGTTGCATATTCCCTTCAAGAAAACCCCTGATTGAAGTATTACCTATATCTTACTTATGCATACCTTTTTTTACTTAACAAGATTAAAATTCTTTTTTTTTTTTTTATGTTATTCTTGAGAGTTAGCATGAGGAGAGGGGCAGAGAGAGAGAGGGAGACACAAAATCTGAAGCAGGCTCCAGGCTCTGAGCTGTCAGCACAGAGCCCAGCACAGGGCTCGAACTCACAAAATGCAAGATCATGACCTGAGCCGAAGTTGGATGTTCAACCGACTGAGCCACCCAGGTGCCCCAACAAGATTAAAATTCTAAAGTGGCTGAAGTTCTTGCCAGATTACAGAAGAGGGAGATTTGGATTTTAGTCTTAAAGTGATGTCCTTCGCTTTGTACAAGTCCCTTAACTTCACTGTCACTGTTTTCTCATCTCTAGAGAGACAAATTTTTGGGGAGGGGTGGGGGGAGTTTTATTATTGAGTTAATTCTAACAAGGTCAACAATTAAGCAAAGCTGCTTCTGATGAATAAAATGATTTCGGTGCTCCTGGGTGGCTCAGCTGGTTAAGCGTCTGATTCTTGATTTCGGCTCAGGTCATGATCCTACAGTTCACGGGTTGAAGCCCCACATAGGTCTCTGCACTGCCAGTGCTGAGCCTGCTTGGGATTCTCTCTCTCCCGTCTCTCTGCCCCTCCCCCTCTCATGTGTACGCGCACGCGCTCTTTCTCTCTCTCTCTCTCTCTCTCTCTCTCTCTCTCTCTCTCTCTCTCTCTTGCTCTCCCTCTCGCTCTCAAATAAACTGAAAAAGATGATCTAGAAAAAAATGATCTAGAGATTCCTTTTTTGAGGCATCATCCTTTACAGCAAAGATTGTAGTGACCGTTTAGGGTTATACCATCCTAAATCATCCTAGATGAATTTTCTTAGTGTTCTTAACGAAGATTTCCAAATGTTTTCCAAAAGTCTCTTCCAGTACATAGAGGAATTCCTCCTTTATGTCTAATCAAAATTTCCTTTTATACAGTTGGTTATCACATTCACTTTGTAGTCTGTCAGAGTGTATTTATTCCTAAGATTTTCATTCTTTTTAAAATTGTTTAGAGTGTGTAAGGAGTCACAATAACCGACACACTCTTTCCTGCTTGTTATTCTGAACTGAGGGAAAGAAAGAATAATTAGGACCCATGATATTATTTTATTGCTGCTAAAGAGAATATTGGAGAACATGGCTTTTATCTGCGGGCAAGCAACTTCCTCTTCTTACTGGATCTCACGATTGAACAAACTTAACCATCCAGTCCCAAACAGGACTGAGGCACCTGCCCTATAAGACTTCCAGCCTGAAAGAACAGAGGAAATGAGGGCTCCTTATGGGCGACTTGCTCCCAAGGACAAAAAGTGGGACCACATATACCCAATTTTTTCATAACTGCCAGTCGAAGTCATTCCTCTGACCTGGGAAGGAATAAGTGAGGGGACACAGATAAGCTAAGAACATTATTCTAATAGCCTCCCCCTCCCACACACCCCTATCCCTCATGGGGGGAGAAAACCACTTGACACCTAGGAGACGGCTGGCATTTTGTGAGGAAGAGATTTCTTTTCGCTCAAGTATAAAAACTGGCAGGTGCTTGGGGAAGTGAAAGACTTTGAAAGAGTATCATTTCCCATTCTGCTACCCACTACCCTCTCCACAGGAAATCCTGGAAACCTCAGATAAGGGACTGTGGTGCTTGACATCTCTCATGTTAGAGTTCAAGATCACAAGTAGATCCTGGCCTACAGATTGGGGTCGTTGGTTTAAAACATTAAAATTATAAGCTGCCCAAGCAGATATTTATTAAACACCATTTATTAAATAATAAAAAATTATTAAACAATAAGCCCTCTCCCCTGAATGGTAACAATTTAAGTGATTACAGAGGTACTTTTGCATGAAGGAGCTTTGTAACATCAGTTTGAACAAAGCAGTCTGTCTAGAACTTCATTTTGGCAATCGCTTTGGACCTGACATAGTGAAGGACAGAATTTGGTTCTACCTAAGAGGGCAAAAATCTTGAAATTATGTTCTCCTTTAATTTAAAAAGCACTAACAATTTTTTCAATGGTCTTTTGAGTCTTTTGCCAGTACACTGCTTTAAAAAAAATTTTTTTTATTTAATTTTTTTTTTTTTTTGAAAATTTTAGAACATTTTCAGTACCCCAGAGAGAAACTCCCATCCCTTAGCCATCACCCCCCAACATCCTGTTCTTAGGCGAGGGGACCAATCTACTTTCTGTCTCTAAGGATTTGCCTGTTCTGGACATTTCATGTAAGTGGAATCATACAACATGTGGTCTTTTATGACTGGCTTATTTCACTTAGTGTAATGTTTTCAAGGTTCATCCATATTATAGTAAATATTAGTACTTTAGTAATTAGTCTTTTCATTGTCAGATATATTTATCCATTATCTATTCATCAGTTAAATATTTGGGCCAGTAAATTTCTTTTACTTCAAACAATAATACCTCAAAATGGTAAAGTGGTACAAACATTTCTTTGGCTTTTTATTTTATTTTTAAAGTTTACTTATTTTGAGAAAGAGAGAGTGCATGCATGTGAACAAGGAAAGAGCAGAGAGAGACAGAGATTGGGAGGAAGAGAATCACAAGCAGGCTGTGCACTGTCAGCGCAGAGCCTGACACAGGGCTCGACTTCACAAACTGTGAGATCATGACCTGAGCTGAAATCAAGAGTGGAACACTTAAGCACCTGAGCCACCCAGGCATCCCTATTTGGTTTTTTAAAAAGTGACATTATTGGGGCACCTGGGTGGCTCAGTCGGCTGAGCATCTGACTTGGTCTCAGGTCATGATCTCGCAGTTCATGAGTTCAAGCCCTGCATCAGGCTCATTGCTGTCAGCACAGAGCCTGCTTCAGATCTTCTGTCCTGCCCCTGCCCCTCCCCTGCTTGTGCTCACTCTGTCTCAAAAATAAATGAACATTTTTAAGAAGCGACATTAAGTCGTGGTTCAGTCAGTTAAGCATCCAACTTCAGCTCAGGTCATGATCTCACAGTTCATGTGTTCAAGCCCCATATGGGGCTCTGTGCTAACAGCTCAGAGCCTGGACCCCTCTTCGGATTCTGTGTCTGTCTGTCTGTCTGTCTCTCTCTCTCTCTGCCCCTCCCCCACTTGTGTTCCATCTCTCAAAAATAATAACCATTAAAATTCTTTAAGTGACATTATCAGTATAAATAATACTTAGCAAATAATAACTTTGAATAAAAATTCTGAGACCAGTCTTTTTTATAGTGTTCACAGGATGTACTTGAAGCTTGAAATCACTTATGTTGCTGTAAATTTTACAGTGTAGGCCAGTTTTCCAATAGAAGATTAAATTTCCTGAACAAAGCATTTATTTCGTTTACAACCTTGGTTCCAGAAGTCCTCTCTTTTTACCATTACCAACAGGGATATAGGCCCTTTGGGATGAAGGATATAGGCCAGTAGGCCTAAAAGTTGTGGAGAAGGGAAGTTTGGGACCAAGAACATGGACAGAAGCCATAAGTAAATGGAGATCACTAAAAGGAAGGAAATTGTGATAAAGAAATTACAGAGTGATGATGCTGTTGCCTTTATTAGACTGACCAGACTTCTTAAATTCTGTCATTTGGCTGCTAGAGCCAAGGCTTTCAGAGCTGGCACAGTGTAGTCAGTATAGCAATCCTCCACTGTTCAGCAGAGTCTGACCTGGAACAGGGGTTGTTTAACCCCTTTCTTGACAAATACTAGGTTTATACTGGAGTTGCAACACAATAAACTTAAAATGGTCCTGTGGGATTTAGAGTCAGCCATATCTACATTTGATTCTTGGATTCCCTTTTTATGAGTTTTATGATCTGGGGCATGTAATTTGATTTCTCAGCTATAAAATAGGGACTGTATATTTATTTCAAATGAAGGTTGTGAGGAAATATAATATGGCATATAAGGAATCAGCACATGGTCTAGTACATAGCAAAATGCTCAAGTATTAATCATAATTATTATATAAAAAGTCATAACATTTGAATTTTTTTTTAATTTTTTTTTCAACATTTATTTATTTTTTGGGACAGAGAGAGACAGAGCATGAACGGGGGAGGGGCAGAGAGAGAGGGAGACACAGAATCGGAAACAGGCTCCAGGCTCCGAGCCATCAGCCCAGAGCTTGACGCGGGGCTCGAACTCACAGACCGCGAGATCGTGACCTGGCTGAAGTCGGACGCTTAACCGACTGCGCCACCCAGGCGCCCCAACATTTGAATTTTTTAACATTTCCCTTTTTATTACCTATCTTATTTACTTAGAGCTTGCCTTGTTCTAAACAGAAACTTAAGGCAACATGGTGTGTCTGAATTTGAATATAACTGAAACCCAGCCGAACCCAATCTAGGAAGAGAGACTCTGAAGTCCATGGTAGTGGTAATGTAAGCCACACATATAAGTACAAAAAGCAAGGCCTGCATTGGGTTCATAGGTTTCTGGAACAGACTGAAGAAGAAAACAGATTTCTAAATGAAAGGCAGCCTAGCATAGTAGAAAGGGCACACAGATTTTGGGGTCAAACCAAAACTGACATAGTCAAATCCCAGTCCTGCTATTTACTAGCTATGTAATTTTAGACAAGTTGTAGTTGAGAGTTTTTTATTAATAAAAATTATATCATTTATCATTCAGATTTGATTAATGCTTTTTTTCATCCCTTCGAATTGCTGTGCACATTCAGACTCCAACTTTATGTTCTTCTGTAGGTTAAAGGGTAACAACTGCAGTGTACTGTGAAAATCATTTAGTTCAGAAGTTGTTTTCTTAACTTTTTTTTTTAATGTTTTGTTTTATTTTTGAGAGAGAGAGAGAGACAGAGTGAGCGGCGGTTGGGCAGAGAGAGAGACACACAGAATCTGAAGCAGGCTCCAGGCTCCAGACTGCCAGCACAGAGCCTAATGTGGGGCTCGAACCCACGAACCGTGAGATCATGACCTGAGCCAAAGTCGGATGCCACCCAGGTGCCCTCGGAAGTTATTTTTAAAGGAATATATCTAAGACCTAGTGGTCTGTAAACTTTACAGTTGAGTATAGAGTCAGTTAGCTTCACCTGAAAGGCTAGAAATATGTTTGAAATATATGAGATAGTTGTTTCTTTATAGAAACCTGACAAGTAGTATAACTGAGGTTTTAGGTTTTGTTTATAGAATAAAATTTCTTCTAGTTATTAGTTTCTGTAATGCAACTGTAAGTTTTTGTGTTTTTTCCATACTGCATTTTTTTTTTTTTTAATTTGAGAGCATGCACAAGCTGGGGAGAGGGGCCGAGGGAGCAAGAGAATCTTATGCAGGCTCCACACTCAGTGCAGAACCTGATGTGGGGCTCCATCCTACGACCCTGGGGTTATGACGCAAGCCAAAATCAGAGAGTGGGTCGCTCAACTGACTGAGCCACCCAGGCGCCCCCATACTTCATTTTAATGTGTATGTAAGCAGTGGACCATATTACATAATCTTATAGGGGAAATTTAGTCACATAATGAAATATTGCTGTTTATGAAATTGTTATTGTTGAATTGTAAATAAGAGCTTAATCATGCAACTTGAATGGATAATGATTTACATAGTGAGTTTATTTTATACACCCTACATAACCCAGGAGATTAGGTTGTACAGTGATAGCGGTGACAATATATAGGTATAAATTTCATAGTTACAGCCTTACCTGTCTATGATGATTTATGCAAACATGACATTCATATCTTTTTGATTGTCAGAATGTTTTATTTTCAAGCTCTGGAGCTACACAATTTTTCCCGAGTTTTCTTTAGTTCTTTGGCCAACTAGCAGCTGGCTGCTAAAAAGTTGATTACATGCAACACCTGATCCAGTTGATAACAACTGATTGGATATCGTGGCTGCATTGTTTCATTCTTTGTTGGCTACAGACTGATGAAAAAGTAATATTTAGGAAAGCTATTGCATTTCAACAAGAGAGGTTAAATAAGAGCCATGAAGGAACCTAAGGATCTTTGAATATCAGGTGCCTAAAAATAAGTATCTGGATCAAAGTCACTCTTCAAAAACACACGTATGCGAACATTACTATGTATTCTCTCATTAGCTGTAAATTACAGGGAGGAGAATCCTTACCAGATATGGCATGAGCAAGCAAAATGTGATGTTCCTTTGAGATTTATTGCTTTAGAGTTGACAAAATAGAGAAGCATATGGATTTGGGTGTTACGATCAATGATACATGTATTTATGAGTGTATACCAAAATCGTGTAATTTACTTATATGACGTTACAGTGTATGATTCCAGTTTTAAAGCAAAGAGACATTTGTTTGAACTGTATTTTTTTTCTTAATTGGGAGGAAAAGGCTGCACTTTTTTTGTGTGTCTCTTTATACTAGCTTTGCTATAAATAAAAGGTCACATTTGGCATTTTGACACTTGGCTGTTGTATATATTGAGCAAAAAGGCAGCTGTTGACTTTTAATATAGATCTGTTCAACTAGGGACTATATACTATCATTAGAGATTAAACAGGGGTAAAGATAAATGCAGTTGGTTGGGTCAAGTAAGAAAATGGGAGAGCAAAATTTCACTAGGTCTCCCCTTTAGTGGTGTATTCACATTAAGTTATTCCCCCAGGAACATCATTGGGTCTACTTTCAGCTGTAATAAAATAGGTTTTTTTCAAAAACAGACCGTCTTCAGATTAGTTTTGCTGACCAGCCCACTAACTTAAAAGGCAAAGATTTCTAAGGCTATTTCATTTATGACTATTTCATTTTAAAAGTACCATTCATTTTAATAAAATAAATCTTTAATTTACTCTAAGTAGTCCTTAGTCTTCCCATAAATATTTCTTATACCACTGGACTTTATTCCAGACAGTCTCGCAACAAATGCTTATTGAAGTGTGTATGGTCTGTAAGGAACTGTACTAAATATTCTGAGAGATTGCATTTAAGTAAATGAAAAAATATTTTATTCTCAAGAAACCTGTGCTGTCTTTGGAGAAATAAATTTATATACATAAGAAATAAGTGTCAAATATATGATGTAGCTACTTTCCAGGTGGTCGAGGAGGAGATGGCATTTGAGCTTCATAGATGATACACTTAATGAATATTTAAATAATTATGAAAACTTGGGCAGTGCTTGTCCTTGAGGGTGAAATAGCATGAGTAAAGGCAGGGAAATTTTTGTTCTAGTCCATTTCTATACATTGCTGCTAAATTCATCTTCCTAAAGGATAAATGTAAGAAGAATCACAAATACTTACATAGCATTTACTTTATGACAGATACTTTTCTAGGCACTTTATATGTATTTACTAATTGAGTCCTCACAACATCCTTATATAGATGCTGTTATTAGCCCCACAGAGATACAGAAAAGTCATGTAACTTGCCCAGGGTCACAAAACTGATAGGTGGAAGAGCTGAGATTTGAACCCAGGAAGTCTAGCTGCAGAACCCTGGCTATTAACCACTTCATGTGCTCGTACCAGAAAACTTTCAGTGACTTTTCATCTTCCACAGCACAAAGGCATTCAAGTATCTTCACAATATGACTGTAGTTTATGTTTCCAACCTTAGATCATACTTTTTTTTTTCCTGCACGGATCTACATTCTAGCTCCTCTGTATTACTTTCTATTTCCTAAATATAATCTGTATTCTCATCTCTAAATCTTTGCTTGTGTTATCTATTCTCAGCCTGAAAGTTCCCTACTAACAGAGTATGATTTATTCATCTCTGTACCTTAAGTAGCAATCAGTCCAAGCTTGCATGTGGCAAGAAAGAGGAGGTGTTACAGTTGACACTAAGATTTTGAACCTAGAGTAGGGACTAGAATTGGGAATTTTGGAGAGTGCGCTGATTTATGGGTAAAGGTGATGAGTTTGGTTTAGACATGTTATGTTTGAAGTGAGAGTAGAATATCCAAGCACAAAGGGACTAGAACTCAAGAGAAAGTAATATTTGGCATTCCTAATCTTACCTCATTTTTACAAGTATGATACTTACATTGTTACATAGATCACATTATTGTATAGTAGCTGAATATCCTCAGAATGCAGGCTTGTTTTTTTCTTTTTTTTTTCTTTTTCTTTTTACCATTTATCAGTTGGTTTTCATTTTGGAAGGCCCAGCTACCATATAGTCATTCCCAACTTTGACAAAAAATATTATAAGATGAAAGTTAATTTAATTTTTAGGTTGACTGGGTGGTTCCCTGGATCTATACAGGAGTTAGATTCCTAGGTTAGCCCATAAGACCATATTGTACCTAAAATATTTACTTCTGCAACCACAACAAAATTGTATAAAGTTGCATTGTGAATAGCATTTTTAAAGACATAAAAAGGGCTAAGAAAAGGAAGTTTATTTCTCTGATCCTTTAATTTGCCAGTTTGACTTTAAAGCTTATGACATTCCTATAGTCAGTGGTATTGTCATAGCGTTGTGTGATGACAGATGGTAGCTGCACTTGTGGTGAGCACAGCATACTATATAGGCTTGCTGAATCAGTGTTGTGCACCTGAAACTACTGTAACATTTTGTGCCAACTGTACTTCAGTTAAAAACAAAAAAAAGCTTATGACATTTCCTTCTATGTGATGTGGGTGTTTCACGGAGATTCTTTTTACATGTGTCAACAATATTTTATGTCATTTTTTGACTACCAGAGGAAGACGAGAGAATTTGCAGGAAATGTATGTTTAAGGGATTCCCTCAGGTGCAATAACCTGAGATAGAGTTAAATCAGTGGAGATAAGGAAGGTGTGTATGAGTACATGAAAGTACATGTGATACGTGGGGTGTGTTATGGTGGTGAGTGGACATGGGGGAGATGAGTTTGTAACGGGTAAGTGATCTCTGCCATGGGGAAACAAGGTGCTACAGAAGAGATTGGATCCCGTGTTCCTCTTTCAAGCCCGTGGAAGGGGCTGTTAGTCTGGCCTAGTGTGATTACCGGTTGTTTAGGGGGACCTATAATAGATAAAGGAGAAAAACAATATTTATATGCCATTTAGGGTATCAGATGGTACAAAATAAGTCTTTTTTTTTTTTAAACTTTATTTATTTTGAGAGAGAGAGTGCAAGCACGGGAGGGGCAGAGAGAGAGAGAGAGAGAGGGAGAGAAAGAATCCCAAGCAGGCCCCACACTGTCAGTGTAGAGCCCGACTCAGGGCTCAAACTCACGAACTGTGAGATCATGACCTGAGCCGAAATCAAGAGTCAGATGCTTAACCTACTGAGCCACCCAAGTGCCCCAAAATAAGTATTTAAAAAAATTTTTTTTAATGTTTATTATTTTTGAGAGAGAGAAAGAGACAGCAAGCAGGAGAGGGGCATGGGGGGGGGGGCGGGGGGAGACACAGAATCGTAAACAGGCTCCAGGCTCTGAGCATCAGCACAGAGCCCGACACAGGGCTTGAACTTGGGAACAGTTCATGACCTGAGCTGAAGTCGGCCACTTAACCGTCTGAGCGCCCGTCTGAGCCCCAGGCGTCCCTCCAAAATAAGTGCTTTTAACTTGAGTACCTCTGTTGAAACTTGGCTTCTAATTTAGGATTTGCTGTAGATATTTTATTTGTGCTTGAAAAGTTATCTAATGTGGGGTGCCGGGGTGGCTCAGTGGGCTGAGCATCCACCTCTTGATTTTGGCTCAGGTCTTGATCCCACGGTCATGGGAATCAAGCCCCATGTCAGGCTCCACACTTAGTGTGGAGCCTGCTTAAGATTCTCTGCCTCTGTCTCTCTCTCTGTCTCTTTCTGTGCTCCTCTCCACTGCTCGTGCTCTGTCTCTCTCTAAAATAAAAAATGTATTGGGGTGCCTGGGTGGCTCAGTTGGTTGTTGTGTCTGACTTCGGCTCAGGTCATGAACTCACAGTTCACGAGTTCAAGCCCCAGGTCGGGATCTGTGCTGACACCTCAGAGCCTGGAGCCTGCTTCGAATTCTGTCTCCCTCTCTCTTTGCCCCTCCCCACTCATACTTGCGCTCTTTCTCTCTCTCTCTCAAAAACATTTTAAACATTTAAAAAAAGTTTTTAAATACTGTGTGTGTGTGTATTTTTGTTTGTTTGGATTTTTTTTGTTTTTTTTTTTAAAGAAAAGAAAAATTACCTAAATGCTTATTCTTTGGGGCACCTGGGTGACTCAGTCGATTAAGTGTCCAACTTCAGCTCAGGTCATAACTCGCCCTTCATGGGTTCAAGCCCCACATCGGGCTCTGTGCTGACAGCTCAGAGCCTAAAGCCTACTTCAGATTCTGTGTCCGACTCTCTCTCTGCTCCTCCCCAACTCCTGCTCTGTGACTCTCTTTCAAAATTAAATAAACATTTAAACAAACAAATAAATAAATAAAATGCTTATTCTTTATTTTCACCAATTGAAAACTAGTTTGTGTTCCCCCTTCATCCTCATGAATCCTATCTCTTGATTTAAAATAAATCTGGGTATGTATGATACATTCTTAGAAGATTATTTTACTGGGGCACCTGTAAGTGGTTCAGTCAGTTAAGTGTCCGACTTTGACTCAGGTCATGATCTCATAGTTTGTAGGTTCGGGCCCCACGTCAGGCTCTGTGCTGACAGCTCAGAGCCTGGAGCCTGCTTTGGATTCTGTGTCTCCCTCTCTCTCTCTGCCCCTCCTCCCCTTGCACTCTGTCTCTCAAAAATGAATAAACATTTTTTTTAAAGTTATTTTATGAAGAAAATCATAGTGAAAATAGAGTGGGGATTGAGGAGCGCCTGGGTGACTCAGTCAGTTGAGCATCTGACTCTTGATTTGGGCTCTTTTGGCTGGTCATGATCTCAGTTCATGGGAACCAGCCCTGCTTGGGATTCTCTCCTCCTCTCTCTGCCCCTCTCCTGCTCACGTGGGCACTTTCACTTGTGCTCTCTCTTGCTCTCTCAAAATAAATAAACATTAAAATTGCTTTTTAAATGTTTATTTTTGAGAAAGAGAGAGACAGAGTGCTAGCAGGGGAGGGGCAGAGAGAGGGGGAGACATAGAATCTGAATGAAGCAGGCTCCAGGCTCTCAGCTGTCAGCACAGAGCCCGACGCGGGGCTCAAAACTCACCGACCATGAGATCATAACCTGAGCTGAAGTCAGTCGCCTGACTGAGCCACTCAGGTGGCCCAAAATAAATAAACATTAAAAAAAAAAAAAAAAAGGAATAGGGATTGAAGTCAGAACTCAGTTCAAGGTCTGGCTCTGCCATTTACCAGCTGTGTGGCTTTGGACACACTGGCCTCTTTTTTTTTTTTTTTTTTTTCTGTTATTACTTGGCCTCTTTAAGCTTTAGTTGCCTCATCTATAAATGGGCATAATACCTCTTACTTTGCAAGGTGGCTGTAAGAATTAAAGTTAATATAGTTGAAACATCTACCACAGCAGAGGCATTTATAGTAGCTATTGTTATTGTTAAGCAACTAAATGGATTAATTTTTTATTACATTGGATACATAGAATATAATGCAGTTCATTATTTACCTATCATATAGTCACCAAAAGTAGTCTCATTTTTTTCAAAATTTAGGATATATGACTGTGTTAGACCTGGTTCCCAATTTGTTTTTAACATACACACTGTACCGTGCTCCTGATACTTATTTGGATTGCTACCTTCTTCCACTAAGAGAAAAGAGTACCAGGCAACCTATCCAAATGTGTATATGAAAGTGCTGTTCTACATACCAAAGGTAACATGTTTTTGGAGATTTCCCAGTAATGATGACAGATTATACTAAGCCATTAACATTCCGCCAACCTTTTACTCTAGCTAACATTTGCTAGGCGGGTTATGGATTGTAGTCTGGGTCCTAGAGTAGATTTCTCCCCACTGGCTAAGTATATAAAGCATGACCCTGACCTCATTAGTTGAAGTCAGCAACCAAGTTTAGATAAAAAGTTCTAAAAGTAAAGCATGATTGATGTCACGGGTAGCCTATAAGGTCATTTGTTAAAGTTCTATTCATTTGCTTATTATGAAATATAATATATATATATAACATAAACTATATTTTATTATCCTGAAGATAAAATAATTACTTTCAGAGTTTAATTTAAAATTTAAAAAATCATTCATGAATCACTTAAAAACCATAGCAATAAATCATATTTTAAACAGATGTATACAGTCATATATCAGCATTTTAGATAACCTGTAGGACTCCCGCTCTAAGATTTAGTGGGTTAGGATCAGAAGACAAACTCTTGTATGTTGAAGTGTCCCTGATCTAGGAATAGCTCCTGGCTTTAGAGGACTATTGCCTGTATCTACCTACGTACCACCCAATAGGTAACTATCATCCAGTAACCATTTAGAATCCCACAATAGCTAGTAAGATGTCTGCTCTAAATAGACCACCCTCAGGGCTTCTGGGTGGCTCGGGTCATGATCTCTCTGTTCCTGGAATCTAGCCCCTCAACGGGCTCTGCACTGATAGTACAGAGCCTACTTGGGATTCTCTCTCTCCCTCTCTCTCTGTCCCTTCTCCACTCACTCTCTACCTCTCTCTCAAAATAAATAAATAAACTTTAAAAAAAAAAAATAAATGGGGGCACCTGGGTGGCTCAGTCAGTTAAGCATCCAACTTCAGCTCAGGTCGTGATCTTGCAGTTCATGAGTTTGAGCCCTGTATGGGGCTTTGTGCTGACAGCTCAGAGCCTGGAGCCTGCTTCAGAGTCTGTGTCTCCATCTCTCTTTGCCCCTTACCCCCCTGGCACTCTCTCTCTCTCTCCCAAAAACAAACATTAAAAATTTTTAAATAAACCACCCTCTATTTAAGATGTGATTATCCTTTATTGTGAATATCTTTATGGTTATTAGGGAGGTTGGATACATTATGGGGTTTCCTATTGTGCTATATTTTTTTTTTATTTTGCTTTTTGCCTCTATAAGGTTTTGACCAGTGCTTTTGTTCTCTGTATTAGCCTAGAGTCAACTAAAGTGTTGTATCCCTTATATATTCCCTCCTGTTGCCCTCTGCCCTCCCTCTTCAGGAGCTTGTTGTGGCAAATCCCCAACTTGACCATTCAAGCAGTCCATACCCAGATGAAAAAGTCTGGGGTGCAGATGTCATCAGCTCTTCCAGATGGTCAGGGAACTGGTGCAGTTCCCACTGACTTTTCTTAATATCCCACTTACATACCACACAGCCCAATTACTGTGCTCAGCTCCTATTTCTCTGAGCATATGGTTTTCTTGAATTTTTTTAGGAGCACTTTTTAGAGGGCTATCTTTTGACTATATTGTTATAGGCTATAGAGGCATTTACTCCTTTTCTGTGAACCTGTTTTTTTATACATCCCAGAAATTCTTTTTTTTTAATGTTTATTTTTGAGAGAGAGAGTGTGTGCACCAGTGGGGAGGGGCAGACAGAGAGCAGGACAGAGGATCTGAAGTGTGCTGTGCCTGACAGCAGAGAGTCCTGCACGGGGCTCAAACCTCAAACCCACAAACGGTGAGATCACAGCTGGAGCCGAAGTCAGACGCTTAACTGAGCCACCCAGTTGCCCCAATTCCAGAAATTCTTTAGTAATTCTGCTTCGTTGTTGATATATTTGTCATTTTTCCCATGCTGTTAGATAATTTTTAAAATATATATAGTACCTTGTCTTTTCAGTGGGATTTGGAGGAGAAAGGAGAGTAAATTGACTCATTTTACCTCTCAACAGTGTTTAATAAGTGTTCATTGAATGAGAGAAACCACTGGATGGCTAGTGCAGTTGAATTGGTCTAAATGTTTATAAATATTTATAAGAGCTTTAGTCCATTATCTTTTAAATTTTTATTAGTAATGGGAAAATTATACAGTAATTTTTCTAAGGTCACATATTTTATGTAAGCCGCAAAAGGTTAAAATTCTGTAGTCCCTGTATGGTAGAAACATAGGTGTGATCAGTTAGAATGCAGGAGGCATCATAGTTAAGTGGCTAACAGCACAGACTCTGGAGTCCGGGTTCACGTTCTATTTATGCCACTTCCTAGCAGCATGATCTTGGTAACATGCTTCAGAAGTCTGTTTGAAGATTCAGAGGTCTGTTGAAGATTAAAGTAATCATGTACATAAAACACTTAAAGTGCTTGGCACATAAAAAAAAAAAGTTGAAAAAAAATAAAGTGCTTGGCACATAGTAATGTAAGCATCAACTAAAATTAGTGGGACTTTTTTAAAAAATTTATTTATATATTTTGAGAGAAAGAATGCGAGCTGGGAAGGGGCAGAGAGAGAGAAACAGAGGGAATCCCAAGTAGGCTCCATGCTGTCAGCACAGAACCTGATGCAGGGCTCGATCCCACAAACTGATATCATGACCTGAGCCAAAATCAAAAGTTGGATGCTTAATCCACTGAGCCACCCAGGCGCCCTAACGGAACTAACTTTTGAAGAGTCTTCACTGTAATCATTGCAGTAGCCATAGGCAGCTATCTTAAACTTGATTATAAATGCTATGTTGTTTTAGCTTGTAGATGTAAATGTTACCATACTGCAGTGTACAGTCTAGCCCATGGACAAATGGCCAAAATTTCTACCTCAGATAATGAATAGTACCGCTACTGTAATGAAGTGGGAAGAGTACTCTGTTTGAACCATGCTTATGTTTTACGTATTCAAAAAATTAAGAATGATGGAAAGAAAACAAATCCTAATATCAAATACAGATTGAAACCAATGAGCCCTGCTATATCAAATTAATAATGTAACTCACCCACGTAGAAAGAAATAACCTTTGAACTTAGAATTCTGACTGTGCTCCCTTAATGGGATATAGCCTAAGGACAAAAAGAACAAAGAAATGCTGAATTTAGTATTCCCATGTTACTGATGAAGAAGCATATTCAAAGAGGGAAATGATTTGCCTGGCATCGTCTAATTAGGTGGTAGAGCTGGATTCAAAAGCCTGTGCTCTATTCATTATAACACACTGCTTTTTTTATGTTTATAATTTGCTGTTCAAATGAGTTCCTGTGCTCCCATCCTGCTTTCATCAGTACCTACCTTCCTTTCTTTTATTGGCTTCATCTGTAATTATTAGTCAGAACCACATTTTGAAGAGTTCCCTAGCCTCTTGAATCTCCTTTCTTTCAAGAATTTTGTTCCATGAGAGGTGCCCAGGTGGCTCAGTTGAGTGTCCCACATCTTGGTCTCAGCTGAAGTCATGATCTCACAGTTCCTGAGTTTGAGCCCCACTGTCAGTGCAGAGCCTGCTTGGGATTCTCTCTCCCTCTCTCTCTCTCTCTCTCCCCCTCCCTCTCTCTCTCTCTCCCTCCCTCTCTCTTTCTCTCCCTCCCTCCCTCTCTCTCTCCCTCCCTCCCTCCCTCTCCCCCCCCCCCGCTCTCCCTCCTTCCCTCCCCCTCCCCCATTCACACTATCTCTCAAAATAAACAAATAAATTTTAAAAAAACCATTCTATGCAATCATGCCTACCTTTCTGAAATCTGCCTTCCTAAATTAAAGGGTATGTGATATTCCCACCCTTTGTTTATGAATTCTAAGATGACATAATGGATTTCCCTTTTGATTCTCATTCCTCTTCACCAGTAACTAGTTTCTTGAATTATAGTAGTGTCAAAGTCATGATTCTTTACAAATACTGTCTGTATTGATAACCATGCCTGGAAGTTGTACGTGAGAGAGCTGTACTCCTAAAAACATTAATCTGTTTGTAATTTAAGATATCACATGGTGATTTGGTGGTGAAACATGTAATAGGAGAGTGGTAAAGAATGCCATTGTTGGACCCGCATTGTTTACATGAGAGATAGTAGAACAAGTATTATGGTTTTGTAATGATCCATTCATTAAGAAAGGCAAATACAAATAGCAATGAAACAAGGACATCATAACTGGCTGTTAAATGAACTCTCTGTCCTTTGAAAAGGGCATGATTAAGGGGGAAAATATGTAGATGTCTTGAGTACACAAGCTGCTATTTGAGATTTTGCTGAGTAGAAATGATGGGAGGAATCAAACTGTACAAAGATTTAGCTGAATCTCCCTTAAAGTACTTTGTATAGTAAATCTCCAAACTTATTTTTTAAATTGCAGCATTTGGAGAACCTCTTCTTGAATTAGCAAAATCAAAATGGAATTATCTTTTTAATTATTTTTTTAAGTACTTATTTTTGTGAAAGAGTGAGCATAAGCAGCAAGGGGCACAGAGAGGGGGACAGAGGATCCGAAGCAGGCCCACACTGTTGTTGGCAGAGAGCCTGATGTGGGGCTCGAACTCACAAACCATGAGATTATGACCTGAGCTGAAGTCAGGTGCTTAACCAACTGAGCCACCCAGGTGACCCTGGAATTCTCTTTTTTAAATCGCTCCTGAACTCTCTTTAGTGTGTGACTTTAAAAATGTAATTTTATATAATACACCAGTGAAATTGTCCAGAAGATCAAGGACCAGAATTTTAATATAACTTTTTTTAAAAGTATGGTTGACAGATTAATTTGAAAACATGCTTTTTAAGCAGAATTAAGAATGTAAAATAGTGTTACAGTCTTTTATTAGATTAACTGAGTTTCTTAACACCTGGAGCAAATTATTGTAGTATTTTCTGTCCAAAATAGCTATTTGTGAGGAAATGTGCCACTTTGTGTCAACGTTTTTGAGACTTCTCCATTGATGTTTCTAAGGTTTTATTTCTCTGGACAAACACTTAAGAAAAATCAAACTGTTCTACAGAAATATTCCTAAGTGGTAAACTTTGAGCACAGCTGTCGAATCAGAGCTGGTTCGTGTTCCAACTGCAGCTTTTTCTAGCTGGCTCCTAGTCATTAAACCTGTTACTCAGTTTCCTCATTGGATTGTCTTGACAAATAAATGAGCATATGTAAAGCGCTTAAGACCGTGATGGATACTAAGTGAGCACAACTATTATTTATCTTATCACCTCCAGAATTATGAGTGATGGGGAAAGAAAATTTATTATAAGCGCCTTTCATTTTAATGTCAAGGTTTTGAAGTAGAATTTAAGATAAAACTAGATTTTTCTGGACCCAAACACTTGAGATTCTGTTTGGGAAGTGAGAAAGAAAGCTGCCAAATACCTACTCTGCAGTGGCGAGAAGGTTGCATTTCTAATTTGTTTCCTGCCCCTAGCCCTTGCCTTAAGTTCCTCTGCCTGAGTATGAAAACTTCTGTATTTGGAGATTCTTGCCAGACTCAAACAACAGTGAACTATCTCCAGGAGTTTTATTACAGCTAGTTGACTATAGCCCTTTGGAAGAGCATCTGGATGCAGTTTCAATCTTTAAGGTCTATGATTTTTTAGGTCATTAAGTACCTATAGTTCTAAATTACTGGTTTCATTTCTTTTCCTATGTTGTGCCTGTCCATTTTAAGAGCTGTATGTCTTTCATCCAGAAAGTATAAAGTATGTAGTTGACATCAATAAAAAAATCATCATCATCAGTTAAACTACTGCAGTTTTCCTTACTTTCAAGTTCACAGAATATAATTATTCTACCAAACATATCCATGCATGTACATATATACCCATACATACAAGTGAAATTTTCCTTTATGTGACTACTCAGTTGTATAAAGTAATAGGAGTTACGATATTTGTTTGATTATAATCATTTCAGCAATATCATGGATAGGCTGCTGGACCCTGGAATTAAAAGAGAGGATTGTAACATCAGAAGCACATTAATTAGTGCTCTCTGAATATTTTAAGTATGTTTTAAACTTATTTCTAAAATAGCCGTTTCTTGGGGCGCCTGGGTGGCGCAGTCGGTTGAGCGTCCGACTTCAGCCAGGTCACGATCTCGCAGTCCGTGAGTTCGAGCCCCACGTCGGGCTCTGGGCTGATGGCTCAGAGCCTGGAGCCTGTTTCCGATTCTGTGTCTCCCTCTCTTGTTGCCCCTCCCCTGCTCATACTAAAATAGCCATTTCTTTTCTTAATTTACCTTTTACTATATTTAACCTCTTTCTTTTAGGAATTATGTATAATCTACTGAGTCATATTTCCTTTAGTTTTCTCTTTCTAAAAATGTATTTTCCTAAAGGTGATGTAAATTACATATTTCATGTTCTACATTTACACTCCACTTAGCATTCCCTCACTGCTCTATATGTGAATGAGTGCATATGATCAGAGCATTGTTTCCTTTACCATTTCTGCAGTGTTCATGTTTTTAAGTCCTAAAAGGCAGAGTGTTTAATGTATATTCCTAGCATTTTAAATTCGAAAGTACATTTCAAGTTCGAAAGTACTCTTTCTCTAAGCTGTTAGATAGTATGATTCATAACATGAAACAGGTTTGCCTCTTGTTCTTTCTTAATTGAGTTGACATTTATAGTCTTCTGGACTTATCTTTCTAGGGAGAAAATCTAACATACTCTAATGTCATATACATTATCATAGATCTTATTATGGTTTGAGAAAATTCTCTTTTATTCATTCTCCTTTCCTTTTTAAAGCTCCTTTCATTGTGTCACTAAAATGTGGTTTGGCAATCAGTTGACTTGGAACTTCAGACGGTTACATTTTCTGAACAGAAAATGCTGTTGCGTTCTTAACGGCTTTTCAGCAGCTATTTGGATCTCTTGCAGAAATTTTTTTTTAAGTTTGTTTATTTATTTTGAGAGAGAGCTTGCATGCAGGGTAGGGACAGATAGAGAGAAAATCCCAAGCAGGCTCTGCACTGGGTGCAGAGCCGGATGCGGGGCTCAAACTCATGAATCGTGAGATCATGACCTTGAGGCAAGACCAAGAGTCAAGAAGCTTCACTGACTCAGCCACCCAGGCACCCCTCTTGTAGAAATTGCTTAAAAAAGGAAAAATTTCTAAATTACTGGATTGTTGAACAACTTCAGACAAAAATTAATGATAGTCTAAAAACACTTTTCTTTGATTCCTCTCCCTATAAAGCTATGTTTCTTCACCCTACCCCCAGATTCTGAAAAGTTTTTAGCAAAATTGTTTATGAAGTTCATTTGTAAGTCAGAAGTAATCTAAACAAGGGGCATTACCATGTTATTTCCTACTCTTGATAGAATTTATACTATGCATTCTACCTTCATCTTGATTCAGAACTGATAAGAATACACTGAGCCTTAGTACTCTCTTGGGTCTTATTTTCCAGACTTGCCTGTAGAAATGTTTTCACTGGGATTCAGAACCTGTAATGCATTGCTGCAGGAAAGGTTTCAAATACAAAGTATTTGAAAAATCAAAACTATATTTTATGGTTAAGCACAAAGCTTAACCAGATAAGACAGGTCACTATTTTTCTATTTGAAACCTGTTTAGAGTGCCTGAACATTAAGTGCTTCATGCTTATTTCTAGGCAAATTATGCACCAATGCTTTTCTCTTTACAATTAATATTTCCAGTAGTTTAGGGCTTTTTTTCTTAAGTATTCTTTTGAGCTACAGATGATCACAGAAGTGATTCTGACTTAAAGTTAGTTTAGCCCACCCTTTGAAAAGCGTTTATCTTGGGGCGCCTGGGTGGCTCGCTCAGTTAAGTGTCAGACTCTTGGTTTCAGCTCAGGTTATGATCTAACAGTTGTGAGTTCGAGCCCCACATTGAGCTCCACGCTGATAGCACGGAGCCTGCCTGGAATTCTCTCTCCCTCTCTCTCTGCCTGTCTTCTGCTCTCTAGCTCAAAATAAATAAACTTAAAAAAAGAAAAGCATTTATCTTTTACCTACTCTGAGGCAAGATGCCATAAACAAAACCTCGTTTTAGTCAGAGCTACAGATAATTAAACAGTTCATTGGAATTCAGTAAGAAGAACCCTAAAATAGTAATAAGCACATGTTGCTGTGTGAGCACAGGTGGAATGCCTTTAATTCAGGCTTGGAAGGTTAGAAAGGACCACAGGGAGGAATGACATCTAAGCTGAGATCTAAAGAACAAATAGGGGTGTGCCTGTGTGGCTCAGTTGGCTAAGTCCGACTTCAGCTCAGGTCATGATCTCACAGTTTGTGAGTTTGAGCCCTGCCTCAGGCTCTGCACGGACAGTTCAGAGCCTGGAGCCTGCTTTGGATTCTCTGTCTCTGTCTCTCTCTCTTTCTGTGTCCCTCCCCAACTTGTGTTCTCTTTCTCTCTCAAAAGTAAGTAAATAAACATAAAAAAAAATTTTTTTTTAATTAATAAAAATAAAGAACAAATAGGAATTGGCCAAAGAAGGGAAGGTTGTAAAAATGGTTCAGGTAGAAGGAAAAGCAAGTTTAAAGCTTCAGATATGAGAGAGAGAGAGAGAGAGAGAGAGAGAGAGAGAGAGAGAGAGAGAGAAAGAAGAGAAAAGAAAAAAGAAAGTTATGTATAGGTTCGGAACCTGAAACCGGATAGTGCCTGATCACAGTAGTTTGAAGGTAAGAGTGGCATTAGATGCCTCTGGATGGGGAAACAAACAGACTAGATCATGAAGAGCTTATTTTTCCATCTCCTCCCCCCAAAAAAACAGCCCACCCCTGTTTTTTAACAGATTTATTGCTATATAATTCACATGCTATACAGTTTATCCCTAAAGTGTACAATTCACTTGCTTATAGTGTATTCCTAATGTTGTTCAACAGCCATCACCATGGTCAATTTTAGAACATTTTCATCACTTCAGAAAGTAACCCTGTACCCCTTAGCTATCACCCCCGAACTGCCCAGCAGTAAGGAACTAATAATCTACTTTCTCTGTATACTTATCTATTCTACAGGTTTCATATAAATGGAATCATATAATATGTAGTCTTTTGTGACTGGCCTCTTTCACTTAGCTTAATGTTTTCAAGGTTCATGCTATAGCAACATATCAATACTTCATTTATTTTTACTGATAAATAATAATCCATTGTGTAGATAAACTTTATTTTGTTCATCAATTAATGGACATTTGGGTTGTTTCTACCTTTTGTAACTCATGAATAATACTGTGAACATTCATGTACACATTTTTGTGTGGACATATGTTTTCATTTCTCTTGCATTTCTAGGAGTGAAATTGCTGGATCATATCTTCAACTTTTTGTGGAATTGCCAGCCTGTCTTCTAACGTGGTTGCACCATTTTACATTCCCACCAGCAGTGTATGAGGATTCCAGTTTATCTGCATCCCCACCAACACTCATTATATCTGTTTTTCATAATAGCCATCCTAATGGATATGAAGTCATTTCTCATTGTGGCTTTGGTTTACATTTCCCTGATGACTAATAATGTTGAGTATCTTTCCTATGTTTTTGGCCATTTTGATATCTTCTTTGGAGAAATGTCTGGCTGATCCTCTGCCCATTTTTAAATTGAATTATTTGTCTTTCTATTATTAAGTTGTAAGAGAAATCATTTTCAGACATGATTTGCAAATATTTTCTCCCATACAGTCTTTTCACTTTCTTTATGGTATCATTTGATGTACAAAATTTTAAAAATCTGATGTCCAATTTATTATTTCCTTTTTTGTTGTGCTTTTGGTATTGTATCTAGGAAATGATTCCCTAATCCAATGCAATGAAGATTTTCTCAGAAATTTTCTTCTAGGAGTTTTAGCTCTTCATTTAAATCTCTTGCCTATTTTGAGGTAATTTTTGTATATGGTATGAAATAAAGGTCCGAATTCATTATTTTACATGTGAATATCCAGTTGTCCCACCACTACTTGTTGAAAAGACTCATCTTTCCCCATTAAATAGTCTTGACACCCTGGCTGAAAATCAATTGACCATAAATGTGAGGGTTTATTTTTGGATTCTCAATTCTGTTCCCTTGATCTATCTATATGTCTGTGGGAGGGAAAGCATTCTATACTTTTGTGATTAGGTCTCAGTCCTTTAGTGAACCTGTGCCCCTGTGCTGTGACCTTCACAAGTGTTTCTCAGCACCCCTCCTCCCCGCTGTTGGTTGAGACATGAAGGCTAAGGCTGGAATTGGCTATTTCTCTTTCTCCAGCTCTATTAGGCTCTGGTAAAACCCCAGTCAGGCTCTGGTGAAATAGTTTCTTTTCAGACCAAGCCTCATTGAGAACAGGATGCTCTTGGCTTATTTCAAAATAACTGTTTTCCCATTTTTCCTGCCAGAAGCACGAGGAAATTTTTCTCCTATCTTCACTGTGAGTGCCTGCTAGGGTTTCTATATGTAAAATTCACAAAAGTGTGGGAGGTCCCCTAAGACTGCTCCTCCCCTCCTTGGAATTTTTAACTCTCAAACTTGACCACGCTGAGCCTTGAAGAACTCATCTGTTTACAGTTTAGGTTTTCCCACCCTGGTACTTGTTCCTCCCATGGAGGTTTCTTGGTTTCTGCCCCAATAAGTTGTGGTTCTCTCTATTTGCCCATTTGTCCCTCCAACTTTGGAGACAGTGGTTTGCCCTGTGTCCTCAGCTCTTTGATGGATCTAGGAAGAGTTGTTGATATTCAGTTCAGCATTTTTCTTGTTTTGTGGGCAAGAATAACAACTTCTTAGCTCCTTACATTGCTGGATCAGAAACTAGAAGTTCCCACTTATTTTGTTAGATTTATGCTTGGATATTTTATTCTTTTTGCTATGATTGTAAATGTATTACCATCTTAGTTTTCAGACTGTTCATCACTAGTGTGTAGAAATATGCTTAATTTTATATATTGATATCCTGCAACCTTTTAAAGGTCATTTATTCTAGTAGTGTTTTAGTGGGTTTATTTTTCCTGCCTAATTGCCTTGGTAGAACTTTTGGAACAGTGTTGAATACAAATGACAAAAGCAGACATCCTTTTCTTATTCCTGATCTTAGCAGGGGCGAAGCATTGTCCATTTTTCTCCATTAAGTATGGTGGCTGTGAAGTTTTTGCATATATTATTTATCCAGTTGAGGAAGGTCACTTCCATTCCTAGTCACAATGGTAACATTTTTGCCAAACTGTAGTATAATGTCACAACTAGAGTATTAACATTGACTGCAGATCTTAGATTTCCCTGTTTTTACTTGTACTCACTTGTATTTATGTGTTAATAACTTCTATGCATTTTTATCACCTGTGTAGTTTTGTTTGTTCACTGCCACAGTCAGGTTCACACACCCAAATTGTGCATGTCAATAGTTCATTTCTTTTTATTGCTGAGTAATATTCTGTGCTATAAATATACCAGAATATTTTTAACCATTCATCTGCTGAAGTACATCTGGGCTGATTCCAGTTTTTGGCTGTTTCAGATAAGCTGCTGTGAACATCCATGTGCAGGTTTCTGTATGAACCTAAATTTTCATTTCTCTGGGATAAATACCCAAGGTGTAATTGCTGGGTCATATAGTAGTTGCTTGTTAAGTGTTTTAAGAAACAGCCAAAATGGGGCCACCTGGGTAGCTCCATCCATTAAGCGTCCGACTCCTGATTTTGGCTCAGGTCACGATCTCATGGTTCGTGGGTTTGAGCCCTGTGTTGGGCTCCTCACTGACAGTGTGGAACCTGCTTGGGATTCTCTCTCCCACTCTCTCTGTGCCTCCCCAACTCTTCCGTGCTGTCTCTCTCAAAATAAATAAATAAACTTAAAAAAATGCCAAAGTATTTTTTAACCTTTTAAGATATAGTAAGAATTTGAACTTGATTGTCAAACCAGAGAATACATTTAATGAGTAGGTAAGTGTATGGATATGAAACTCATAAATCAGACATGGACTGAAGCTGCAGAGTAGTTAGCAGTGTATGATTGATTGTAGAAGCTGCGGGTGGGGGTGATGCTTCCTAACAGGAGCACAAGGAGTGGAGAATAGAACCTTGGACATAACCCTGAAGATCAACATTTTCAGGAGACTAAGGAAGAGCCTGACTTGAGGAAAGCCAAATGAAAAACTTGACATTGTAGAAGCTGTGGGGAGAAGAAGAAAGATGTAATCAGTGGTGTTACCAAAGAACAAGTAATATGAAATTGAAAAATACTTTGGTTTTAAAGAGTTTGTTAATAACCCTGGTGAGAGAAGTTTTAGTGAAGTGATATGATAGGAGCCTTATTCACAGTGGCTTGAGAAGTGACTAGTAGTTGAAATAAGATAGCAATGGAGGTGGAAGATTGCCTGTGAAAGGGAGAGGGAGGTTAATTAACTAGAGAAGAATGTGGGATCCAGGGTGGGTCATTTTTAGATAAAAAACAAAGATTTCTAGGTCATAATGAGGGCCTAGTTGGGCCTTTAGGGCATTTTTTTTTTTTTTTTTTTTTTTTTTTAACAATCCCAGTCTTATGGTTCTATATTTTTTTCCAGCAGAGTTCACCAGCCTGGGTGGAGATGTGGGAAGAGGGGAACCATTGTGTTGATCTAGGGTTCAAATTTGTCCAGATGACATAGAAGGAGCCATCAAATGAACTAAGCTGAGTGGTCTAATATATAGACTTTGAAGTCGAACAGGTCTGTTTTCATCCTATCTTGAGCCCTTAGTAACTTGGGCAGATCACTTGAACCATCTCTAAGCTTCAGCTCTCTGATAATAATCATACGTAATCACATCAGTGACCTAATCATAACCATACCTGGTTCTTTCAGTGAAGAGGATTAAATGAGACAGATAAGTCCCTTAAAATATAGTTTGGTGCATAATAAATGTTAATAAATAGCAGCTTTTATTATTACTTGTGGCCCAGTCCTGTCACAGGTTAGCTGAATGACCTTCAAGCAAGTTTCTTTCCTTTTTATATGTAAAAAAAAAAAATTATAATACTTATTGGGAGTGTCAGTTGGTTATCTTTTGAAGGTAAAAAATACTAAGCATTCTGCCTGGCACATCCTTTTTACCACTTATGTTAGTTGAAGCAGAATCTGTAGGAGATTTTTAGAAAATTAAATTGGAAAGTTAGGTGGAAATTTTGACCTTTGCCTTATAATTAGTAGATAGCTTTAAAAGTTCCTGAGGACAGAGGGATAACGTAAAAGTGGTGTTTTGGGAATATTAATTTATCAGTAGTACGATAGGATTTATGGTCTCAGCTAGTTACCACCTCTTTAGAGAGGCCTACCCTAACCACCGTGAGAATCTAGGATAGTGCTTCCCCAACACCTTACCCTGTATCTTTTTCCTCATGACGTTTGTGACTATCTTCAATTACCTTATTAATTTACTTTTTTTCCCCTTTCTCCTACTACTAAAATATATGTTCTATGTGAAAAAGGATGTTTCTTACTGCTGTATTTCAGTACCCAGAACAGTGGCTTAGCACACAAAAAGCATTCGTTCAGTAAATTCATGTAGAGCAAATGAATAAAATATAAGGAGGGACTGGAAGGAGAGCAACTACTGAAGAAATTATAACAATAATTTCGATATTAGAATATGAAAATCTGGACAGGGGTGATAACAAATGAAGGAAGGAACAAATAAAAAAATATATGTGATTTGTCTTACACAGTAGAAGGGACAAAAGGAGGCAAGCAACTAGATTCCAAGATTTCCAAACTGGGTGATTGAAGCAGTATCATTGAAAGTTTTTCATCTCCTTTTATAAAAACCTTTTATACCCGTTACTCAGAACAGTACCTAGCATATAGTGATGAGCAGTAAATCAAATATTTACTCATTTATTCCTTCAAAAATGAATGAGAGAAAATAGAGGAAATCAGAAGGTTACATCTTAGAGGCACCTGGGTGGCTCAGTAAGTTAAGTGTCCCACTCTTGATTTCGACTCAGTTCATAATCTCACGGTTTGTGGGTTCAGGCCCTGCTGTCTGTGCTGACAGCTCGGAGCCTGGAGCCTGCTTCGGAATCTGTGTCTCCCTCCCTCTCTCTCTGCCCCTCATCCGCTCACGCTCTGTCTCCCTTTCTCTCAAAAATAAATAAACATTAAAAAAAATTTTTTTAGTTTTCTTTTTTTTTTAGGTGTGGCTATGTCAATTATATCTCAATAAAATTGAAAAAATATTTTAAAATAAACAGGAAAAGATGGTACAGGGAAGTTTTGGATGATGCACTGAGCTTCGAGGAAGGCAAATGAGGTAGCTTCATTTGCATGACCTTGATTTTTTCCTGTAAGTGGGATGAAAGGTTATCTACTCACGGCAGGCATTAAATTAGAATTTGAGGAGTGTGGTAAGGTCGGAAACAGCCGTCGTAGGGGATGCAGCGGAGTGGACAAAGCAGGAACAGGAGCAGTACTGAGCACTGTCTGGCTGCTGTCAAGCTAGGTGGCATGACTGGTGGATCCAGTCAGCAGTTACCTGACATTTTTCAAATTGAGAAATCGTCCTGAAAATATGTTTCTTCTCTTGGGTATTTCTCATGATGCCATTATCTGCAAATTTATGCCTTTTTTGATGCTTTTAGCCTCACTTCATGAAATAATGAACTTCCTATGTTTACTATACAAGGTATAAAGTATCTAAAATTTACCTGACTTACAACTTAAAAGTTGTTAGAACAATAACTAATTTATTAAGCACATCTGTGTGCCAGGCATTGTTGTAACCTTCTTGCAAGAATAAATTCATTTAATAACTTCCCCAGATCCTGTGAGGTAGGAAGAAAGTGAGTCACAGAGATCAGTAACTTGCATGAGGTTACAGAGGTATGAGTAGCACAGCCCCAGGCCGACTTGTTCTGTATCTTACTATACTCCTAACCACTGGTCTGTGCCACTTTTCACAGCCCTTGTGTTAAGGATAGCTTTTCAAACAGCTTGGCAAGTTGTTTTGCATTATCTTGATGAGCTTATGTTTAATAGTAATACTTAGTTATAACTAAGCGAAGGGAAAGAACCCGCTCTTCTCTGTAGTCTCTTATGTACAATCGAGATTCTGACATGTTTCATAGTTAATTCAGAGTGTTAAGTTTGAGTATTTTAGAAAAATGAATATGTTTTCTGTTGTCACCTTACCAGAGTGAAAAAGGCATAAGAAGGGCAGTCCTTACAAATAAAATGTGTTGAGTTCTCTAATGTTGGCTGTGGGCCTTGGTGCATAGTAAAAATATTTGGAAACTGATAAAAATGATTAGTCACTGGATCCTGAAAATGTGTCTGCTTTTTACATTTCTTAAAAAGATTTCCTAAGTTAAAAGGGTGGCAGTAAATATAAAGACTTTAATTAGTGCTTAAAACTTTTTTTTGCAATAGGTATATTTCAAGTACTCAATACTAGTGGCTGTCATATTAGTGCAGGTCCAAGCTGCCCAAAGGATCATTTATTCATGGAGTAAAATTTTAAGTGTTCTTGGGTGAACCTGGGTGTCAGTAGTAACTCATTCTGATTTATTTAATTCCTTTGGGGGCCCTTGTGAAGAAAAGTTGAGTTAAGTTGAAACAGCTGCATCATCACCATGAAAGGCAGCTGAGGGATGTGGGATTAGAATACACGAGAGAGCTAAAAGGACACTTTAACCCCTATTGATGACTTTATTGCTCTATTTTTAAAGAACTCTGGCTGACATAAATCTTAAGACATATTTTCTTGTGGTAGTTATGTTCTATAAAAGTCAGAGTGAAGGCTGGGTAAGTAAATACTGGGTCATTGCCCCCAGAGGAAATACAGGGTTAGGTTCCTAGGAGTCTCTGGTCACATTTTGTCAACCAGTCACTACGTTACCTTCTTTTATGTGTGTTTCTATTTAAAGACACCTTATTTACTATATATTGTTGATTCAATGTTAATGAATTCTTGCCCTTAGGAACACTAGACAGCATGTCAGCCATATACCTGGGTCATTTTAAACAGCTAAGTCACCAAGAAAAAGCACAAGAATACAAAAATGTGGCATTAAGAGGGCACAGAAAGGATCCTTTTTTACTGTATGAGAGCTGAAATAAGGCAGAAAATTACCTAGTTTGACTTCAGATAGAACTGTGTGTTGGGTGTCAAAATTTTTGCCATTCTGCACATGCATATTATGTCCATGAATGACCACAAAAGTG
The DNA here is from genome assembly GCF_018350175.1 of Felis catus. Classification (NCBI taxonomy): domain Eukaryota; kingdom Metazoa; phylum Chordata; class Mammalia; order Carnivora; family Felidae; genus Felis; species Felis catus. The sequence continues at coordinate 23,985,513 of NC_058383.1, read as the reverse complement.
CCACAGATATTTATTTAGGGTTTACAAATAAATTTTACTGAGTGGGCATCTTTGAAGTATGGAATCTGCAAATAATGTGAGGATTGAGTGTCTGTGAATGCATTCTAAACTTTAAAACAAAAAGTAAAGATCTAGGACTTTCTTGCCCGTCTTTACCATTTCCACCCCCACTTCTTTCCAGAAGTAACCAGTTTCCTATGCATTTACATATATGTGCACCTACAGAATTAATATGTATTTTTTAATAAATGGATCTCATGTTACATACTGTTCTATAGTTTGATTTTTTTTTTCTTCAGGATGTCTTGGAGATCTTTCCCCATCAGTAAACACAGAAATTATCTCATTCTTCTTTAACATTCTATGATGTGTATGTACCATAATTTATTTAAACATTCCTCCATTCATAAGTATATATATTTTTTACTATTATAAATAATGTGCAATGAACGTCTTTGCACCTGTTTCTTTGTCCATACATGCAGGGTTTTCTCTGGATTATATATGTGAAAATGAAATTGCTGAGCAGAAGGGTATATACACTTTAAATTTTGTTAGAAAGGCAGTTGTGTCCGTTGGATCCTCTGGGAAGTTGACATGGAGATGGAGTTAGAACTGCAAACAGTGCTCGAGGATTAGTGCTTGTCAAGAACAAGGGGGCGGAAGCTAAAGGACAGGGAAGTGGTCAGGTCCCAACACAGATCTGAGTCTCTGCCAACTCACTGGGGCCCTCAAGTAACATTGCCTCTTAGAGGAGTAGTATCCTGATGGGAAGAATTAGCTAGGCCCTAGAACTCCCTCATGCACAGTTATTAACTAGGCATTCCTGGGAAGAAAGTGGCCTGATCTTGAAAACTGAGGTGACTAAAAGCACTAACAGCTGGAGGCTAAGTGCACCCTTTGGAGCTAAACTGCAGGGTGTCTGCAAGGGAGATCTTAGCAGTTTACCAACATGGCCTCCACTGCAGTATGGTATAGTATAGCCTAGTGGATAGTAGCAGTGGCTAGAGCCAAACTCCCTAGCTTCAGCATCTTTGTGTAAGTTGTTACTCGACATCAGCTTCTTCATTTACAATATGGAGAAATAATAGTAGCTACGTCACAGTTATTGTAAAGAGATGAAACGAACTAGCATATCTTAAGCCCTTAGAATAGTACTTGGGACCTGTTTGTACTCTATAAGCATTAACGGGTGTTGCTACTGCTATTATTATTATTATTATTATTATTATTATTATTATTATTCCAAATTGCTTTCCCTAGAGGCTACACCAGTTTTTTCCCACCATCCCAACATTGTATGACATGGTATTCATTTCTCCATACCTTTTCCAGTACTGGATGGTATAAGTCTTTCTAATTGTTGCCAATTTGATGAGCAAAAAATGGTATTTTGTCTTCATTTGCATTTCTTTATTATAAGATTGAACATCTTTTCGTATTATTGGTCACTTATATTTCATCTTCTGTTTGTATACATGAAGTTTTTAATTTTTTCTTATTGATTTCTAGTACCTATTCAAATATTCCAGATATTAAACTGTTAAATAGTTGTAAATATTTTCTCCCAATCTCACATTATTTTTCAAGTTTATTTTCCAGTATTGTTTATTGTTTCTTTTGTCATAAAGGAAAAAGTTTAGAATTTTGTATATCAATTTATGGGTTTAGAGTTTGGGGTTCTTACTTTGAAAGGACTTTCCTACTCCAAATGTAGTTTTTGTTTTTGTTTTCTATATTTTGCTTTGTGAAGCATCTTGAATTTATTTTTACCCATACTTTAAAATAATTAGCTTTATTTTCTTCCCAGCTATAGCCAGTTGCTCCAGTACTATTCATTGACTAGCACATTTTTTTGTCCTGATGCTTTGAAATGGCACTTTGACCATATTCTAAATTCTTATATGTATTAGATGGGAAGATACAGACATTTTTAAAGGTTTCAGTATATGTTGCCAGATTCCCCTGAGAAATACATTTAGAATTTTGTCTTATTGGAGAATGCTTTACTGCACTCCCTCAACCTATTTTTTTGTTTAGTTTTTGTATTTTTAGTTTTTGCCAAGTTAGTAGTCAAAAATAAAAATATTTTGATCTGCATTTCTTTGATTACTAGAAAGAGTGAACATTAAAATATTTAGGGGCGCCTGGGTGGCTCAGTCGGTTGAGCGTCCGACTTCAGCTCAGGTCACAATCTAGCAGTCTGTGAGTTCGAGCCCCGCATCAGGCTCTGGGCTGATGGCTCAGAGCCTGGAGCCTGCTTCCGATTCTGTGTCTCCCTGTCTCTCTGCCCCTCCCCCGTTCATGCTCTGTCTCTCTCTGTCCCAAAAATAAATAAACGTTAAAAAAAAAAATTTTTTTTTTAATACTTTCAGTGTTCTGTATACAATCTTCTATGAATTGTTTGCTCATCTTCTTGTCCATTTTTCAATTTTGGTGTTTGGTTTCATGTTGATTTGTAAGGCCTCATTATATAGAATATTAGTCTTTCATATGTATTGTACAAAGGCTGTTGTTTACCTTTATTTTTTTTTTCAACGTTTATTTTTTATTTTTGGGACAGAGAGAGACAGAGCATGAATGGGGGAGGGGCAGAGAGAGAGGGAGACACAGAATCGGAAACAGGCTCCAGGCTCTGAGCCATCAGCCCAGAGCCTGACGTGGGGCTCGAACTCACAGACTGCGAGATCGTGACCTGGCTGAAGTCGGACGCTTAACCGACTGCGCCACCCAGGCGCCCCATGTTGTTTACCTTTAAAATACAGTCATGGTCATTTTATTAGTAGAGTCTGACTTTGCATATATAGATAGAAAGGTTTTCTCTATTTCTAAGACCAGACAGTCAACACGCATATTTTTTTTCTTTTTTTTTTTACTTCAGTGATTTTAATTTTTATATTCATCTGCCATCTTATTTTGGTGCATTAATTCATTTCTTCTTTTTTTTTTTAATTTTTTAAATGTTTTATTTATTTTTGAGACAGAGCATGAGCAGGGGAGGGGAAGAGAGAGAGGCAGACACAGAATCCAAAGCAGGCTCCAAGCTCTGAGCTGTCAGCACAGAGCCTGACATGGGGCTTGAACTCACAAACCGTGAGATCATGACCTGAGCCACCCAGGCTCCCCATTTCTTCTTTTCTAAATGGTAAATTGACTGTCCAAAACAGTTTACTAAATAATCCATTCTTTCCATTGATTTTTTTTTCTTTAAGTTTTATTTAATTGTTTTGAGAGAGAGAAGGAGGGAGAGAAAAGACACACAGGGAAGGGGCAGAGAGGTAGAGAGTCCCTCCGACTGAGCCAGCCAGGTGTCCCCTTTCCATTGATTTCTAGTGCCATCTTATATATAGTTGGTCTGTTGAGGTGTGTTTGATTCTGTTTCATTGATTGATATTTCTGTTTTGTGGCTAGAGAGTTCACCTTGGAAAGCACTCTGTGGAAGTATTTTTTTCAAACACTGACTTTCATTTTGGAAGCAAAAAGGAAAACCCCTCTTAAGCTAGTGTAAGTGATATTAATTGCATTGGGTTTTGCTTTGGTGCCTTCTGTCAACATTCTGCCTTGTGGTCTGTAAACAACATACTTCATTTGTTCTCTAGGACATAAGATAATGGTTGCCCTTAAGCTGTTACAAAGCTAGAAATAGGACTGTTCAAAAGAAGTATCAGCACCAGATACTTGGTTATTTAAAATATTAAGCCCAAAAGAAAATAGTTGCAGTGTTTAAGAAACATCATTCTTGCCAAATGTAATTGGATGTTCCTCTATAAGTCTGATCATCTCTATGATTAGAAGCAAGTATTGAAAACAAACCTATCTCTAGGGGCACCTGAGTTAGCTCAGCCAGTTAAGCACCTGACTCTTGATTTCTGCTCAGGTCATGATCTCACAGTCCTGAGATTGAGCACCACGTCAGGCTCCATGCTGAGAGATTCTCTCTCCCTTCTCCCTCTGCCCCTATCTCCCTCCAGCCCTCTTTCTTTCTGTCTAAAGAGAGAGAGAGATGTCTATCTCTAGAGCAGGAGATTTCAAAATATCTAGGATCTCGTAGCTCAAATCATAGACAAATGACTAATTTCTTTAATATTTAAAGAACTCTTACACATCAGTTGGGAAAAATCAACAACTCAGTTTTAAAAAGCAAAAGATATGACCAGCTAATTTCAGTAACATTTCTACAAATGCCCCTTAAAGTTGTTCCACCTCTCACAGAGAACAGAAATTAAAACTATCGTGAGATACCATTATTCATCTCTCATATTGGCAGAGATCAAAAAGTTTGGTAAATATTGTATTGATGAGGATGTGATGAAATAGGAATTAATTGTTGGTTGAGGGTAAGTTAATATAAAACTTCCATAGAGGAAAATTTGGCAATATCTATCGTTTTATATGCACATACTGCTTAACCCAGAAATTTTATTTCTAGGAATTTATTCTACAGATATAGTTTCATGTGTCAAATGAATTTTGTGGCAAATATGTAAGGCTGTTCATTGCATTATGTTTTTTTCTGTTTGAAACTGAAAAAAACTGGGGTCGCCTGGCTGGCTCAGTCAGTGGAGCATGTGACTTTTGATCTTGGGCCCCTGTTGGGTATAAAGATTACTTAAAAATAAGGTCTTTTAAAAAGAGAAAAAAGAAATAGAAAAATATTGGAGAAAAAAAGATTGGAAATAATCTAATAAGGAGAAATACTAGAAAGTCCCATCAATAGAAAACTATATAAATGCAATATGGTATATCTGTATGCTAGCATACTATGAAGCCATTTTAAGAGTGAGGCAGCTCTATGTATTCTAATGTATAAACTTCTCCATAACACATTATGAAGTGAAACAGCAAGATACAGGCACTGTCAGATGTTGGTAAGGATATAGAGTAACTGGAACACACATCCTGCTGGTAGGTAGATTTGGCCCAACCTCTTTTGAAAACAATTTGGTGTCTCGTCTAGTAAATCTAAAGATAACTGTGTTTTATACCCTAGTAGTTTTTTCTTGTTAATATATTCTAATTTTTTCCTTTTTTTTTTTTTAATTTTTTAAATGTTTATTTATTTTTGAGAGACAGAGAGCACGAACAGGAGAGGAGCAGAGAGAGAGGGAGACACAGAATCCGAAGCAGGCTCCAGGCTCTGAGCTGTCAGCACAGAGCCCCACTTGGGGCTCCAACTCACAAACCGTCAGATCATGACCTGAGCCGAAGCCAGACACTCAACTGACTGAGCCACCCAGGCACCCCTCTTGTTAATATATTCTAGAGGAACTCTTGCTGTTTGCCCAAGAGACATAGTACCATTTATAATCATGAATACAGGGACTTCTGGGTAGCTCGGTCGGTTGGGCATCCAACTTCAGCTCAGGTTATGACCTCACGATTTGTGAGTTCAAGCCCTACATTGGGCTCACTGCTGTTGGCACAGAGCCAGCTTCGGATCCTCTGTTCCCCTCTCTCTGCCCCTCCCTCATTCACACTCTCTCATATAATCATGAACACAGAGCAAAGCAATGGCCCACTAGAAACTGGAGTAGAATAAAATTTAGAATAGTATGCAGCCGTGCAAAGGAATGAATTACAGCCACGCAACAATCTGAATGAATCTTAGTTGTGTTGAGTAAGAAAAGCAAGTCATGTAAGTGTACATATAAGAAGATTCTGTTTATATGAAGCTCAGAGACACAAAACTAAATATGTTTAGGGAAAAAAATTGCAAAACTACAAGCAAGGAAATTAATAAACACAAAATCAAGGAAAGTGATTACCTCAGGGGAGAGGAAAGAAATTAGGGAGCGCAACATAGGGGATTGAAAAAGTGATAATTGGTTTTTTGTTTGTTTCCTTAAAACTAGCATGTGTATATGGGTGCATGAGTGTTTGTGGATTTTTTTAGCCTTGTGTGTATTTCATAAATGTTCTTTATGTTTACTAAGTATTTAATAATAATTTTTAGAAAGCAAGTTGTAGAACGGTATGTATGTTACCATGACCACATGGGCATTTTTAAGATAAAGAATGTGTGCGCGCATGCACACACACACATATTTAATTATGTGTTATTCTTATAAAGGTACACAAGAAAGTGTTAACCATGTTTGTTGCTTCAAGGGAAAGGAACTGGGTGGTTAGAGGCCAGTCACTAAAGAGAAATTTACTTACTGCTCTACATTATACCTTTTGTACATTTGTAGCAAAGGTATGTAGTACATATTCAAAGTTTAGTTTAAATACAGGAAAAGGAAAAGAAAGTCATTTATCATTGGTGAGATGACTGGAGAAAGTCCAGTATCATTTCTGCCAATTGTTCCTTAAAGGTTAAATTCCATGGAATATTATATATTCATCACAGATAAATGATATTCTACTCTTAACCCAGATCTAAAGCCTCACTCTCCTTCGTTCTCTTTGTATTGGTCAGTGGTGAATCTCGGAAGATGTCCTCAAGTTTTCTTAATCTCTTACTGAAACAGTGTCCTTTGTTAATTTTCTTTGTATCTCAACTCTTAGTAAGCAATATTTGCATTTATGTTAGAGCAATGCTATGCAATTGAATACATATATATCTCACCAAAACATTTATTTAGGCATGTGATAAGAAGCAAAACTCAATCTTTGTTCCTCTACCTTGAGTATTTAGAAGAATCTACCAGTTGAACACTTTTCTTTTTTCTAAAGACTATTCACAAATATTTTTCCACATTTTTAGGGGAATAATTTGGGTCTTAGTACATAATTAAAATTCTTTTTTTTTTTTAATTTTTTAAGTTTATTTTATTTTGAGAGAGACAGAGACAGCATGAGTGGGAGGCATAATAATGAGAGAAAGAGGCAGAGAATCCCAAGCAGGCTCCATACCATCAGCACAGAGACTGATGTGGGGCTCAAACCCACAAACTGTGAAATCATGACCAGAGCCAAAACCAAGAGTCAGGCATTTAACCAACTGAGCCACCCAAGCACCCCCATAACTAAAATTCTTTAAATATGTCAAAGGCATTTGTCTTTGGTAAATGCTAAATCCATTCTTTCTTAAAGATGTTTTTTCTTTTTTTAATTTTTTCTACATATTTATTCATTTTTGAGAGAGAGAGAGAGAGATAGAGCATGAGCAGGGGAGGGGCACATTGAAAGGGAGACACAGAATTTGAAGCAGGCTGCAGGCTCCCAGCTCTGAGATGTCAGCACAGAGCCCAATTGGAGGGCTCAGACCCACGAACAGTGAGATCATGACCTGAGCCAAAGTCAGAAGCCCAACCCATTGAGCCACCCAGGCGCCCCTGTTTTTTCTCTTAGGTTCATTATCTCTAGTATAAGTAATTAAAGGTCTGTAAATGTAACCTGTATGTAGCTGAGTCTTATATTCACTTCCTACTACAAGATTCCAGGCTTCTGGGGGCGCCTGGGTGGCGCAGTCGGTTAAGCGTCCGACTTCAGCCAGGTCACGATCTCGCGGTCCATGAGTTCGAGCCCCGCGTCGGGCTCTGGGCTGATGGCTCAGAGCCTGGAGCCTGTTTCCGATTCTGTGTCTCCCTCTCTCTCTGCCCCTCCCCCGTTCATGCTCTGTCTCTCTCTGTCCCAAAAATAAATAAACGTTGAAAAAAAAAATTAAAAAAATAAAAAAATAAAAAGATTCCAGGCTTCTGAAAACTCTTACCTTCTCCCAATTATTTCTCCAGGAGAACAAGTCTGGTTGGCCTCTGTGCAAAATCTTACTTTAGTGAAGTACCATTGGGTATATCCAGGCATTGATGGTATTTATACTGGGTAGCATGGCATCTATCCGTCACCTTAGCACCACTGCTTTTGCTGGATACTGCTGCATCCACTAGGCACCACTGTTTCCTGTCTGTTAAATGTTGATAGACTGGTATCCTCCAAATGACAGGGTATTGAAATTAGGTACAGTGTGTTCTCCTGAAATGGGAGATATACTTCCATTTTATGTTACATCTTGACCAGAGCCATCGCAGATAGATTGCCACTTCCTCCAGTATCCTACAGACTTTTAATGGAACTCGCTCCCTTTTATCCCTCCCAACCCCCACGACAACCTTTGCATCCTTCTTGGGCTCAGATATAAATCCACTGGAGACAAGTACAGTTGACACCATACAGTATTCAGAATCACTCCTTGTCCAAAGATTAGTTGGCTGTATATGCATGGATTTATTTCTGGGCTCTCTATTCTGCTCCATTATTATTCCCTGTGTCTGTTTTTATGTGAGTACTATACTGTTGATAACTATAGCTTTGCAGCATCGTTTGAAATCAGGAAGTGTGATGTGCTCCAGCTTTGTCCTTTCTCAAGATTGCTTTGGCCATTTAGAGTCTTTTGTGGTTTCATATGAATTTTAGGATTTTTTTTCCTATTTCTATAAAAATGCCATTAGAATTTTGGTAGGGATTACATTGAATCTGTAGATCAATCTAGGTAATAGGGACATTTTAACAATATTTTCTCCCTAATAATCAGGGAAATCAAAACCACAGTGAGATATCACCTCAACGTATTAGGATAGCTATTATCAAAGACAAGATAACAAATGTTGGTGATGATGTGGAGAAAAAGGAACCCTTGTACATACTTGGTGGGAGTGTAAATTGCCATAGCCACTGTGGAAGACAGTATGGAGGTTCTTCAGAAAAGTAAAAGAGCTACCATATATGATCAAGCAATTTCACTTCTGAGTATGTATCTGAAGGAAACAAAATCATTTGAAGAAATGATTTGATATTTGAAGAAATACCTGCATTCCCATGTTTATTGTAACATTATTTACATAGCCAGAATATGAAAACAGTCTAAGAGTCCATCAGCAGATAAATGGACACAGAAATGTGGTATGTGTATAATGGAACATTATTCACCCATGAAAAAAAAAAGAAGGAAGGGTACCTGGGTGGCTCAGCCGGTTAAGCACCTGACTCTTGATTTCGTCTCAGGCCATGATCTCACAGTTCATGGGATTGAGCCCAACTGCGGGCTCTGCACTGACTGCATGGAACCTGGTTGGGATATTCTCGCTCTCCCTCAAAAATAAATAAACATTAAAAAAAAAAAAGGAAATTCTGGCATCTGTGACAAAATGGATAAAGCTGGAGGGCATTATACTAAGTGAAGTAAGTCAGACAGAGAAAGACAAATACTTTATGGTATCACTTGTATAAGAAATCTTAAAAAAAAAAAAAAAAAAGTTGCCCTTCTAGAAACAGAGTAGAATGGTGGTTGCCAGGGAGTAGGGGGAATGAGGAGAAGCTGATTAGAAGTTACAGATTTTCAGTTATCAGATGAGTAAGTTCCTAGGATCTAATGTACAGCATGGTGACTCTGTAATACTGTATTGTGTACTTGAAATTTGCTCAGAGAGTAGATCTTCAGCATTCTCACCAGAAAAAATTTGTGAGACATAGGCTTATATGTGATAATTGAATGTGTGAACCTACTTGAGATTGCCTAGAAAGAATGTGGAGACGTAAAAGGTGACTTGGGAATAAACTCGAAGAACTCCTTGATAATGTTTTGTATATTTTGTTGTTGTTGGCAAGATTTGGTTTTATAAGAATTGTACTTTGTAGTAATCTTGGTTTTATCAACTGAGGCTTACTGATGTGATATAGTAACCCTTTCCAGATCTGTTTGTCATCCCTTTATTATTCTTTGTATATTACCAGCTATTTACTTAGTGAATAGATTTTGCAATGAGTTGATCTTCGAAACGTAATGCAATTGATATTTTCTAAGCATCCAGGTTAGGCAGTGAGTTTTGTTTAAATAAGGAATGAAGAGCTACTCTTACAGTGTATATTTGTCCTTGAAAGTGGTTGAGGTAGTAATGTCCTTTTTAGCTATCTATCCAGACATGATAAGGAAAATTGAGTACGCCTAAGCAGTGAGTTTATTTATCTCATCTACTAAATGAGAGTTTATTATTCTGATGTCTTACCTGATATAGTCTGATTGCCTAAATCTCAGTTTTGGATTGGAACTGTAGGGTACGCTCTCTCTTCTGCTAAGTAGTCATAGAAGGCAGGATAAGAGATTTGTAAGTTGGGCTCTGTAAAATTTAAAACATATGTCCTTCGAAAACCACTGTTAAGAAACTTTAAAGGCAAAAACAGAGAAAGAAATGAGAGAGAGAAAGAAAAGAAAAACTTTAAAGGCAAGGGGCACCTGACTGGATCAGTCGGTAGAGCTTGTAACTGTTGATCTCAGGGGGGTGAGTTTGAGCCCCAAGTTGGACATAGAGTTTACTTAAAAAAACTTCAGGGGCACCTGGGTGATTCAGTTGGTTAAGCATCCAACTCTTGATCTCAGGTCAGCTTAGGTCTTGATCTCTGGGTTGTGAAATAGTGAATTCCTCCTTCCTTTAGCCTTTTGTTTTATTCGGGCCCTGAACGGATTGGATAATGCACACCATCACACATATCTACACAAAGACCTGTATGCAAATATTTGTAGTTTGTAGCAGCTTTATTCATAATAGCAAACAGTTTATGATTCTATTTATATGCAATTCTGCAAGAGGCAAAACTGTAGTAATAGAAAGCAGAACTATCTTGGGAGCTTAGGGGAGGGGATCGGCTGCAAAGGATTATGAGGGAGGTTGTGTGTGTGTGTGTGTGTGTGTGTGTGTGTGTGTGTGTGCGCGTGCGTGTGCGCGTGCACGCGCACAGAGGCGTAAAGGTTTATTTATTTTTTTTAATATATGAAATTTATTGTCAAATTGGTTTCCATACAACACCCAGTGCTCATCCCAAAATATGAGGGAGTTTTTTGTGGTGATCTTCTACGTCATAACTGAGATGGCTGTGCACAGTTGCCGAAACTCACTGAATTGTACACATAAAAGTGGCGGATTTTATTGTATCTGAAGTTTACCTCAATAAACCTCAATTTAAACAATTGTGAAGAGTTATCAGGAACCCCTTAAGAAATAATTCATTTGTAAATTCAGGCATAGATCTAAAAAAGTGAAGTTTCTTGCTCAAAATTCCATGAATAGTGTGTCTGTGGTTAGAGTACATATCTTCAGATTCCTAATCTCTCTAGGCTGCACAATTCTCTTGGCATTAGATCACATCCTGCTATCTATTGTTATAAAGGTAAAACTCAGGTTTTTCCTTCCTGTGTAGGCAAAAACCCAGTTTTTCCCTACCATGTTTTTCTTTCCTGTGAGTCTCCTTTACTACTCACACAGCACACTTCACCTCGGACACTTCTGGTCACCAAATGTGTGGAGGTTCCCCCACACACAAAACACACAACTAGTTCTCTGTGACACCAGCTGGATGTCCTACAATTGTACTCAGTTCTGACACTATCCAAAGACAGTGTTGGACCCCACAGGTTAAGGGCTCACTCCCGCAAGACTGCCCCTCCCAACCTGCCTCCCAGACACGCACTTCAAATGCCAGTTGCCAACTCGGCTATCACCTGTGCTTCTCACCTGTGCTTGGCTATAAATTGGAGGTTCCAATGACCCCCTCCTTGGGTTCAGTTAGTTTGCTAGAGCGGCTCACAGAACTTAGGGAAACACTTTCACTTACCAGTTTATGGTAAAAAGATATGATAAAGGATATAGATGAACATAAGATGGAAGAGACGCATAGGGCAAGGAATGTGGGAAGGGCTGCGGAGCTTCCATGATCTCTCTGGGAATGCTCGTCTCCCAGTACCGACTCGGAAGCTCTCCATACCCTGTACCTCTGAGATTTTATGGAGGCTTCATCTTGTAGACATGATTGATCACTAACTCCATGTTCATCTCTTTTCTCAGGAGAATGGGGGGCGGGACTGAAATTTACAAGCTTCTAGTCACTGCTTTGTGTTTCCCTTGACCAGGCCTCTTCCAGGAGTGCACCCCGCTCCCCCCCTCCCCAGTTGCCTCATTAGAAAAAAGACACTCCCATCACCCAGGAAATTACAAAGGTTTCAGGAGACCTGTGTCAGGAACAAAGGCCAATATAAAAATGGGAGATGGTCCTAGTGTTCTTATCACTTTGGAAATTATAAGGATTTTAGGGGCTCAGAGGTAGAGACCAATATATATATATGTTCAATGACCTCATAATTGTGCTTTTTCATTTTCTTTAAGTGTTCGTCTTAACTCTCTGTATATATTATAACCTCTGGAAATACAAGGTTCATATCTGTGTTTCTCTTCATACTTCCCACATTGTATTGCACAGAGCATGTGCTCACTATTTGCTGAATTAATGAAAGCTTGGCCTAGTGCACCATGCCTCCCAGACTTGGACAGAAAAGTCAGGAATATCTCATGGCGTAGTTCCAGGCCTCACAAATTCAGCTGAGACTTTCTCTAATGTATGGTTTCCGTAGACCACCATGTCTTTGCTTAGGAGTTCACAGCTACCACAAATGTAAGCTAATTAATGGGGGATGGATGTTTTATTTATGTATTTCTGTGAAAGCTTAGGTAGTGAAACTGAGGGAGATACTACTTTACATTTTCAATCTGAAGCCAAATATAACTACAGTAAGAACACAAACTCCTCTTAAAGATTAAATAGAAGAGCAGCCATCAGAATTGGAACTTTTGTCTTTTTCTAAAGCTCTCCTCTCCATCCTCTTTTATAATTGAGGGACCATGCTAACAGCACAGAATAAACACAGAAAAATCATCTCTGTGTTAAACTCACTTTCTTTGCATTTTCAGGACTCTAAACTTTTTCAGCTGTGATTTGTTTTTAATAATTATGTAGATCAATAGATCTACATAAATTGGACACTTATTTATGATGTCTTCATCTTACACCCAAGAAAGCAAGGAACTGAAAGGTACTGTGAGAGAACAATAAATTTAGAAGGAATGTGGAATACCACAGATTGTTTCATTTCTTAAAGTATATACTTATAGTGAAATAGCAATATATCAATAATATTTAACATTTACCAACTTCTTACTCTGTATCAGGCATTTGTTCTGAGTGCTTTACACATATTCCCCCTTGTAAGCAATACAGCACTATGAAGTCATTTTGTTGTTTTCCTCGTTAATAGTTGAGGAAACTGAGGCACACAGAGATTAGATAACTTGGCTAAAATCTCATGACCAGTAAGGGATGGGCCTGGAATCTCAATCCAGAGCCTGAATTCCAATCACTGTGATGTGACGTCTCCTAGTTAGGTCAGTGGACAATATGATTAAATAGTTTAGAACTTGATTTAATATCAGAATTATTTTACTTATGTAAATTGAGGGAGTATAATTTATTAAATAAATGATGTTGAATTATTTAATATTGAGATATCAACTAGTTGGAAAAAGAAGTTATTTTGACAGACCTGGAAGTCATACAATGGAACCTTTGCTATACCCTCAACAAAGTTATTTATTTATTGTGACACACCCTACAAATTCCTTTCTAAGAAGATGGTGGTGCACATTTTCTGTATTATGCAAATAAATAAGACAGATATCAGTGATATCAGTGTTATTGTAATATTTGAGAGTAGAATTTAACCAAAAAGTTTGGGTCACCTGGGTGGCTCAATTGATTGAGCATCCGACTTCGGCTCAGTCATAATCTCACGGTTCATGGGTTCAAGCCCCATGTCCGGCTGTCACATGGAACCTGTATCAGATTCTGTCTCCCTCTCTGTCTACCCCTCCCCCGCTTGCACACGCTCACACGCGCTCTCTCTCTCTCTCTCTCTCTCTCTCTCTCTCTCTCTCACACACACACACACACACACACACACACACACACACACACACACAAATTAAACATTAAAAAAACTTTTTTAAATAACCAAAACTTTCCTTGGCGATAGGATAAGGGCCTAAAGCAGGGAATCTTTTTGTTGAGACAAAGAAATTGGGATATATCTTTAAGGATGAGCTGGGACTGGCATATTCCTTGAACATTTATGAGAAATGTGGGTGTGGGAGTTACTCCTATGAACCGACAAAAATATCGTCTCCCACTTTGTATTGACCTCCTGTGAAGGTTCCTCTTAGACTCACTGTCATCGTGCTTACAAAGTTGTAATTAAGTCTGCTCTGATATAAATCTAAAGGTTTCTGATGGTATTTTTAGGAATACTATTCATTCTTTTCTTAGTGAATAGTGTTCAGGAAGTCAGCATCACATGGTAGGAATAGTTGAGGAGTGGTTAAAAACCTGAGTTTCAAGGGCACCTGGGTGGCTCAGTCGGTTGAGCGTCCGACTTTGGCTCAGGTCATGATCTTGCAGTTTGTGAGTTCGAGCCCCACGTCGGGCTCTGGGCTGACAGCTTGGAGCCTGGAGCCTGGTTCTGATTCTGTCTCCCTCTCTCTCTGCCCCTCTCCCGCTCATGCTCTCTCTCTCTGTCAAAAATAAATATTTAAAAAAAAAAAAACAAAAACCTGAGTTTCAGTTTTGGCACTGCTAGTCACTTTGTGTCCCTTGGACTTATCACTTCATTCCTCTGGGCCTCCGTATCCATCAAACTCTAACTTCGGGAGATTAGGATTCATGATCTCTGAGAGTCCTTCTAGTTCTAAATTCCCTAATTTTATGGCTCTTTTTGGCCAGGAATCTTGCATGATTGAGAGCCATTCTTGTCTGCTGTATTGCTTGTTTACTTCTTGATCATTGTCCACAGACTAACCTTTCTGTGATTGAAGGCTGTAGAGTTTTTAACATTCAGCCCTTTGATTAAAATACTTTTGTAAATATGGGGTGCCCGGGTGGAGTTATATATCCAACTTCGGCTTAGGTCATGATCTCACGGTTCGTAGGTTGGAACCCTGCCTCGGGCTTTCTGCTACCAGCGCAGAGCCCTCTTGGATCCTCTCTCTCCCTCTAAATAAATAAATAAATAAATAAATAAATAAATAAATAAATAAATAAATAAATAAATAAATAAATAAATAAATAAATAAATAAATAAATAAATAAATAAATAAATAAATAAATAAATAAATAAATAAATAAATAAATAAATAAATAAATAAATAAATAAATAAATAAATAAATAAATAAATAAATAAATAAACAAACAAACAAACAAACAAACAAACTTTTGTAAATAATTCTGCAGCAGTTTTCTGCCCACAAAAACTATTTGGCCTACCAAATTTGATTGTATTCCCTTTACCAGTATAATCTCCCTTAAAGCAGTTCATTTCTACATGTAAAACATGGAGACTATTCATTAAGTTGAAATGAATGTTAAACTTGTTTTGGGTTTGTTCTGCCACATCAGTCAGGAAGGAAACAATATGATCTGTTGCATTCCTCCATGGTAGTTTGTCATGATAGTCCAGTTGAAATGGAAGAGAAAATGTAAATGCGGTTATTTAAATCCCATTTTAGTTCTCTACCTGATTTACTTTCATTTCTTTGGCATTCTCTAATTTCTTTTAGATCCAGAGCATGTGCTTAAAATCATAAGTGATTGAAAGGTTTCACAGTGTGCAGTATATGTGCAGTTAGTACATTTATTTACATTTAATATGTAACACTCTACACATTTTAGAATTTTAAAATATAAAATGAATGCATATTTTTTAAAGGACAGAATTGTATCAATGTACACTCAGATAAGACAGTGAAAAGTATGACGGTTCTCAACCCTACTCCACCCTCTAATCCTACTCAGAGTAGGCCACTCTTAGCCATGTGACAGATACCGGTCCACGTGTTTTTTATACATTGTATAGACAATTTAAACATTGTGGTGGGCTTTTCTTTAATGACTTCTTCATATTATGTCAAGAGCTTCAGTGATTGGGATTGTAATAGGACAGATTCTGGTACCATATTGTACTTGTCAGTAAGGCAGATTTTAAAATAGAGTTTAACTGCTAGTTTATGTTTAATGTATTTATAGGATTAGACTCAAGGCCGAGTTTATGGAGCAAGAGCTGATAGAATAAGTTACAATGAGAGAATGGCATAGGGTATGATATAGTTGATCTAAAAAAATGTTTTAATGTTTGTTTTTGGGAGACAGAGTACAAGCAGAGAGAGAGGGAGACATAGAATCTGAAGCAGGCTCCAGTCTCTGGGCTGTCAGCACAGAGCCCAATGCAGGGCTCAAACCCACGAAGCACGGGATCGTGACCTGGGCCGAAGTTGGATGCTTAACCGAATGAGCCACCCCAGTGCCCCGATTTAGTCGATTTCAAAATGAGATATGACCTCTGAACCACAGTCCTACTTACAAACAGCTGGTAACATATATATTTAAGTAGAGATAGAACAGCCAGTGGAGTTTAAGAGAAAAGAAAGTCAAACTAAAAAGGAAGATTAATGACTTTTTTATTTATTTGCTACCCAACACAACATATTGTAATTTCATTCTGTTAGCAACACTTTCTCAATCCCAATGTTCCCAGCTTGCTACTCCTATAAAATCTGCCGCCAGAGTTTTTATTCAGCAGGTCTGAACTTGCCTTGTGCTTAATCTTCAACCTGAATGATATACTAAAGCAGTTGGGCAGGAGAGTGTTGTCCTGAGTACTTTTTATGACTAGCAGCCATAGCAACCATCAGATGTCAGCCCTTTTATTTTGGAATATGAGTTTCATGAGTGTACTCTTGTGTTAAATTATTGTGTCTACTGCCCTGTGTGTGTATGTTTTAACTAAAACAAAAATATCTAATTTACTTCCCTGAAAAACAATCGCTATTCAGTGCTTACAGTTCCAGTTGTTTTACAAGTATTATTTCATCATCTTATTTATTTCTGACAGAAATCTAAATGTTAAGTCATATTAATTTGCTGCTGAAACAAGCTTAGGAAAGTTAAGGGATTTACCCAAGTTTGTCAAAGCAGAGATTCAGATTGTGACCTGTGGCTTTAACTTCTGTGATAGTGGAGTAGGGACTTCAGAAAATCTGCTCCTCGATAAATGCAGTGAAAACACTGGCAAAAATTCTCAGGTCAACTTTTTCACAACTCTAGAATTTAACTATAGGCTTACAACAATCCAAGGAGCATTGATTTAAGAGAATCCCCTGAATCTTGGTAAGAAGAGCAAGTTTTGTGGCAGTTTAAATTGTGCTAATCACACCCCCCTCTCCCTGCTATGCAGTACCCTGGGAAGTCAATAGCCATGCAAGTTTGGTAGCCTGTAAACCAGCCGCTCAGCAACCACTTGAAATGGCCAGAGGGTCTGGTGCTCCTTAAAGCCCCATCCTCAGAAATTGATACTATGTAATGCCAGCTCTAGGAGAATCTCCTCAGGGCTTGCCTTTATTTGACCAGATTCAGCGCTCACTGCCCTACCCTCAGGGCACTTCTTGAAAACAATCAACAGCAGTTGTTTAAAGTTGCAGGTAGCTGAGGTGATATTATCTTTGACACTAACTAAAGGCTAATGAACAACATGAAGGAAAAACCAGGGAACAGGATGTCCAGAGAAGTCTTTGAGAAACTCCTAGGAATCTGGACTATATACATATTTAGAGCTTCTCACATACACAGGAAAGACCTATGAAGACCTTAATTAATCTCTTGCCTCTAGCTAATCTTGAGGCTCCATGCTAGCATGAAAGGAATACTAAGGCAGAGTTGTAAATTGCCTGTTGGAGCTTTGAAAATGTTCCACAACAGACACAGTAGAGGCTGAAAGATACATTGATTTGAGGCATTTAAAGAAATCTAATTCCAACCATTAGTTGACTACTAAGCTAATGGAAAAGACTTCAGAGGCCACACACAACAATGAACCCAAACTTTACAGAACGATTCCAGGAAAGTTGGTAAACAAATACTACCAACAGCAAACCCTAGGGGAGGGAGGATTTGATTTCTATAGTTGTCATATTGTAATATTTTTAATTTTCAGTTTTCAACTAAAAATTACAAGACACACAAACAGGGAGGTATGGCCTATACACAAGAAAAATAAAAGCAAAGAATGGACCCTGTCCCTGAGGAAGCTCACTAGACAAAAAGTTTAAATCAGCTGTTTTAAGTATATTCCAAAAAATAAAGGAACCCATGTATAAAGACTTAAAGTAAGAAAACAATGTCTCGGGGCGCCTGGGTGGCTCAGTCAGTTGAGCGTCTGACTTTGGCTCAGGTCATGATCTCACAGTTCATGAGTTCGAGCCCCATATCGGGCTCTGTGCTAACAGCTCAGGGCCTGGAGCCTGCTTCATACATATTATGTGTCTCCCTCTCTCTGCTCCTCCCCTGCTCACACTCTGTCTCTCTCTCTCAAAAATAAATAAAGATTTTTTGGGGGGCGCCTGGGTGGCGCAGTCGGTTAAGCCTCCGACTTCAGCCAGGTCACGATCTCGCGGTCCGTGAGTTCGAGCCCCGCGTCAGGCTCTGGGCTGATGACTCGGAGCCTGGAGCCTGTTTCCGATTCTGTGTCTCCCTCTCTCTCTGCCCCTCCCCCGTTCATGCTCTGTCTCTCTCTGTCCCAAAAATAAATAAAAACGTTGAAAAAAAAATTTAAAAAAAAAAATAAAGATTTTTAAAAAACTAAAAAAAAAAAGTCTCATAGAGAATATCTAACAAAAAGATGGAAATTATAAAAAGAAAATAGAAATTCTGGAGTTGAAAAGTACAATAACTGACATGAAAAACTGGCAAATTTGCATCAGTAAATTTGAAGATGAGTCAATTGAAATGATTTAATCCAAGAAGCAAAAGGAAAAAATAATAAAAAATGAACTGAGCAATTGAGAGACTAATGGGACATTATCAGGTCTTCCAGCATACACGTAATGGGAGTCCCAGAAGGAGAAGGAAGGAGGAGGCGGAAAGAATATGTGAAGAAATAATGGCTGACATCTCTCTAAATTTGATGAAAAATTTAAATCTGCACGTTGAAGAATCTCAGCGAATTCCAAGTAGGATAGACTCTAAGTAATCCAAACCCTGACACATCATAGTCAAAACCCAAAGACATCATGAAAACAGCAGGGGAAAAGTGAATCTTCATATACAAGGGATCCTCAATACTATTAACACCTGACTTCTCTCCGAAACCATGTCATCTCACTGCTCTCTGTGGCCAGGTTGGCAAGCATTTACTGGACATGATTAGCTCTGACAGACTCTGTTGGGTTTGTGTGCCTCTCTGCTTTTCAAGGCCTGTGTGTCCGGTTTTCTGTGACACAGCTTTTCCTTGTAGGGATGACATGCTTTATAATGACCCTCTTTGTGACAACAGACATGCTCAGACTGGGTGTGCTAAATCATTTCAACAGTGTCTGGATCTATAGATATCGGAGAGTCAAAAGCCTCTTGAGTTAAGATACCCCACGCAGCAGGGTAAAACTCATTATGACTTCCTTTTGCATGTAGTGATACACAGGTGAGCTACTGAACTGCATGTGAGATGCTGTAGTTCCTATGTGGTTTCCTTTTTCCTATTGTGTGCAAGTCTTTTATTTGGCTGGGTTGGTTACCTAGGAAACAGCTGCAGGGTAAAGATGGATTGGCTGTTTGGGAAATAGAATCACAGGCCCCTTAAAGAAGCAAAGGACCTATTGGATAAAACAAAAATTAGTGAATGGCTGAGCTTGTGGTTAATTATTAATTAGTGTGCCTTAGGAAGTCACATTGAGCAAGACAAGGTCTACAGAAGAACCTATTTAATCCTGCATGATTTTAACTTTAGCTTGTTTTTAATTCTTTCAAGCTCACCAAATGCTTATTAAGTCCTGCTTTGTGCCCACTGCTACAGGCCATTCCGGGGGGTTTCCAATGAAGTAGAAGGTTCAGTTCTCTCCTGAAAGGCCCATTTTCTGTTTGAGGTAAAAAAGAAGCTACCTTAAAATCAAGTGCGTGATTGTGTGACACAGACTAAATGTGCCCAGAGAATTTGGAGGATGTAAAAGGTCTTGGCTAGTCAACATGAGAGATGGATTTGAAGCTACAAACAGGAGATAATTCTTTGAGGTAAAAGATGAAATTAAAGACCTGGTGTGAGTTTGGGCACAACAGTACCTGAATTTACAAGATGTAATAGCAGCAGCACAGTTAACCTTTGCAGATCCCTCTCCCCAGACAGCTTATGGAAAATATGTGACTATGATAGAAGTTATGTTGACCTAGAGTCTTACTCAAGAGAAAGAATTATAGCAGCAGTGTCGACTCTTTGTACTAGCCCTCCTATAATTTATTTAAGGAAAGTCTATTTTCACTAAAAGTGTGACAGAGTATTGGTTTTTAGAATCTCTGACCATACAGCAGTGCTGGGCACATAGACATTCAATAAAATTTTTGTGAATTGATGTACTTACATACAGCATATCTCAGCTAGCTTTAGCATTCTTTTCTTCCAGAATGTAGCTGCTGAGTATTTGGTCTTGATGTGTGGTAGTAAGGACCTTTGTAAATATAGGAGTATAACTCTGCTTTTAAAACTGAACATGTGTCAGATTATTTCCATTTGGTTTGTAGCAGGGACAGCTCTCATTTTCATTGTCTTACTTGTTCTGTTTGTAGTCATTTGATGTGGTATGCCAGTCAGTAGAAGAAGCAAGAGCAGACCCCCTCAGAAAGCTTAACAATCTACAGGCACAGGAAGTTACATTGAATTTGAGCCCTAACGCTCTTTGCCATATCTATAAACGGGAGGTAAGAGGTAGCATAAGAATACTCAGAAATATTTTGAAGGAAAGACAGTTTAGTTACTGGACCTACAATTTTAAATATTTGTCAGCAACAACTAATTATCAAATGTAAATCTAAGTTCATTAGTTATATAGTGTTACCAATAAAACTTTGTATTTTAAATGAAGTTGTGAAGAAAGTTACTGCTGTAATCAGAATCCACAGTATTGGATTTTGTCAGAGGATTTTTCATTGCCTGTTGTGTATTCTTAGAGCAATTACAGTTTTATAAATGGGGTAGTGACTATAAAGGGTAATTTGTTAGAAGTCTTTTGCTGAATGATCAAGAGTAGTTTCCTGTTCATTCTTGAGCATTCTGTGAATCCCTTCTTTATTTCCAAAATTATAATAAAATGCTTTATCATAAGACGAGCTCTATCCCCCAAGTTTTCTTTTCAACGAAACTTTACGGTTTCAATTTAAAAACAATTACGCAACTTCCTGGTACCTACTCACCCTATGCTCTCCCTTTTTCTGGTTCAAGCAGTTTCAAGGTTAGCAATTAAGTGTCAAATACTTTTAACTGTTTTGCTTCTCTTAGACCTACTAAGTCATTGAGCTCCAAGCAGCACCTAGGAAGGATAGTGTGTGGAATTATTATAAAGGTTTGCTCACTTTCTATTCCCCTCCCAACCCCCATATGTCTCCATTCTGCCGGAGACAATCCCAAATTAATAATGCTGTTTACCTATGTGGAGATCACAAGATGGGCCTAATTATTGGATGATTTGACAGAAAAGGGTACAGCTTCTTTGAGTGCTCTTCTTCCACTCTACCAAAAGAGTTATAGTCAGAATTAGCATTGAGGGTACGGGGGACTACAACTCAGTTTTCAGAAAACTGATTTTTCTCTTCATTTTCTTTGAACACTTTGGTTTATTTCTAAAAATATATCAATGGCAAAACACAGGTTGCAGGGGCGCCGGGTGGCTCAGTCAGTTGAGTGTCTGACTCTTGATTTCGTCTCCAGTTGGCTCAGGTTGTGACCCGGGGTCGTGGGATTGAGCCCCGAGTCAGACTCCACACTGAGCATGCAGCCTGCTTAATAGCCTGCCTCTCTCTCTCTCCCTCTGTCCTTCTCTCTCTCTCCCTCTCTCCCTCTCTCCCTCTCTCCCTCTCTCCCTCTTTCTCTCTCTCTCTCCCTCTCCTCCCCTCCCTCCCTCCCCGCCTCCCTCCCTCCCCATCTCCCCCTTGCCCCCCCTCCAGCAGCCCCATCCACCTACATGTGCATCTATATCCTCATGTCCAGCTCTGGTCTACCTTTCCCACTAAGGCAGCTTCCCATAATGTCTCTAGGAATTTTACTGACTGTCCTCAAAAAAGGCACTTGTTTGTGGCAAGTGCTGTGATTTTGAGGTTAATGTGTTTTTGGTGGTGGTGGTGTTAATGTTTTTGCTCAAATTGAGAAAGTAATTAAGACCAAAAAAAGATGCAGAAATCTATTATGTTTTCAGTAGTTACAGGAATTTCTTTTCTTGTGTTTTAGACAACAGTTTTCCCATTTGTAGATGCTCTTAAAGGGAGAAACAAGCAGTTTTCACTCAAAAGTACCATTTTAATTGTTCTTAATGAGGAAGAGAATAAAATAAATACTTTTGCCTTCCATATCTAGGTTTCTATAAATCAGTTCACCCTAAATTTGATAGAGGGGTTCCTTGGGTTTGACATAAGAACATGTTTATGTAAAAATAGCACCTGATGTTTTAGAAAAATCGCTTTCATGTTATTTAAATGAGAGAGGGGGCCTTTGAAAAGTTTCCACTAATGCCTTTGCTCCTCTGCTGAAGCATGCTGGTAATGGTTTAGCAATCTGAACAATTGTACGTTGTACAAATTGTTGAACTTACCAAATGGGGGAGGACCTACCAGTTTTCCCAACTTTTTCTTGAACTTAATGGAAAGGTATTTATATTATAATATTCATAGGCTTTTTAACTTTAATAAAATATATTCTAATATTTAATCCATTATTTAATTTTATCTCTATATTATGATTAGATATTTCAAGTTTGCCTTCATTTTCCTGAAAAGTGTTTTTCTCCTCATCCAAAATCAGATAATGTACATTGGGTCTTGGATCTGAGAATAGAAAGGTTCCACTTCTTTCTGCTAGTATGTAAGTTCCACAAGAGCAGGAACCTCATCTGTCTTGTTTGTTATTTCTCTAGAGCCCAGAACATTGCCTGACACAAGTACTCCGAAAAGTACTTGTTCAATGAGTGACTGAAAGAACTGCCTCTTGTGGTTTTGTGATTTTTTTTTTTTTTAAGTTCATTTTGTATGTTAAGTATGACTACGTTGTGAATTGCAGAATGCTGAATAATAAGACTCGGTGAAATAAATGCCTGAGCGATCCACACAGAAATAAGATGACTCAGGGGGTGTTGGTGGGGAATATTCCCTGGAATGACAAACCCACTCAAGTGTTCCCACCTTTTTGCATCTCCCCAGGAGCACTCACTGTGGGCCTTGTGCGACAGTGTCAGACAATCCATGGACGAGACCGGACGTGCATCCCACCTCGGCTTCCCCCAGAGTGGGTCACCACACTGTTTTTTATCATCATGGGAATCATTTCATTGACTGTCACATGTGGTTTGCTGGTGGCTTCCCACTGGCGAAGAGAAGCTACAAAATATGCTCGATGGATAGCCTTCACTGGAAGTAAGTAACCTGTGCTCACCAAATTTGTCTAGAAGGCGCGCACTCTGGTAGTTTAATGAAGATAATCCAGAATCAGTAATAAGGACTCCGTAATCATCAAAGAGCACCCCCACTCTGGCCATCATATAGACTCTGCGCAGCCCTGTCAGTTCTTCAGGATTCTCACCACAAGACCAAGACGTCCGAAACCTTAATTGCTTTGTATAAAATGCTATCTTAATGAATTTTATTTTTGCTCACATTGTAACATAAGTGTTCCAGGTCTGTGGCTCAGAGCTACCCCTAACCCAAGTCTTTTACTCTTCTTAAAGGTATTGGCATCCTCTACCAAATAAAGATAAATCTAGAAGAGAATATACAGAAGTATAAATTAGATTAAGGTGGTGATTTACTTTTCAGTATCATTAATTTGAGTTTCTGCTATGAGTTGTTGTGGGACCATTGAAAAATCAGCACATATGGTTGTTTGATAATTACTCATCGACATTTCTTACTCCATTAAGCTATGCCCCATGGTATGATATATATTATACATTCTCTTGTACTTTGCAAGATTGGTTTAATTTCCCAACACATCACTGGCTTTTCCCAAATTAAAAGCAGCAAAAATGCACAAAGGAAAGATATCTCTGTAATTTTGCCTTCTTGTTTCTTTCTCTGTAAAGTAATTTTGCTCCCCTTCCCCCAGAGGGAGAGGACATTTGTCAATGTCTGGAAACATTTTTGATTGTCACAGTGAAGGGGATCCTACTGATATCTTGATAAGAGGCCAGGGATAGGGTAAAACATCCTACAAATGTGAGGGACACTCCCCACAACAAAGACTTATCTGGCCCAAAATGGCAATGGAAATGTATTCATATTGTAATATTCTTAGGCTTTCTAACTTTAATAAAAGTTAAAGTTATATAAAGAACAGGATAACTAACGGTACTTATGCCAAATACCATGGGGTTTGACATCTAATTCAATGCCTTATAATTATCTCAGGTTTGCATAAGCTTTAAAAAATGAATATTATAATACAGCTTACTTTCACTTGATATTTTCATGTAGAACTTGTATGGTAGGAGTAAAACACAATCCCATGTCTCCCCATTAGTGTTAGATTAGAACTCATTTTATCCTTAAAGACCCTAAGATAGGAACATTAGTTCATGAGTCTCCATTTCTCCCCATCTCTCTGTGAAATGCTTTAATGTGTATGTTTCTGGCTCTGTTTTATTTTTGTCTACATATCTGCCTTAGTTTTAAAACTTAGATCAAGTTGCCTTTGACTAAAAAAGTCTTCATTTTTGTTAAGAAAAGTGAAACAAGTTGAAGACCTGTTTGAGGTCAAACAGACCTCCTGAGACCATTCTTTTCTGTATAGTAGGGTCCACAGGCAGTTGTAGAGACAGTGCTGCTAAATTAAAGGGTATTGATGAAGAATTTAAAGAGAATTGTTACTCACAGATACAATTACTTATCAGGTAGAATTCATTCTTTAAGAAGTAAAATAAAATCAAAGAAGGAGTATTTAGTTTATGGATTTTTAACTTTTAAAAAGAATATGTGTATATGGTACATAATTCAAAGCCTAAGAAAGGGTCACTAGGTGAAAAGTAAGTCTTACTTGTGGCTCCATCACCTAGCTACTCAATATCTCTTTGCTGGAAGCAACCATTGTTACCAGTTTCTGGGATTGCCTACCAGAGGTGCCCTGTGGATAGAAATGTGTATGTGTGAATGTTCTATAAATAATATTCTGTTTATACTGTTCTGTACCTTGGTTTTTCAGCTCAACAATATCTCCTAGTTAACGTCATCTAAGCCAGCACAGAGCTGCATTACTCTTGTGTGCTTCCTTCAATAGTTTGTTTTTGTTAACAGAGCTAGTCTGCTGGGGTGGCAGTCTTCAGAGAGATTGAGCTCCCCCTGGTGTTTCCACTCAGCCTTTGAAAATGTACTTTATCTCTATTTTATATATTTCTATTCCACTTAAATTACAGTTTTGGTCAGAATGTCAGGGTAACATTTTCTGATAGGTTTACACAGTGGGGAACTATCAGAGGAGAGCCGCATGTGATGCAGCTTGCCTCTGAGAGCAAGGGTAACAAAGGTGTGTTTTTTTTCTTCAAGTCTGACCCCTTATCCTTTCCTCTGCCACTGTAATTTACATTCTCATCTCCCAATACACCCAATATCTAGTTCTCACCACCAAGAAATCTGTGCCATGGAAGATTTGAAGCTATTGTCTTTACAGGCTTATTTAGAACCCAAAATTTAATTGTCAAAAGTTGATAGGTATTATCAGCATTAATAATTTTTTTTTAATTTTTTTTTAACATTTTTATTTATTTTTGAGACAGAGAGAGAGCATGAATGGGGAGGGGCAGAGAGAGGGAGACACAGAATCGGAAGCAGGCTCCAGGCTCTGAGCCATCAGCCCAGAGCCCGATGTGGGGCTTGAACTCATGGACCATGAGATTGTGACCTGAGCCGAAGTCGGACGCTCAACCGACTGAGCCACCCAGGCGCCCCATTAATAATTGTTTTTAAGTTTATTTATTTTGGGGGAGAGATTGAGAGAGAGAGGCAAAGATGGAGGGAGAATCCCAAGCAGGCCCCATGCTGTCAACTCAAAGCCTGACGCAGGGCCTGAACTCATGAAACTGAGATCGTGACCTGAGCCAAAATCAAGAGCCAAACACTTAATCAACTGAGCCACCCAGGCACCCCTACATTAATAATATTTTAAGATCTAAAGTAACTTCACAGGTCCCAATAGCTTAAAAGAAAACTCATCCTGGAGCACCTGGGTGGCTCAGTCAGTTGAGCATCCGACTTTGGCTCAGGTCATGATCTCACAGTTCGTGGGTTCAAGCCCCACATCGGGCTCTGTGCTGACAGCTCACAGCCTGGAGCCTGCTTCGAATTCTGTGTCTCCCTCTCTCTCTGCCCCTCCCCTGCTCATGTTCTGTCTCTCTCTCAAATATAAATAAATGTTAAAAGTTAAAAGAAAAAGAAAAGAAAACTCATCCACTTACATTAAATCTTCCCAGAAGTATAGAGAACCTAATTCTTTGGATTAAAAACCAAGATTAGATCGAATAGGAGTTTATTGCTTCCTTAACATCTCATTAAGCTTTTTGTAACTAACTTGGAAAATATTTAACTATTGTAAAATATTAAACTCTACTTTAAATATAGTCATTAAATGATTACTCCATTGTAAAAGATAGATTTTATTTTATAGTAGAAAATAGAAAAGGATAAGAATGAAGTTGGCACATTAACAGAATGAACAATTGTAATATCTGTGTATCTCTAAAGCACTTCTAAATTATTTGTTTCTTGAGATTAGATTAGTCAACATTAAGAAACAAGTTGTTTTTAAAACAATAACTTTATCCCATTGTTATCTATTAGTTTGTGTATACACATGTAGATTGTGATTTCATTTTACTTACCAAACCATATTAAGGCAGAAGAATCATTAGAAATTGGTGACAGATGACACTGATAACTGGGCATTGACAGTACTAAGAGTCTTTCCTGCTGACTATACAACAGAACGGCCAGAAAACCTAATACGTGACTCTTTCACTTGTCCTGTAGTAGGCATCTGAAAGAATACAAATTCACTTATGTAACATTATTTGGTGTGGTTCGTTGGCCCAAAAAGAAATAGTCTCTATGTCTGTCTATATAATATAAAATAATCCACCTAAGTGGTGCAAAGCAAACAGAATGCTGAGGTGTTCCTTAAACTAGTGTATTAATTAAGAAAATGTTCCTTCTTAATACCTTGGATATTACCCTAGAGGTATTTCTTCCAGGAAAAGATTCCTAATTGGTTTTTTAAGGACTCACCTATTAAATTTGTTGATTGCTTAACACACAAATAATTTAGGACAAGTGTTAGCTAGTATGTTTATCCAGGACTCTGTATTCCTGATACAGAAAAAAGTTATGTTTAACTTGGAAAAAGTTTCTCATTTGGTTAATGATGGAGAGCTTCAAACCCTTTACATGCAGTGAGTATAGTAACCTATGTTCACATTACACTAAAAAAAATGTTTCTGCCTCCAAAGAAATTTGAATGACTATGAATATTTGACTAATGTGCTTTCACAAAGCATAAAATATTTCCTTGAAAAAGCTAGCCTATCAATAGGTAATTTGTGTTCGCTAAGAAGAGTGTTTCTTTGGTAGCCCAGGGGAGCAAGCTGTTTGCTGAAACAGAGGGCTGTGGAACTCTACCCAGATACTGGGTTTTCTGATACCTTTCTAGAAACATTTTAGCAACTAATATACAGTATTTCATTGTGTTTGTATACAAAACTCAAAAGAGTGTCCTCCTGTCCCATTTTAACCCCTGTGTACTCAGAAACCTGAGAGAGATTTTATTTTTTTCTAATATTGTCCATAATGAGAGATAATGAGAGAGTTTGCTAATCATCTCAGAAGGCTGAGATTCTTTCCACTAGATGATTTTAAATCATTAAGATAAATGGTACTATATTTGTGTGTACCTTTTCTCCATTTCTAATACCGAGAGGAGCTGAGAATTAACAGGATAATAACTATGATGATCATCATATGCAACATTTATTCATCACATACTGTCAACCTGGCACCATGCCAGGGACTTGACATTGTTTTGTTTATCCTTCTGGTATTTACCCCATTTTTAAAAGGAAACCAGAAGCCTAAGATTGCTAAGCTATAAATAGTGGAGCCAGAACATAGCCCCTATCTGATTCTAGTCAGAGCCCTTAATCACTACATTAAACGGTCAAGTATAGTTTATGCAAACACCTGAAACTAATGTAACACTGTATGTTAAATATACTGAAATTAAGATTTTTTTAAAGTAAAGTTAAAAAAAGAATAGTCTACGTAAGCACTTAGTAGGTTTGGAGGCCTTTCTTAATGCTGATATTCAAAATCATCCTAACACTTACATAAAAGGCTTTTACTGTATTTAATTGTTAGGCTTTGTGGATATTATGTGATATATAGCATATGTAAATCTTTTGACAAGTGCGCCGTGTTTTAACAGGTTTGACCACGTTATCAACCCATAACCCTTCTTCTTTTAAACTTCCTTTGTGCCAAATTTTCATTGTTTTCTTCATCACCAAACCATGTTACTAATGTTGTGTTTTGGTTTGTTTTACAGTGATCCTTTTCTGTATGGCTGCCCTAATATTTCCAATAGGATTTTACATCAATGAAGTCGGAGGTCAACCTTATAAATTACCCAACAACACAGTAGTTGGGTCATCATACGTACTTTTTGTCTTATCAATTTTCTTTACTATAGTAGGACTTCTATTTGCTGGCAAAGTTTGTTTACCAGGCTGATGAATGTCTAATTTGCTCAACTCTTTTATTATTTTTAATTTTATTTTATTTTTTTATTTTTGGAGGGGAGAGGACAAAGGCAAGGCATCTGAGCAGTCCTCTCATAGGAAGATGCTTAGATGAAACTGATGCCGAAAAGGAAAAAAAAAATGCTTTGATTTGTTCTCACTATGCACTTTGGATTTAAAAACAAAACAAACAAACAAACAAACAAATAAGGAGAGCCTTTTCCATAACCAAATACAGACAATATTGACTAAATCTCCTGAGCATATTCAGGCAGTCAGGTCTGCACTGTGATAGCAACCTAGTGAAGGAGAATGCTTTATAATGAAAAGCATGTGGCCCTTTGTGACTCTGTTGTTCCGTTTTTAATGTCTAACGATTAATTGAGGAAAAAAAACAAACTCTAAGTATTTATGAATCATGGTGGACCAGAGGCTTGCAAGAGAAGTTCACGTGGGGCTGGCCTCACCTCCTAAGAAATTAGTATTCACAGCTTCCTTGTAATGGTATGAGCCTTTGGTGCCAGAATGATTTGCTGTTGCATTACTACACCAAGAAGCCAATAGATCAAAACTTGTTTGCTAAAATGTATGTAAAATTCCTGAAATTCCCTATTCTCTGTGTACAAAACAAAACAAAACAAAAAAAATCAAACACTAAGAAACATGTTGGGGGTGGGTGGGTGGGGGAAATATTCCTTATATTTATATAAATATATATATAATATATATATTTTGCTGATGCAGTATACAGTGTGTATATATGTGTGTGTGTGTGTGTATGTGTGTGTAAATTTATATACACACACATGCAAACCGTTCCTGGAAGAGAACTCTGAATGCTTTGCTAGCAAAACACTGTGGTGTGCAAACCTAGAACTCAATAGAAAAAAAAGCCATTTATCTGAAGGCTGCGTAGTGGAGAGAGTCTTCAGTTTACCTCATTCTTTGTAGCAGCCCTTGATTTTAACAGGTTTTTGTAATAGGTACAAATAATCCCATACCTTTCTAGGTCCAATTTTAAGTTAAGCTAAAATTCTTTGTAGGGTTAATTTATTTGTATATGATTGTAGAAGGTAAGATCATGTAAAATGTTATAATTTGGGGAATCTTGACACTATTTAAATTATTGGCAACTGTTGTCTGTTGTACAAAGGCTCTCTTTTTCTACTGGCTTAGTCTGTTACACGAATAATGCATTTTCTGTGTTGAGCACACAACTTTACATAAATACAAAGTTCACTGCTAATGTCAGTTCATAATATTTTGGCTATCTACAACACTAACTTCACTCTGCTATAAAAGTGAAATTTGTATTCATCTGTATGCATTATTAACACATCTCCTTTACCAAAAACCTGAGCAATACAATGTTTTCTTTATATGCTATATGCCTTTGTTTGCTAGAAGCTAACATTTTTGTATTTACTTTAAAGGGCTGTACTAAACCCACAGCTTTACGTTTTCTCCTAGAAGCATTGCCACTAACCCTTGAATCCATAATAGTTTTAAAATACAGTATTTCTCTTCTCCACGTTTCCATGCTTTCATATCAGTGCTTAGTTGTTATTCCAGGTGAACACTATGACGATCTCCTGTTTGAGATGTGGGGCAGGAGGTTCTTTCTTGGCAATGGAGCTGAGTTTTTCTTCTTTTTAGTGAAACGGCAACCCAGATGTCCCTATCCAGTAGAGTTAGAGTCCCGTGTAGTCCATGCTTCACCCAAACAGAAATGAATGCACTGTTTTTTCAAAAGAGCTCAATTATAAATTATAAGATGATTACTTCCGAGATGTGGCTGCCTCTTCAGATATTCAAAGAAGAAAATGGAGGAGCCTGACATGTTTCACACTGGCTTGTTTGACATTCGTATATCTTACTGTTAACTCAGCAGTATTTTATTGTGAAAGAAAACCCCAGTGTCCCAGCTCACTCAGGAGTCAGAAGAGGTGAACCACCACTCTGGTGCATTCCTTGAGTATTCTGGGGGAATGTCACACCTTTCCTTCCCAGGGTTAAAGAAACGTCTTGGGAAATGACTGAAGGAGACCGTTCTTCCCCAAGTATTATCATGTCTAGTTAATACTGAGAAAACCACTGGATGTGTTCTATGGACATTTGGGATTGCACTTCCCATTGTGATTTGATTGGTCCTCAGTCAAATGGATCACTTTGAAGGGAAGTTTTGGTTGTCACCATTAATACCACTGAGATAAAGTGTTAGCAAAGTATGGTTCAAATTAATTTATGATATGATCAAGAGCTTTTCTCTTCCAAAAGATGAATTTTATTGTAAATAGTTTCTCAAAATATTTTTAACTGGATCACAAGCATGGGGAGAGAAAGTTTCTCAGCTGCTAAGAATTTCCCCACTGTTTACTTCTTTCACTTACAGTGGTATTGCATATAAGATTACAAAATGTAAGGTTTTATTTGTATCTATTACCCAAACCATTAAATGTCTTTAATTTCCTCATTGTCTTGGAGGTCCAGTGCACAAAGGGCTGATAGGGGAACCCTCCCTCTAACCAGTCAGCACTCTAACCCAGGATTGAGATTGTCCCATCAAGTAGTATGTGAAGTCAAATCTTTGTACTCTTCCAGACCAAACAATGAAATGGATTCATTCATTTAAAATTCTATAAATTCTGTAAGTGAAAAGATAAACAACTGTCAGCAGTTGCTTTTTAAAAAGATCACTATAATAAGTACTACATAGTACAATATTAATTTATAGCAGGAAATCATATCTTGTAAACTGTATATAAAACACTGTTTTATGGTGCAATCATTTGTCAAACTTTTGTCTGTTACATTGTTTTTAGAGTGTGCGCATTCTTCTCAGACCTAAGAACATCACTGTAAAATCTGCTGAAAACTGTTTATAGGTTTTATTTGCACAAGACTTAGTTTGAAATTTTTGGAAGCTCCTATTGAACATGCCTAAACATCTGTAAACATGAAAAATCTTGGATTCATTAAAAGCAAACATTTCAGTATGATTTTTCCCAAAGGTAATCCATGTTCTATGTTGTTAATGTGTGTACGTAACTTTTCTGACTCTTATACTTCTTATCCTATTTTCTCTTCTATTTGTTTTGTTTTTGAAGAATGGCTCCTTTTTTTTTTTTTTTTTTAATGTTCTAAATGACCAAAACACTTCATTGGTTTTTACCCTTCTGCCTAAAGCTTTGATATCCCTGCTTGATGTTCTGTGAATTCACTGTTTAATCTCTTAAGTAAAATAATAAACAGTCCTGGTGACATACAATCTATTGATTTAGAGGAAAGGCCCTGAAAAAGTATTGGAAACTAACTTTAGATGTACTCTTAGCTATCATTTCGCATCGTGGGCTTCATGGGAAGAACATGTTGCATTTATTTTGTCTTTATTAAAAGACTACTAGCCACAAGTTACTCTGATTGTAGTAACTGTTTTATCAACCTGCTTTGATCTTCTTTTAAAAATTAAATTTACATTCACAATTCAAAACAGTAAGCTGTCTTTCAGAACTAATTTTTGAAGGATAAAAATATATGAAGGAAAAACATGGCCTGTGTAGGTTGCATTCCCTACACAGGACTTAACTAGTTGTATCACCTCAAGAGATTTTAGAGTTTGTGATCAAGGTCTGTATATTACCCCAAATTTTATTAAGAATTGTTTTCTAATTGGTTATAACATTTTTCAATTAATAATTTCAAAACAAATTGTTAATACAAACTGTATAAAATGAACATAATTTTCTTCACTTGTATTTTTGTTATTGAGCAAGTTTATCAAAATAAATTGTCTACTAAAGAAACTAAAAAGGCTTCTATTGCTTTGAAATAAGCTTTGATTTTAAGATTTTACTTCAGAAGTTGAATTCTTACAGAGGTTTTACCTATTCACACAGTGACAGTGCCGTGCCTCTTTGTTTTGTTTTAGCATCGGGCAGGAGGAAGGTCTCCGTCTCTTTTTACACTCCTGCTCCCAGCTCCTTCCTTGGCAAGAGATGCCATTATTCTAGAGTGTAGATGAGACCATATTTACCAATAAGAAGAGTCACTCAGCAGTAAAAAAAAAAAAAAAAAAAAAACACACACATATACACATGTATGTGGCTTTCTCTTCTGCATCATATTTTTATGGACTGGGAGAGATCTACTGAGCCAAGGCCCTCAAAGCCAGCCATCTTGTGTTTCTTCCTCACACATAGACCTAAGCCATTCATCTTTGCTTCTGTTTCTACTTCACTGCAGGCCAAAGGATCTTAACTTCTAAGATTTTTAGATTGGGGTTGAAGGAGAGTACATAGTCTCTAGACTCAACCATGTGCTCCATCACAGCTTTACTGCACCTTTCTCGAGGGGTCTTGGGATTAGCCCAGCTGAGTAATAGCTAATAATCAAATAAAGCACTGCATTTACTCTTTGCTGCTGTTTCTCCTTTATATGGCCTTTACAGGAGACTCATGGGGAGTATGAAGATAAAGACAAGATGGGATTTGGACATCCTTGAGTTCTGGATCATGAAGGCATCTTATCTTCTTAGGGTGGCCAGTCATCCCCATTTGCCTGAGACTGAGGGGTTCCCTGGGACATGAGACTTTCAGGCCTATAACTGGGAAAGTTCCATGCAAAAGGGATGAGCTGATCACCCTATCTTTATACCATCCAAATCTATCCTGATGTATAACACATGAGAGGTATTTGAAGAGTTCCGTAAATATTAATCGATAGATCAATTGGAAATTGTAATAGTAGACTTCCACTGAACTTATAAGACAGCGGGAGAAAACACTTTTCCTTCTTTTTGGTAATAATTTAGGAAAAAACAGACTGGCTTTAAAAACAGTAACATGAAGGCACCTGACTGGCTAAGTCGGTAAAGCATACAATTCTTGATCTCAAGGTTGTGAGTTCAAGCCCCATGTTGGGCATAGAGCCTCCTTAAAAAACACAGCAACAAAAACCATAATAACATGAGTCCAAAAACACATTTTGACTTAGTCTTGCACTAACTCTGTTCTAACCACTGTATGAGAAGATTTTAGGAAAAATACCAAGACTAAAGGACTGGGTTCCTCTTATGCAAAGTCAACTCTTCTGGGTCACAGTTACCCAGCAACAAAGTAAAAGTAGGTATTTATAAATGGAATCAAAGATAGAAAGCATAATGCTGTATTACTTTTTTTTAGAGTTTTGGTTCTTTTCCCAGGAGGAGAAAACAATGGGATGGCATTTTCAAGCACATTCAAGTTTTCTACAATTCAGTCCCAGTTCCACTCACAGACTTATGACCACCCAAGATTAAATTTCAAGAAGAGATTTCTCATGAGACTCATAAGATTGTAGAGCTGGATGAAATCTAAGAGAGCATATCCAGTGTTAACTTGTTCGAGATGAAAATGAAGGTCAAGGCCTCAGAAAAGTATACCGACTTTCCCAAAGTCACAGAGCCAAACCAGCAGAGCCCTCAACCCAGGAGAAAAGGCCTTTGACAAATAGTCATTGGGCAGTTGACCTAGGACAGCTGTTCTGGTCTACAGCCGTCTGAACCAGTCTTCCTTCAACTTCGATCTACTTCGGTCCACCCGAATAACTTCTGCCAAAAGAATCTTAACACGAAAGCATATCGTTTCTTTTGAGTTCCTGTCATTCCTAATCTGCAGAATGCAGTCCCATCTTCGTTAACATAGCTTCATGATCTGGCTTTCGGGTTTGTTTTTTCCCCACCACTGTATCTTTTTTTTTTTTTTTTTTTTTTGTAGTTTTATGGTTTTAACACAAATACAGTGTGCACATAAGCTGCTTGTCCATTCATTTTCTTCGCTGGCGCAGCCTGGCATTAGGATTGGTGACTCTAATGGACAGTTGGGCTGCTCTTTCCACAGTGGCTTTGTGGTTCTAGGAGGAGACAGTCTTACCACTGTATCTTTTCATCCTACGCGGACAAGCCAGCTATTCTCCATTCTTTCACTACACCTGCTCTTTGTCTTAGTTGTGGCTGCACTACCTCCTTCTCACAGTTTTCCCTAATACCTCTCATATTTGCAACATATTTAAGTTTTTTGTGCTTTCTCTCTTTGTTTATACCTCTGTACAAGAACTTATTTGGGGCAAGTAGAGTGCCTGGATTCAAATCCTGCTTCCAAAATTCTAGCTGTGTGACCCTTGATAAATCACTTAGCCTCTGTGAGCCTTGGTTTTTTTTCACCTATAGAATGGGGCTAATGTCGTAGGGTTACTGTCGGTTCAAATGAGAAAACAAGGAGAGCACCGGGCACATAGTAAGCGTTCAAATGTTAATTGCTGCTGTTCTTATTTATAAATACTTGATCACTGGATTACAAACTCTTGAATGCAAGGAATGTGGCTTTCTCATTTTCCTTAGAGACCTGGCACAGTGATTTACATATGAACTGAATTATAATTAAATTTGGGGCTAGGTTACAAAGAAAAATTATGAAACTGTATTTGAAAGACCTAATCTCCTGTCTGCCAGGATCATTTCAGTGAAATCCTTCGTAAAAGCAGAGGCTTTCCTAGATCAGCCTTTCATAAGTAAGTGTGGTTATTTTATTGGTAAGTATTTGACCGTGTAATACGCCAGTTTCTTTAGGATGTAAGACCTAAGACCATTACTACTCAAGACCCTTTGTGGACTCAAGACCCTTTACTACTGAATTCACAGTGCTCTCATGTGGACACTAATGCAAAAAGGACCAGGATGATGCAAGCACCCTGTTGATCCTGAGATAACTCTCTGGAGGCTTCTTTCAAGCTTTTGGGTCTCAGCTATCTAGAAGCCACAGATTTGGTATGTTTCACAAAGACTTGGTTCTGCCAAGATGGTTTTAATTATTTCTGCTAAAAGGAATAGACTCAAGGATTTGATCTCACTTTAAATGTAGTTGTCCCCAACTGGCCATTTTATGGCCTTTTAGTAAATACTGCCATTGTATTTGGTCATCATTAAATCAATCTCTATTATCTGTCAAGGCAAGTCACTAAAATAAATGCGGTCTGGCACTATTTTCATGTTGTTTAAATATTTAATTTACTTGCCTTAGACAATTCAAGTATTAAATAAAAAATTTTAAGTTTATTTATTTTGAGAGAAAGAGAGACTGGGGGAGGGGCAGAGAGAAGGGAAGAGAGAGAGAATCCCAAACAGGCTCCACACTGTCAGCGAGGACCCCAACATGGGGCTCAAACTCAAGAACCCTAAGATCATGACCTGAGTCAAAACCAAGGGTCATGCAGGCACCCTTATTAAATAAATTTTTTTTAAAACCTCATTCTTTTACATCGCTTCAATCTCTGTGGCAAAATGCAAATGCAGTTGAAGAACCAATCAGAGAAAATTCTTTCTATTATGATAAATTGATGATAAATTGTTCTTGAGGAGAAAATAATCCATCCACTTATCTAAGAAAGCTTTTGACTACCTCATATTTTACTAATGTCATTAGTAGCAAAGTGAACTCGTATTGTGGTGTCACTCCCACTCATGCCACTCTAGCATTTCACCTCATTTTTACATCATCAGAAACATTTTCTTGTCTGAAGTGCTGTTGTGGAGACGAAAGTTACCATAACCCTAAACTGGGGCAAAGGATTTTTTTTTTTTTTGTACAGTAATACATTTGTAGAATTAAAAAAAAAAAAAACTGTAAGAGATTAAAAGTCCCTCCTCAACCCACCTTCCAGAGATTATCACTGTTAACAGTTTATTAGGTATTCCTGCAGATATTTTGCTATAGTTACAATATATGTATATCATGTGTGTCTATACGCGTGTTGTATACATGTGTGTCATGGGTATGTCCTGTTCAGTTGTTTTAACAAAAACAAGATCATATTATACATACCTGTCACTACTTTTTTTAACTTATGGTGGACATCTTTGTTCAGTAAATATAAATCTTATGCATTTTTAGTGGCTGTATTGTGTGTGTGTGTGTGTGTGTGTGTGTGTGTGTGTGTGTGTGTGTGTGTTGATTTACTTCCTCCCTTTTTGATGTTCATTGTTGTTTCCAAGTTTTTTGCTATTACAAATAATGCTGCTATGAACTCAGGTCTTAGGTAACAGAAACTTCCCAAATATCATGATAACTAACATTCTAACTGAAGCATATCAACTACTGTATTAAGGCAGTTCATAAATTTTTAAATATTGTGTTTAAGAGATAATGGCATTCAATTAAGAGTTTGGAGAAAGAAACTAACATTAAATTCATGCTATTTTTTTAAGTTTATTTATTTAGTTTTGAGAAAGCACAAGTGGGGTAGGGGCAGAGAGAAAGGAAAAGAGACTCCCAAGCAGGCTGCACACTGTTGGTATGGAGCCTGATGTGGGACTTGAACCCACAACCTGTACGATCATGGCCTGAGCCAAAGTCATATGCTTAACCAACTAAGCCACCCAGGTACTCCCATGCTATGTGTTTTTCCATATGTCCTCTTAATCATCCTTCTAAGGTAAAGTAGAAGTGGTATTTTATAGACCAGAAAACCATGGATCAATTTACCCAAGGTGAACAATTTATCCAAGGTTCAGTAACTAGTTACTATTGAATCTGGGTTTCAAACCTAGGTTCTCTGACTTCAAATCGAGGACTACCTCTGCTGTCCTGGCTAGTGTAAGGGAAATAAAAATAGCTTGTCCCAGTTGCATGATTTCTTGGCTCAGACATGAACAGCTGAATCTATGGTTTGCTTCTTCTGGATGAGGAATGCAAACAACCATAAAAGGTAGTCCTGCTTAGAAACAACCTATAAATGTTATATGTTTTGTTGAGGGGAAAAGTATGTAAGTTATTATAAAGTTGTGTTTAATCTTCCATCATTCCCCTCTCATTGTCAGACTTTCTGCAATCTTGCTACGTGGTAACTTCACTGATTGGTGAACTAGATGACGTCACCCCTTGATTTTACTGTTTCCCTTTTGGGAATTGTGTACCCAGGAAAATTTTCCCACACAGGCTATGTCTTGTCCCCTCTGTAGCACTTAAAAGAACACCAATTAACTAGATCCCTGCTACCTTGTTGATAGGAAATCTACTGGCTATTGGTTTACCCTCGGGTCATTCACGGGTTCATGACCCAAATATTAAGAAGTCCCCTCTAACTCGCTGGGATGAGCACTAGGTGTTGTATGTAAGTGATGAACCATGGGAATGTACCCCCAAAATCAAGAGCACACAGTACACACTGTATGCTGACCAATTTGACAATAAATTATATTTAAAAAAAAATTTTTAACTTAAATTTTTAAGAAAAGAAGCCCCCTCTAGTCATTTGTCATCTTTCTACACTTATTACTAGTGAGACATCAACTATTCCAGCCTGAATGGTGCAGTAGTTCGTGTCCATCCCACACTCGGGCCATGGCGAAGTTTGGTGAGCTGGGAAGACTTTCTCCCTGGACTGAGGATGCATTTCCTCTTAGACCTTGGCATCTCAAAGTGTTGCTACCAAACAGTAGGTCTCTAACTCCCTCTGATTTTCAGATACCTGATTTCTTGACCTCTGTCTCTGTCAGTAACAATGACCTTTCAGTATTGGGTTTTGCTTCTTGTAAAATGTTGAAAAATCTATGTATCCTGGAGCAATGGGAATGGTGAGGGTATTAAACTACATGTCTTGGGCCTTCATGTCTTCCAAAATGGTGTCTCAAAGCTAGCCAGCCCCTTCTACCCAGGATTTCCAGTAGGGTGGGCACAAGGACCCTCACCTCTTGTTCACAGACTAGCTATTGGTTGGTTGCTTTCGGCCTTTTCTGACTTCCTTACCTCTCTCTGATCTCCCTCCTCTCCTGCTTTGTTGGGTGTCAACGAAATGCCCTTCCAAATGCCACACTACTCTCAACCCATGACTACTCTGCCCACAGTAACGGGTAGGTAAACAATGTCGATTTTGGAGGGATTTGTTGTTTCCCATCTGGCCTAAAGGAGCCACTAGTAGTGTCAACATTGGAAGAGGTACTCTGCTGTATGATGGTTACCACAAGTAGCACATGCTCTAAATTATAAAATCAAAGGTTCATAAAGTGAAGATAGTGATTTGAGAAATTACTTAGATGAACTAAGTAGAGATCTCCTAGCCTTTTACAAGCTGGTAGACGTTGGGTACATCACTTCTCTCTTGACTTCCATAAAAGGAGTTGAGTTGAAGAGGTCCCCAACTATGGGTCAAGGGCTGGTTACATCACAATCACCTGGGACCATTGTTAAAGATTCCTGTTCCCACACTCTACCACAGTTCTGTACCAGTCTCCCAAATGCGAATGTATGTATGTTTTCTTAGCAAACAACCCATGGGCACCTGGGTTTGGGAACCACTGCAGTGGATGATATCTTATGACACTGAGAGGTCACTGAGCCCGGAGCTGTATTAGCCAGGTTTGGATGAGGACAGACCTGGTAGGGGTGAAGGAATGCCAGGCCTCTCTCAGGGTGTGTGCTGGGGAGACCCCAGAGAATCTGAGGAGTAGAGACAGTTACCACCTTTCACGCCTGACCTAGCGCCTCGCAGGCTCTCTGCTATCTGTCTTCAGTTCCTACCACAGGATGTAACCTGGCTCTGTACTGGTCTAAACTAGAAATAGAAAAGAAGTCCAAACCCTGCTTCCAGGCTTTTGTAAAGGTGGAGAAAAGCAGAGTGCCTGGGGAGAGGTTGTTATCAACGACAAAGTGGTAATGTCCTCCCTGGGGTGAGGGCAGGTTTTTTGGTTTTTGGTTGTTGGGTTTTTTTTCCCCCCTGTCCCTGCCTCAGGCTAAAGTGGTGCAGTCTGTTACCTTGGAGACCAGCTAACACTTCCCGGCAGGGCGAGCTTCGCTGTGGAGTCGCTTGGAGGAGCTTAGAGGAAGTGGGAGCCAGGAAAAGCAGAGACCTCTCCTCTCCCAGAGATGGAGAAATAAATGAAGAAATGCAGGTGAGGGTGAGTGTCACAGGGTTGGCAGGGTGGCAAGAGAGGGTGAGGCACATTCAGACGCTAAGCTCAGAACCGAGTGAGAAACCTTTAGGGAGCCTGGGCCCTTAGGCCTCCGCTCCCTGCAAACCAGGCACTGTTCCAGGTGCTGGAGGTGCAACAGTGGACAAGGAAGGAGTCAGGCTGCTTGGGAGAAGGACGGTGACAACTTGGTATGAGGCAGCCCCAGGCGGGTGGCAACGGGAGGAAATGATTTCCTTCCTGGGGCCTGGAAGGCAGCAAATGGGGTTCAGGAAAGACTTGCTGGGTTTCTTGTCAAAAAGGGCAAAGGGCGTTTCTAGAAGTAGATCCAACTGGAGCTAAGAAGGGTATGCAACAGCAAGGTGTATGTAAGTAGGGGTTGCCAGAGGCCATAGAAGGGTAAGAGATGATGTGGAGAGGTAAGAACAGGTCCTGAGGGAAAGTAAACCTTGCAAAGAAGGTTCAGCTTGATTATCCACAGGCGCCATGGCAGTTTCTAAACAGGTGAACAACTGCACGTCGGAAAAATCATTGTCAGTAGAATGTAAAATGCATTGGATGGGGGCAAGACTTCAGTTATTTGGCCATTCAAAATACAAACCCTGGGGATGGTTTCTTCTGGATGTTTAGGAGAGTCCAGCTATTAGCAAACCGGGAAGTTAGGGGGAGCTTTTCTTTTATCCACTCACCAGAGCTATCTCCTTTTGCCCACAACGCCATCTTTTTTTTTTTTTTTTTTTTTTAACGTTTATTTTTGGGACAGAGAGAGACAGAGCATGAACGGGGGAGGGGCAGAGAGAGAGGGAGACACAGAATCGGAAACAGGCTCCAGGCTCTGAGCCATCAGCCCAGAGCCCGACGCGGGGCTCGAACTCACGGACCGCGAGATGGTGATCCCAGCCGAAGTCGGACGCTTAACCGACTGAGCCACCCAGGCGCCCCACAACGCCATCTTCTAAGGGCCAGCTTCCATATTCTCTTCCCCACCTGAGCCTGGTCCCCCAGGGTAATGTGACCCACCTTTGTCTGAACTCTGGACCTGCCCTGAGTGCATTTAGTCAAATGTTTTTTTTTTGAGCAGCTACTATGTTCTAGGCACTAATTAGGTGAAAGTCTAATAGAAATGAACGTAACTAAGTCCCTGCCCTCGTGGATCTTTTAGTGGGTTGATGGGCGGGGGCAAACAGTAATAAGCAAATTTGGAGCTTGTCAGATTATAAAACAAAACAGGCTCTGGAGAAAACAAGGCAGGGTGGAGGGGGTACTCTTTGAGATGGGCTAATCAAAAGAGCCGTCTCTAACTGGGTTTCATTTGAGCAAAGACCTGAGGGTAAGGGCTGTCTGTGTCCAGTTCTCTCTGCCTCCCCAGTACCAGCTCTTTCTGGCATCCCCGCAAACACCCTAAAAACATTCGTGGAATGAATGATCACTTTATGCTGAAGTGCTTGAAGAAGGAGTATGTTATTCTGATGCTGTTCTACATTTCTATAGTACTCTGTATTTACAAAGCTCTCTGATATTCTCAATTTCCTTTGACCCCTTGACAATTGAGTTGAAGCAGGCCAAGCAGTTAACAGTAACCCCATTCCATTCAGCAGATTGAAGAAACCCAAGTTCTGGTGCTTTCTGAAACACCACACCCTCCTCCATCAGTGACCACATCGATCGCCCTAGAATCCCATCCTCAAGTAGGCCTCTGAGTTCATGATTGTTAATCATTCACTGAAAAGAAGGAACCGGAGCACTGTGGGGCGTCCAGTGTTCGCAAGGCATTTCTATTTCAACAGTCCCTGCCACTGGTCTCTCAGCCAGGCGTACTGAAGGAAAGCCAGTTGTTTTTTAAACATTTTTTAGCATTAACACTGCCACATTATCTTGGTGCTTCCCAGATGACAAAGCATCCTCTCAATAAAAGATTAAAAACCCCAGAGAGAAAAGCAAGTTGCCGAACCATCATTAGGCTATTTTGTTTAATGATTTCATAAGAACACACGCTTTTATTTTTCAAGCTGCAACTCCATTTGGAGTTTCTCACTTGCTGTGCCTTGGCCAATGTTTTTTTGGTTGCAAGTAACAGACACCTAAAGGAGCTAGCTTCAGCAGAAATATCGGGAATTATAAGGAACGGGGTTTTTCATGGAAGCCAAGAGCAGAAGGGGAAGGCAGCTGTCACAGGTGCCTGGGATTACCATTTAGAAGTTCCAGAACCAAGGCAGTTTCTTGACCTCCTCCTCTCCCTTCACCTCCCCTCCCCCAAATATTTATTGCTAGCCAGTCCCCACTCTCATGTAACTTACAGTCTAATGGGAGAGAGACACCACAATTTTAAAAAATCACACCAATGGATGTATCGTTCTAAATTAAAAATAAAGTATTCCAAAAGAAAGCACAGATCTATGAAAGTTTAGATAACACAGAGAAACTGGAAATAAAGTGGGAAGGTGAAGACTTCCCAGAGGAATTGACACTTATGCTGCAATACCAAGAATGAGTGGGGGAGGTGAGGAGGAGGTAGAATGCTCCAGAGCAAAGACAGCACCTGAAAAGGCCCTGGGGTTAAAGGAAATGTATACCATTCTAGGAACTGAAGGGAGGAGTTGTGGAGCACAGAAGGGGGGCAGGGAGCAGGAATAAAGTGGGAAAGCTGGAGAGGTACAGGTGGGCAGCAGCCAGATCATGCAAGACTTCAAATGCCATCTTGAGGACCTTCACCCTAGAAATGAAGGGAAGCCTTAGGGAGAAGAGGGCGTATGACATTCGATTTGTGTTTTTAAAAGCTCACTCTGACTGCAGTGAGAACAGACAGGATGGGGGTCTGGAGGGGGCATCTGAGGGGATTTAGGGAGGCCAGTGAGGGTCTACTGCAGTTGTCTGTGGCAGAGATGACAGTGACCTGGATACCGAATGTCACTGGAGACAGATAAGTGGAGAGATTTGAGAGAAGGAAAGTTAACAAGATTAGGTGATGGATTGGATATGGGGAATGAGGTGTCAGGAGTAATTCCTAGGTTTCTGACCCATGTGAATAGACGGAGAGTGGCTGTGTTCTCTCAGCTGGAGAACAATGAAAAGACAATTGGTCTGTAGGGAATAAGTGAATTCAGTCTTGGACACGTTGAGTTTGAGGTACTTCAGGAGGAAATATCCAGTGTCAATGAATACACGGGTCTGCAGTCAGAGTGGGAGGTCTGGATTTTTGACATATATTTTGGGAGTCATTGATGTATGTAGGTGGTAGTTGAAGCCATGGGCAAGGAAGGGTAAGACCACCTAGGAAAAGCAGATAGAGAAGGGAAGAGTGTACAATTTAGCCTCAAGGAACACCGACCTAAACCACTTTAACTGCTCAGGTAGAGGAGAGCGAGCCTGGAAGGGAGACCAGGAAGGAGCCGGCAGAGAAGGAAGAAGGCAGGAGAAAATAGCCCTGGGGAAACCAAGGCGGGGATGACCACTCACTACTCTTGATCTGAAGACAGGCTTTTCCTGCTTCTAAATGTACATGGTGGCCCCATAGCTCGTAATTCCGAATTCCCAGGGAGGATCTGATGGATCCATCTTGTTCCTGTCCACTGCTGACTTGCTGATCAGCTGTGAGGAGAAGGCTGCAGGGTCACCTCTTTGAGTGTGGATGGAGTTCGCAAAGGAAAGAACTCAGTCTCATCTCAGTATTTGCCCCTCATCTCTCTCTTCTTAAAGTCCTTATGGTCACTCATTGCCCTCTCCACCCAGTTCAGCCCTCACCATGCTCTTTACATGGCCACTGAGGACCTTAGCTATCCAAAAATAGATCCCTTGCCTGATTAGTCTCCATCATATCATCCTGTTCACATCCTTCCTAGCACTTGCCACAATTCCTGTATACTCTAATTTAAAAAAAAAAATCTTAATGTTTATTTTTGAGAGACAGAGACAGAGCGTGAGCAGGGGAGAGGCAGAGAGAGAGGGAGACACAGAATCTGAAACAGGTTCCAGGTTCCGAGATGTCAGCACAGAGCCTGACGTGGAGCTTGAATTCACGAATCGCGAGATCATAACCTAAGCCAAGTCAGAAGCTTAACTGACTGAGCCACCCAGGTGCCCCGTCTATATTTAATTTTTTAACATCTGTCTCCCCCTCTAGAATGTAAGCTCTCTGAGGCAAAGACAGATATCTACTCAGTGGTTCTCAACTGGGGACAACTGTGCTCCTCCAGGAGACGTTAGGCCATGCCTAGAGACTTTTTTTTTTTTTAAGTTTATTTACTTTTTGAGAGACAGCATGAGCAGGGTAGGAACAGAGGTGGGGGTGGGGGTTGGGAAAAGAGGATCCAAAGCAGGCTCCGCACTGAGAGCGGACAGCCCAGATGCAGGGCTGAAACTCATGAACTGTGAAATCATGACCTGAGCCAAAGTTGGATGCTCAACCACTGAGCCACTCAGGCACCCCTTGGGACATTTTTTTTTAAGTTTTATTTATTGAAGTAATCTCTACACCCAACATGGGGCTCGAACTCATGACCCTGAGATCAAGAGTCACATGCCCCTCCAACAGAGTCAGCCAGGTGCTCCATAGAGACATTTTGGTTGTCACAATTCGGGAGGCAAGAATGCTTTTGGCATCTAGTGGGTCGAGGCTTAGCAGCATCCCACAGCCTCACAACCAAGAATGACCCTGTCCAAAATGTCAACAGTGCTAAAGTTGAGAAGCCGCTGTTACCTTGTTCACCATATCCTCAGCACCTAGCACACAAAGCCTGATACCTAGGAGGTGTTCAATAAGCACTTATTAAATGGATGAATGACAGGAGAATTGAGTTGACTATAGACACCCCAAGGCTGT
Organism: Felis catus; assembly: GCF_018350175.1. NCBI lineage: Eukaryota > Metazoa > Chordata > Mammalia > Carnivora > Felidae > Felis > Felis catus. Next base: position 23,941,144 of record NC_058383.1, on the reverse strand, counting down.
TATCTCTATGCTGCATTTATCTTTCTCTTTTCTGGTATTCTGTTTTCTCTCTAGGAAAATAAGTGTTGGGTGTTTTTATAATGGCTACAGATACTAGTCATGTCTTCCATGGTCAAGATGATAAGTTTCTGGAAAACCACTGGTAAGGATCTTTGATTTTTTCAAATGAAAACAATAATAACAACATTTTGTTCAAGACAGTCGATGGGGGAATACTTGTCTTGAAGCAAGACTGGATAAATGGTCATGGCATCATCTTATGCCCAAGGGCTTCAGTTTTCTCACTACCAGAACCATAGAATAAAATGTCTTATGAACCTGGAGCCCACCTCTTATCAGGACTCTGCAGGAACCCTTCCCATTTACCATAGGGAAATAAAAATGTCTCTGGAGAACCTGACAATGTGGAGTCAATGTCTAGTGCTGGGACATTGATCAATCGCTCACTGTGTGTTTTGTAGTGTAAGGAGAAACAATGACAGAGATTCAAAGAAGCACTTGGACCAGAAGGATATCCATGGACTCAGCCAAAATCCAGACAATGGACTACTGGTTACACATGTTAACCAGACACAGGATTTACTGGTAAAAACCATAGTCCTTTAAGTGAGTCACAGTGCTTACAAGTCATAGTCAGGGAATGCAGAATGTGTTATTTCTTTCTTCACATATGATCTTGGGGTTAAAAAGATTAGTTAAGCATTCATCTCTAATCCTCTGCCTTTATTTATTTGTTTATTTATTTATTTATTTATTTATTTATTTATGAGAGTGCAAGTGGGGGGAGGGAGGGGTAAAGGAAAGGGGGAGAGAGAGAGGGAGAGAGAGAGAGAGAAAGAGATAGAGATTCTCAAGCAGGCTCCACACCCAGCATGGAGCCCAATGCAGGGCTCGATCCTGCAACCCTGAGATCATGATCTGAACCGAAAGCAAGAGACAGATGCTTAACCATCTAACCCATCCTCTGCCTTTAGAAATGACAGGCATATCTATGCTTTTATGCAAATTCTATAGCCTTTTTGGCCATATCATTAAATATTCAGGAGTATATGAAGATTGTCTATATTATCAAAGCCTGAAGACTAAGGAATGTAATTCTAAAATTCCCCTTTCTAAGATTTGTCTTTCTGTGAGGATTCCCTAAAACCTAGGTCCAAAAATCCATTTCAGAAGTGCTATCAGAGCAAGAGCATTATGGCAGGAGAATTAACTTCTAGAATAACCAGAACTGTGGTTTTAGACTGACTTTTAAGTTTTAGTTCATGTCAATGAACTATTTTCCCACAATGGTGGCTAGAGTGTCTAGAACTCAGAATTCACTCTACTACAGAAACTATTGTGATCAGGAGTTGTTAGGTACAAGCCTGGCCTATAATCATCGACCTCATCTACACAAGAGTTTAAAGATGATACCTTTGAAACGATAATCAGTCCAAAAACAATACAGTTTTAAGGCTGGCAATTAAACAATCAGGAAAATGGTCCTATTTTACTTTTCTCAAGTATTGTCACTAATAGGAAAGCAATTTTAATGAAAAGAATATGAGGAAATGTCAGTAGAGTCTTGAGATTCTGGGGGATTCTTTCAATGACTTCAGATGTTGATAATATGGGTCTTTGCTTCATCTAATTTCATGTCAAATACATGACTTCCCAGGTGTACAAGGGCCACTCATACAATTATCAGCCACAGCTGGGACCTCCTATACCTCACAAATGAATAGCAGTGGGAAAGATGGAAAGGATCACCCCAACGTAAAGAGCTTACAACTCTCTGTGTAAAGCACATACCTTATTAATACGATCAGTATGCCCTACCATCAAAATCTATAATGTCTATGTGTTAATGGTGGACCTTCAAATATTAATGATACAAAATCCATGCCCCAAAATATGATATTTTATTTCAAATTCAAGTGAAATAGAAGAAAGGTAAATTCTCAATCCACCATGCACGGAGTCCTCAACCAGGGAGTCAAGTTGAGTCCTGAAAGATGAAGAGAGTGACATCTAGTGTTCATACTATGTAAAGCAGGGTTTCCCTAAATGTGAGATGGAGGGGACCATGATTTTAGTTGATGCTGTTCAAGAGCAGGACTTAATTAGCATAAAATCACACGAGAAATTTACCTTTTGATCAGTTCTCCCTCAATCCTTTATTAGAATAGTCACAGTTTGGAGCTAACTTGAGCTTGGGTTTGCATCTCAGCTGTGCCACATACCAGCTTGTGTGACTTTGGGAAAACTATTTAAATTCTCTGTGCCTCAGTTTTCTTTCTTTTTAATTTTTTAAAAAAATGTTTAATGTTTACTTATTTTTGAGAGAGAGAGATAGAGCGTGAGCAGGGGAGGGGCAGAGAGAGAGGGAGACACAGAATCTGAAGCAGGCTCCAGGCCCTGAGCTGTCAGCAACGAGCTAGACGCGGGGCTTGAACCCAGGAGCCATGAGATCATGACCTGAGTTGAAGTTGGACACTCAACCGACTGAGCCATCCAGGTGCCCCATGTGCCTCAGTTTTCTTGTCAGTAAAATGGGGTAATGACAGTAACACCTTTGTAGAATTAAATGAGTTAATGTGTGAACAGTGCTTGACACATAATAAGTGCTATTCAAGTGTTTGCTCTTAGTGTTGTTCACACTTCTTTAACACTTGCTAATTTCTTTTCTTTCTTTCTTTCTTTTTTTCTTTCTTTCTTTCTTTCTTTCTTTCTTTCTTTCTTTCTTTCTTTCTTTCTTTCTTTCTTTCTTTCTTTCTTTCTTTCTTTCTTTCTTTTGCTAATTTCCTTTAGAAACAGGGCAGTGAGTAGGCTTCAGGCACAGAACTGAGGGCATACAATGCTATCTAGCTGGAATATAATAACATTTCATTTTCATTGAGGGGGGAAATAAGGATCATTGTTCAGATCTGGTTTGGGTTGTTTTTTTTTAAGGTTGTTGTTTTTTAAGTTTTATTTATTTATTTTGAAAGAGAGCATGGGAGGAGCACAAGTGGGCGAGGGGCAGGGAGGGGGAGAGAGAATCCCAAGCAGGCTCCACACTGAGCCCGATGCACAACTATGAAATCATGACTTGAGCCAAAATCAGGAGTCAGACTTTTAACAGACTGAGCCACCCGGGTGCCCCATTGTCGAGATCTGTTAATGCAGCAACATGCACAGCTGGGTGCTGCCGTAGCTTCACATGTCTGTGTCCCAGGTGAGAAAAGAGCCGCACTCACTGGGTCAGCATCACAAAGCAAGTGGATGGAGAACCCCACATACTGCATTCTCTCCTCTCCTGCTCTTCTTTAGACTTTCCTCTTCCTGTGTCTTCCACTCTGCCTAGTGGAGCTCAATCAGCTATCCACAGAATTTTCAACCTCCTGTCCTCCACCTCACCCAGTACAATGAAAGCCCTGACAAATACAACCCAAGCAGCAATAACTTAGGGTTCAAGCAAGTGCCCGGGAGATGGGCGCAGCCATTTTTGAATGTAGATGGGGGTCTTGGTTGGATAAACAGTGTGTAGACCTACTCCCCAGTCATCAGATGCTGCATGGCAGTTTCTGTCATAGTGGGACTGAGCCGGCCTCCCTTATGATGCTGTTCCACACCGAGTGAGTCATGACCAATTCTGGCAACATTTACATCCTAGGTGTATCACACAAACAACAGTGATTGCACTGGAAGCCCGGCCTGAACCAGGCCTTGCACACCTACCCAGCCCCTACTCGTGTCATGTTACACCGACCACAGTGGCCACCTTTCTGCTCTTCAAACACTCTGACTCCTTCCCCACTCCCTGCCTCTGCCCAGAATGCGTGTTCCCTAGCCATGCACAGGGCAGGTTCCTTCTTGACCTCCAGGTGATGGCTCACAGAGGCCTCCTCTGATCCCCACCCCAGCTGAAGTGACCTCCCCATCTCTACTCTACTCACTGTATATCACATTCCCCTGCTCCATTTTCTCACTAGAACTATTCCTTTTTGAAATTATATACATAGATTTCATTTCTTCTCTTCTGTCCCCCTGCCCACTCTAGAATGTAAGCTCCAAGAAGGCAAGAACATTTCTGTCTTGTTCACACTGTAGCCCTACCACCACTGACCACGCCTAGTGCATAGAAGGGCTCAGGAACACCCACCGGGAAGAGGAAGAAATGCCAACCTCCAGGAGAGGCTGATCAAGGCCAAATGGGCTCAGAGCCTCCGGTCAGTTTTCTCTACCTTCTGGTTCCTGGAAAGCATCACCAGTGTTGAATGCTTGCCATGAATAACTTCGGTTCCACCGCCAAGGCCACCACCCAAATCCTGAGCTTAGGACTATGTAACTATGTCACTAGGTATAAGCAAGGGGTAGAGTCCTTTTCATGGCCAGACTCCTACAATAGTGGGGAAATTCTACATTTAAAACTTAACCTGCTGCTCCTGTCTTCTCTGGACTAGACAGGATAAATCCATTCCCTCCCATCAGCCAACAAATGTTTGTTGAGGACCCTTCAGACTGATAGAAGGCAAAATTCATACACCTGGGAAGATACAGAAAATCCAAATGTAGAAATAAGCAAAGACCACCCATATGAGAACAGAGGCAATTTATTTAGAGCTTGCTCTAGCAAGGGAGTCAGCCACCTTCACTTGTGTTTGGCAGAGACTCAAACGCAGGGAGCCGGAAAGCTTTATGGTGAAAAAGGGGAAAGCTCCACGTGTGCCCTGAAGGAAGGTGTTCGCTTAAGGAATTTGGAGGCAGGCATCTCATAGGATTGGTTTTGAGGGCATATTCGGCCTTCTCTGGTGGGTGCTGAGCTGGATGTGAGATAAAAAATAGGAAAGCTGGCAGTCATTGACCAAGTCCTGACCCTTCTGGACCAGTGACTACAATTGTGGTTTGGCTTCATGGACTGGTGGCTACAGAGGTCGTGGGTCGGAGTTGTATTGTCATATATGGTCTAGCCACCGTCTGTCTGTATATTCAGTCTCTCTTGAGGCAGCATGTGGTGAGTGACCCTTGAATTGTCCCCACATAGTGGGGATGAGGTGACGGATGAGAATGGGGATTCCCAAAGCAACTGGCTTAGGACACAGGCCTCCTCATTCCTCAGTTCCCTCGGCAAGGTGAGTTCTCGAACAGACTGCGTTCAGAGTTGGCAACCCTTGGGCATCCGTGTGGAGGGAACCTAGGGCATCCTCAGCCTTGCCCTCTCTCTCCCAGTTTTCTGTTTGACTCTGGCTCTGTCTCACAGAGGCTACAGGGAGATGAGACCCAACCTTCAGCTTGGGAGGACCCGGAAGACTGGCTTTCCACACACAGTTTACAGTTTGAGAGGCTCACCTTGGCTGACCTGATTAGCCAGGGCACCACAGTACTGTAAGTCTGGCTCCACTCCCTTCACCCCCAAGCCTGTAATGACACACCCCGCCCCCGGGCCCGAGAGACCCCTTCATGAGACTTTGCTTCTTCAGGGAGGAGGGCAGCGATGTCATGAGGAAAGTACACTTCTCCACCCAGATGATCCACCAATTTGAATCAAAGCTTTCTGGGTAAGTATGTTTTTCAGTATCTTCTCAAAAACCCCAGAGCTCAAGAATTTCCTCATTTCAGCAGCCTGAAAGTAACTTTGTTCAGATAAAAATCTCTGGGTTCTTGACCGGGCCTCTCCCACTTCCAGCCCTGATTGCATCTTTCCTCAAATGAAGAGACTGGACCGTACCAATTTTTCTCAGCCTTTTAAAACCCATGAGCCCTTTGGACACATGGATGGTTCAGTTGGTTGGGCGTCCAACTCTTGATATCAGCACAGGTTATGATCTCACAGTTCATGAAATGGAGCCCCACATCAGGCTCTGTGCTGAGTGTGGAGCTTGCTTGGAATTCTCTCTCCCTCTTCCTGCCCCTCCCCTGCTTACACTCTCTCCCTCAAAATAAATAGATGAAAAAAAAGGGGGGGGGGTGGAAATCAGTGGAAAGAATGGATTATTTAGTAAACTGTTTTGGATAGTCAACTTATCATTTAGAAAAGAAGAAATGAATTGATGCACCAAAATAAGATGGCAAATGAATATAAAAATTAAAATCACTGAAGTCAAAAAAAAAAAAAAAAGGAAAATATTCAAGTTGACTGTGTGGTCTTAGAAATAGAAGACTTTTCTGTCTATATATGCAAAGTCAGACTCTATTAATAAAAAGACCAGGATTGTATTTTAAAGGTATACAATAGCCTTTGTAAAATACACAAGAAAGGGTAATATTCTATATAATGAAGCCTAACTAATCAATATGAAACAAAACACCAAAATTGAAAAATGGACAAAGAAGATGAATAAATAATTCATAGAAGATGGCATACAAAACACTGAAAGTATATTCTTTTATTTTTATAATAAAAAAATTTTTTTAATGTTTATTTATTTTTGAGAGAGAGAGAGAGAGAGAGAGAGAGCACACAAGTGGGAGAGGGCCAGAGAGAGAGAGGGAGACACAGAATCTGAAGCAGGCTCCAGGCTCCCAGCTGTCAGCACAGAGCCAGACAAGGGGCTCGAACTCATGAGCTATGAGATCATGACCTGAGCCAAAGTCAGACGCTTAACCGACTGAGCCACCCAGGTGCCCCTAAAAGTATATATATTTTAGTGTTCACTCTTTCTAGTAATCAAAGAAATGCAGTATGCATGCTTTTTCTCTCCCTCTCTCAAAATAAATAAATAAACATTTAAAAATAAAATAAAATCCATGGGCCCTTGAGGTGAGCACATAAAACCTTACACCTTCATTTGATATGAAATAGTTAAGAGTGACCACTTTTTCAATGACAGACTGAGTTTATACTTTTGCAAATTGCATGTCAAAACCAGATTTTCATAGTACATGTATACATTCCATCCCTGCTATAGCAATCTATGATCCATGATTACTGTTTGCATAAGGTTTCCTAAAAGGCTATAATAATAACAAATACCCATCATTTATTAACGTGTCAGGAATTCTGCTGAGGGCTACATGTATTATCTTATTTAAACCTCACAACAACTGGAAATATAGTGTCACTCTCAAGTCAATTATCCAAAATTCAGTTGCTAACTGACCAATTTTCCAGATTTATCAAAACATTTTAACTTTTATAACAATGTATATTGGATATGAAGGTTTAAACAGGTTTTTAAAGAATTCTGCAATATTTTGGCTGATTTTCTTTATGTTTATTTATTTATTTGCGAGAGAGGGAGTATGAGTGGGGGAGGGGTGGAGAGAGGGAGCCAGAGAATCCGAAGCAGGCTCTGAGCATCCACACAGAGCCCAATGCGGGGCCCAAAACACATGAACCGTGAGAGTCTTGAGATCATGACCTGAGCTGAAGTCGGAGGCTTCACCGACTGAGCCACACAGGCACCCCTTGGCTGATTGGTTTTAATTGTGAATCGAGCATGTTAAGGAATGTTCAAGCCTCTTCGGTTAATTCAAATAGATTTTCAGGGAATCAATTGGATTTTCAGCAAGTTGACTTCTGGCAAGTTGACTTGGGTAGAGTCCTGGTATTATCATCTTGTTGGAAATGATGAAGCTTAGGTTCAGAGAGGTTACCACACCTGTTGAAGGTCACACAGCTAGTAAACGGCAGAGCAGAATCTCAAGGACCAGCCTGTCCCATTATGAAGTTCATGCTCCAAGCTCTATTTGTACCTTAAAACTCTCCCCGCCACCCGCTGCCCCATGATTTCACATCAAAGGTCTTGCTTGCCCTTCAGTAGGCTCCCAAATCCCACCTGTTCTCAATGAGGGCAACAGTTACATTCAAGTGATGAGTCCTTAACTGGAGCACCTGTTACATGCTGTCTCCATCCAGCCATTGGAATGGTTTGCAATAAGGCACGTTCAAGAAGTTCCCCCAGCTACCTTTTGGAAACTAAGTCTTTTTCTGTTAATCAGTCCCCTGAGAACATGCTGCTGAAATGCCCCCGTTGGGCATTCATGATCCTCTCCAGGTGACTGGGAAGTCCCACCTGAGGAGACACAGATTTGAGAAGAGCAAGCCAGACATTACCCCAAAATCCCATCCACACCTTCTTCCCATGCATGTTAAGTGGCTGTTGCTCACTGATGAAGGTGACCTTGGGTGATGAGTCTTTCTGGTGTTTTCGCAGAGCTATTGAACTCTATCAACAGAGAATCCAGTGGCTCACAGAAAGCAGCAGGAAGGTAAGAAACAAGGATTTCATTCTCCTCCCCCTTTGTCCTAGGTCCATCTGTATTTGTCACAGTCCTTTCAGCTGCAAATGATAGACCTCCAACTTAAACTGGCTTAAACTAAAAAAAGGAATTTCTCGACCTACATAAATGAAAAACCCAAACACAGCTGTATCCATGGGCTCAGATGATGTCATCTCTTTATCACTGAGCTCTGCTTTCCTCTGGGTTTTATTCTTAGGAAGGCTTTCCCCAGCTTGGAAAAGTGGTCACCAGCAGCTCTAGGCTTACATGACACCAGCTGAAGTGACCCTCTGAAAGGGTCCTCACCTTCCTTTCCCACTGTGCCCTCCCAAGTCCTGGAATTGACTCTCTTTGGGCCAATTTAGACCATAGCCAGTTTAGATCACCATAGCCAAGGAGTGAGATGTACTAACAGGTAGATCTGGAACTAGGGGGTGGGGGACGTGCAGGGAGACTGGGTACATACCCCCAAATCTCATAGACTGAGAAAGGGGGATAGATGGTTGCACGTGGAAACCCAGGGTGCTGTTACCAGAACAGAAAATGGATCCTGGGCAGGTGAAAACAACAGATGTTCCCCTAAGCCATTTAATCTCAGACCCACAGTGAAAGTCATGACTAAGGCTGATCATCTGGACATAACTTCTCTGAGAAGTTTGAATAAATGCTTTCCTCAGATCCAAAGGGTTGAAAAGTGATCCTGGGCAAATTAACCTTTGTTTTGCTTTCTTATTTGTGTCCGCCTATTTTCCTCCAGCTGATACATTACTGGCTCACCATTTGCTTCACCTTAGGTAATCCTCAGTTCTTGCTTTAACCCTGGGACAGGCAGATGCTGAAATTCAGGCTCCCTGCTCCCAACCCCCACCCCTACACAAGACCAGTAGGTGACAACATAGTGCTGAGGCTGCCTGTCACAGCTGATTCCCCGGTGTCATCTGTGTCTCGGATCCAGAACCTTCTTCACTCCCTTAGACTGGTCAGTGGATGTACGACTCCAGCTGCGGCATGCCCCCTCTGGTTGCACATGATAACACAGGCAGGAAAAACCCAGAGGGATGAAATCTTCACACACTCCAAAAACATCTGTTCAGGGAATGTTCTGCATACTTACCCACCTCTATTACACCTGTCCTGGCACTTTTGACAAAGGAGGCAGGGATTGCTGGGCCTTTCTTTGCTCAACCCTTTTCTTTCTTTCTTTATTTTTATGTTTATTCATTAAAAACATTTTTTGTTTTACATTTTATTTTGGAGAGAGCGAACGTAGGGGAGGGGCAGAAAGAGAGGGAGACAGAGGATCTGAAGCGGGCTCTATGTTGACAGCCCGGAGCCAGATGTGGGGCTCGAACTCACAAACCACGAGATCATGACCTGAGCCAAAGTCGGACACTTAACCAACTGAGCCACCCAGGTGCCCCTGTTCATTTTTGAGATAAAAAGAGTGAGCAGGGGAGGGGCAGAGAGAGAGAGAAAGAGAGAGAGAGAGAGAGAGAGACAGAGGATCCGAAGTGGCATCTGTGCTGACAGCAGCGAGCATCGTGCTCAAACTCACGAACCGTGAGATCATGACCTGAGCCGAAGTTGGACGCTCAACTGACCAAGCCACCCAGGTGGCCCTGCTGTACCCTTTTCTGTTGGAGCTACAGAGGAACCATGAAACAAGCCCAGATTGGATCCCAGGGAAGCGATCACCCATAAACCAACTCGTGGGCCCTCTGGGTGCTGAGGCAGCCTGGGGTGCCGGACAGGCCATCACTGGGCCCACTTCCCAACTACTGTCAGCAAGGCCATAGGCAAGTGGCCTCACTCCTCTGGGTGTCTGTTTCCATATTTATGGAGGATATTATGGCTTATAAACTAGTGGCATGCTGGCAAATCTGGCCCACGGCCATGCTTTTCTTGGCCCACACAGTTTAAATATTTCCCGAGTTAGTTGCCAAGATTGAAAATCCTGATGTTTCATGTTTATGTCTGTTTTTTAGCCCTCGCTTGAAAAATGGGAATATCTAGCATCACCAGGCTCCAGTCCCCTCTTATGTACTTTTCCAGTTATTTCTATCGGAAAAACGCCTAGAATTCCAATGGCTAAGTGTAAGAGCATGAATGTTTTCAACAACAAATGCTCTAAGGGCAGGTCCTCAAATTTTAAAAGGAATAAAACTGGCCCTTGATTTGAGCTCCTTTCGGCCCCTGAGGATCGGTAATGTCCTGGGAGGCCTCAGACCTCATTTGGGTCCTGAATTCAGCAAATATTGGTTGGAAGACTACTACATATCAGGCACTGGTCCAGGATTAAGGATTAGAAACATGACCAATACGAAGGTCCCACCTTCGTGGAGATTATAGTCCAGTGCGAGAGGACAATGAATAATGTAGCAAATCATATGCAAGGTCAAGTTAGTGATAGTGCTTAAAGAAAAGCAAGCAGGGTAAGGGAATCGAGAGTAGGATAGAAGGAGGGCTGTTTTTCTTTTAAATGTTTATTTATTTTTTGACAGAGGAGGGGAGGAGGAGAGGGACAGAGAGAGGGACAGAGAGAGAAAATCCAAAGCAGCCTCCTCCTTGCCAGCATACAGCCCAACATGGGGCTTGAACTCACAAGCTGTGAGATCATGACCTGAGCTGAACTCAGACATTTAACTGACTGAGCAACCCAGGGGCCCCAAAGGGGGACTATTGAAATAGAAGGGTCAAAGAGGAGGCCTTTGAACAGTCAACTGACCTGAAGGAAATAAGGGCATTCCCATGTAGACACCTAGGCAAGAATGTTCCAGGCAGAGGAAACAGCAAATGCCCAGGCTCTAAGACAAGAACAAGCTTAGCATGTTCTAGAAGCAGCAAGCAGGTCAGGGCAGCAAGCACAGAGTGAACAACATGGAGGAGAAGGGGAGGAGAGGAGGCTCAAATCAGGAATGTCCTTGCAGAGTTCAGATTTTATTCTACAGGTGAGGGTTTTAAGCAGGGGAGTGACATGATCTGACTTAAGTTTCAAAAAAGCCATTGTGCCTGCTTCATAAACTGACCATAGAGAACAAAGGTCAGGTCAGAGTGGTGGTGTCTTAGGCTCAAGCGCTCAGGTGGATGGAACGAGAAATGGTTGGACTCAGGGCGTGGCCTGAAGGTAGAGCCGGCAGGGCTGGTGAATCGCATGGGCTTGGGGCCAGCAGGGTGCGTGTCGAAGGCCGTTCACGAGAGGACCAGGTGTGAGGAGGAAAATCAAGAGGTCTTGGTTTCACCACATGGAGTCTGACAGGCTTGCTGGACACCCAGGCAGAGACGCGAGCAGGCAGTCGGATGCAGAAGTTTGGAACTGCAAGAGCTCTGCCTGCAGATGGGCACTGGATTATCATCAGTGTACCAATGGTATTCAAATCCCTGAGACACGGGAGATCACTTAGCTGCTGAGTGCAGAACTGTGGTTCTTAATGGGAGGCGGGGTGGTTTTGTCCCTCCACCCTCACCCCAGGGGACATTTGGCCTTGTCTGGAGAAATGTTTCATTGTCAAGACTGGGAGGGCAGCTTGCCAGGGAAGCTGCTAAACACCCTACAATGGTCTGGTCAGCTCCCCACAACAGAGGACTGTCCAGCTCAAAATGTTAACAGTTCAGGAGGTGCCTCGGTGGCTCATCTGGTTAAGCATCCAACTCTTGATTTCTGCTCAGGTCATGATCTCACAGTTGGTGGGTTCAAGCCCCACATTGGGCTCTGTGCTGACAGCCCGGGGCCTGCTTGGGATTCTCTGACTCTCTCTCTCTCTCTCTCTCTCTCTCTGCCCCTTCCCCCTTGATCTTTGTCTCTCTCTCTTTCAAAATAAATAAATAAACATTTTTTTAAAAATGTCACTAGTGGGGCGCCTGGGTGGCGCAGTCGGTTAAGCGTCCGACTTCAGCCAGGTCACGATCTCGCGGTCCGTGAGTTTGAGCCCCGCGTCGGGCTCTGGGCTGATGGCTCGGAGCCTGGAGCCTGTTTCCGATTCTGTGTCTCCCTCTCTCTCTGCCCCTCCCCCGTTCATGCTCTGTCTCTCTCTGTCTCAAAAAAAGTAAAATAAAAAAAAAAAAAACGTTGAAAAAAAAAATGTCACTAGTTTGGGGTTTGACAAACCCTGGTGTAGGTAAGGAGGCTAAAGGATGATGGACCCCTAACCCTGTGCTTCTCAAATTTATGGCAGCCAAATCCCTTTTGGTGGTGGTGGGGGCAGGGGGGGGGGGTGTGTGTGTGGATTTTGTTAAAATGCAGACTCTAATTAGGCAAATCTAGGGTGGGACTTGAGATTTTACATCTAACAAGTTCCCAGGACAGTCCCCTAATTTAGACTTTGGGAGGAGAGGGTGGAGGGTAAGAAGGACTGGCCAGCAAGTGGAAGAAGAAACAGGAAAATGTGATGTCCTGAAAGACAAGTGTATTCATTAAGTGCTTCAACTTGTCATGTTCTTGACACAGCCAAATGGTGTCCTGTGCCCCTCAGACTGGAGAAAGTTGAGAACTTACATTAGCCCATTGGGTCTGGTAAGAGTGAGCTCACTGATCACCTTGGCATGGGTGGCTTCAGGGGAGTGAGGAGGTGAGAGCCTAAACTCAGGGGGTGGCAGAGAAATGGGGGGTAAGGAAGCAACTCTAAAATAGGAAGCAGAGAAATGAGGTGGGGTAGCAGGAGGGAGAGGTGGGGTCCTGGAAGGTTTATTTCCTTTTTCAGATGGGCAACAGGACAGCCTATTTGTATGGTGATGGAAATGGTGTGGTGATGGAACAGGAAGTCCAGGAGAAGGGATGGTTATGGTAACAAAGTCCCTATTTGACCAAAGAAGAGCCAGTAATGGAAGCCACAGGGTTGGCCTTGGAGCTTTGGTAGTTGCCATAGATACATTGTAACAGGGGAAGAGCCTAAGTGTGTAGGCAAAGGTGGGCAGGCAGGCAAGGAAAGATTAAAAAATAAAACAGGGGCACCTGGCTGGCTCAGTCAGTGAAGCATGTGACACTTGATCTCAGGGTCAGGAGTTCAAGCCCCACATTGGGTATGGAGATTACTTAAAACAATAAATAATATAAAAAATAACTTAAAACACAAACAAAACAAAACTCTGGTTCATTTTTCTTTTCTCAGTGAAATCGGAGGCAAAAATCACTTGCTGAGGGAGTGTAGAAAGGAAATGTTGGGATGTGAGAGATATAAAACACACCTCTCTGAGAGGAGAAGTTAATCAAGCAGGAAAATTGGGCGTGCAGGAAAGTGAGATTTCAGGCCAAAAGCATCAAATGGAACCCACTGCCCCTAGAGAACTAGCCGTTTTGCATGAATGAAAATCCCGGTTCATGATGGAGCCGTAACAGGATGAAGTCCCGGGCAGAGTCAAACCTCGTTGGCATATAGAATGTGAGAACCGCTAGAAACAGAATTAGAAACTCCTGGAAATACCATGGCAGCCGTGAGTTTGACACATCTACCTTTGATTGGTAGAGTGGGTGAAAAATAAATAAGGATCTAGAGAAATGGAACAAAATCAGCTGATGGAATTAGATATCCGACTTTGTATCTTACAAAGGATGCTTTCCTCTGGTCTCCAAATTGTCTTTAATGGACATGTGTTACTTTATAAGAGTGGACGTGAGGGAAAAAACCCTTGTGAAGAGGAGGCTGCCACAAAATAGGAGCAGATACGGGGTGCCTGGGGGGCTCAGCGGTTGAGCAGCTGACTTCAGCTCAGGTCATGATCTCACAGCTCGTGAGTTTGAGCCCCGCATCGGGCTATGTGCTCACAGCTCGAAGCCTGGATCCTGCTTCAGATTCTGTGTCTCCCTCTCTCTCTGCCCCTAACTCACTCACATTCTGTCTCTGTCTGTCTCAAAAGTAAATAAACATTAAAAAAAAATTTTTTTAAAGAAAGAAATAAGAACAGATACTGCCCAGATCTAAAGTCAGGACATCGAGTCTTGCTTTTTCCTCTGTAAAATGGACCTGCCTTCTGCTGCTTTTTGAGGTCGGGGGGTATGTTCCAATGTCTGCATCATGCAGAGATGCCCGGGAAGAGGCTTCAGAGAAGCACAGAGTTGTGCTGGTTATTTCCACATGCCCTCTTTGGTTTTAGGCATTTGGCCTCATCAAGGGAGCCAGAGTTGGCATCATTGTTGATGTGTCCGCCATTAGCAGTGGCTCTCAAAAAGAGGAGTTCCAAAATGACCTCCTGGTAAGTCTCTCTGGCACAGAGAAGTACCTGGAACCACCCCCATCACCCCCTCCCCGTTGTGAGCTTGCTCCTTGGATTCCCTTATAGCAACTGCAAAGGTTTCTGTGAAACCCAACCATGGAGTCCTTTTCAGTTCCAGTGTGAGCTTCTAATATTCTTACCACAGCAGTCCCTGCTAGCTAGACTTGTCCACAAGAGCCCCCGAGTTCCCTGGAAAGAGGATGGGAAGACTAATCACTTGGACTGACCCCAGCATAGCATAGCCCCAGTCTCCTGGTCTTTTCTGGACCCAAGAGCTATCCCATTTTCTTTGGCATTGTCCATTACAAAGAAGCTAAGAACTCCAGAGTTAGATGACTTGGGCTCAAGTCCCAGCCACATCTGCCACTTGGAGGCTGTGGACCTTCTACCTAATCTCCCTATGCCTAGGTTACCTCATCAGTAAAATACGATGATAACAGTGGCCACCTGACAGGGTTGCCCTGGGATGAAAGGGGTTCACCCAAGTTAAGTGCTCAGTACAAAGTCTGGCATGGAAAATAAAACCTCTGTAGCCTCTGTGAACTAATGTGGAGAGGCTATTTTCTTATCGGAACCCCTAGAATTTTGGAGGCAATAGTCAGTTTGAGGACTCTTAGGGTTCAACATGGACTTGTTGTCCACGCTTGTCCCCCGTTCCTGGTCTCAACGGATGTCAGGAAATAGCGCAGACCCCTTCATGACACGTCCTCGGGGCTGAGTTTCTAAAGATTCCCCAGGTGGGCTGGTCGAATATTAGCCATGGCAGGGGTCATGTTGGTGGCATACAGATGAAACTCTAGCCAGGAAGAAGAGGAGAAGCTATCTTACTGTTGGGGATTCATCAGCGGCAGCTTGAGAGCATCAAACAGGCTGGCCTTGTGCCCATCGCATAGCCACCGTGTTTTGGCGAGAAGCCACTGCCCCCTGACCCCTGTTCCCCCCCTCCCTGGGTGCCACAGTTAAGGGTCCAACCATAGCGCATGCTGAGATGGGTAGCCGAGACGCTCACATCCCCTCCCCCCATAGTCCATGACCCAAGTGTGTGGCCACCCTGAGGAGCTGCTCCGGAAGACGTCAGTCTGCAGTCACTGGGAGTGAGTCAGGACACAGCCTCCCAGGGTGGTGTGCCAATCTGTAGGCTGAGGCCGGTGCCCTGGCTCCACCACGCACACAGGCTGGGATGGGTCACCAGGGGCACTCATCCCACACTTCCTTGCGACTCAGTGGGCAGGAAGCAAATGTCAGCTTGGGGCCACTAAGCAACTCTGTCTCAGCACGGCTCACACCCCAACTGAGAGGGCCCAGCCCCAGCATGAGGAGTGAAGCCAGGCTCCATGTGGCCCACGGCTCCAGGAGCCAATGATGTCCCTTTGTCTGCCAGAGCCTCATTGATGAGCAGCTGAGCCACAAGGAGAAGCTGTATGTCCTGTCCTTCGGCACCAGCACCAGCGCCCTCTGGCCAGACCCCGTGGAAGTCAGCCCCTCCACGTGAGTATCTACCCGACCTTGGCCAGAATGTTTGCTTCTTCATTTTCCTCTCTATGTGGTAGTGTCTTTTGGGAATGAGCACAGTGCAAACCCAAGACCCCAACAGGTCAGTGAGTACAAAGAGTCAACTCACAGAGCGGAAGCGCAGGGACCAGTAGCCTTTGGAAAAGTGGCCAGCGTTGTGAGCAATCCACAAAATGAAAAGACAAGACAACCACAAGGTGCCATTTTTCTCTAGCCAACTAGCAAAGATAGTTTTGTTATTTTTAAGATAATACGTGTTCATTTTTAAAAATTCAAACAGCATGGAGGCGCCTGGGTGGCTCAGTCAGTTGAACGTCCAACTTCGGCTCAGGTCATGATTTCAGTTTGTGGGCTCATGCCCCGCTTCGGGCTCTGCACTGACAGCTCAGAGCCTAGAGCCTGCTTCAGGTTTTGTTGTCTCCCTCTCTCTCTGCCCCTCCCCTGCTTGTGCAGTCTCTCTCTCTCTCTCTCTCTCTCTCTCTCTCAAAAATAAACATTTAAAGAAATTCAAACAGCATGAAAGGATAAATAATAGAGTCTCTCTCACCTCCCAGTAACTGTTTCCTCTACCTACTTCCACGCATACACGCATCAGTGTGCTTATTCAAACAGGAGTGCGTTGCACTGTCTTGCACTTTGACTTTGCACTTAATCTTGCATAGCATTCTCTCTCAGTACACACAGATCTACCTTATTATTTTTAATATTATTTATTTAATGTTATTATTTTTTTATTTATTTTTGAGAGAGATGATGAGAGTGTGTGAACACGTGCGAGCAGGGAAGGGGCAAAGAGAGAGGAAGAGAGAGAATCCCAAGCAGACTCTGCACTCACAGCGTGGAGCCAGACGTGGGGCTTGATCTCACAGACCACGAGATCATGACCTGAGCTGAAATCAGGAGTCGCACGCTTAACCAACTGAGCCATCCAGGATCTCCCAACCTTACTCTTTTTTAATGGCTACATTAGTATACCACTGTAAATGTACTATGATTTAACTAGTCCTTTATTTGGAAGCTTCTAGTTTGGGGTTTTGGAGGGGAGTGTAGAGGGGGAAAAAGGAAGATGTGTAAGAATTTCTACTTACTTATGGCAGTAAATAAAAATGTCTTCTCCATGAAGAGAAAATCCTTGATCACCTACCACATGTTAGGTGCGATGCTAAGCGCTTAGCATGAGCTATCTTACTTAATACTTAGGGCCAGCACTTGGAATAGGATTCTTATCTGCATTTTGCCAATAAAAAAACTGGGACTCATGTTAGGGCATGTGCCCAAAGTGGCAGAGCCAGGATTGGCTGCCAAAGCCCAGAGCAGGTGACCTTGACCATTCCTTCAACTGTCTTCAGCAGAGAGAGGTCAGAGATACCTATCCCTCACTGAACTCTCGTGAACATGAAATGAGGGCACTCAGTGAATGAGAGTGTTTTTTTTGCTGTGGTTCCCACTCCAGTTAGACCCCACCTATGGGATGTTAGATCTGAAAGTCACCATGAGGTCACAGGCAAGAGCTTCTCAACTGCAGTCACTGCTGGATGACCCTGGTGATTTTTGTCACATCTCTGCCACGTGTACTATTTTAAAACATCAATTCTACATGGATTATTGAAGGAAACTATCAGTACCATAATCACAAAGCCCATATCACTTGCCGTAATTAGGATGCAGCCATAACAATAAATACAATGAAAGCAAACAAAACAATGATATTAAATTCTAACTTGAAACCTATCAGCCAGAGAAGGCAGTAGGCCTAGGATTTGCTTTCCCTTTGTTTATTTTTTTTTAAGTTTACTTATTTATTTTGAGGGAGAGAGAGAAAGAGAGGGAATCCCAAGCAGGCTCCACACTGTCAGTGCTTAACCCGATGCAGGGACTTGAACTCACGAACTGTGAGATCCGAAATCAAGAGTTGGATGCTCAACCGACTGAGCCACCCAGGCACCTCTTTCCCTTTGTTTAAAAGGCAGACTCAACACTTAGCACAATGAAAGGCAGGCTTACTAGCTCTGAGCTGAAGTTTTTTATTTTATTTTTGTTTTTCTTATTTTTCTTTCTTTTTTGGTCAAAGAGAAAGAAACGGAAAGAGCAGAACTCTCTCACTGGTACCGTGTGAGGTATTTAATGGAGAAAGCACTGCTTCACATCTTCTTCCCTCTTAGGGCCGGAGTATATCCCAGTCCACATGAGATGCGGCCACACAGCCACGGTGCCTCCTTTTGGAGTGCTCCTGGGGTCAGGGCATTCACTCTGCACTTGGAGTGGGGTTTGTGTGGCAGGATCGAGGAGAAGGAACTTAGCCCAGACCCCCTGATGGGCAGAGTCACTTGAACCTCAGGTCCTAGAGTCAGGCCTGGCTTGATATCCCAGTGTTGCCAGTTGCTTACAGTATCACCTTGGGCAAGTCCTAACTGGGTCTTCTCATCTATAAAATTGGAATGAAGGTATCCACCTCAAGAATTATTATTAGTCTGGAGGCCGCAGTTGGTTAAGCATCCGACTCCTGATCTTGGCTCAGATCATGATCTTACAGTTCATGAGTTCAAGCCGCACATCAGACTCTGCGCTGATGGTGCAGAGCCTGCTTGGGATTCTGTCTCTCTCTCCCCCTCTCTCTGCCCCTCCCCTGCTTGTGTGCTCACTCTGTCTCTCTCTCTCTCTCTTTCAAAAAATAAACAAATAAATAAATAAATAAATAAATAAATAAATAAATAAATGTTAAAAATTTATTTTTATTTATTTTTAATTTTTTTTGTTTATTTATTTTTGAGAGAGAGAAAGACAGAGCGTTAGCAGGGGAGGGGCAGAGAGAGAAGGAGACATGGAATCTGAAGCAGGCTCCAAGCCTTGAGCTGTCAATACAGAGCCCGACGCGGGGCTTGAACCCATGAGCCGTGAGATCATGACCTGAGCTGAAGTCAGATGCTTAACCGACTGAGCCACCCAGGCACCCCTAAACTTAAAAAATTTTAAAAAAGAAAAGAATTATTGTTAGTCTGAAGTGAGCTTGTGTTTGTGCTGAGCCTGGCACCCTGAAAGAGTACTGTGTTTAGGTGTCTGTTGTCTACACAGCCTCCAGGAACTCAAGCTCTGGGTGAAGAAGCTCCAGCCTGATGGGGGCAGCAATCTGCTACAAGCCCTGAGGAAAATCTTCACCCTGAAAGGACTGAATTCTCTGGTGACCATAATGGGCAGCTGGTAGGTCTCCTTTCCTCCGTGGGTAACAGACCACATCAAGGGGGCTGGAGAACCAATCCATTGTTAGAGGAAAGACCGTCAAGCATGACTCTTCACACACGCTTGAGAGAAGGATTTCGTTCACAGGCCATCTGTCCACAGGTGTCAGGGCAGGGGGCAGCCAGGGCAGGCCAGGCCTGCAGTCCACTCCTCCCCACACGTTCCTAAGGTGACCTGGAACACACGTGGTCAGTTCGATTTGGTAGATGTTCCCGTTTTCTCTGGATGGTCCTCAAAGTGATTTGACCTGGGGCACCCCGTTTTCTTCTGTCTTCTCCCCAGCCCAGATCAGCCTTCTGAAATTCTGTCCAACTACATCCAACAGTCCACTGTGGGACGGGACCTCATCACCCACGTCATCACCTACAAATGCAACGATCAGGTGCCCCCTGTAAGTACTGGGATTCTTCAATGTTTCCCTTGGATTGGCCATAGGGAGCTAGCTGGGCCAGCGTTGGGGGCTCCGTGCATGGACAGGGACCTCTCCCAAACTAAGGACCAGAACACAACTCTCCTTGTACCTAATTCTCCCTTTGGGCAGTTGGGAGGCTCAGTCAAGGAGAAGGCTTGTCAGACTACTGGCGTTGCCCTATGGAGAGCTGACCCTGTCTCCCTCCCTACAGGCTGTCCTAAAGAACTTTGCAGAAGCTCTTGGGGGCTACTACCACTGCTATAGCACAGAGACGGAGGTAAGCCCTTCTGTCAACACGCGGTATCCCTCTCCTCCCTCCCTGCCTGGCTCCAAGGCTGTTTCTGGGGAATCTGTACTTGCTTCCCTCCCCCACCACCATGCTCAGTATAATCAGGTTAAGATGAATATGTGGGAATAGCAGGGACAGCATGAAGTCACAGGAGATCCTTTGCTCAGCATGCGCGATGAGTTGATTGTGCACCAGTGTGCCTAGAGGCCTTTTAAAGCCTTGCTGGTAGAATCCCGAATCTCTATCCAGTCGCCAACAACGTGGGCCCCACCCCACCTCTGCTCCCATCAAAGCTGTGAGTCTGAAACAGTTGTCTCAGGTCTTTCTCCAAGTACATCCCTGCTACTGCAGGGTCAACTGTGAGTGAGCCATCAGTTCTGTACCAATCCGTCCGTTGGTGCCACCTGTGTCCACAATGGAGGTAACAATTAGCAAATGTGTATGGAACCATTTGGCGGATTGAAAATCCAACTGTCTGTTCGGCTAACAGGCTGTGTCTTGCCTGTAACCATGAATAGCCATAAGCAAACGAATATTTGCATCTCACAGTGTTCGAGTGTCACCATGTCTAGCATTTAACACCAAGGAGCCAAGGTCAGGCAACATTTTCCTTGGGTAACACCCCTTCTGTTTATGTCATTTCTGTCATTTCCCAGACTCTGTTTGTTGAGGCCATGGACTACAGGGGCTAGGACGGTACAGTAAATGAATGAAACTGGCTGATTTAAGAAATCTTTTATCTTGGGGCGCCTGGCTAGCTCAGTTGGTGGAGCATGTGACTCTTGATCGGAGGGTTGTGAGTTCAAGTCCCATGTTGGATGTAGAGATTACTTAAAAATAAAATCTTGGGGTGCCTGGGTGGCTCAGTCGGTTGAGTGTCTGACTTCGGCTCAGGTCATGATCTCGCGGTCTGTGAGGTCGAGCCCCGCGTCGGGCTCTGTGCTGACAGCTCAGAGCCTGGAGCCTGTTTCAGATTCTGTGTCTCCCTCTCTCTCTGACCCTCCCCTGTTCATGCTCTGTCTCTCTCTGTCTCAAAAATAAATAAACGGTAAAAAAAAATTTAAAAATAATAATAAAAAAAATAAAATCTTAAAAAAAAAATAGAAGGGTGCCTGGGTAGCTCAATCGGTTAAGTGTCCAACTCTTGATTTTGACTCAGGTCATGATCTCACAGTTTGTCAGATCGAGCCCTGTGTCAGGCGCTTGCACTCTCTAAACAAACAAATAAACAAACAAACTTAAAAATAAATTCCTTTATCTTAAAACCTGTAGCCCTCTTGGCTTCTCTGTTGTTTTTCTGCCCTTGAGAGAGATATGGCTGCAACAAATTTCATTGTCTTCTTCTTTTTTTTTTTTAAGTTTATTTATTTTTGAGAGAGGGAGAGAGAGGGAGAGAGAATCCCAAGCTGGCTGCACGCTGTCAGCGCAGAGCTCGATGTGGGGCTTGATCTCAGGCACCGTGAGATCATGACCTGAGCTGAAATCAAGAATAGGAGGCTTAACCAACTAAGCCGCTGAGGCATCCCTGTCTTCTTTTAATATGAGCAAAACAACAATAGAAGGATAACAAAACCCTACAGCTGACTCCGATGGAGTGTGGGGGGCGGGGAGCAGAGAGTGTGTGGGGCTCGGAGGACTAGGCAGCACATGCCCCGTCTAGAGAGGTGCCTCTGCTCAGCCCCAGCTCGCTGTTGCTCTGGAGGAATGTGACCCCAGTGCCGCCAGGTCTTGGGATTTTTCAAGAGCTGGAAATCGGGATTTGTGTGTATGTGTGACTCCTTTACATTTTTTTAAAACTGGAGGTGAAATTCACGTAACATCAAGTGAACCACTTTAAAGTGAACCATTAAGGGTACTTAGGGGGCTCAGTCAGTTGAGTGTTCAACTCTTGATTTTGGCTCAGGTCATGATCTCACAGTTCATGAGTTCGAGCTTCACATCAGGCTCCATGCTGACAGTGCAGAGCTTGCTTGGGATTCTCTCTCCCTGTCTCTCTGCCCTTCTCCCGCTCTCGTTCTCTCTCAAAATAAATAAATAAACTTAAAAAAAAATAAAGTGAACAATTAGTATTTTCACTATGTTGTGCAACCACCAACTTTATCCAGTTCCAAAACATGTCATCCCTCCCCAGAAGAAAATTCTGTACCCATTAAGCAGTTCCTCCCTCTTTCCCCTCCCCCACAGCCCTCTGGAAACCACCAATCTGCTTCCCATCTCTATGGATTCACCTATTCTGGATATTTCATATCCAGAATCATATACCTTTTGTATTTGTCTTCTTTCAGTTAGCATAATATTTTCTTTTTTTTTTTTTTTTATTTTTGAGAGTGAGAAAGACAGAGTGTGAGCGGGGGAGGGGCAGAGAGAGAGGCAGATACAGAATCGGAAGCAGGCTCCAGGTTATGGGCTTTCGGCACAAAGCCGGATGCAGGACTCAAACCCATGAACCATGAGATCATGCCCAGAGCCAAAGTCAGAAGCTTAACCAACTGAACCACCCAGGCACCCCTGCTTAGTGTAATGCTTTCAGGGTTCATCTATGTTGTAGCTTGTCTTAGAGCTTCATTCTTTTTCGTGGGTGAAGAATATTCCATTTTCTAGATGTAGCACCTTTTGTTTATGCATCAGTTGATGGACATGTGGGTTGTCTCCACCCTTGGGCTGTTGTGAACTGCTGTGAACATTGGTGTACAAGTCTCTCGAGTTCCTGTTCTCAATTATTTGGGGTTATAGACCTACAAGTGGAAATGCTGGGTTATATGGTATTTCTGTGTCCGATTCTTTGAGGAAGTGCCAAACTGGTTTCCACAGAAGCTGCACCATTTTACATCCCTACCAGCAGTGCACAGGGCTCCAACTCTCCACATCCTCACCAATGCTTGCTCAAGTCCTCTTTAAATTATGTTTATGGCCAACCCAGTGGGTGTAAAGTGTTTCTTCATATCTTTAAGGTTGGAAAACCCTTCAGTTATTTAAAAATACTTCAGGGGTGCCTAGGTGGCTCAGTTGGTGAAGCTTCCAACTTCGGCTCAGGTCATGATCTCGAGGTATGTGAGTTTGAGCCCCTCATCAGGCTCTGTGCTGATAGCCTGGAGCCTGCTTCAGAATCTGTGTCTCCCTCTCTCTGTCCCTCCCCTGCTCACACTCTGTCTCTCTGTCTCTCTCAAAAATAAACATTAAAAAAATTAAAAAATAAAATAAAAATGCTGCAGAACAATACCGTAGAAATGGAATACAACACATTTGCAGGCTGTATCTAACACATGGACCCTAGTTTACCTTATTTTTTAAAGTTTATATACTTATTTTTAGAGAGAGAGAGCACACAAGTGGGGAAGGGGCAGAGAGAGAGAGGAAGAGAGAGAGAATCCCAAGCACTGCACTGGTGGTACAGAGCCCATTACAGGGCTTGAATTCATGAGCCACAAGATTATGACCTAAGCTGAAGTCAGACCCTTAACTGACTGAGCCATCCAGGCACCCCAATGGACCCTACTTGATAATGTCTGGTTTAAACAATCTGACACTTAGCTTTGGGAAATTACATGGCTGCTTGACCTGCCTTGGCCATTGCTAGTAGCCAAATGACCTCTAATGGCTGATTACTCCTGCTACCCCCAGGTCTATACCAGTTGGGACATGGACCAGCTCCTGGCAGAAATCCAGAAGGCCCAGAGCCTCCTGAGCCACATCCAAGCCTTGCGCAACAGGACTCCCAATGAGGAGCTAACGGGCATGATGAAGGAGGTAGGTGGTGTAGGTGAAGATTTTGGAACTGGCCTCACTCCATTCTCCTTTCTCACCCATCTCCCTGAGGGCATGGCTGCCAAGGCCCCCATGTGCTAAAGAAAAACAAGGCAAAGCCGTGCCCTCTGCTGTACATGACACCCCTGAGCCGGGTGGGCCTTCCACTGTGCTGGAAGGATCCTGATGGATTTTCTAGCTGAAAAATTGATTTCAGAGAAAGGCCAGCAGGCCCCTGCCACCCTTCCCGTCTATCACTGTCCCCTCCCTTCACCCCAATTTGGAGAAGGACAGAAACCTCAGCCGCACTGAGTGGACCATCTTGAAGACAGTCTTTGGCACCCAGCACTTCATTCAGGGCAAACGTCCCTGCCTGGTGACTTCACTAATGTAACATTAGTAAAGTAACGCAGCCAGCTCATGGACGCAGCACCATAAAAGGTATGAGCTGCTGAGGGGCGCCTGGCTGCCTCAGTCAGAGGAGCGTGCGACTCTTGATCTCAGGGTTATGAGATCGGGCCCCGTGTTGGGTGTAGAGATTACTTAAATAAGTAAAACTTAAAAAAAAAAAAAGCAATGAGCTGTTTAGACTGTGCAGAAACTTAACTGTGAACAGAAGGCACGGAGAATGCATTTATCGCTTCACCAAATGAACATGTGGCTGTGTCATAGAAGACATCTTGGCCTGGTTGGACACAATGGAAGAAACACAGCACCTAGAAACTGGAACCTTACATTTTAGCTCCAGCTTTTCTATTTAGTCTCTATAAATCATAACAGCTATTTGTATTATAATTAGAATAACTCTCTACAGAGTGCCCATTCTAAGATAGGCACTATGCTTAACTCTTTAAATGTCTTATCTTATTTTAAAAACAACAGTCTGCTGCAGATGTATTATTATCCCCATTTTACTGATGAGGAAACGGAACTTACAAGGCTAAATAATTTGCCTCAGACCCGAGAGATTAGAGACAGATCGAGTATGAATTAAACCCAGGTCTGTCTGACACCACAACCTTTCCAGGAGTTTCCCAAAATGCAATACATGCATTACTTACGGTTTGCAAGGTACATGGTTTAATTTTTCTAATATGTATTTAAAACAAGCTCATTATTGTTGTAATACATCTTCTTTCTAAAATTATTTAGGTACAAAAAGGGAATTAATTTTTTAAATGAAATCCAATTAATAATTTAAAGGCTTTAATATTACATATTTGATTTATTTCATTCTTTAAAAAGATTTTTTAATGTTTATTTTATTTTTGAGAGAGAGAGAGAGAGACAGCATGCCCATGTGTGAGCTGGGGAGGGGCAGAGAGAGAGAGAGAGACAGAGGATCCAAAGTGGGCTCTGCACTGACAGCAGATGTGGGGTTTGAACCCACAGAACCATCACAGACCTGTGAGATCATAACCTGAGCCGAAGTCAGACACTTAACCAACTGAGCCACTCAGGCACCCAAAGGAGTTAGTTTTTTAAAATAATCTCTAGGGGCTCCTGGGTGGCTCAGTCGGTTAAGCATCCGACTTGGGCTCAGGTCATGATCTCACAGTTTGTGGGTTCGAGCCCTGCGTCGGGCTCTGTGCTGACAGCTCGGAGCCTGGAGCCTGCTTCTGATTCTGTGTCTTCCTCTCTCTGCCCCTCCCCTGTTCACGCTCATTAAAACAAACAAACAAACAAACAAACAAACAAATAAATAAATTTAAAATAATCTCTCCACCCAGTGTAGGGCTCCAACTCACAACTCCAACATCAAGAGTCACATGCTCTACTGACTAAGCCACCCAGGTGCCCCCATGGTTGATTTATTTTTTAAAAAATTCTAGAGGCGCCTGGCTACCTCAGTCAGTGGAGCTTGCCACTCTTGATCTCAGGGTTGTGAGTTTGAGCCCCACATTAGGTGTAGAGATTACTTTAAAATAAATTTTCTTTAAAAATTCTAAACAGGACAGTGGTACTCAGATACAGCAAAATTCATGAAGGCAGTGCTCAAGTGTCCAAAGTTTGGGAATTGCTGTTCTGTGTCTTATTTATACATGAGTTATGACTTAATATCTCAGAACCTCAGGTTTTCAGTTTGTAAATGTGGATAAGGGGAAGCTAGGCTAGATCAGGGCTCCTGAAATGATCTGGTGTAGGAGTTACTTTTTACTTCTTCAAAGCCTTGTGTTAGGAGCCCACAGAAGGGCCATCTGTCGTCTTGAAGTCCAAGGTGCCGATCTTGATGGTAAGGGTGGGGAAGGGGCCAAGAGGATGGACAAATCAAAGAGGAAGCAAATTGCTGGGGACATCTTCTTACTCTGGAAATTCTAGCAATCTCCAGAGAAGGGGGTGGGGATGGTGGGAGGGGAAGGCAGAATTGCCTTAATTTGCCAGGTAATATTTTCAGATGCTCCACTTAGGGGAATGGGGTGGGTCGGGGAGACTAGGGATTCCAAGCTCTAAAATGTGATTTTGTAATGAGGGCTTTTAAATTTCATTTAGATTTCCACAGAGATTGCAAAAGGGCCACTCACAGGTCTCTTGCCTAAACCCCCAAAGCATGAGGGTCCCCTCACAATTGAGTTCCCAAACTTGGAGAAGACTTCTGCAGAATGGCTAAAGATCAATGGCCTAAAAGGTAAGTCCCCAATGAGGGCAGAACCCAGGACTCAGGTGACTAAAGTCATGAATCCTCTGGGGCTCCAAGGGTTGTATCTCACACCCCACTATTTATTGTTACAGCCAGAAAACTAAGCCTTGATCAGGTTTTGGCACCCAATGCATTCTCTCCCGTGGAGGAATTCGTGCCTATTCTCCGGAAAACAGTATCTTCATCTATCTATGAGGTAACTCAGAGTCAGAGTTCTCTCCGGTCTTCTGCAGGGGGGCGCTCTTGTGACATTTCCCTTCTTAAATGTTCAAGAAATAAGAGTAATAAGTCAGATCACAGGGAGTGGGGGTCTAAAGGTCTGGAGTAGGTTGTAAGCTTTCCACCCAGGACTGTAGAACTCTCATCAGATCTATCCCAACTGCTATTTTGCAAAGATTTGAAAAATGGACTTGGGAGATGGGATAAGAGGGAGCAAGTCAGGTACTATAGTTACCTCCTCCTTGAAGGTTTTCCTCTGTGCACTCAGAACACACTCACTTTCCTTGTATCCTCACTGTACCTGGTACAGCTTCTGCTCCAGCTCTTATAATGTGTTAATATGTGTACTTGTTATGTGTCTAAACCCCCAATGGCATATGAGCCTTTAAAAGAACAAACTCTTGGGGCGCCTGGGTGGTGCAGTCGGTTAAGCGTCCGACTTCAGCCAGGTCACGATCTCGCAGTCCGTGAGTTCGAGCCCCGCGTCGGGCTCTGGGCTGATGGCTCGGAGCCTGGAGCCTGTTTCCGATTCTGTGTCTCCCTCTCTCTCTGCCCCTCCCCCGTTCATGCTCTGTCTCTCTCTGTCCCAAAAATAAATAAAAAATGTTGAAAAAAAAAATTAAAAAAAAAGAACAAACTCTTGAGGTGCCTGGGTGGCTCATTCAGCTGAGAGTCTGACTTCAGCTCAGGTCATGATCTCATGAGTTCGAGCCCCACATTGGGCTCTGTGCTGACAGCTCAGAGCCTGGATCCTGCTTCAGATTCTGTGTCTCCCTCTCTCTCTGCCCCTCCCCCACTTGTGCTCTCTTTCTCTCTCTCAAAAATAAATAATAAAAAAAAACATTAACCAAGAGAACAAACTCTGTTCTCCAACCCTGTATCCCCATTATCTAGTACAACTAAGCAGTCAATGAATATTTCCCAGATGGCTAACTGGGTGGAAGGAAGGATAGAAAAAAGAAATAAAAGAAGAATGAATGGATGGATAGAAAGAAATGGTGATGATGAATGAATAGATAAAAGGATGGATGGATGTTTGGTTGGTTGGTTGGTTGGATGAATGGATGGATGGGTGATGGGTGGATGGATGGATGGATGGATGGAAATGTAAACTTCCATATGGAAGTATGGAAGGGGAAAAGTAGAAGGATGAATGACAGAATTAAAAAAGGTGAAAGGATTAAAGTACAATGAAAGGATGGAGAAATGGAAGGACGGAATAATAGGTAAAGAGAAACATCGTTGAAAAGATGGAAGAATGAGAGGGAAGTGGGATAGATAATTGTAGCAATGGATTAATGAATGACCGGGTGGATGGATATCTTGGCAGAGGATGAAAAATTAGACAACTTGGCAGAGGACGAAAAATTAGATTTTCGAAGGGTCCATGAAGGTCTATCTGGGTTTCTAAGCCTATGAGCCCATGGCCAGTATGTTTCAAGGTCTCCAACTATCCTATTACAAAACTTCCAGCCATATCTTGTAATCAAGACCCTGCTGTTTGTAAGAGCCTCCCCAGAAGGGAGCCTGGCTAGCTATCAGGCATGGTGCATTCAGGGACCACTGTCCTGAAGGACTTCTGTCACCAGCTCCAGGCATGGCAATGACTAGGGAGGCATAACCCACCCCCAGATGTGCTCAAAGCCCACTTCCCTCTTATGCATCTGATTTGGAGAGCCCAGCACCCAAATTAAACTTACAGTCATTCCCCACATGTGCTCTGTTCACCTGCTGCCCATCCTGGCAACACCTGAATGCAGAAGGCAATGGTACAATTTGAATGGCATGACGGGACAGTGAAGAATGTTCATGTGGACCCGCCCTTCCTCTATGAGTACCAGGTTAGTAATGGGTCCAAAGGTCAGAATATGTGGTATGAGAAGAGAGAATGTGAGGAAGGCACCATGGAATGTGGAGACCCAAAACCATTGGCTGAACTCCCTCTTATAAACAGAAACTGTTCTCTGCCTCCAGGCACTGCTGGAGCTTTCTACACTTGTTTCCCAGGGAGGAACCTGTCAAACAAAAGTCTCTAATCTTTTGGGGCAAGATCTACTTCCTCTCCCATCTGAGGCAATGAAATATTTGAACTTCCTGGTCTTGTGGCAGACTCATCAATGATTTAGTGGAATGTTTATACTGCCTGGATACCCATGACCTTGACACCTCATTCCCAGAAGCCAACCTTCCCCACACAGACCCTTTAACCAGCCATCCTTTGATCTGTCACTCACTCTGTGGCCTGTGGGTTTTCAGAAACAGCTCAGCAGAGCTATGCGGATGTATGAGAGGCGGATCGAGTGGCTCTCCTTGGCCAGCAGAAGAATCTGGGGCACTGTCTGTGAAAAAAGGTACCTTCCCTCAAAGTAGTGTTCTTGTCCTTTGTGAGTCTGGTGTGTGACATACACACTCATCCAGCTCATGAATTCCCTGTTGGTAGCATCAGAAACCACCACTTAGATAAGGATCAACAATCACTCAGCAGAATCCTTGGAGGAAAAAGTCACCACTACCATCATCAATATCAGTAATTGTGTATCATCGTTGTGTTTACTTAGGATTTTTTCAGTTAAAAAGCCACAGAAACTAAATGCAAATTGGCTTAAGCAAAACAGGGAAGTCTGGTTAAGGTAACTGAAAATTCTAAAATAGATTTGATTGCTGTCTTCAGGTGTGGCTCCATCCAGGGGTTCACGTGTGTCAGGAATCTTTCTCTGTCTCTCGGCTCTACTTCCTTCCCTTTTGGCTTTGTTTTCAGGCAGGCTTTACCCATCCAGGTAGCAGGATAGCCACCTGAAACTCCTGACTTGCTTTCTACCAGTTTAGCACTCCCAGGCTTGGAGTAGGGGTCCATCGCTGGGCTATTCAACTCTGGCCTGGGAGGTACGATGTTCTAATTGCCAAAAGTCAAATGCCCACCCTTCAAGCTTAGGGTGGTTCTGTTTCACCCAATTCAAATGGCCTGAAAGAGGCAGAGGAGTTTTCCAAAGGAAAATCAAGACGCTGTCGTGACAGGAGGTAATAGATTCTGCATAGGGAGAAACAGTTGGCAGCCATGATAGCCATCCTTAACCGTTCCATACCTTATTGGATGCATTCCCACTTACAAAGTACTATACTATTCAATCATTTAATTCTCAAAACTAATCTATGAGAAGTCTTATAAATAGTTCCTAGTTAAATATATGAAGGATCAGAGAGGTTTTGTGACTTGCCTAAGTCACACAGGAAGTGGAACTCTGACTCTAAATCCAGAGGATTTGCTTCGCTATCCATAATTGCTGTCTCAAATTGAGAGTAGAGGGTGGAGTTGGGAATTGATTTGAGGTCGTGAAAGAAGACCAGATGGGGCTAAGGATCTTAAAACAGAGAAATGTCACAAAAAGATGCATTTATTTCCCCAGAGGCTCAGATACACCTAATTCCCCATCTAATTTGCTTACCTTGTTTCTGTTTCCCCTACGGAGACCCCAATCTAGAATAATATTGAATGCTAGGGCTTTAAAGCAGGGAAATGCCTGCTTTCCAGGCATCCCCCGCCCCTTAAACCGTCTCCACCCTGATGTGACTTTACTCCATGATGGGACCCCCTGGGAGAGAAGCTTCCACGATCCCCTTAGTCTACTGTTGTAAACCCACTCCTATTGACCTCACACCATGGAAAAGATTTTGGCCAGCTGTAAGTTTGGCATGTAGAATTCCCCTGGAAAAAACTTTAAATAGTAAAATGGAACAAAATAAACATTATCTGAGAGATTCGGTTCTCTTCTTAAAGCTTGTGTTTCTTTTTAGGGTGGTTATACTGCTGGATATCTCTGTGACCAATTCCATGTACATTATTCATATCCAGCACTCCCTGCGGCTTCTGCTGGAGGAGCAGTTGTCCAACAAGGACTGCTTCAACCTCATCGCGTAGGCTCCTGGGTCCTGGTGGGGGGCTGGGGGCAGGGGGCGCGGGTGCTCTGTGCCACTGCTGGGCTGAGGTTCCCGGCAGGTGGCTGGATGACAGATGTTACCAGCACCCAGCATCCTAGGATGGCCATCAGCTTATCTGATTTGAATCATCTTGTTTGCGGTACTGAATAATTAAATGGTTGGAGGACAGTCCCACTGGGGCGAAGGTGTAAGTGGCCCCAAAACACACAGCTTGATCAGCCAAGATAAAGTAACTCAGCCCATTGCCCCATTTGGATTCTGAGCTGATAAACATGAAAGAGAAAAAGAAGGGCCCCGGGCATGCCCCAGTCTCGGTACATGTCTAGCAAGACCTAATATGCCAAACGTTTAGGATTCCAATCCCAAATGTTAATTATATAGACTTATATATATAACTATATATGTTTAAATTATGTGTAACTATATAATATATAATTCTATATATTTAAATGATATATATAATTTGATATATACTTTAAAATATCAATATTATATATAAAATAGACATATTTTTAAACATATTTATTTATTTTAAGAGAGAGAGAAAGAGTAAGCAGGGGAGGGGCAGAGAGACAGAGAGAAGGGGAGAGGGAGAATTCCAAACAGACTCCATGCTGTCAGCACAGAGCTCAATGCAGGACTCGATCTCACGAACCATGACCTCAGGGCCACGACCTGAGCCAAGATCAAGAGTCAGATGCTTTAACCTACTAAGCCACCCAGGTGCCCTTAAAATATATATTTTAAAAAATTTTTTTAAAGTTTTTTTAATGTTTATTTATTTTTGAGAGAGACAGAGACTGAATGCAAGTGGGTTAGGGGCAGAGAGAGGGAGAAACAGAATCCAAAGCAGGCTCCAGGCTCTGAGCCATCAGCACAGAGCCCGATGTGGGGCTCGAACCCACAGAGCTGTGAGATCATGACCTGAGCCAAAGCCAGGCGCTCAACCGACTGAGCCACCCAGGCGCCCCGAAAAACATTTTTTTTTAACATTTGTTCAATTTTGAGAGACAGAGCATGAGCAAAGGAGGGGCAGAGAGAGAGGAAGACACAGAATCCGAAGCAGGCTCCAGGCTCTGAGCTGTCGGCCCAGAGCCCAGCTCAGGGTTCGAACTCATAAACTGTGAAATCATGACCTGAGCCAAAGTCAGATGCTCAACCGACTGAGCAACCCAGGTGCCCCCATATATATTTTAAAAATTATATACAGCTGGGGTGCCTGGCTGATTCAGTCAGTGGAGCATACAACTCTTGATCTTGGGGTTGTGGGTTTGAGCCTCACATTGAATGTAGAGATTACTTAAAAATAAAATCTTAAAGAAAATTATATGTAACTATATATAACTTAAATTATATGCAGTTATATATATAGTTATATAAATTAACTATATGTATGTATAGTTATATATACAATTTAAATTATAACTATATATACATGTATTTAAATTATGTATTATATATAGTCACATCTAATTTATATATATAGCCATATATAATTCAAATATATATATAGTTTTATATACTTATTTTAATGGCATACCTTTTTCACTAATTAGGGGACAAAGAAAAGGAACCCACTTGAACTATACATTTTTGTATCACTTCATATCAACTAGGGAGTATTTTTTTTTAATGTTTATTAAATGTGAGAGAGAGAGAGTGTGAACAGGGAAGGGGAGAGAGAGAGAGAGAGAAAGAGAGAGAGAGAGAGAGAGAGAGAATCCAAAGCAGGCTCCGGGCACCAAGCTGTCAGTTAAGAGCCTGATGCGGGGCTCAAACTCAGGAACTGTAAGATCATGACCTGAGCTGAGATCGGATGCTTAACTGACTGAGCCATCCAGGTGCCTCTCAAATAGAGAGTATTCTAAATCAATTAAGACAGCGGTTAATATTATATATTATTCTGTACCAGAGCCTAATCTTTTTCTAATAAATGTTACAGAAAAAATGCTTAGAGATACATATTAGGCAATGTTTTCATTAATTTATCCATCCATTCATTCAACAAACTTTTATTGAAAGCCTGCTCTGTGCCAATCACTACACTCAGCATTGGGGATACAGAAGTGCATACACATAATACCTGTTCTCAAGGAACTTGGGGTCTAGTAGAGGGAGACAGGCATGTTAAGAAATAAGTGTTATTAACTGTTTTCTACAGAAATAGGTAGAAGGCAGGACCAGACCATCCTGCCTGAGCAGAATTAGGTCAGAAAATATTCACAGAGGAAGTGACCCTTTTGCCAAGTCTTACCAAGTGAGCAGGTGTTTACCTAGCACATGTGAATGATGGGGGCAGTGGGGAGGAAAGGCATTTTTGGCAAAGGGAACAACATGAGGCATACAAGTGTTGGAACTGTGGAACGTTGTATATTGTGTTGGAACAGAGACTATGGAAATTTGGGAGGCCATCAGGGAGTTCAGTAGGTTACAGGGTGAGAAAGAGAGATTGTGCATGACAGAATAAAACAGGTGATGGAGAATTTATACATAGAGAATGTGCTCAGGAGCTTTTATACTACAGGACATATAGGCATTAAAGGATTTTAAGCAAGGTCATAAGATGAGCGGATCTTGAATGCTCAAGTCACAGTGCGAAGGATGCATTAAAGGGATGGAGGCCATTTGGACTGCTCCAGTGGTCTGCACTAGTGTGGAGTAGGCTTGAACTGTTGGCCATGGTGATGGAGGAAGGGATGCATGTGAGAGCCATTGCAGAGTTAGAATCCGCAAAGCGTCGTTACCATGTGGCTATAGGGGGTGAGAGAACAGTGAAGAGAGGATAGCCCAGATGGAGCAGATCTTGGAAGTAGAAGATAGTTTTAACCATGTAGAGTTGGAGGTTTCCAAGAGGAGATGTCCTTGGAGGGGTTCCATTGAGGAGTTCTAGCCAGGAAGCACAGGTCTGCAAGCGATCGGTATTCTGGTTATGTGGTTCCACACACGGAAGTGCATGAATTGCACCTGTGGAGATGTGAAGGTGAGAGAGGACAACCAAAGACAGAACTGATGAGGCACTGACATTTGGAGGGAACCACCAGAGAAACACAGGAGAGGAGCAGCAGAGAGGTAGGAGGAAAATGAGGAGAGAGCAGTATTGAGAAGCGAGGTCTCAGAAAGAAACAGAGTTTGATCTGCAGAAGAAAATCAAGAAGGGGAAGAATGAAGGGATCTACTGAATTTGACAGTAAAGCTCACTGGTAACAAAAAATGAGATATAGGATTTTGGAATTCAGTTTGGCAACTGAATATTTAAAAGGTTTAAAATAATAACAGTGCCCAGTGCTGGTGATGATGCAGTAAGAAGGGCACTCTTGGAAACTGTCAGTAGAAGTGTAATTTGGTATAGCCCCTTGTATTAAATTTTTAAGTATATATTCTTCATTCCTTCAATTAAACCTTTATATATTATCTGAAGGGAATACAAAGCCAAGTGTACAGAGATAAACATGCTGGGTTGTTCAGTACAGAGTCTAACACGGATAAACCTGGAAACAAACTGCATGACCCTTGGAAAAATTGGTAAAACAATCCTGACAATGCAACTATTCAAAAGAATGAGGGAGAGTTACATGTGTGCATTTAGAAAAATGTCCTCCGTAAGTCCCAACGAAAGGGAACAGGTAGATTACAAATAGTATGTACTGTATAATTCCATTTCTGTAAATATATATTTACCTCTTCTGTGGTTGTTTTTTTTTTTTTTTTTTCCAACGTTTATTTATTTTTGGGACAGAGAGAGACAGAGCATGAACGGGGGAGGGGCAGAGAGAGAGGGAGACACAGAATCGGAAACAGGCTCCAGGCTCTGAGCCATCAGCCCAGAGCCCGACGCGGGGCTCGAACTCACGAACCGTGAGATCGTGACCTGGCTGAAGTCGGACGCTCAACCGACTGCGCCACCCAGGCGCCCCTGTGGTTGTTTTTTAAAGTATAGTTGACACACAATGTTAGTTAGTTTCAGGGGTACAACTCAGTGATTTGACAAGTTTTACACATTTATTTTTTAAATTTAGTTTAAAGATTTTATTTATAAGTAATCTCTACACCCATCATGGGGCTCGAACTTACAACTGAGATCAAGAGTCGCATGCTCTACAGACTGAACCAGCCAGGCACACCTGTGCTTTTTTTTTTTTTAATCTGAAAGAATATAGAGTAAAAAGTTAACAATTTTTTTCTGAGGAATAAAATTGGACAAATTTTCACTCTCTAGATGTTGTTAAAATTTTTATCCAGTTGTAATAGAGGATTTATTACCAACTACAATACATATTTTCATGAGGGGGAAGAAGGTCATTGGTTTTATTTTAAGTTTTATTTGTTTATTTTGAGAGAGAGAGAGAGAGAGAGAGAGAGAGAGAGAGAGAGAGAGAGAGAGAAAGTGTGCAAGGGGCGGTGTGTGTGAGACAGAGAATTTGAGAGAGAGAATCTGAAGCAGGCTCTGCACTGTCGGCGTGCTGAAGAGGCAGTGCTCCATCTCAGGATGGTGAGATCATGACCAAGGTCATTGTTAATATTTGCCAGAGAACCTACCAGAAGCTTGACTGCAGTGGGTTGAGGAGTAAGGAGATGCTGGGACATTGTTTTTCCAGGGAGCTCGTCCATACATACAAAAGAGAAGTGGCTAATAGAGAGTCCCTGGTAGAAAGAGGAAGTTATTTTTGAGAATGGACAGGCTTGGGGTGCCTGGGTGGCTCAGTTGGTTAAGTGTGTCTGATTCGTGGTTTCAGCTCAGGTCATGATCTCATGGTTCATGGGTTCCAGCCCTGCATCAGGTTCTGTGCTGACAGTGCAGAGCCTGCCTGGGATTCTCTCTCTCTCTCAAAATAAAGAAATAAACTTAAAAAAAAAAAAAAGAATAGGCTTGAACATTCACAGAGACAAGGGGGAAGAGTGGAATAGAGAGGAGGAAGGAGTTTGAGGGGGAGGGAGACGTCTGTGGGCAGGTCTCAGAAGATCAGGTAGAAGACTTAATCTTGAGATAGAAAAGGGATTGCCTTTGAGAAAGGCAACCAGTCCTCTTCTCAAGGATTTAAATTCTGCCTCATGGGGAAATGAGATGATGCATTTTTTTTTCTTAATTAAAAACTATCGTGCAGACAGAGTGAAAAAAATGAGTTATGGGGCTGAATCAGTGCTAGGGGGATTTAAAAAGGGGGAAATGACTCTCTCCTTTGGGGGTGGGGAGTTCACCCAGAGAAGGGAGCTGGTGTCAGAAAGGAACCCTGGCCATAGCTGGTCCTGGCTCTGTGTCTCCACTGAGAGCCCCTCAGCTCTGCTCATACCGGGAACGTACTGTGACACGTCAGGACCAGCAAGGAAATCTTGCGGCTGGCCCAGGCCAGGGACATCCTAGCATTTTTCGGTGTAGTCAGAATTTTGCTCCCCTAAAAGACCTGGGAGCCCAAAGACCTGGGGTGTAGAGTGGCCAGATCTCCTGCTTAAGAACACACCCTCTTTCCTTCCCTGCCAAGGTTTGGAAGCACAATAGAAAGCTGGAGGCCAGAGATGGTTGCCGTGAACCACGAAAACTTGCAGAGCGCCTGGCGGTAGGTGACTGTCAGAGGCACCTGCTGTGTCTCAGGGCGGCCTCTGCGGTTCTGTTTTCTCTGTCCCCCTCTCCACCAGAATCCCTGACCTCCCTCCGGGGCCTCACAGCCAGCCTCCCTCAGCAAGGCCCTCCTTGCCTCCTAGTTGGGCCCTGACTCTGCAGTGTCACGGCAGCAGGAACGTCCTCAGCGCCCTGCGGAAGGCTGTGGAAGTGGATTTCAAGGACAAAGACGGTCACCAATCTCAGGGCATCTACCTCTTCACGGGTGGCATCCCTGACCAGGACGTGGTGGGTAGGCCTCGTCCCGGGCATCCTTTCTGACCCCACGTCTTCCCCTAGGTGGGCGCCTAGCGACAGGTTTCCCCAGCATGATTTTCCAAACGAGATTTTATTTATGTATTTATTTATGTATGTATTTATTTATTATTTTTAATTTTTTTAAGTTTATTTATTTTTTATTTATTTATTTTACTTTTTAAAGTTTATTATTTTAAACAT
This sequence comes from Felis catus, assembly GCF_018350175.1. NCBI lineage: Eukaryota > Metazoa > Chordata > Mammalia > Carnivora > Felidae > Felis > Felis catus. The sequence goes on along the minus strand of NC_058383.1, from coordinate 23,904,714 downwards.
TTTAAGTTTATTTATATTTTGAGAGAGAGAGAGAGCAGGGAAGGGGCAGAGAGAGAGAGGGAGAGAGACAATCCCAAGCAGACTCCACAAACCGTGAGATCATGACCTGGGCCGAAACCAAGAGTCAGACGCATAACCGACTGAGCCTCCCAGGGCCCCCCCCGCCGCACAAAGTAGATTTTAATGTGCAGAAAAGTCACCTGGGGATGTTGTGAAAATGCAGACCTTGTTCCCAAAGGCCTGGCCTGGGACCTGAGAGTCTGCCTTCCTGTCGAGCTCCCGGGAGACATCCATGCTTCTGGTCCCTAGACCACACTCAGCATGGCCAGGCTCTCAGGTCCACCCCCCTGGCCTTACCTATTAAGACAGAGAAATTGTGGCCCAAGCTCAGTTATCCTTCTGTCCTCAGCGTCTAGTACTAGACCAGGCACACAACAGGCCCTGAAGAAGGAGGATTAGGCTCAACTGACCTGAAACCAGTCGCTACAGGAGCCCTCAGCTGTGGGGCCTTCCTGCCCTCTCTCCCCTCACAGCCCATGCTCAGCGCCTACATGGCTGAGGCCTGTGGGGGCTGCGATCTCCAGCTGAACATATGTCTCTTCTACGTGGGCGAGCCCCAGATGGACATCATGCCCCCTGCCCGCTATGCCAGCCGCACCGACACAGCCGCCGCCTACCGGGAGATCACCCAGGCCACGGCCGGACGTTTCCACTGGTTTGGAGACACAGGTGCATGAACGAGAGTGTTGGCAGGCCCCTGTACCTCTTTCCTTCCAGAAAGTTGTCTCGGTACCAACATAGCTCCCTGTGCCATAGATATGTTCCAGAAAAAGGGCGTGTGAAAATCACGTTTGAAAAAACAGAATTCCTATTCTAGGGATGGATGGTGGTGAGGATTGCAAGATAATATGAACATACTTAATGCCACTGAACTGTACCCTTAAAACATGGTTAAAATGGTAAATTTTATGGTAAGCATATTTTATCACAATTTTTTAGAGGAAAAGGAAAAAAAAGCAAGCCTACTTAAAAATATTTTATTTACTTACTTATTCAGTGATTTATTTTTAAGTAAGCTCCACACCCAGTGTGGGGATTGAACTCATGACCCTGAAATCAAGAGTCACACGGATCTTCCTACTGACACAGCCAGGTGCCCTGCCTTAAAAATATGTTAAGGCCAATATAGGGTCTTAACCAAGGACAAGGCATTTGTAAAGAAATGACAAGACAGGGGCGCCTGGGTGGCTGAATCAGTTGAGCGTCCGACTTCAGCTCAGGTCATGATCTCGCAGTTCGTGGGTTTAAGCCCCGCATCGGGCTTGGTGCTGACAGCTCAGAGCCTGGAGCCTGCTTTGGATTCAGTGTCTCCTTCTCTCTCTGTTCCTCCCCTGCTCACGCTCTGTCTCTCTCTCTCTCTCTGTCTCTCTCTCTCTCTCTCTCTCAAAGATAAATAAAGATTTAAAAAAATTAAAAAAAAAAAAAGAAATGACAAGACAAAGGAAAGGGGGTTAGGGGCGGTAGACTGTGGGAAGGCAAACAGAAGGAGGGGACTAACATAAGGTCAGAATTGTTTTAGTAACAACCAGGGTTGTTTGTTGTTTCCGGTGCTTTTCCTCCTCTTCCTGGCAAGGCAGAGGGAGACACCCTAAAATGGAAATTTACATCCTGCTCTTAGGCAAATGGAGGTGGGAGGAGGGTAGAGAACTTTTTGACTGTTTCTCAACTGTCTTCAGCTCAAAATAATCCTATGCCAAACTGGCATATTTTGGGATGGCATGCATATTCTGATCCCCTACAACTATCACAAAAAAAGAAATTGTTGGGGTGCCTGGGTGGCTCAGTCAGTTGAGAGTCCAACTCTTGATTGCAGCTCAGGCCATTATCTCAGTGTTTGTGGGATCAAGCCAGCTCTGTGCTGACAGCATGAAGCCTGCTTGGGATTCTCCCTCTCCCTCTCCCTCTCTCTGCCCCTTCCCCACTCGTGCCTACCTCTCTCTCTCAAAATAATTAAATAAACTTACAAAAAAAAAAAGTACTCACTGTCTAGGATGCCTGCCTGGGTCAGTCAGCAACTCTTGATATCCATGGCATGAGCTGAAACCCCACATTGGGCCTAGAGCCTAGTTAAAAATGAATAAATAAATTAGGTTTAAAAAAAAAAGTGCAGGGGCACCTGGGTGGCTCAGTCGGTTGAGAGTCCGACTTCGGCTCAGGTCATGATCTCACAGTGCGTGGGTTCGAGCCCTGCATCAGGCTCTGTGCTGACAGCTCGGAGCCTGGAGCCTGCTTCGGGTTCTGTGTCTCCCTCTCTCTCTGCCCCTCCCCCACTCACGCTCTGTCCCTCTCTCTCTCCCTCTTTCTCTCTCTCTCAAAAATAAACACTTTAAAAAAAAGTGCTAACTTTCTCTTTTCTAAAGTGACATAAATTTTCTTTTTTCTTTTTTTTTTAAAGTCTTATTTATTCATTTTTGAGAAAGAGAGAGAGAGCCAGCAAGCTCAAGCGGGGGAGGGGCAGAAAGAGAGAGAGAGAATCCCCAACAGGCTTTGTGCTGTCAGTGCAGAGCCTGACATAGGGCTTGATCTCATGAAATGTGAGACCATGACCTGAGCCAAAATCAAGAGTTAGACACTTAACCGACTGAACCACCCAGATGCCCATAAGTTTTCTTTTTTAAAATATACTTTTAAGTATGTTGGATAGACATTATGATCATCATTTCACAATATATATAAATATTCATGTATATAACAAAATGATTTGTTGTACACATGAACCTAATATCATGTCATATTATGTGATACATTATGTCAATAACATATGTCTCAATTACATATATACATATATATGCTTTTAAGTAACAAAAGTGATAATACAGATAATGGATTAGGTGGTATGGAGATAAGGCAAAATCATGACTGGGACACAGGAGTGATTGAGGCTCAGGACCCACTAGTACATTCCACCCTCTCTGATTTAGAAACAAAGAAATGACTCCCAAGGACATGAGTTACCTGTGGTACAAAATCAGTTGCATAGCTGGGGCTGGAACCCTGGGGTCCTGTTTCCCAGCTCTTTCCATGAAAAGCATTGGGCATATACATAGAAGTTATTGTTGGTGATGATTGCTAATAACAGGACACACTTCTAGAATAGTTATCATATGCCAGACACAGTTCCAAGCATTTTGCATGTATTAGTATTGATTCCTCACAATGATCCTCTGAAGTAGGTTATCCCCATTTTACAGATGGGAAAGCTGAGACAGAATCCAAAAGCATGTGGTTAGTAAGCGGTGGAACCAGGACTTGAACCCAGGCAGGCCAACTTCAGAGTCTGTCTTCTTAGTCATTACATTCCAGTCCCTCTCAAATAAGTCACCAATATTCACTACAGACACTAGATAGTTTAATCCCAAGGTGGGTCTTCTTTTTCACTGGAATAGCGGGACCATCACGCCTAACCCATCCTTCCTCTGGGTGAAGGCAGTCAGCTGGGTGCAAGCCACTGGGTCCTGGGGCTGGCCCCACTACTGGTAACTTCAATGTACCTGCCCATCCCCTTCACCACTGGGTGGGGCTGTGGGGGTGGGGGGTGGGGGACCTGGTCAGCACAGCCCATCAGGACCCCTTCCTGCCCCTCGGGCTCAGGTCACCTCCACACAGCCCTCATGTAAAGAGATATGGACGCTCTCCATGATCTACACCCCTCCTCCATGCTCACGATGTGCCTTGCTTCCAGGTATTTACGAAAGCGATGACATCAATGCCATCGTGTCTGAGATGGAAAAGGCTCTCAACTACTCCCAAAAGGTATGCCTTACATGTGGGCAAACGACTGCCCTTCTCTACTTGTGCCCTGCGGCTGCCATATAAAGTACCACAAATTAGGCGGCTTAAAGCAATAGACATTTATTCTCTCACCGTTTCAGAGGCTAGAAGTCTACGATTAAGGTGGTAGAAGGGCCATACTCCTTCTGAGGTCTCTGAGTAGAATCCCTCTGTAGCCCTTCCTAGCTGCCAGTGCTGGTTGGTGTTTAAAAAATTGCACAGGGTGCACCTGGCTGGCTCAGTAGGTTAAGCGTCCGACTTGGGCTCAGGCCAGGATCTCACAGTTCGTGGGTTTAAGCCCCGCGTCGGGCTCTGTGCTGATAGCTCAGAGCCTGGAGCTTGCTTTAGATCCTGTGTCTCTTTCCCTCTCTGCCCCTCCTCTGCTTGCACTCTGTCTTTCTCTGTCCCTCAAAAGTGAATAAATGTTAAAAAAATTTTTTTAATAAAAAATTTTTAATAAAAATAAAAAATTAAATAAAAAATTGCACTGGATACTTGTTAAAAATGGCAATGAAGGGGGGCACCTGGGTGGCTCAGTCAGTTAAGTGTCCAACTCTTGATATTGGCTCAGGTCATGATCTTGTGGTTCGTGAGTTCAAGCCCCTCATTGGGCTCTATGCTGACACCTCAGAGCCTGGAGCCTGCTTCAGATTCTGTGTCTGCCTCTCCCTCTCTTCCCCTCCCCACCTCTCTCTCTCTGAAAAATAAATAAACATTAACTTTTTTTTTAATAGCACTTGCCCTAAAAGCATAGTTGGCATGCTTTCTTGGCACGAGAGTTTGGGACCCCCAGGGAATTAACTAGCCCAGTGCCTGAGGGATCCCACACCCTACATACATGGGACTTACAATTAATAGTTTTGATCCACGGTGCTTATGGCCCCAGAAACAGGAGCCCAGAGGTGCCAATGGACCCAGTCTCTCCTGCTGTGTGTGTGTGTGTGTGTGTGTGTTGTGCATGTGCACTCTGCCTGTCTGTCCTCTGCTCGGAGGCACACCGTGGCTGGGGTGCTGCTAACCCGCCCAGTCCCCATTGCAGTGTGCCTTACTGGTGTCCTCACTGAAGAACCAGTCTGGGAAAGAAGTGGAAAGCTCAGCCCTCCTGAAAGAAAAACCAAAGATGTTCAAGCAAAGAAGTCAGCCCAGGAAACTCTATTCTTCCAAGCCCACAGCTCCCTCGGTGGCCAGAATGGTTTGACTCCCCTCCCTAATAACACAGCGTGGATTTTGTTGCCATCTTGTCTCCTGGTCTTTCCTAGATCTTAAAATGACCTAGGCCACTCTCCCAGACCCCAGGGCCAGCAGGGTGGGGGCAGGGTGCTCAGTGGTCAATGTCCCGGGGGTACCTCCATCTCCCCCTCTTCTAGGGGATCTGCTTCTCAGCTCTGGGGGCATCTCTGGCCTCCTCTCCATCCACCTTTGGCTCTGCCTGGCTATCTCAGCTTGATTCCTGTGCTGGGTACTAAGGACTCCATGGAATTGGCACCCACTGTTACATCTGATGGCTGTAAGGCAGGAGGGCTTATCCTGGAGGGTCTGTTTGGGCAAAGGGTATCTAATGGGCTCCTGCTGCCATGGGAGCCACTGCTGCCCAAGGCTTAGCAGGGGCCTGATAGGACCCTGAGGGTAGACCTGTGCCTGCTAGGGCCTTATCCCCGTCACAGCCGATCCAACCTGTCCTACCTAAAATATCCACCCCACTGCAGAAATCAGAGGGACCTCAGAATGACTCCGGACTCCACAGTGCTTGTGAGCAGAAGCAGCAAATACCTGGAGCTCTTCAATGTTTCACTGATGGACAGATCCTTGCAAACATAATGCATTTGCAGAATGAGGGGACCAGTCCGGATCTTGTGTCGCCTACTCTCAGCCCGGGGGCTGCACTTCCAGGATGTTCTGTCCACACAGGTTCTGCCCTCATTCAAAGAATTCAAGCAGGTTACAGGAACCAGCCCAGATGCAAATTCTGGGACGAAATCCCGGAGTCTCAGGGGCTGTGTCTTGGGCCTTCTGTGCTTTCCGAGCCGATTCAGAGTGAAGAGGCTTGGGCTGTGCCAAGGCCTCCAAAGAGGCTCCTGGAATGAGGGCCAGGTAGCAGCAGCCAGGCCTTTTTCACAGCAGCTCACCCGGTGGTGTGAGCTGGTTGTTCCAAGGCCCTGGGTAACTCTGTTCAGCCATTGCCACATTGCACTTGTGCCCAGTAATGAAGGACTCCTCCCTTAAAACTGAGATGCCCAAGAAGGCACAGAAGTTACCCAAATGGTTGCTTGTCATGCTAGAGGCCCAAAAATCCCAGTCCTAGGAAGAAGGGCAGTAACTGAAGCAAGTTCTGGCAAATCCCACAGGTATGCTAGCATGCCCTCCTTCCCTGTTATTAAATACACACACACGCACGCACACAATTTTTCACCTCAAAACTCAGTCGCCTCTGAATCTGCTGCAGGAGATGGGGCAAACATGTCAGAGGAATCGACTCCCATAGGCCCCTCCCTGCATGGCTTCCTAACGGACAGGCTGAGACTGGGGTTTCATCCCAGAATTTGGGAAGGCAGGGGAAGGCGATGCCTCTAGGCTGGCTCCTGGAACCTGGTGGAGTTCTTTGAATGAGGGCAGTGCCCATGTGGGCAGAACCTTCCAGAAACACAGCCCCTGGGACGGGAGTAAGCTACACATGGTCTGGGCCTGCTACAGAGAACAGGCCACTGATAGGAAAGACGGCCTGTTTTCTAGAGCCTTAAAGATGACCGTGACAGAAAGAAGAGCTCCCCCTTGGAAGCTCTGACATGGCGGCCACTTAGTGGCAAAGCAGGCGTCCCACCAGGTAAGCGTGACCATGCTCAGGCTGGCGGGTAGGGGGGTGGAGGGCATGGCCAAGACATGTATTAATTATAATGGTAACCAAAATGACTGATGATCATGAGTCTTTATCATGTGCTCACCCTTCTGCTAAGATTGTCCCAAGTAAAGTTTACCATAATCAGTCCTGTGTGACAGGTAATCTATTAGTTCCCCATTTCACTGATAAAGAAATTTAGGCCCAAGACTGGCTAAGGATAATGACCAGTGCCAGCTGGTCATGACAGGGCCTCAGTATTTTTATTTAAGTATTCAGCTCATAGAAGCAAGACCATGTATCTTACTAATTTTTTTAAGTTTATAGGGAGGGAGGGAGGGAAGGAGGGAGGGAGGGAGGGAGGGGTAGGGGCAGAAAGAGAGGGAGAGAGAATCCCAAGCAGGCTCTGTGCCGCCAGCACAGAGCCCGATGTGGGGCTCGAACTCACGATCAGTGAGATCAAGATGCGAGCCGAGATCAAGAGTTGGATGCTTGACTGACTGAGCCACCTAGGCGCCCCTGTGTATCTTATTTCTAATGTCAAAGACATAGCACAATGGTTCAGAGCAGAGTTGTGGAGTCAGCAAGACCTGGGTAGAATCTTTGCTGTGCCCTTACGGATCCTGGGCCCCACTCCCCTTGACTATAAACTGGGGCACGTTGAGGATAAGCTGATACGGGTTACGGAAAGCACTTAGCGCCACGCCTGGCACACATCGGTACTTGGTAAATGGCAGCTTTAGCTGTTGCCGATGCAGGTGAGGCCAGAAGACTTGGGGGTAGTCCCTGAGGACCTCAAGGCCATCTTGGAGGCCTATTTCAAGGGCAGAGCATAGCTGAAATTGACAAGTCTTCCAGACAAGCTGGACAGCGTCACCGCATGACCCCACGAGGCTGCTCCAGCCAACAGGCCAATTTTCCTCCAGCTTCAGCCCAGCCAGTGAAAGAAGGGACAGCAGAATGGAGGAGGAAGACCAAGTGGAGGGAAGCAGAGACGTCTCTCTCACTGTTTTATATGGAGACGGGGAATAACGTGGGTAAGCAGGAGGTTACACAGATATCTGGATGGCCCTGTAAGAACTGTAAGGTCAGCAGGCCCGTGGGTAGGGAGACCCCTCCAGCTGTTCCAGGACGCGGGCAGCAGTGTCTCTGGAGCAGGCGTATCCTCAAACCACTCAGGTCTCCCAGTCCAGGGAAATGGGCGTGCGAGTTCTTGACACCGCTCATCCTCCATCAGAGGCAGTGTCCTCAGCTCTGAGGCTGATTGGGAAATTGGGAAGGCAGTGGAGATGAGTGTCCTCGGGTCCCTACCCGCTCCCCCCTACAATTGATTGCTGCAAAATGGTACAAGTCCCCCAGTAACGATTCACTGATGTGTAGAGAGGCGAGGTCCCAACGCTTCCCCTGATCCACCTAACAGCCTCCCTCTACCCTTCAGCAGATTGGCCTAAGGAATTTTCCAGCTGATTTGATTGACAGAGAAATTAAATGCAAAAGGAAGCCAAAGAGGGGAGTGGAGGGGAGAGGGAAGAGAGGTGCACGAGGTAACCTCACTCTGTTTCTCCTAGGCTCGGTCTACAAGAAATACCCTCAAGGAAGGGGAATACGAAGGGTTAGCTCTTCTATCCAGTTGCCCAGGAAGGATGCAGTTTGCTCAAGCCAAGAGGTATTAAGTTCTTGGAACCTGCACACACCCCTCAAGCAATAATCCCTTCCGCCAACCTTCCACTCGTAGGTAGGTGGACATACTTGGACGTGGAGACGCATGTGCTCCCAATGGCTGCTTAGTATGGCAGATGGGAAAAGAGTTTAAATAGACCTGTGTTGGAAACCTGGGTCTGCTGCTTCCTAGCTGGGTGACCTTGGGCAAGTCATTTAGCTACACCCAATCTCAGTGTCCCCGTTTGTAAAATGAATCCAGTTGTATATCTGCTAGGATTGATGACTAATTGAAGTATATTTTGGGTAAAGCACTTAGTGGTGTCAGAACCTTCTGGCTGCAGGCAGGACAAATCCCCCTTCTTGTTCATATCCTGAAGATACAAACATTCAATGAGAGTCTCTTTCCACAACCATTCAGTAAGAGTCTGAGCTTGGTTCTGACTGGAGCCTGACTCGATCCTGGAGCCATGCTTGATTGCCGCGAGCCTGCCCGTTCTTGTATCTCTCACCATGACAAGGAGACAGAGATCACCCTAATTGGTTTAGAATCTGAACTTCAGACTAGTCATGGCTTTCCACTCAAATTTTGTGGGAGAGAGTTGAAATGGCTATTGGAAAAGCAACAGCGTCCACCAGACTAGAAAGTAGCAGGTTCCCTGTTGCCGGTATTTCTTGTGCATCTCTCCCCAGTGCAGGGGAAGGAATCTACATGCCCTGGGTGCTCCATGAAGACCTAGAAACCCCACACTGCAAACACGAGACAGATTTCAAATACAACGTTTTAATAGATGAGTCAGACCATCATTCAATTAAGCCTACATTACCCAAGATAACAGTTCTTTCTTTTATTCTAAAGTGGGTAGCAAATTATGGGCTCAAAAAACTGAGGATGGAAATCTCCAGATACATCGGTCCCAGCTGCACTCATCAGAAGTCAGCCCAGGGGCTGGCATCAGCCAAATACTGCAACATCCTGCCCAGTATAGAGATCAATGTAAGTCATGGTTTTTGTTGCTATTGTTTCCTTTCTCCCACCTCCTGCCTGTGATCAGCTTCAAATGGCACAATGTGTTGGTGAGAACTCCATGTGAATGTACATGGCTTCTCTTCCTGCTTCTATCCAAAATTGGGACTGTTCTTGGCACATAGAGATGCAGATACTGTTGGAAGAAAAGTCAACTCCTTAGGGTGCCTGACACCATCTTCCAGAGCTAGAAGGGCTCCATGGAGTGAGAATTAGAAATAGTTGCTGAGGGGGGCGCCTGGATGGCTCAATCGGTTGATTCTTGATTTTGACTCTGGTCATGATCCCAGGTCAGCTCAGGTCACGATCCCAGAGTCGTGGGATCGAGCCCCTCATGGAGCCTGCTTAAGATTTTCTCTCTCTCCTTCTCCCTCTACTCCTTCCCCCTGCTCTTTCTCTCTCTGTCTGTCTCTAAAATAAAAATTTTTAAAAAACCACACACACACAAAATAGTTGCTGAGAATAGGGTACTGGCTGAAGAACCCAGCAGAACTCTGTATCCCAATATTGCTGATGATTCTGTTAAGATGGGGAGCATCAGGGGGTTCCCTCCTCCCCTGGGGGAGGTAAGAGTGTTTTCTAGTTTCTAGTTTGGGGATAATTTTTTCATTGCTAAAACACTGGAACAAGTAAATTTAGTACAAATGAAAAAATGAATCATGCTGTTTTTGTTTTTGTTTTTGGAAGACCCCATTTTCTATCCTTGCCATTTTATGTGACATTATTGATGTTAGGGGAAACTAGAAAGCCAAAAGTAGCCACCAAATGCAAAAGTATTCACCAGAAGGACTTTATGGGGGTTTTATCATGCCGTCCCCTTCTCCATCTAAGGTAATCTTTTAGTTTGACATTTATGGACATCCCATCCTACCATGAAGGGTTTTCTAACTTAAAATTTAGAGATGCTGTGTTTTTTATTATTTCAGTGACCGCGTGTGCCACAAAACCATCATCCCAATTCCCCTACTCCTTCTAGAACCATAAATCTAGTGGTTTGGTCAAAGAAAAAGCCTTTAAGCAAATATATATATGCCTAATAGAGGTTTTTGGAAATTATTAACCAAAACCAACTAAACTATTTAAGGAGATGATGGGGATATGAAGAAAGCTGATGGGGCAAAGTTTGCCTTGGCTTGTCTTAATCCAGGGGGTAGTGAGACATATCCAGTGGACGCCCAGGGAAATGGAAGCATACATCACATGTCTGGAGAAGGTGATGAGGCGCTATGTCCAGAGGCTGCAGTGGCTGCTGTCTGGTGAGCCTGCCTGCTGTCCTGGAGGGTGGAGGGCCATGAGGGGAAGTGCAAGGTCAACCCAGGGATGAGGGTCAGTCCTTCCCAGACCAGGTGCACAGGTCAGGGATGAGGCCAGGAAGGTCATCCAGCTACAACATGATTTCTGGATTCCAAGGTCAGGCAAGGTGCCGGATGACAGGGAGGTGGAGCATGGGCCAGTGGGCACCAGAAGGGAACCAGGCCTGTCCAGGCCCACCCTGCAAGGCCATGTCCCACCCCTTGCCTTCCTGGATGTGACTGAGGGGCTTTCTCTCAAGAGGCTCAATCCAACATTGATTTGACCCCCATAGAACTTGTCTACAAAGGCAGAAATGAGAGGGAGTGCTGACAGAGAAGAATCCCCTGTTCTTCTTTACAGAGGGCACCAAGGCCCCTCCAGGGCAGGTGGACAGCAGGGCTGGCCCAGGAGAGCCAGGCTCACACCCTAGAGGAGGGTGGGCTGGAGATCAAGAGACGGCCGGAAGCATCAAGTTCAAGAGGCCAGGCAGATAGCCGGAGCTGGACAGGAGAGTGTTTAGGCTTTGGGGCCTGGAGGGTTCCTGGGACAACAGGAGGAAGGAGGAAGGGAGGCTTTTATAGAGGTCCCTATGTGGGCTCCTCAGGGTCCCACACAGATTCATTAGATCCAATCCTCTGCAGTAAAACCTGGTAAAACAGACCATGTGCAGTGGGGTATAGTGATGACTGCTGCTTTCCAAAGCCTCCGGAGGGCGCTGCCAGAGCCACGTGTAGTCGTCGTGTCAGAGGCTGACACGGGGGCAAAGAGGTTGTGTGCCTCTCTCCAATCGCAATGCACGTTTGCTGCTGGGAAAGGTGTGAAGATCAGCAATGCTGCCACCCCAGTGCCACCCAGTACTTCAGAACACCACCAACACTTCCAAACCCAGGGCTGCTTCACTTATTCACTCGTTCATTATTCAACAAATGTGTGTTGCTCTCCTGCCAGGTGCTGGGGAGATGGTGGAAGGCAACACCCAACACGGTCCCTGAGCTCGTGGAGCATATGGTCTAGGAGACAGACATTAACCAAAGAGTCCCACAGACAAGTCTAATGTCACAACGGTGACGTGTGTAGGGAGGAGATAGGCATGGGCAGTGAGAGCCTCTAAGAGGGGCAGTGGGTCTGGATAGGAAAATCACAGGAGGCTTCCCTGAGGAGCCAAGATCTGAAGAGTGAATAGATGTTACCTGGGCAAAGAGAGAAAAGACAGGCATGTCTGAGGTGCTGGGCGCTGGGTGGGGGGTGGGGGGTCAGTGCTGAGTATAAGGACTAAAAGGAAGCCTGTGTGGCTGAGGACAAGGGAGAGTAAGAATGAGACCATCCCAGAGAGATGAGGCCATGCCCGGTCTTTGTCCTTTATCCTAAGAGCAATCGAAGCCACTAAATGTTTTAAATAAGGGGGAAATGATCAAGTTAGCATTGGCAATAATCGCCCTGGTTCTGCATGGAATACAAATTGTTGAGGGGATAGAGCTCGTAGTAGCCCGGGTGAAAGACTGGGCTAGCTGGAAGAGGTGGGGATGGTAGAGATGGACGGAGTGGGCAGAGTCAGAGAGATGCAGGAGGTCAAAACGACGGGGCTTGGTGGCTCGCACTGTTTCCACCATCTGGTTCCTAAGACGGATCGGCCAGCCATTTGCAGTTGGAGTTTCCTCGACTCAACTGGCTGGCTGGCCATCTTCATGGAACGTCGCCCATGCCTCAGGAAGGCCCCTCTCTTGTCACGTGGACATGAGCACTGCCAGGGAACACCCCAGATGAGTCCTGAAAGGTTCCTGGCCAGTGGGTCCAGCCAGCTCAGTCCATCTTTTCCTGGAAAGCAGCCGATCTTTTCTGTGGCAGTTTTTCCATTTTCTTGTACGACTGCCTCCAGGAAGGTCGCTGAGGCGTGATTCAAGAACGCTGGATGCGTTGTCTTCTGTTCTCCGGCTTTCCCCTGGGTCACTTCTGTATTTAGCCTCGTGAAACTAAAGGCTAGGGTTAGTGGTTGTCTGACTAAAGTGTGGGTTGCAGGACATGGGTTTCTCAGTGGTCACTGCCAGTCTGTGTGACCCTGGCAAGGGTCTCCATCCCAGTCCTCCTGATTCCTTCCACAGTCTTTCTCTCTGTCCTTGAGCATGCCATGCTCCTCTCCTCTGGCCCAGGCTTGCCCAGGCTGTTCCTTCCACACCTTCACCTCTTTCCTCCGCTAGCTGCCCATCCTGCAGTGGTAGCTCACCCGCCGAACTCAGATTCTTCCCACTACTGCTCTGTCGTGACCCTCTGAGAGCCATAGCTATGGATTTAACATCTGCCTTGCCTGCCCAACTCGCAGCTCCAGGAGGCCAGGCAGCCTCTCTCCATCACACTTTGCACAGTGCCGGGCTCCGCTGATGTCTGTTGACCAGCTGACGGACTCCGTGCTCCATAACATCTTTTCCAGCCCCAAACAATACCGTAACACCACTTAGTCCAGGCGCTTAACTGCAGGGATGAGGAAACTCAGGCCAGAGTGGTTACAACCTCTTGTGCAGGTGATCACAGATCACAGGCAAAGACACAGCTGAAACTGTGATGTCCCAAAGCCCAGGCCACTGACCGGCTCTGCCCTTGGACAACTGACGCCCCTCACCCCTCGACAACATCACAAAGGCCATCTCCCAGTGGGCTAACATCTGATTGTCGACCAGTGAGGCAACAGGTGTATTTGGTAGACCTTGTATTTGATAGCTGCCGTGAGAAAAGCCAGCAGTGGCAGGAGCGACCCCTCACTCCTTCCCTGCCTCTGCCCCCACGCCCTGGGAGCAGGGAGCCGCCGATTATTTGGCACCATTTTGGAGAGCAAAGTGTGTATCCTGGTGGACACGTCGGGATCCATGGGCCCCTACCTGCAGCAGGTGAAGACGGAGCTGATTCTGCTGATTTGGGAACAGCTGCGCAAGCACTGTGACAGGTGAGAGGCAGGGGGCGAGTGGGTGCGGGGCAGGAAGCGCTGTAACAGGTGAGAGGGAAGGGGGTGAGTGGCTGTGAGGCAGGAAGATCAAAGGGGAAGTTCATTGGGCTTCCCTCCTCACCGCTCACAAGCCTGGAGCTGTAGCTTATTTGAGCAGTAACACTGCATCCTGTTGCAGAAATAGAGCAGCCTTCAGAAATCCATCTCTGGCCCAGGGACCATTGCAAACAGAGCAAAGGAACCAGCAGGTGGCCTTCAATTGTAGATTTCAGCTGAACTTGATTTTTTTTATTTTTTCTTTTATTTTTTTTTAACATTTATTTATTTTTGAGACAGAGAGAGACAGAGCATGAACAGGGGAGGGGCAGAGAGAGAGGGAGACACAGAATCTGAAACAGGCTCCAAGCTCTGGGCTGTCAGCACAGAGCCCGACTCGGGGCTCGAACTCACGGACCGCGAGATCATGACCTGAGCTGAAGTGGGACGCTCAACCGACTGAGCCACCCAGGCGCCCCTGAACTTGATTTTTTAAGAGATTGGGGTTTGGGGTTGTTTTCTCTACCCAGAAAAATTGACCCTAGGAGACGGTAGGAGACTGGTCCTAGACTGGGACTCATCCTTGCCTTAATAACAGTAAACATTTATTGAGCACTTGCTGTGTGCCAAGCACTTTATGTGCATGATTTCATTCAATCCTCACAGTGCCCCAATGAGGTATTTCCATTATTATCCCCAATTTTCAGAAAAGGAAATAAGGGCTTAGAGAGGTTAAGTAATTTGCCAGAGATCACATGACCTGTAAGTGGCACAGAGGTGGGGTGCCGATCTATTTCATCTGCATCTAGAATCGTCAGCGTGTACCTCCTCCTTCTCATTCCCCCCGAGGGGCCCCGGGGCTCTATGTAGGGTCTTGACACTGATAGGCTTGCATGGTCCTCACAGAGGTTACTTCACCCAGGCATCTTCTAACCCATCTCTTTCACCTTCTCTCTGCCCCTACCTTTTCCACTCCCCTCCCCAGGTTTAACCTGCTCAGCTTTGCGGAGGACCTACAGCTGTGGAGGGACACTCTGGTGGAGACCACAGATGCAGCCTGTCACGAGGCTATGCAGTGGGTGACCCACCTGCGTGCTCAGGGGAGCACCTCAGTCTTGCAAGCATTACTGGCAAGTTCTGCCCCCGAGCCCGACTCGGTAGCAAAACAGAAATACCATCACCCCTTCTACCGATCCCGCATTATGCTTTCAAATTACAAAAAGCCCTTTTAGATCTACGAAGTGTTACTTTATTTCATTGTCCCGACAACCTGGTGAGAAAATGATCCTCGTTCTCACTTTAGAGTTGAAGGCACAGAGGCTCAGAGAGGTTAAGTGACTTGCTGGGGTTAACCAGCCCAGAAGTGCGCCATGCTTTCTCCTAGACCTTGGCAGCTTCCTTGGTCTGTGATAGCTGAAAGGGGGGGAGGGGAGGGTCTCTCACTCTAAATGGACAAGTCAGTGGGATCCAATCAGAACTATTTCCCTTGGGGACAGCAGGCAATTCGTTTTTGCCCTTCCTGGTTAGTGCCTAGCCCTGAGCCAGACCACCCTCCCGCTCTCTTTCAGAAAGCCTTCAGTTTTCACGATGTGGAAGGATTGTACCTCCTGACCGACGGGAAGCCAGATACAAGCTGCAGCCTTATTCTGAATGAAGTCCAAAGACTCAAGGAGGAAAGAGATCTGAAACTGCACACCATTTCCCTGAACTGCTCAGGCAGGTGGGTAAGAAGGAGCAGGGGCTGAGCTGTACGCCTTTCCCACGGCTGCGTGTGTGAGGTACACATGTGAGCAGCTGGCCCAGTCCAGGGACTCACTTTAGAGCCCAATCTCTCCGGGGCCCAACTCTGTGAGTGAGAAATGAGGAGGGTGCAGGCAGGCGTTACATCAGAGTGAAAGCCCTCCCTCCACCTCCAGCTTGCCCCTCTCAGGCACCGCAGTCCTGACTTTCTCCGGTATGAGAATGGATTTGCGTCCATTCCCACGGTCACGTGTGGTCTTCGCCCTCCCAATCTTTCTCGGAGCACATTTGTGAAAATTGATGGGAAAAACGTTTAAAGTAGCATTACCACGGTTATTTTTTTATAAACCATCACCGCAGAGGAACATGTGTTGGAAAAGAGAGATTCTGCTCCTTCAGAAAAAGACTTGAATGTTTTTGACGAAACTGATTACTTTGGTGAATTTTTTTTAATGTTTATTTTTGAGAGAGACAGAGAGAGAGTGAACAGGGGAGGGGCAGAGAGAGAGGGAGACACAGAATCTGAAGCAGGCTCCAGGCTCTGAGTGGGGCTCAAACTTAGAATGGTGAGATCGTGACCTGAGCCAAAGTCAGACACTTAACCGACTGAGACCCCCAGGCGCCCCGCTTTGGTGCATATTTAATCTGTCTAAACCACGAGCTTCATAAAGGCCACGCTTGTGTCCCTGCCAGCCCCAACACGTAGTAGCAGGCACTGGCTCCCTGTCCAATTAAGGAACGTGTGCTGGCTGTGTGCTTTCCCACTCGCTGGCGACCCTGAAGCAGGGAATCTGCTTCGTGCAGCAGCTGCCTCGCCCATAAACTGACGGGGGTGGGCTTGGTGATGCCAACGTGGTCTCAGTGGCACAGGGCCTCAGGGTCCAGGGCCCACTGCCGCAGAGACTTAAGCTCCCCACAGGCTAGGGGTGCAGAGGGAACTTGCCTGGCCAGTCAGCGGGCCGGCCTCAGAACATCTGTTCTCCCAACTAGGGCGGCGGTTGACTTCCTGAGAAATCTAGCCTCCCTCACAGGGGCCCGCTATCACTGCCCTGTTGATGAGGACACACTCTTCAAAATCCACAGCCTGCTGACCAAGGGCTTCGTGGACGAAAGGGTAGGTTGTGGAGCGACTGAGTGAGGTCTGTTCAGATGTCTCGATATAATGTCATTCCCCCCTACCTGAAAAGATCTCTGCTTCTCTTGTGAGAATACGAAGTATTGGCTAGAAAGGGCTGTGTTTCCCTGCTGCTCTTCCTCGACGCTGGCTCTCCTCGGAGTGGGAAAGCAACAGAGCTTGGAGGTGTTATTTATTTAGTCAATCAATCAATCAATGAATCAATCTCTACACCCAACCACCCAATACGGGAGTTCAATCTCAGTTCAACCCTGAGATTAAGGGTCACATTCTTTGCCTACAGAGCCAGCCAGGTGCCCGTGGAGGTGTTATTTACTAACAGAACAGTTCACATTCGTTGCACTTACTTGTGCAGGTCCATTGCTTTATACAGACTACCCCTTTCAATCCCCTTAACCACTATTATACCCATTAAACGGATGAATAAATAGGCTCAGTAAGGGACAGGAATACACCTAAAGACATAGCAAATGGTAAAGTCAGCCCAGACACTCATGCTCTTAACCTCTTTGCTATAAGTCCTGCTTATTTCTGTGTCCCTGTGTTCAATTCATTGAAACACAGATATTCAAATGATCTAAGTAATAAATCTGGTAAAGTCACAGTTTCTATCACACATGCCAGATACGAGAATGCCAAAGATCCTCTCCCGGTCTGACTGAAAAGCTAGGCACGTGTTTATACCTTTTGGGAGCATGGTGCTCTCAGAACATTTTCAAGGCAACAAATCATCACGTAAGACAACCAACCAGAATTCCAGAACCTCTTTTTGGAGGTTAAAGATGACTGCCACAGGACATGGCCTAATTTGTGAGGTCAAGTGCTTTGCAGGACTCCTTCGTTCAAATACGTCTTCTAGGGATAAATACTACAAATAGTTCAGAGAACAGAACAAGTGACAGTAAGAAAAATTCACCCGTCCTTATAACCCAGGAAAACAAACTTGACAGTGTTGCAAAAGTCCTCAGTTTGATGCCACAAAAAATCAGGTTCTATGAATAGCCTCCAGATGCAGAATGGGACCATTCCTCTCCTGCTGCGGAGGGCAGAGGGAGCCTCTTTCTTTCGTACATTCTCTTGCTGATCGTGAGCACTTGTGTCTCTAACTCTAGCCTCTGGAATTCCACTGGCTGACACAAGAGAAAAGCTGCCTGTGCAGCTGTTTTACTAGAAGCAATAGGGAAAGGGCAGAATAGATCTCACTGGGTCACAGTGAGATAAGGAGCATGTTCCACTTCTGTTCTACTGAGAAGAGAGGCGCCGACTGCCGTGAAGTCCAATGAACACCTTGGTTCGCCACTACCCACTCCGCTGACTCTCAGACACCTTACCTCAAAGTGTTCCACTTGCAAAGTAGCTACCTTGGCAGGTGGTGAGCTCCTTGTCTCTGGAGGTATGCAAGCCGAGGCCCACAGATTGCCTGCACTGGGTGGGAGGCTGCATTTGATTAGGTCTAATTTTTTTTTCCCCTGAGATTTTGGATTTTCAGGTTGCACCCAGTCATTGAATGGATCTAATTTCACACTCATTTCCCCTTTCCAAGGACCCCGTATTGCCACTATTTGAAGGAGATGATTTGAGAAGATTGGCCCAGGAGATCACCAAGGCCAGAAGCTTCCTCTGGAAGGCCCAATCCTTCAGGTATGCCCTTCGAGCAGCCCCTCACACCTGCCTCGTGGCTCTAGCCCACCCAGACCCTGGGCCTCATCGAGATTTGGGCCCACCCTGCTGATGGCACAGCCTTCCTGCAAGAGCTCCTGCCTGCTTCTCCCCACCAGGCCCAGAAATCTGGGCATCAGGGGGACCTCCTCGCTTCATCTCCTGTCCACTAGGTCTCAACTCCAGAAGAAAAACAACACAGAACCAAATGTCACTCTTTTCTAGAGAAGGGTTCTCAGGTAAGAGGAGGTGATGAGCTCTCTCTCTCGTAAGTATCCACCAAGGACGAGGCAGCATGCTCAGTGTCATGGGTAGTAGTAACTATGGGGAGGGAGGGAGGGATTGGAAATAATGACTCCTCTAAATTGAAAGGCCATCTTACAAATAATCACTCGCTCAGCACACACTGGCCCTGAGGGTGAGGTATCCTAGAAAGCTGTAACCCAGAGTTCATCCCCAGGAAACATGATCCCAGGCACCGGGGCTCTCTGGAAGCTGAGGGAGGGAAGGCTCTGACATCTCAGGTCCACTTTATTTTTTTTTTTAATTTTTTTTTCAACGTTTATTTATTTTTGGGACAGAGAGAGACAGAGCATGAACGGGGGAGGGGCAGAGAGAGAGGGAGACACAGAATCGGAAACAGGCTCCAGGCTCTGAGTCATCAGCCCAGAGCCCGACGCGGGGCTCGAACTCACGGACCGCGAGATCGTGGCCTGGCTGAAGTCGGACGCTTAACCGACTGCGCCACCCAGGTGCCCCATCAGGTCCACTTTAATGTTCCTGCCCTGTCCCCCAGCACACCCTACACTCCAGCCACAAAATTATCACTCGCTAGGAAGCCTTGCACCAAGCCCTGCCTGGAAACGCCCTTCTTACCACCCTCTGCCTGGTGACTCCTGCTCATCCATCAAGGCACAACTCATATGGCATCAGCTCCACTGTGAAGATGTCCCTGGGACCCATCAAGAGCTGGGAGCCTCCAGCCTTCCTCCCACTGCATCCGGACCAAACATCTGTTTCCACGGCAGTGACACTTAGCATTTATGATGCCTAGCACTCCATACCATGCTTCCTTACTCCCTTTGCCAACTCTTTTTCTTGGCTATGAGCTCCCCCAGGATGAGGCTGGTGTCCTAGGTCCCCAGAACCTGCCACAGGGGCAGACGTAGTAAACTGTGAGCATCCAGCTTAGCTGTGGGAGTCCGGCTCTGGAAACCAGCCAGAGCATGTTATTTCTGCCCTGGTCCCCTCACCCTCTGCTTCCCACCACCCTGGTCCGGGGAGGGGGGGTGGGGTGATGCAGATTCACCATCAGCCCATCTTGGGAGCAAAAACCAGTGAGCCTTACCACCTGCCCCCTACCTGTTCAACCAAACTGAATTAAGGTCTGCCCTGCTCAAGCGGGTGAAAATTGGGTTGGGTCCACTGGGCCCGGCCCTGCTGTGTACATATGAAATGACTGTCTCATGTATTATGTGGTCTGGAGTGATTTCCTGAGATGAGAAAAAATTGCTTTTATTTAATTAAATAGAATCAAAATGACTTTTAAGCTGAAGTGATGATTTGTTTGTGTGTGTGTGTGTAAATTTTTGGTGATATAAAATGCTAGTAAAAGACTCATATGCACGAGCACCTGGTAGCTCAGTCAGTTGAGCGTCCGACTTCGGCTTAGGTCATGATTTCATGGTTCATGAGTTGGAGCCCCAGGTTGAGGTTGCTGCTGTCAGTGCATAGAGCCGGCTTCTGGTCCCCCTCTCTATCGGGGGGGTCCCCCTCCCCCATATGGGTGCATGCACTTTCTCGCTCAAAAATACATAAAACTTTTTTTTAAAAGACTCATGCAGAATATATGAAGAATTCCAAATCAATAAGAAACAGAGAAATATCCTAATGTTTTGAAATGGACAAAACACTCAAACAGGTGCAAATAGACAATAGGTATATGAAAAGGTGCTCAACAGGCTTACCCATCAATGCAGATTAAAACCACAATGATAGGGGCACCTGGGTGGCTCAGTTGGTTGAACATCCAGCTCTTGATTTTGGCTCAGGTGATGATCTCACAGTTTGTGGGTTCGAGCACTGTGTCAGACTCTGTGCTGACAGTGTGGAGCCTGCTTGAGATTTTCTGTCTCTCTCCTTCTCTATCTGCTCGTCCCCTGCTCATGCTATCTCATAATAAACAAGTTTAAAAAACAAAAACCCTTAATGATATACCACTGCATGCCCACCAGAATGGCAAAAAGTAAAAAGACTGACAGTATCAAGATACAGAGCAGCTAGAACTCTCCGGCGTTGCTGGGATGGGCACCCCACCCAGTGGATTGCCGACCTAGCAATTCTGCTCCAAGAGAAACAGTTGCATACATTCCATAAAAGACATACACAAGAATGTCTTCACAACAACTTTACTCATAAGAGCCCCAAATTGGAAACTACCTAAATGTCCTACCAATGCTAGAATGGACAAATAAATTGTGACACATTTGTACATTTGTACAGTTTGATACATTTATGATACATTTGTACATATGTACAGTGTACATTTCTACACATCCATTTCAAAAATAGTTCAGTAGGGGCCCCTGGGTGGCTCAGTCGCTTAAGCGTCTGACTTCCACTTCAGCTCAGGGGTCTCTTCCACATCCCGCCCTGTGCTGACAGCTCAGAGCATGGAGCCTGCTTTGGATTCTTTGTCTCCCTTTCCCTCTGCCCCTTCCCCATTTGTGCTCTGTCTTTCTCTCTTTCTGTCTCAAAAATAAACATTAAAAAAAGGTTTTTTTTTTTTTAATATTTATTCATTTTTGAAAGACAGAGAGCAAACGGGGGAAACACAGAATCCAAAGCAGGCTCCAGGCTCTGAGCTGTCAGACGCGGGGCTTGAACTCACAGACCGTGAAATCATGACCTGAGCTGAAGTCGACTGCTTAACCGACTGAGCCACCCAGGCACCCCCAAAAAAGTTTTTTAAATAGCTCAGTAGGTTAAGTGCCTGACTCTTCATTGCTGCTCAGGTCATGACTTCATGGTCATGTGATCAAGCCCCACATTGGGCTCTTGCTGGGTGTGGAGCCTGCTTAAGATTCTGTATCTCCCTCTCCCTCTGCCCTTTTCCCCCTACCTTTCTCTAAAAATATAAATAAATAAACAAATAAATAAATAATATAAATAATTAGATAATGAGCTATAACTGCTTTCAACAATATACATCCATCTCATGATCAGTGTCAGGCAAAAGAAAAATACATAGTAACTCTATTTATATGAAGTCCAGGAACAAGCAAAACTCTTGTTGGCAACAAAAGTCAGAATAGTGACTGTGAGAGTCATACTGGGGACGTTTGAAGTGCTGGAAATATTCTATATCTTCATCTAGGCAAAGTTGTAAAATTCAAGGTGTTTCCAAAAAAACCCCACAGTTCACTAAGGCTTGACAAGCCCAGGCTTTGGCCAGGCTCGGTGCTGGGCTCAGGGAGGCAGCAGTGACCATAACCCCTGCCCCAATGGATCTCAGTCTGGTCACTCTCTCTGATAGCTGCCGTTTTGCTCACCTCTACAAACAGAGAAAATGGCCTGTGGTGTTTCTATCACTTTGCTAGTGTTACTGTAACAAAGTACCACAAACTGAGTGGCTGAAACAACAGGAATGTATTGTTTCCAGTTCAGGAGGCTGCAAGTCCGAGTTTAAAGGACCGGCAGAGCTCCAAACTTCACATGATGCTCTGCCTGTGTGCATGTGTGTGTCCAAATTTCCAGCTTTCATGAGGACACCGGTCATAATGGACCAGGCCCTACTCTATATTATATATCTTTAATTACATATGAGATCACTCTATTTCCAAGGCCACACTCTGAGGTACTGGGTGGTTAGGACTTCAACATGTGGATTTGAGGGGCCAAGGAGGTATACAATTCAACTCATAACTATTGTATCGTAAACTATGCTGTTATCAGGACAACAGCCGCCAGCCGGACCTGGGGATAGGATTCCTGTGGCCCTGCGGGTGGGAGAGGACAGGCTGGTTTTGGTAAACGGAATGATGCACACAGTTTGGATGTGGTTGGGGAAGCGGTGAAGCACAGGACCCGGGTGTGAACCCCAACCTCTCATATAATGATAACCCCTACTGTTGGTTGAGCCCTGACTGGGCAGGCACCATACTGTTGGCATATACCTTGTGTGCCCCAAGCCCAACAACGTCACAGCCATACAGCACACACAATTTCCAGTTTGTGGATGAGGAAACTGAGCCTTGTAGCTGCCCAAAGACACGTAGCAAGAAAGTGGCAAAGCCAAGATTTAACGCCAGGGCTGACTCCATGGCCTTCTCCCGCCAGGCTTTGAAGCCTCTTTTCATCTCTCTGAACCTGTTCCCCTGACTCTAAAATTGGGCCAAAACAGAGTTGTGAGGATTAAGCAAGCAAGATACCTTACCACCTGGCACCTGGCATGTTCTGCCTAAGATTTTCTTTTCTCTTTCCCACACCCACCTATGCCCACGGAGGAGGCTCAAACGGGCGAAGACTTCCCAGTAGCCTCTTCAGACCAAAGTAACCAGGTGTCGGTGGCATTTGGGGCTCAGAGTCGGCCCTCATAAGCACCAGCTGCCGGGCACATGCCTTCCCCTCTGTCACTGCGCCTTGCAAATGGGTTTTCCAGGGATGGTGTGATCCAGCTGGTCCTCAGCGTAAGGGAAGGACCAGCACTGAAGAAGCACCCCTAAACGCGGAATGACCCCCCCAAGAACAGATGAACCCAGAAATGGGTGGAAGAATGCAAGGAAGGAAGGGGAAAGAGATGGGTGGACAGGAGGCAAGAAAGATACATGGAACGAATTAGATGGATGGAAGGCTGGATGGATAAGGTGGAAGGATGGAATGACGGACGCACGGATGGATGGATGGATAAGATGAATAGATGAGTGGACAAAAATAGCAAAAACAAAATTGTGTGGGAAGATGGATGAAGAGACAACGAGGTGGATGAAGAACAGGTGAGATGATGAACAGGTGGACGAGGAAGAAGGCAGGGAAGGCAGGAGGCATCCTGCACAGACAGGAACGTGTTGGGGAGCGGATGGATGGGTAAGGGGGTGAAGGAAGAAACACTGTTTCTTGGGGTTCCAGGACCACTTTGCGGCAGGACAGGACAGCACGCAGGGCCTTTGCGTCCTTTCCCTACCAGCAGCTAAGCCCATTTCACCCCATCCCTGTTCGGCGGGCCTCAGTTTCCCCTCTGTGAGAGCCCGCACCGGGCTACAGAGAAACGGGGGTGTTCCCACGCCGCGTGTGGGCGGGGCGGGAGGCGGGGCGCGGGGCGGGTCCCGGAGCCCAGCCCGGCCCCGCCCCAGGAGGCGCCCGCCCAGCAGCGCCCGGGCCTCACGCGCAGAAGGTGGGCTCAGCGCCGGGAGCACGTAGCGCCGCGGGAGCCCAGCCGGGTGAGCGCAGCCGGGCGCTGGCGGGAGCTGGGGGGTAGGGGTGCGGGTGGGGACAGCTGGGGACCCTGGGACGGGGGACGGGGCGGGGGGCCGACGACACGCCCGAGCTGCCGGGGCCGGGGCCGGGGGTGCTCTCGGAGTGGAGGGGGGGGTGGCAAGGGGCACCTGCTCCTGCCCGCCTCCGGGACGCGCTGAGGCCGGGGTGGGTCCCTGGCGCCCCTTCCCCAGTTGCTTTCACCAAACTCCACTTTGGGCCCCCAGGGACCTGGACCCAGGCCGACCCATTTACTGAGACTCCATCAAAGTTAGCGAATGTTCTCTGAGCCTCAGTTTTCATCGCTGGGTGATGGGAGCGGCATCCTGTACTGCACGGGACTGCCAGGAGAATTAAATGCCGCCCTGGCTGCGGTCAGCAGGTGCTTGGCCGCAACACTCCCAGATGCAGAACAGCTCCCGGTGGTTTCATGCAGTCAGCAGCTACTTACCACCTGCTTGGCGCCAGCCCTGTTCTAGGTGCTGGGGACGCTGCTGTGAACAAAGCCCTACTGGAGCATGCTTTCCAGTGGTTTGCCAAGGGCTCCGGCATCTGCGTTTTCATGATCACCTGGTGAGGTAGAGCAGCCAGGGTTATTTGGGTCCATTTTAGAGCTGTAGATACTGAGGTACAGGGAGGTTGTAAGGAATTCACCCAGTCTGTCTGTCTGTCTCTCTCTCTCTCTCTCCCTCTCTCTCTCTCTCTCTTTCTCTCTCTCTCTCTCTCTCTCTCTCTCTCTCTCACACACACACACACACACACACACACACACACACACACACATCCCCATAGGATAGAAAGCTCCAGTCCCTAGAACAGAGTCCTAGGCAGAGAAGGGCTCCACTCTGGGACTGCATCCCCATTGGGGAATTAAACTCATCCCCAGTGATGACTCAGATTTGGGATGTCTCCTCACTCTTAAACCCATGAGTGCCAGTGTTTATACAGCATGTGACTGTGTCCCTGACCTAGAACTTTGGAGAGCAGGGCAGTGATAAGGGGGAGACCAACAGGTATAGCCCCTATATCTGTCAGGGCCCCTGCCCCTTGACACTCCCAGCAACAACCATGGGGCTCATCACTCAGTCACTCGGTTGTGCTCATTCTTTTTTTTTTTTTATGTTTATTTTACTTATTTTGAGAGAGAGAGAGTGAGAGAGAGATAGAGCATGAGCAGGGGAGGGGCAGAGATAGAAGGAGAGAGCGAAGCCCAACGCTGGACTCAAACTCATGAACCGTGAGATCATGACCTGAGTCGAAATCAAAAGTCAGGCTCTTAACCAACTGAGCCACCCAGGTGCCCTGTGCCCGTCCTTTTTTTTTTTTTTTTTTTTTTTTTTTTTACAGCCAGTAGGCATCATGCGGAGCAGAGACACCTGCCTCTGTATCCACAGGGCCTGGCAAACAGTTGACCCACGGTATATGGTCACTGCTATTATTATGGTGACGATGATCATCCGGCCTCTGGTGCTGCCTTAGCCTCAGGTGGAGCAGGAGATGGGGGGGGGGGGGGAGTGGGTGGGATGAAGATGGTGATAGTGACTGAAGCTGGGTCACTTTAAGTCTGGAGTCAGGACGACAGGATCCTCAGTGCTGGACCCCGCGGTTCACCGACCTGACCCTGAAGCCAGCAGAGGGCTTGGGCAGACCTGTACTGCCAGCCACCTGCATTGCTGGGGCACCTGGGAGAACCAGGGGCTGCAGATTCAGGGTGGGGGTGGTGCAGCTCTTCCGTGCAGGTTCCCAAGCACAGAGCCCTTATAGACCCCATGGGGATTCCTCCTCCTCATCTCTTCTCTTTATTTCCCCTTCTCTCCTCTTCCTCCTCTTCCTTCTATCTCTTTCTCCAGGAAACCCTTCCCAGTCAGAAGCGGTCACCTCCAGTCTGCTGGGGTTCCTCTGGGCATGATTTACTCTGCCTTCCTCTGGTACTGCATGGGAATGGGGATTTTAAGGAACTGGTAGAGAAGTGAGGAATGCTTGGTGTAAACCTCAGCCATGCAATGTGACTTTGGGCCTCAATTTCCCCAGCTGTAAAACACAAGGGAGGCAGCAACCACCTTGAAAGTTCTCAAAATTCTGAAAGGGGTCTCTCAGCACCCCCAAGAGTTCCCCTTAGTCTGATAATCCACATGACTTAAGACAACTCTAGAATGATCTTTCTTCTATTTTTCTCTACAGGTGGACAGATGCTGGGTCTGCATGGCTCAGTAGAGAATGAAGCCCAACCCAGCAGGCTCCTCCCCAGAGGCCTGCAGAGCTGCAGGCCAGGGCGAGAAGAGCTGCCCCGTCTGCCGGGCCTGGGGAGGAGTCTCAGGCCTGGGGTCTGAGTCAGGGCCTGGCCCAGGGCCTGGTGCAGTTTCAGGGCCTACTACTGTTCTGGGGCCTGGGCCAGGGCCTGGGGCTGTGTCAGGACCTGGGCCGGGGCCTGGTGTGGTTCTAGAACCTGGACCAGGGCTTGGTGCTGTGACCAGACCTGGACCAGGGCCTGGTGTGGTTCTAGAACCTGGACCAGGGCCTGGTGCTATTTCAGGACCCAGACCAATGCATGGTGCTGTGTCCCTACCTGCACCAGAGTCTGGTGCTGTTCCAGGACTTGGACCAGGGTCTGGTGCTGTATCCAGACCTAGGCCGGAGCCTGGTGCTGCTTCAGGACCTAAGCCAGGTCTGGGGCCTGGGTCAGGAGCTAGGTCAGTACCCGGGCCAGTACCTAGGCCAGGAGCTGCACCGTTACCTGGGCCAGGGGTAGAGCCTGGGCCCAGACAGGGTTCTGGAATTGGGCCCAAACCCAGTGAGCCAGAGACAGCCCCAACACTAGCACCACAGCAGAAGACTCAGGCCACACCCATGCAGGCCCCTAGGCAGAAGGTTCTGGTGACTGGAGGAGGAGGCTACCTGGGCTTTAGCCTGGGTTCTAGCCTGGCCAAGAGTGGCACTTCTGTCATCCTGCTCGACCTCCGCCGACCACAGTGGGAGCTTTCCCCGGGGACCGAGTTCATCCAGGTGCGGTGATGAGCATCTTGGGGACTGGTGAGGGGGCCCAGGGTGCTGGTGGAGGTCTGGGGACAGTGTCTGATGTGAAACCCGTGGTGTGATATTGAAGAGAACAGGCTCTTGTAATCAGACTATTTAAACTCTGGCATTTCCCAGCTGGGCAACCATGGCCACAAGACTCCACATGTCTGAGCCTCCGTGTCCCCATCCATAGAAAGCAGGATTCACGAGGGTCTTCTGGGGAGGCCATGAGACTGTGCACGTAAAACACCGAGCACAGCCCCTGTGAATTGGCTTGATAAATGGAGCCGCCGATGATGATGAAGATGATGATGCCCTATAGAATCATACGCTAAATCCTGCCCCACAGCCTCTCCCACGGTGCTCGGCCTGGGTCAGGGGACCAGCTCTGGGAGCTGCCAAGGAGCAGGGTTGGTATCTCTGCCTTGGCCCAAACCTCCTGGCCCCATCTCTTCCTTCTGTGTTTCAGGCCGATGTCCGAGATGAAGAAGCCCTGTATCGTGCCTTCGAAGGGGTGGACTGCGTCTTCCACGTGGCATCCTATGGGATGTCCGGTGTTGAGAAGGTGAGCACCCCAACATACGATACCTGGAGTTAGAGCGGGGTTCAGATCCGGGCTCTGTGCACCCCCAACTTTACGTGCCCTTCACCTAATCCAGGAAGGACTCAGACTATACCCAGCCTGCATTTTGCATCCATGGGACCACATGCTAGTTCTGCCACTTTCTCGCTGTGTGACCCAGGGCGAGTTAACTTAACCTCTCTGAGCCTCTGTTTCCTCCTCCGTACTAGTACTTACAGTGGGCTGGTAGCCATCAAAACAGACACCCTTTGACTCAGAAATCACACTGTGTGTATATTTGCAGCATTGTTTTAAATAACAAAAACAGGAAGTAAAGTAAATGCCCATCAGTTAAGGACTATTTAAATAAATTGTAAAGTCTCCCCACATTGAAATTCTATGCAGCCATTCAACAGAAATGAAGTAACTCAATATGTGTTGATAATGGAACAATTTCCAAGGTGCAAAAACAGTGTTTGATATCCTCCTGTTTGTATAAAAAAGAAGCTAGGATATTCACACATGTGTATGTGCTGATATGAATAAGTATAAATTATGTCTAGAAATACACCGGCCTGTAATAGGAACAGTGGTTGCCTCTGCGGGGGGTGGGGAGGAAGGCTGGGAGTCAGGAATGGGAAGGACATTTCCTTTTCACTATATACCCTTGTTACTGTTTGAGTGATTTTTTTTAATGTTTATTTTTTTTGAGAGAGAGAACATGCACACATGTGCATGTGGAAGTAGGAGAAGGGCAGAGACAGCAAGAGAGAGAGAGAGAGAGAGAGACAGTCCCAAGCAGGCCCTGCACTGTCAGCACAGAGCCCAACATGGGGCTTGAACTCACAACCCTGAGATCAAGACCTGAACTGACATCAAGAACCAGACACTCAAGCAACTAACTGAGCCACCCAGGCACCCCTGTTTGAGATATTTTTAACCATGTGATTGTATTATCTATTTAAAAGCAACTGCAGTGAGGATAAATATAGTTTAAAAATCAAGATAGAACCCATCTCCTAGTCTGGTCGGAAGGATTAAGTAAGATGCACAGGCTTCGCCCTTTCCCGGGCACACGAGCAGCTCTCTCTCTGCAGACAAGGTGTTTTTATTTTTCACACCCCAACCTCGCGAGGGCATGGACAGTATTACTCTTGTCTGTCTTATAGATAAGGAAACTGAGACTTCCATAGTGAGGAAATGACCCAAACATTTTGAGCCCCTTTTCTGGGTCAAACACTGTACCAAGTCCTCCCATAGGGTGCATTTCATCCTGCTGACCACCCAGAGGGGAGGTGATGAGATAGCTGGGGGCCAGGCAGAGGTGGGGGGCGCTCAGGGGGATGCTGACAGAGCTGGGCACTGGTACCCAGGGCTCCTGCACCTCCTGTGGGCCTCCCAGGTCCCTGCTTCTGAGCTGGACATTCTGTAGGCCCTGTCCTGCCCTACCCTAAGCCCAGCCTTATGGCCTCAGCGACGAGGCATGACAGCACCACGACTTCCCACCTCCGTCTTGTCTTTTAGCTGCAAAAAGAGCAGATTGAGTCTATAAATGTTGGAGGCACCAAACTAGTAATCAATGGTAGGCGCTCCGAGCTCCGTGTGACCTGCTGTGTGTTTCCTGCTTCTCTCCCCTCTCCTGCCACAGGCCCGGCCCTGGGGACAGGGTAGGGGGACAGAGGTGGGACCCTCCTCCCCTGCCCCCACCCACCCCAGTGTAGGGCCTGTGGGCAGCACATCCTTCCTAAACTGCAGACCTACCCAGGCCCCTGCATGGGACGTGTCAGTGTGGCCACAGCATGTCTGGGGACACGGGCAGCGGAGTTTACATTTCAGGGATCAAGAGTTAGAAAAGTTGCTTGAAGCACCAAAATAGAAGACCCACTTATGGGGGCTCTGGCCATGTCTGCCTTGTCCTGCATCCGGTCTTTTCTCTGATTCTAGAGTGTCTCTTTCCTATGTCCCCATCGATTGAAACTTTCTTCTGACTTGCCCCCAGCAAGGTAGCTCAGGGGCCACAGCCATACTGAGAAGAAGGAGTGAGCCAGCCTGGCTCCCAGGGCCCCACGGAGCAGGGACTTGACCCACACCCCTTCCCTCCTGAGCAGCTCTGTATTCTGGGAGGGCCCCAGGGGCCAGGATGTGTGGCAAAGACTGGGTGGAGGTCAGTGGATTCTCCCAGGGAGGTCCCAGTAGGCACCTTCTCCTCCAGCTTCTACTCATCTTGGCCCCGTGTGTGTGTGTGTGTGTGTGTGTGTGTGTGTGCCGTTGTCACTGCAGTTTGCGTCCGTCGGCGAGTTCCAAGGCTCATCTACACCAGCACTGTCAATGTCGTGTTCGGCGGGAAGCCCATAGAACAGGGTGATGAGGACTCTGTGCCATATTTCCCACTGGAGAAGGTACCTGGCTTCCAGGAGAGGTGGGCAGGGCCACTGGGCCTGGGATCCACAGCCCGAAGGGTAGGGATGCGTGGAAACCAGGGTCAGCTTCACAACTCAGGCTGAGTCCCATGAAGAAGGGGTCCCCAAAACCGGGTAGCACAAGCCTCCTATTTTAGGGGTTCTGAAATCAGACAGACTTGGCCTTGAGCCAGCCAGGCCACTCTCTACCTGTGGGGCCTTGTGCAAGTCACTTTGAGCCACTGTTTCTTCATCTGGGCGTGAAAACACCACCCCGGTGGGGTGTGGAGAGCAGGCAGCGAGTTGATGCGTGTGAAATGCCATGAACACCTGGAGGACTGCATGGAAATAGTTCATCCAGTGCACACGCAGCATCTGCATCCCGGGGGTCGCGCTGGGGGCCAGCAAGACCCTCCCCGAGTGAAGGAGCTCTGGTCGTTGCTACTGCTCTGAACTCTGCTCCCATGGCTCCTACCCCAAGGGAAAAGAAGGGCGCTGGCCATTTCCCAGGGGGAGCCCCCAGAATGCAGCCCCTATGTAGTCTGAAGCAGGAAGGGCAGCCCTGGGCCCAGAGGGGCTGGGCAGTGCCGCTGACCCCTACCTGGTGGTGCTCTTCTCCTTGTCCTCTGGCAGCATGTGGACCACTACTCACGAACCAAAGCCATCGCTGACCAGTTGACCCTCATGGCCAATGGCACACCTCTCCCAGGTAAGTGTCGTGGGGCCCTACTCAGGGCAAATACACATGCCTCCCGCTGCCTCCCCCCAGAATATATGTGCAAGTCTAGCTTTCAGCTTCTATGTTTCTGAGGTTCACCTTCCTTCCAAAGGACAGTTCCCCAGGGCCTCTGTCATTCATCATTCCACAAATTCTGAGCACCTGCTATGTGCCCAAACCCCATCAGGGACATAGTCTGGAGAAAGTCACGTCCAGTCTCTGCCCTCAAGTTGCTCACATCTTGGGTGAGGGAAGAGACAGATAAGAGTGGATCTTTCTTCTGCCACATAGGAGTAGATCTAGTTTAAGGATGTTTTTTACTTTTTAAAAAAATTTTTTAATGTTTATTTATTTTTTGAGAGAGAGAGACAGTGCACAAGTGGTGGGAGGGGGGGCAGAGAGAGGGAGACACAGGATCAGAAGCAGGCTCCAGGCTCTGAGCTGTCAGCACAGAGCCTGACGAGGGCTTGAACCCACAAACCGTAAGATCATAACCTGAACCAAAGTCAGATGCTTAACCGACTGAGCCACCCAGGTGTCCCTTACATGCTAATTTTATATGCAAAGGTCTCAGTAATTCTTTACAGCATCCATATGAGCTAAGAATCCTAAGGATCCCCTGCTTTCCAAACTCAGGAGCCAGATAGATTTAGATATATCCCTTGCTCTTCAAGTGATCACTTTCTGCTTTCTGAAATTCAGAAACTAAAAAAGAATCAGAAAACTTGGTTTCTCTTACTACCTTAAGTATCTAAACTCAGGAGCCAAGTAGATTTGGAGAGTGAGGGCTGGTTGCAATTATAATCCCCAGATTTACAGGGGAGGAGGCTAAGGCTGAGAGCTGAACTGACTTAGCTAAGGTCACCTGGCTATTAGGTGGCAGAGGTGGGATTTGAACACCCCACCCCTACTCCAGGGGGCGTCTAACACCAGAGCCTGGACCTGAACCATCATGCTTCACTGCAGCCACAGCTGAGCAGGCCACTGAGCACAGGCTCTTTTCCCTAAAATCCTCCCACTCCATCCTGGCACCCTGGGCCTGTCAGGCCTTGACCCCTGATCCCAGTGGGAACATACATCCGGCTGTGTTTTCCCAGGGGGTTGACCCTGTGCGGTTGAACTGTCTTTTCTGCCTGGAGCCTTCCATGGCCGGACCAGCAGCCTGCAAAACAGACACTTAATCCTTTGGACAAGAATTATTTATACGAGCATCCCCAGCTCTTCGTGGTCGGGAGTCATGGATACCCTGGGCCCTGCCCCTCTGTGACGTGGCTGCCCAGTGCCCCGCCAGTCAATGTCAGCTGAAACCTGACCTCCCCGCCGCTCCCCTGACCATGCCCAGGTGACCCAGAGTTTAAAATTAGCTGCAGTCTGCTTACAGAAAAGCTCACCTGATACCTGCCTTCCAGGAGTCCAACCGTGGTCACGCTGGGTGATTTCCAGTCCCTGCTAACACAAGCTGGTCCCTGAGACTCTGCCTGTAATCCGGCAAGGAGAGCCCTGGTCCCTGAAGCAGAGCCCTGAGAGTGCAGATCTCAGCTCAGTGTGATGGGACAAATGACCACAAACTTGGTGGCTTAAAACTGAAAGGTCTTCTCTTGTGGTTTACAGCCAGATGTTAGAGACCAAAGTGTGGCTTGGGCTGCACTTCCTGTAGGAGGCTCTATGGGAGAATCATTTCCCAGCTTATGGCCCCACTCATTCCTTGCGGTTCATGTGTCTCTTCTGTGTGAGTCTCTTATAAGGGATACTTGACACTGGATTTGGGGCTCACCAGCATAATCCAGGATGATCTCATTTTGAGAGCCTTAATTGTATCTGCAAAGGCCCTCGTCCAAATAAGGTCATATCCACATGTTCCGGGATGTGGGCATATCTTTTCTGGGGCTACCACTCAGTCTGCTGCACTGGCCTCATTGTAAAGTGAGGATATTGGTGGAGAGGCAGTCAGGGTGTTTGGCTATGACCCAGGACACTGGCCCTGGCAAAGTTTGCGAGGAAAAGGAACTTAACTACAGAAGGATGTGGGATAGCTTCTGGAAAATATATTTGCAGAAAAATGATCACCAGAGCTTGCAAATAGGACAGGGTTGGGGCAGCTCCGGGGACCTGGGTGGCAGGAGCTGGTGACCAGTCTCTTCAGGGTGAACCCACTCTGAGGATTTTAGAGCCCGGTGTCAGTGATACCGAGAGTCACGTTCCTGGGTGAGAACATGTCACTAGCCCAGCTTGGGTCCCGTGGCCACCACCTCAAAGGAGAGTGACACATCTGGTGCATCTAGACTGATGGTCCCCTAAGACCTTGTGCAGAGGGGGAGGGACCCCCAAAGGAAGGTGGGCTTCTGGTCCCAGAGGACGAGGTACACTGGGGCTTCCCAAACTGGGGTGTGGTCCCTTGGGGAACCTGAGCCTCAGGAGAGTAGGAACATCTTCCAGAAGGTTCCATCTCCAGGGGTTGGGATTGAAAGTCAAATAATTTACAAATAAGTAATTTAAAAAAATTTTTTTAAATCTTAAATAGATTATGAGATAAACTGAAATTTTTGTAGGGTTTCTTAAGACTTGACAGACATATGTCTGTGGCAGCCTCCAGGCTGTACCCCCAGACTTCTCCAGAGGAGACTCGCTTACTGCTTCCATCAATGTGGGGAGACCCGTGCCAGAGAAGTTGGGGGGCTCTGGACCAAGCTCCCTGTTGGTCTGGGGGACTCTGCTGGCACAGAGCAGTGAGAGTGAGGGGGACAGCCTCCAGGCTCTTGTGCGGATGGCTCCAGTCTCTTCCCTTCTCCACTGATTGCCTGAAAAGTACAATCG
The DNA here is from genome assembly GCF_018350175.1 of Felis catus. NCBI lineage: Eukaryota > Metazoa > Chordata > Mammalia > Carnivora > Felidae > Felis > Felis catus. Next base: position 23,871,586 of record NC_058383.1, on the reverse strand, counting down.
CTACCACTACTTACAAAGCACCCATTTTCCAAGGAGACCAAGGCTGCGTGAGCAGAAACACAGAGTCCGTTTGTAGCATCAGAACCTGGGCTTTGGTCCCCCATCTCATCTCTCCTGGGCTGAGCTGTGTGCCCTTAGGCAAATCGCGTCCCTTCTCTGAGGCTTGGTTCTTTGATCCAGAAGCAGGGATAGTAACAGTTCTCACCTCATGGGGTTGCCTTGAAGGAAAAAACCCTGGGGGCACCTGGGTGGCTCAGTTGGTTAATCCTCAGACTTCATCACAGTTTATGGGTTCGGGCCCCGCATCAGGCCCTGAGCTGATAACTCAGAGCCTGGAGCCTGCTTCAGACTCTGTGTCTCCTTTTCTCTCTGCCCCTCTCCCACTCACACTGTCTCTCTCCGTCTCTCAAAAATAAATAAACAGACATTAAAAAAAAAAAAACAAAAACCTGGCTTACCAGAGCACCAGGCACATAGTAGGCTCTCCCTGAGAGCCACCAGAGTCCTTATCTAGCTGATGATCAGAAAAAGGAAAGAGCTACAGCTATTGGCACAATGGAGTGAGGGTCTCTCTGTGCATCTGTAAAATGGGCACAGTAGGACTCTCAGGGGAGCCAAAGAGATTATGTCTGCCAAGTGCTGACTGAACTGTCATGGGCCACGTACATATCTGCATCTCAGTCTTACCTCTGTTACTGGCCCGTGAGCATCATGAGGGCAGGGACCATTTCTTGGTCATCCTTGGGTTCTCCACAGCATCCATCCCAGGGCCCAGTGCAAGGGGGAGAGGTTGGGGAACCCCTCAACGCTGTTTGTTAAATGACTGACTGATGGACTGAGAATAATTCAATGAGGAAAGCCCAAGGGGCTGTCTTCCCTGCCGACCTATCCAGGTAAGGACTGGGAGATGTGGACAGCATGTCTGTGTCTCTCCCTGCTGGTCCACCCCTCCCCAGGCCCTGACCTCCCTCCCTGTGTCCTAGGAGGAGGCACTCTGCGGACGTGTGTGCTCCGGCCCCCGGGGATCTATGGCCCTGAAGAGCAGAGGCACCTGCCCCGTGTGGCGGTATGTCAACCCAGGCCTGTGCGCAAGGCACAGGAGGAGTCTGGCTGATGTGTGCATGGATGGGGCTCTTCCAGTCTACAGTCACTGTGTCAGTCTTGGGGCAATGTCCTGAGCCTGGGACTCTTAGTTCTGGGAGATGTCCCTACCCCTATCAGACCCACGAGGAACAAAGGTCTCAGTGTGTGCCAGCCAGGGTTACGCACAGGTTGGAGAGACACAGAGCTATGACCCCAAAGAGGCAGAGGGAGCCTACCGTCCCTACTCAGATGTGGGCTCAAAGATGGCCAGATGGCTCATCTCGTGCTGCCATATAGAAAGCCTCTCTCCAGAGAAAGCCAGGTGCCAGCAGTATAGCTATGAGGGACTGGAGGCCCTGTCCTCACATTTCTCACAGCCACGTCAGGGAGATGGATGCCACAGTCACAGAGTCAGTGTGGTAAGGGCTATGTGGAGGAAAGAAGGAGAATGTGGGAGCACAGCAGAGACGACCTGGTAGGGGCAGTCCAGGAGGACTTCCTGGAGGTAGTGATGCCTATGCTGTTTGGAAAGAGAAGAAAGAATTAACCAAGGAAATGGGGTGGTAGAGAGAAGGTGGTCCAAATAGAACAGCCAGCTTGGGTACAAACCTGGAAATTAGAAAGATCACTATTCCAGGCTTCGGGACAGATCAGTGAACAAAGCAGACAATGATTCCTATCCTTGTGGGGCTTATATTTTCACAGGAGGAGATGGATAATACGCATGATAAATGATAAAGAGTGTTCGAAGGTGCCGGGTACGATGGAGAAAGAGGACGGGGGAGCAAGGTGTGGGAGCTGGGCGCACAGGCAGCCAGGGAGTCTCATCGAGCAGGGGACAGGGGAACCTTGAGGCTTCTTCACCTTGAAGGAGCTGGCAGGGTGCACCACACGAGTGTTTAGGGGAGGACCTTCCAGGCAGGGGCAGGCCCCGAGATGGGAGCCTGCTGCACATTCCAGGAGGAGGCCATGTGGCAGGAGCTGGGTGCACAAGGGAGTTAGTAGGAGATGAAGTCTGAGAGTAGCTGGGACCAGGTCAGAAGGGCCTCCTGAGCCGTTGTCAGGACTTTGGCCTTCAACTTGGCAGTGGGCATCTGAAAGACCCTGAGCAGGGAGACATAGGATCTGACTTCAAATTCAGAAGGATCACGCTGGCTGTGTGGAGAACAGCAGCAAGGACCATGGGTGGAAGCCGAAGCAGCTAGGAAGCTATTTCGGTGTCCAGGTATAGAAGCCGGGCAGCGGTCACAGCCATGAGAAGTGGTTGGATTCTGGACAGATTCTAATAGTTGAGTCCATTGGGTTTGCAGGTGGCTTGGATGTGGAGTGGAGAGAAGGGAAGGCCAGCAGAGGCTCCAGGGTTTCAGCCTGAGCCACAGAGTGCTCTCTAGTAAGATGTGGGGGGCCTGGCGGGGGATGGTGAACAGGAGCTAGAAGGTCAGGCGCACGCTCCAGGACATGGAGGCGTCGGGACCTAGGTCTGGCCTGGAGCTAGAAATTTGGGAGCCATCATCATATAAATGGTATTCAAAGCCACTCCAGACTTGGGTTTGTGTTTATCACCCTCTCCAGAGCCACATCAAGAAGAGACTATTCATGTTCCGATTTGGGGACCGCAGGACACAGATGAACTGGGTCCACGTGCGCAATCTGGTTCAGGCACACGTGTTGGCAGCCGAGGCCCTCACCGTGGCCAAGGGCTATGTAGCTGTAAGTCTCCTGCCATGCTGTCCCCACCTCCCCCCAGCAGACGGCAGGCAGGGTGCCCCATCCCTAGGGGGTTCCTGGCTCACACACATTTCTCCCCAACTCAAGATGGCCGGTGGGACTGTGGGCCCAGGGAAGCTAGGGGTGGGGTGTCTTTATAGGGCATCGCTAACTCCTTGCGGTAACCCTGTGATGTAGGTGTTGTGGATCCTGAACTAATGGTAACCAAATGCTAAGCATTTTACCTATGCTGTCACATTTACTCTTCACAATAGCCCAAGAGGGAGATCCCATTATTTTCGTCCCATTTAGGTACAGAGAGGTTAAGTGATTCTGCCGAGGTCACACAGCTTTTCAGTGTGGCAGTCTCAGAATTCAAAGGGAATTACCCAGGTCTGTCCCCAGGGTTAGACAATGGCCATGACTCCTCAATGGCTGCTCGGGAGAACTGGGGAGTCAGGGCAGCTGCTGGCCATCTGAAAGGGTGGGGTCAGGCGGTGGGCAGATGCCTGACTGTCCCCCTCCCTGTGTGTCCCTCTCAGAGTGGCCAGGCGTACTATATCAATGACGGGGAGAGTGTCAACCTCTTCGAGTGGATGGCCCCGCTGGTAGGTGCCCAGATGTCCACCTGCCTCCACCCCAAGTGAGAATTAAAGGATTCTGCACATCTCCTCTCCTTGTCATCCTTTCCTACTTCCGGAAAATCGGAAGATTTCACATTGAAAAACAGCTCTAGCAATAGTGTCCACTGGGCAACATTGGAACTGGCTGGAGCTGGGTTGTGGCTCCCCCTTTGGGGGACCATGTACTCTCCTGGTTTGCCTTAGCCTCTCCCAGTCTGATTCTTGATTTTTTTTTTTAATGTTTAAAAATTATTTTATGAGAGAGAGCACAGGAGAGGGGCAGAGAGAGAGAGAGAGAGAGAGAGAGAGAGAGAGAGAGAGAGAATCCCAAGCAGTCTCCATACTCAGCATGGAGCCTGAGGTGGAATTCAATCCCATGACCCTGGGATCATGACCTGAGCCCAAACCAAGAGTTGGATGCTTAACTGACTGAGACACCCAGGTGCCCCCTAATTTTTTTTAAGTTTATTTATTTATTTTGATTGAGAGAGAGAGAGGGAGAAAAATCCCAAGCAGGCTTAGGGGCAGAGAGAGAGAGGGAGAGAGAGAACCCCAAGCTGGTTCGATGCTGTCAGCGTGGAGCCCAATGTGGGGCTCAATCTCATGAACCAAACCATAAGATCATGACCTGAGCTGAAATCAAGACTCAGACGCTCAACTGACTGAACCACTCAGCTGCTCCCTGATTCCTGATTTATGTCGACTTGCCCTGTGGAAGTTTGCTCATGATGCCCCCATACTATGTGATGAAGCTGTGTAAGGGGTAAGTGGAAGGTAGACTGAAGTCGAAGGAAGCTGTTAGCCCTGGGGCTTCCTGTGCTGCAGCCCCTCCGAGAACCCTGGCCTCCACACCCAGCACCCTGCAGACTCCTTCTTGGGGCCAGGCCTGCCTGGAAGAGGTCGACCACAACCCCTCTGCTAGAGGATCCATCTGTGGGGCATGCAGACATGTCAATGTCAACAGCTTTATTGAGCATATACTGTTCGATTCACCTATTTAAAGCACATAATTCACTGGTTTTTAGTATATTTGGAGTTGTGCAACCATCACCCCAAAGCCCTACACAGCCACGAGTCTACTCTCTGTTTCTATAGATTTGCCTATTCTGGACATTTCGTATAGATGGAATCGTACAGTATGTGAACTTTTGTGTTAGGCTTCTTTCATTTAGCATCATGAGTTCAAAGTTCATGCGTAGCCTGCATCATATCAGTATTCATTCTTTTTTTACTGCCAAAAAATATTCTATTCCAGGGATAGACCACATTTTGTTTATCCATCCATCAGTTGATAGAAGTTGGGCTTTCTTGACTTTGGGGCTATTATGAATAAGATTGTATACGTTTTTTGTGGACGTACGTTTTCATTTCCCTTGGGTGTTTACCTAGGAGTGGAATTGTCGGATCATGTGGTATCTCTGTTTAACCTTTTGAGGAACTGCCAGGCTGTTTTCCAAAGTGGCTGCACCATTTTACATTTCCAAAACCAGTGTAACAGGGTTCCATTCCTCCATATCTTTGCCAACACTTGTTATTGCCATTTTTTTGTTTTTTGTTTTTTTGTTTTTTCTTGTGACCCAGACAGTTTTTATACAAGTGAAGACTTCACCTTGTGCCAGCCTATCTCTTCATGCATCTCCTACCACCCTCCACACACATGCCGGATTTTTTTATTATTATCCCTTAATAGCAGAAAAGTCAATTCTAGAAAAATTAGGTTTTACGTTAAGTGCCTTGGAATGTCTTTGGGTGTAGGCAGATGGAAATAATAACTAAATGATGTGAATGATCCCAGGTTAAAAACCTACCCATGCATCCATGCCCTGCTTGATTTTTCTAGATCAAAGCTTTCCATTTCAAGACTGGCACAGGGTTGGGGCTGGCTGCTGGGTTTGCCCTCTTGGGTGGGCAGGCAGAGGGCCGGGTGGTACCTCTACAGAGGGCAAAGGGAACATGTGGCCTTTCCACACCAGCCCCTGAAAGGCCATTTCTCATCTCAGGCCATGTTTCCTTGCAGTTTGAGAAGCTAGGGTACAGCCAGCCCTGGATCCAGGTGCCCACTTCCTGGGTTTACCTAACAGGTAAGGAAAGGGGTGTGTGTATTACAAGCCCTCCATGTACCAGGTGCACATGCATCACCTTATTTCAAGCCCAGGGCCAGGACTAGGTGGAGACGAGTGAGGCACTGAGGGCACAAAATCTAAGGAGACCGTCACTCTCAGGGGTCAGGTGCTCCAAGCCCGATCTGCATTTGCCTGGCAACCTCCTTGCCATAGTCCTGACCCTGAATAAACCCTATCCTACTTTCTAGGTGGGTATGATTGGACCCAAGTAAAGATGAGGCCTCTGAGGCCCTGAGAGGTTAGTGACCTGCTCATGGAGCCACGGTGAGAAAGCGGGAGAGGCAGGTTCACACCCGGGCTTGGCTGACTTCAAAACCCACACCCAGTCCTGTGGCCCATCTTGGAAGGCATCACGCCAGTCAGGGGGACAGGGGGCCCTGGGGCTGAAGAGAAGTCTGCCTCGGCGCAGGTGGAGCTTCCTCCGCACCCTGAAGCTCAGTCTCTACTCTCATCCGCACCCCCCATCATCACCTCTGCGGGCCTCCTTCCAGCCGGAATGCAGACATCAGGCATGGAGTGGTCAGCCCGAGGGGGACCAGTGATCCTCATGACACGAAGAGCTGCGTTCCTGGAAAATCTTAGCTAGATCTGTTGTATTTTAAATGCATTGGGGTGCTTGACATTTAAAGCAGGGATTTACAAACTTATGCCCACTAGGCCACACGTGGGGTGACTTCTCACGCACAGCGTTGCCACAATGATTGACACTCTTTGACCCCCCAGCTGGGGAAAGAGCAGCTACAGGTTCTAGCAGTTATATAGGATTGTATTGTGTTCCTATTAGAATCACCTGGGAGCTTATAAAACATAAAAATGCCTCAGCCGCATCCCAGACCAATTACATCAGCATCAGCAAGAGCAAGGGGGTGGGGGAAGCATGAGCATTTTTAAAAGTGGTCCCGTTGAGAACCACCGTTGCAACTTCTTTCTCTCCTACTCGAGAGACCACATTGGAATAGAAGTGAGGGGGGGGGGGTGGAGGAGACATGATTTGAGATAACTCTGAATCTGCTCTGATTTGTTTTCAAATGTCAGTCCTTTAATAATAACAACGTACTTGTGACACATTTCACAGCCAAACAAGCCCCCACCCCCACCTCCCCGGCACAAGCTGACAACTGCTGATCTAAAGGAACCCAGGGACAGGAGAATTTTGCAAAATGAAGAGACTCCCCCTAGCAAAGCAAATAATGCCCCCAACTCATTTGTCCCCGAGGGTCTCCCCAGAGCTTGCAGAGCAAGGCCCCCTGGTCACTGGCCCTTCTCTCCCCCCACAGCTGCGGTGATGGAGTATGTGCACCTGGCCTTGAGGCCCATCTGCAGCGTCCAACCACTGCTCACCCGGAGCGAGGTAGGTGGGCTACTGGTGGGGGGGGGGGGGGTGCCCTGCACCACAGACCCACCGCCAGCACCCCTCACCCATTGGACACCATAACTGGATCCTTGTCTGAAGTCTCAGAACCTTCCTTGTGGGCCCAAATCTAGTGCTAGCTTTTTACAATCATCCCAGCCTCTGGGCTTTTGCTTAGGCTGTGCTTTCTTGGTCTGAAATGTGATTAGCTCTGAGCCTGTCCCTCATCCCTGTCATTCATTCATAAGCAGCTTATCTTCGCTGCCAGACCGGAAGCTCCCAAAGACAGGTTCTGTGACATTCACATTTTTGAATATGCCAACACTCCCCACCAGTGCCACCGACACTCGAGACACATGCACACAGAACCTGGTGGTTCTAGGTTCACCGTTCACGCTTACTGAATAATAAGTATACAAGTGCCTACTGTGTACAGAATACTATTCCCAAATGATGATGCAGATTTCTCTTTGTACATACAGTTTAAAAGAGAGGATGTTTTAAGGCAGGTTGTAAATAGTAGTGTTTGGCATTACTTGCAAAATCCTTCCAGTTCACTCTGCATTTGATTCTCTCTGATGTCCTGCTAAGTTAGGAAGGGCAAGAGATTATGATGGTGTTTTATGATAAGAAACTGAACTTTATAAGAAACTGAACACTGGAGAAGTTAGTGCTTGTCCAAGGTCACACAGTTTGGGAATTGACTTCATACTCCAAGCTCAGTGCTGTTTAACTCAGAGGATAGGGAATGGGCCACAGCAAGAAGCACTTCCCTGTGGTTTCTCCTTTGAACTATCCAGACTAGCAGAGGAAAAAGAAAAATGACAATAGTGGCCATCTACTGAGTGGTGATGATATGCCAGGTGTTGTGCTTTATATCATTTAGTTTTCAATGCTACTCGAAATTGTAGATTGTTGCCTTCATTTACAGAGGAAATGAGACACACAGGGGTGAAAAAACCTGCCCATGAACATGCACTTAAGAAGCAGAGCTGGCATTTGAACCCAGACCAGACCTAAATGATTTCAAGCTCAAAGCGAATCAGGAATCACATTAATGTAAATTAGTTGCCAAGTCGCTGCTGAATTGCGGAAGGGACTTAGCTCCCCTCCTTGTTTCACTTGTAAGTTTCCTTGTTCAGCTAAGGGGCAAAGGATCCCTACTTAGCTAAGGAAGTTTCTGGGCACTATGGCTCTGGCGCCCTCTGCTGGTCAAACTGTGACATACCCAACCAGCTCTCTAGTTACAGTCCGATTCATTCAACATTTTTTGAGCCCCTAATGTGTGCCAGGAACTGTGCGGAGTAACTAAGGCAAGACACAGCCCTTACCTCGAATACCTCACAGTCCAAAGGGGAAGACAACCGGGAAACCTAACACAGTATAAGGCCTATACTGAAGGAAATTATGAGGAACTTCAGAGCACACAGAAGGGGCACCTGAGCTAGGTCTGAGGCAGTTAGGGAGACTTCCCAAAGTAAGGTAACATCTAAGCCTGAGATCTGAGAGCACTGTGTCCAGGACCTTGCTGATCTAGTTCCCAGCTGTGTCCCCCACAGCCTTGAACTTACTACCTGGGGCAAAAAGGAACAAGACTGGCCTCTCCCCTCTCCCACGAGTATCCAAGACCAGCAGCTTGGCCAGAGGGGCTGTTTCAGTGCCATGGGAGAATCAAGCCATTCTCTCAGACCCCCTCCAAGTGTCCGGATGAGGAACAACAGAGGAAGACCTGAGGTGGGAGGGCATCCTCTCTCCGGTCCCAGCACAGCCAGGAAGTGCGGGGCCTGGAATGCGGCTCCCCTGTGAGTCTAGGCAAGTCATCTAACCTCTGTAAAGAGGAGACAGTGTTAGTGCCACCTCAGGGAATTAAATAAGATAAGGCCTAGAAAGGATTTAGCCCAGGCCAGGCACAGGGCCTGTTCAGTTATTCATAACTGTCAGTACTGCCCTTGAAGCCTATGGGGCCCCAGGCAGCCCAGAAGCTGGAGAGAATCATGTCTTCATAATTGAATTCCTCTCTTAGGGAAGTTTAACCAGGGAGGGTGTGAAGGCTGTGTCCTGGGGCTGTAGCCAGAGAAGCCTAGCGTGTTTCCTGGGGACATTTCCGGAGAGCAGCGCCCGGGGCCCCCGGGCAGGGCGGTCAGCTTCTTTTAGAACATAGCCAAGAACCTGCTGACTCCCAGCCCTGTGCTAGGCCGCTAGCCCGGGAAGGGACGTGAAGAGGTGGGACCGTCATTTTGGGGGGACTGAGAAGTTCAGTAGGGTGGGGGAGATGCAGAAAACGCCTCCTGGAAGCCTCGCTCTCGAGGAAAATGGGAGAAGGGAGAAAGGAAATCTTCCCTGAGGAGGTGCGAGACGCAGCACATGGGATCTGATGTGCGAAGGAAGGGAAACCCCTGCCCTCTCTTCCCTGTGGGTAACACAAGTTGGAATGTGTTTCCCACCCTCATGGGCCCGCCACTCTGCTACCCCCCCTCCCCGTAGGTGCGCAGCGTGGCCGTGACGCACACCTTCCAGATCGCCAAGGCCCGCGCCCAGCTTGGCTATGCGCCAGACAAGTTCCGCTTCGCCGACGTCGTCGAGGAATACGTGAGGTCTACGAGCCGGCGGTCCCGCGGCTCCACCGCGCGAACACTCCTACGGTTGCTGCTCGGGCTGCTGCTGCTGCTCGGGCTGCTCGCCCTGGCCCTACATCTCGTAGGCCTGCAGCCGTCCAATGTCTGACCGGCGCCACTGGCCACTGCCTCCTCTTACCCAGCTTCACCTTCTGGGCTTGGACCCGCCCCCGAACCACTGCCCCGGCCACACCCCGCCCCCTGGGCTTGGGCCCACCCCCTGGGTCTTGACTCCGTCCCTGCCCTGCCCCCCCAGGCTTGGGCACGCCTCTGCTCCTCCTCTTGAGCCACGGCCCCGCCCTGGCCCCGCCCTCTGGGTCGCCCAAGCTTCATGCCTGGCCTGGCGGGGTTACCGAGGAGGTAGCCGTAAGGCCTCCTCCGCCTTCTAGGCTTTCTCCCTCTGCTCTGCCCACACCTAGCCCGACCCCGGATTCTCCCCTGCTTTGGTTCCGCCCTGTTTCTGGCCCTACCGGTAGGATTGAGCCTTCCCCTTGGTTTCTCCTTCCGGGACTGGCCTTGCTCCTCCTTCTGGATCCGGTCCCTCCCCTCTCCTGCTTGTAATTCTGCGTAGCCCCGCCCTCTCCCTCTCTGGCTCCACCCCCTCCCCAGCCACGCCTCCTAGGTGAGCGCTTAGGGCCTGGCCGGAGTCATCTCTAGCGGCTAAGTGCTGGCGGGGGTGGCATTTGCAGCTGTTGCCTCTCTAGAAACATTGGACCGTCCTCACTGCCCAAGCTCCTTTCTGTTTGTCCTGAGACAGTCTTGGGATCTTGGAATAGACCGATTCTAGGAGAATTGCTTTTGATCTGCTACCTTGATGTTTTGGTTTCACTCAGTCATGCACTTCTCCCTATGTGATGATAGCCAGGGTTGGAGGGACACTGGAGACCCAGGCTTTCTGCCTAGCCAGACCTGGCCTTTTGGGTTTCCAGTTTATGAGTCTGGGGCTGATAATAAGCACAGGCTTCTATGTCAGAAAAGGTCTAAAACAAAACAAAACTTTTTAAGGTGGTCAAAAGATACAAACTTCCAGTTATAAAATAAATAAGTTATGGTGATATAATGGTTACTATGGTTAATAATACTATATTATATATGTGAAGGTTGTTAAGAGAGTAGATCTTCAAAGTTTTCACCACAAGGAACACAGGGTGGCTTGGTTGATTAAGTGTCTCACTCTTGATTTCAGTTCAGGTCAAGATCTCACAGTTTGTGAGTTTGAGCACCATGTTGGGTTCTATGCTGATAACACGGAGCTTGCTTGGGATTCTCTCTCTCTTTCTGCCCCTACCCTGCTCACTCTATCGCTCTCTCTTTCAAAACAAACAAACAAACAAAAAACTTAAAGTTTTTATCACAAGAAAAAATTATAACTATATGTGGTGACAGATGTTAACTGGATATTGTGCTCACTTCACAGTATATACATATATCAAATCATGTTGTACACCTGAAGCTAATATTCTGTGTAAATTATATCCCCAAAAATAATTTTTTAAAGAATTGGACCTTTTGAAAAAGTACCAATATAATTGTAATGGGAAGAATTAGAACTTGTTTTGGTCATACTTTATAATTTGGTATTTCTTCCATATATGTATTTTTAATGTTTTTAATGCTTATTTATTTTTGAGAGAGGGAGAGAGAGACAGAGCATGAGAAGGGGAGGGGGAGAGAGAGAGGGAGACACAGAATCCAAAGCAGGCTCCAGGCTCTGAGCTGTCAGCACAGAGCCCGACGTGGGCTAGAACTCAGGAACTGTGACATCATGACCTGAGCTGAAGTTGGATGCTTAACCAACTGAGCCACCCAGGTGCCCCTATTTCTTCCATATATTAATAAGGGAGCAGTGGTGATCACCAGAATCTTTAATGTTTAAACTCACAAAACTTCGTAATCCAGCCTTGCTCTCCACAGAAACAGTGCCCCCTTCCACATTGTCTTGGTATTGATTGTATCAAGATATCAGTGTTTAAATATATCCATGTATATATCATAATGTGTACAAGTGGAACTGGCCCATCAAACAATGGATCCTGGCAGAGAAGAAAACCATCACAAGCCTAACAAAACTTGTGGTGGAGGGGAACGAATGTATTAGAGCCAACATGACCATCCCCAGTGTATCTCTCTGCTGAACAATTAAGAAAGTTTGTGAAGCAGTTAAAAATTGTATGCTCCTCTTTGATAGGTTGAACTGTTTGTGTGCATATAATTTTTCAAAGCTCAGTAATAATCCTTTATGTCTGTTTTGATGCTTGACAGTTTGAAAGGGCTTTCATCTGTATGCCCTTATTTAATTCTTTTCTTTTCATTTTTTTTTTTTTTTGATGTTATTTTTGAGGGAGACAGAGACAGAATGCGAGTGGGTTGGGGCAGAGAGAGAGGGAGGCACAGAATCCAAAGCAGGATCCAGGCTCTGAGCTGTCAGCACAGACCCCAACGCGGGGCTCCGACTCACAAGCTGTGAGCTCATGACCTGAGCCAAAGTCGGGCGCTCAACCGACTGAGCCACCCAGGCATCCCTGTATGCTCTTATTTAATTCTTAGGGCTACCCTTACAGTAGGTTTTATCATTCCCATTTTACAGATGAGGAATCTGGGGGTGTGTCTAACTAAAAAGGGTGGGGGTTGCTCCTCTGCAGCTGAAGTAATTTGGAGGCGCTGTCCAAGGCCCACTGGCCCAACGCTCCTCATGGTTATTTCTGCTCTTCTGCACCTCAGCCATCTCACGGCTTAGTTTGAGCTCTGGTATCTACCTCAGGCCATTTGGGGCTGGCAGCCCTCAGGCTCCCTTTCTTCTCAGTAACACATTTGCATCTAAACTCACCTCCTTCTTCTTTGACTTTCCTCTATCAATCCTGAGAAATCTGTTCCCAGGGCCGGGAAAACAGACTTTCACTGTTCGCATAATCTTCTACACCTTTTGTCTACTGCCAAAACTCAGCTTTCAGAAAACAAAAGGAAAATCAATTCCTTTGTTCTCTCCATTTCTCTAAGTCATCTGTTTCCTGAGGCCCCCTGGGCCTGGGGGCTGTGCGGGTCACTATGCCAAGAAAGCTTCCCTCCTTTCGTGTTTTTACCCAAAGGAAAAGGAGGTAGCACCTGCACCCAACAGACAGAGTTCCTGTGAGGATTTTAGAGGCAGCTCAGATAACCAGCCCTCCGTGCATGAGGTTCTGAGAGAGGTAGGAGGGCCTAGCTTACTTGGAAACACTGAGCAAAAGCAACATGAATGCAGAAAATAGAGCTGGCAGTGTGAGCAGCCAATCAGAATGGATCATCAAAGGTAAATCCATGAGCTTTCCACTGTCAGTGCTGAAACTATACCCTGAAGGGGTGCCTGGGTGGCTCAGTTGGTTAGGCATTTATCTGACTCTTGATTTTGGCTCAGGTCACGGTCTCACATTTTGTGAGTTCGAACCCCACATCAGGCTCTGCACTGTGCAGAGCCTGCTTGGGATTCTCTCTCCTCTCTCTCTCTGCCCCTCCCAAGCACGCTGTCTCTCTCTCCCTCAAAATAAATAAACTTAAAAAAAAAAAAAATCATCGGTGAAACTATTCCCTGTTGTAGATGCAAGGCCAGGTGTCTAAAATAGCCCCCAGTTTCAGGGTGTCTGGCTGACTCAGTGGAAAGAGCATGATCTCAGGGACCTGAGTTCCAGCCCCATGTTGGCTGTAGGGTTTACTAAAAAACAAATAAAAATTATCCTCCAGTCTCTCTCATCTGAAAAATATCCTCACTTAACTCCCCATTTCCTCTCTCACTAGTGCTCCTACGGCTTTCCTCCTCAAAATCAAATTTTGTGTTCAGTGGTCCACACATATGTTTCTGTTTCTTCTCTTCAACTCATTCAATATGTCTTTAATCAGGGTCAATGACCTTGTCCATAAATCATAAGTCCAATGGATATTTTTTAGTCTTTATCTTGCCAAGCCTCTTAGCAGTGTTCAACATGGTTGGCTACTTCCTGTTCGCAATACTCTTTTTGGCTTATGTGACACCACACCTGTTTTCCACCTATGTCTCTGACCAGTCCTTCTTGTCTCCTCTCTTCTGTCCCCCATTTTTAAAAAATGTTTTATTATTTATTTTTGAGAGAGAGACAGAGTGTGAGCGGGAGAGGGGCAGAGAGAGAAGGAGACACAGAATCTGAAGCAAGCTCCAGGCTCCGAGCCGTCAGCACAGAGCCCGACGCGGGACTCAAACTCACGGACCGCAAGATCATGACCTGAGCCAAACTCCGTGCTTAACTGACTGAGGCGCCCAGGCACCCCTCCTACTGCCCTCTATTTAAGATGACGTTCCTCAGGACTCTGTCTTGGCCCCTCTACTGCCCCTGTGCACTCTTCCTGAGCAAATACGTCTATTCCACTGCCTCCCAAGTCTGTATCATTTGTTTAGAGTGTTCTCTTGACATCCAGACTTCTATGTCCAACCTCCTCCTCAAGCCCATGTCCCACATCTCACGCTCATTGTGAATCAAGCTGAAAGTATCTTTACACAAATTCCTCTTCATCCTATATTCCCTCCGAGGGAAAGAAGAGGCACCACCAGAGCCACCATCCAGTGGCTCAAGTCCAAAACCTGGTCATCACTTTGACACGTCCTTCTTCTTCATACCTTCTTCAGTGAGTCTGGTCAGACTCACTTCCAAAACATCTCTCTGTCCTACACACTGTCACAACCATGCTGCAAGCCACCCTCCTTTCTCCTAGACAGCTGAAGTAGGCTTTGAATGGAACCTCCCGTTCCTGCTGCCAGAAGGAACTTTCTAAACCGAAAATTGGAACATGCCACCCTCCATCTTAAAACCTTTTGATGATTTCTCACTGCCCTCAGGACCAAGTTCAGGGCCTTAGCCTAGCATTCATGACCCTGCTTGCCTAACACTCAGCCTCATCTCTTGCCATTAGTCCCTGCCGCTCTCTGCTCAGCTGCCCTGAATTGCCTTCAAAGCATCTCAGACTCACCAGGCTCTTGATTGCCACCAGGATTTTCCACAATCTGATTCCTCTTCCTGAGCTCCTCTCTCCCAGCTTCACATACCTAATCTCTCAATTTCAAGTCCCAGGGAAATGACACATCCTAGGTTGACCCTGAGCCAGGTGAGCATGTTGTGCCCTGCCTAACACTCCGCACAGGTGTAATTAATGAAATTACCACAGCTGGAAAGCTGATGAGAAGCTTACCTGCCTGTGTGCTCTGTAGCCTCAAGACGAACTTGGTTTCTTGCACATAGTAGGCCCTTCACAGTTATTGAATAAACAAGCAAACAAACAAACAAACAAGGGGCCCCTGAACCAAGCGTGAAGGCCAAATAGGGGGTGGATCAATGAAGCTGGAACTTCAAGGTTGATAGCACACGTGGGGCAGGCCCCGTGAAATCTCAACCTTTCCACAGGGTCACCTGACACCTTTTCTACCAACAGAGGTTTGTGGAGTCAGCCGGAGCTCTCCATAGGATACAGAGCGTGCGGGGAAAGGAACCTCCCAACTCAGGTCATAATTAAAATCACCCCCACCTAACCTTTGTCCTTAAGGGGTAAAGCGGCCTGCTCACTCTGGCCGCCCCTGGAAGCATTAGAGATGTAGGCAGTCTGTTGGGAACTATTAAAGTTATTTCAGATGCTTTCCCCTTGGACATAAGGAGACGCTTCTGTTTTTGTTTTTCAGATAGCAGGATTGGTGGGTTTGTGTACTGGGCTAGGGAAAGGCAGTGCCTGGGCTGCAGTTTCTTGCTTTTCCCGCTTGCTCTCCATTTCATTTGTAAAAACAGAGTCATAAAGGAGAAAAGAGGAAGAGGGATTAGGAGATGGTAAACAAATTGAAGAGTTCAAGAAAAAGTGAGACCATGAAGGGGTGTGGCAGCGGTGGGATTCGAACCCACGCCATCGAAATGACTGGAGCCTAAATCCAGCGCCTTAGACCACTCGGCCACGCTACCGCCCGTCGCAGGGCTTTCCGCTGAGACTATATTAGTCTAATGACGTAGTGTCTCACACTGTGACTCCGCCCTCTTAGATTTGCGCATGCCCAATAGCAACCTGGATTCTCCTGCGCCTGTGAAGGTATCTTGATCTGTGGCTTCTTTCAGGGCTTTGGAATCACAGTATTTATATGATTGACAGCAATAACTATGGTCAGAATGCCACATTTAAAGGGAAAGAAGAGTTCCTGAGTGTTAAACATGAATATTCAGTCCTTACGTGTGTGCATTCGATTTGCCGTGTGCGTCGTATACTGTCTACGGCCACCAGGGGACGGTGCCGCGCTGCCGCTTCCTCCCTTGCTGGGCTGCGGGGTCCCGCGCGGAACCCTGCTATGCACAGAAGCCGGGCAGGTCCCCATCCTGCGGACTTCTCAGCCCTATTCCACGTCATCTCTGCAATCCCAGGTGGCCCCATGGCCTGGTCCCTGCCATTGCGAGGTAAGAATCACCGGTCTAGGTGAATGTCGTTACAATGTCAATGAATGTTGTTACACATTATCTGTATGTTGGTCTCCCTCAATCATAATTCTTGGCCACATCTTAGAAAGGGAGAAACTGACTCGCAGAGAGACGAAGTAACTTGTCTCAGCTGCCCCAGGCAAAGCCAGTATTCTCCAGCCTCCCAAAACCCCAGTGTTCTTCTATGCAGGCTCTTTCAGTGTTTTTTTGTTTTTAATGCAATAAGTACAGATCAAATACATAATACATAAGTACATACCAAACTTCCATTTCCCGTCATCCGTAATTAGTTAACGTTTTGTGTATTTGCTTCAAATATTCTTAAATAAAAAATAAACTGAACTAAGCTGTAAGTAAGATTCAAGTCTCCTTTGATAATCTGCAAGTTCGATCCCCCTTCCTCCTTGCTCAGGAGTCTCAGATGCTTTTAGTTAGTCCACTTTTTTCGAATTTTACCTACACATAGGCTTCTCCATTTCCTTGCATATTTAAGGAAAATAACAAAACTACAGTAAAGCTAGACAGGTGGGTGTGGTAAGCTGAATAATTCCTCCACCCACCAAAGACGTCCACATCCAAATCCCCAGAACCTGTGAGTATGTTACTTTATGGGACAAAAGGGACTTTGTTAGTGTGATTAAATTAAGGATCTTCAGGTAGGGAGACTGTTCTGGATTATCCACATGGGCCCAAGTTAATCACAAGGGTCTTTAGAAGAGAGACGTAGGAATTAGAGCAGGAGACGTGCAGACAGAAACAGAGGTCCCAGTGATACAGCCGCAAGCCAAGGAATGAACTAGAAGCTGTTAAATGTAAGCACACGGATTCTCTCCTACAGCTTATGAAAAGGAACACAAGTGCCTGACACCTTGGTTTTTGGACTTCTAAATTCTGGAAGGTAAAACCATTGTGTTGTTTCAATCCACTAAATTTGTGGTAATTTGTTACAGCAGTAATAGAAAACCGAAACAGTGTATAAACTGACCTGTGGGCTTGGGAACACAGCCTGAGCCTTGAGCCTAGGAAATCTACTTCTCTCTGGACCTCAGTTATTTGTCTGTAGTGATAATGGGGCGATGATGATACCCAGCTCACAGGATTGCTATGGGAATCCCATTCGTGCATTCTGCAGGTATTTCTTGAGCTCCTTCAACATGTCAGGCACTGTTCCGTGTACTTGGCCACACTGGAGTGAAGCGGAGGAAGGTTAAACGTGGTGATGTGCGTCGTGCACTCAAACCTCCCAGGCACATAGTGTGGGTGGTGTGGCGGTGGTGACTCCAGCAGCCTGAGCTCCCCACTCCCTCCCAGTACTTCAGTTTGCTCACCACCAGAGTTCTTACATGGATGCTGACCACTTGGTGGTATTATTGCACATACATCTCCCCACCACTGCCTCGAGCTGGTATTTGGCTTTTTGTGAGGACTATAATGGGCCCGGCTGGAATGTCGACTCCGGGAGGGCAGGTGATCGTGTCTTGTTCACCCAAAGCTATTTCCCCAGGACCTAGAACAGTATTGGCAGTAAGACTCTTCCTTATACTGGTGGTTTTGCATCCTTGGTCGAGGCCGCTCCCTCTTGCTATGTGGGCTTTGACGAAGTCAGAGGCAAATGCTTCTGGGCTGGACCTGCCCAGCATGAGAGCTAGCTCGTAGATCTTTTGTCTGAACGTAGCCAGACTGTGGTCTGTTCTTCTGGAAGATCACCTGTGGCCACAAGCAGTAAACAGAGACCTCTTCAGGTTATCTACCGCCACCCCCAAACACACACCCATCCCCGTCGTGACTCCCATTTGCTGGGAGCAACCTTTCCCCACCCCAGCTCGCTCGCTCGTGCTCTCTCTCTCTCTCTCTCTCTCTCTCATAACTTAATTCAAGTGAACATTAATCTTGCACCTACTAGACCTGATCAGGCAAAGAGCAGGTCTTCTGGGAGGAGTTTCCAGATACCCTCAGGCCAAGAGGTGCTTCTTCAAAAGAACAAAAATCCAAGGGAAGCAAGGCCATGAGCTCATCTGAGCATTTCTACCCGCTGGCCCGTGTGGCCTCCCACAGACTTGCTGACCCGGCTTCTCCGGTGATTTGTGTCTTCAAGGGTGCCACTTGAGAGAGGTCAGCTTCTGTGCAAAGCCAGCCCCAGCACAGCAAGGGTGAGGAGGCCACAGAACCCAAAGCAGCTAGACTGCTTCATTTTGAGGTTTTGTTTCATTTTGGTTTTGGTTTTGGTTTCGAGTGACGTTTCAAAATAACGTTTGTAAAAGTAATATGTGTTCCTTGTTGAGACTCGAGCAAAGAAAGAAAAGCAAAAATGAAATAAAATCACCTTGAATTTCTCTACCCAGTTAAACTCTGTCAGCGGTTTGCTAATGGAAAGTGCTGAGTCTTGATCTCAGGGTTGAGTTTGAGCCCCAGCCCCACCTAGGGTGTAGAGATTATTTTTTAAATCTTGAAAAAAAAATAGGGGGTACCTGGGTGGCTCAGTCAGTTAAGCGTCCAACTTCGGCTCAGGGGATGATCTCCTGTCTCTTTCTGGCTTCTGTGCCGACAGCTTGGAGCCTGGAGCCTGCTTGGGATTCTGTGACTCCCTCGCTCTCTGCCCCTCCCCCACTCGCACTCTGTCTCTCCCTCTCTCTCTCAAAAATAAATATTAAAAACATTTTTTAAATTAAAAAAAATCCTAAAAAATAAATTTGAAATGTAACGTAATGCATGCCGGTTGTAATTTTTTTTTTCAAATGTTATATCATATGTATAAAGTTGGAGGGAAGTTCTCTTCCTCACCATCACTGTCCTTTACAACTGAATCCCCACAGCTCAGGCAGGAGCTCTTTACCCTGTAAAGAGTGACCTTCCAGATCTTTTCCTATGCAGATGTGTGTAAATGCCCCACTCTGTTCCTGGGGTTTGCTTTGCACAAGGCAAGGGGAGAAATGCACCACCCAAAAGACCCAAGTGTAGTCATTTTGTGTGAGTCTTCCTATAGCTACACTTGGGCTATGCCATGGTTCTGTGATGCACTTCATGTTTTATGCCCAGGAGGCCGGGGACCTTCTGAGCCACGGAAGTGCGCCAAGAAGGACTTTGAAGCTACTGCTTTAAAGCATCTCACTGTGGTTCCTGAAAGTTGGGAGACAGGATTTTATAGGGCAGAGAAACTACTGTATATGATACTACAGCGGTGGGTACACGTCATTATACATTTGTGCAGATTCATGGAATGTACAACACCCAGAGCGAACCCTAATGTTGACAATGCACTTGGGTGATAATGATGTGTCAGTGTAAGTTCACCACTTGTAACAAATGTACCACTCTGGTGGGGGCCATTGATGACAGGGAGGCCGTGCCTGTGTGGGGACAGGGGAGATATGGGAAATCTCGGACCTTCCACTCAGTTCTGCTGTGAACCTAAAATCACTCTATAACCACTGCGGACGCAGGCTCCTACGGACAGGAGATCTGAGCCTTTAACACTGGAGAACATTTCCCTTCTGTGGCATATGGGGCTAGGGTGGTTCTCCATCCTCTCTGAGCCTCTGTGAGGGTTATACCCATCTCTTGGAAGGTGAGAACAGCCATGTATCCGCGATGGGGCTAGTGGGCGTAAGAGCTGGGCTACTGCTCCTGGTGACCTTTCTTCTGCTGCCACACCCCGAAGCACCGTGGTGAGATGGAGACTCCATGAGCACTTTGTGTGGGGTGGGGGGGGGGGGAGGGGGTTAACACCTCTAATGTGATGTGATTCACATGCCGTACAATATCCCCATTTATTTATTTGCTTATTTTAAAGAGAGAATACCTGAGCAGAGGGAAGGAGAGAGAGACAGAAAGAGAAAGGGAGAATCTTAAGCAGGCTCCACACTCCACGCAGAGCCCGACACGGGGCTCAATCCCACCACCCTGGGATCATGACCTGAGCTGAAATCAAGAGTCAAATGCTCAATCCAATGAGCCACCCAGGCACCACTATACCCATTTAAAGTGTATAATTCAGGTTTTGTTTTTGTTTCAGTATATTCAAAGTTTGCAATCATCACCATGATTATTAATTTTAGAACATTTTCATAGCCCCCAAAAAGAAACCCCACAGCCTTTTGTAGTCACTGCCCATTCTCCCCAAACTCCCCTCCCAGCCCCAGGCAACCAATAATCTACCTTCTGTCACTTTGAATTTCCCCAATCTGGACATTTTATATCAATAAATTTATATAGTAAGTTGCCTTTTGTGACTAGCTCCTTTCGCTTAGCATAATGGTTTTTCCTTAAAGATTTAATTTTTAAGTAATCGCTACCCCCAATGTCGGGCTCGAACCCACAACCGCAAGAATAAGAGTCGTTCGTTCCACCGACTGAGCCAGCCGGGCGCCTCTTAGCATAATTTTTTTAAGGTTCATCCATGTTGTAGCATGTGTCAGTGCTTCATTCATATTTACTGCCAAATAATATTTCGTTGTATGGATATACCACATTTTAATTACCTGTTCATCAGCTGATGGATAGTCGGGTTTCACATTTTGGCTATTATGACTAATACTGTTCTGAACATTCATGTATCAGTTTTTGTGTAGGCATATGTCTTTATTTCTCTTGGGAATGGAATTGCTGGGTTGTATGGTAACCCAATGTTTAATTTTTTGAAGCAAATGTTTTCAAAGTGGTTAAACCCAAAGGGTTTTCTTTGAGTGGTAAGAGCTCTCTATATATTCTAGCTATGAATCCCTTATGAGATACAGGATTTGTCAATATTTTCTCCCATTATATGAAATGTCTTCTCACTGTCTTTTTTTTTTTTTAAGTATTGTTGAGTCACAACCACACAGTATTATGTTAGCTTCAGGTGTGTCTTTTCACTTTCTTTTTTTTTAAATTTTTTTTTTTCAACGTTTTTTATTTTATTTTTGGGACAGAGAGAGACAGAGCATGAACGGGGGAGGGGCAGAGAGAGGGGGAGACACAGAATCCGAAACAGGCTCCAGGATCTGAGCCATCAGCCCAGAGCCTGACGCGGGGCTCGAACTCACGGACCGCGAGATCGTGACCTGGCTGAAGTCGGATGCTTAACCGACTGCGCCACCCAGGCGCCCCTCACTTTCTTGATGGTATCTTTTGCATCTTGTGGGTTATTGAGCCCCTTACTCTGGACTCCTCTGGTGGGAAAGGGGGAAAAAACCCAACTCCCTGTCGGGGAGAAGAGGGATTTTTCCAATAGAGGCGGGGATTTTGTCCCTCAGAGCTCGAAGAGGAGATGGCTGCCTGTGTGACAGAAGGAGGGGCAGGCTTTAGGACAGGGGAGCAAGGCTTGGAACTGGAGTGGGCCAATGAAGAGTGCCCTGGGAAGGGTTTATTCTTCCTCTTGGATACTGTAACATTGCTAGTATGGTTTAATGTTTTCCGTCCTATATTTAATTCTTGTTACCCCAAACTTTTCAGTAAAGTCTGAACAACTTTGTGCGATGGTCATAGGAGGTGATCAAGGACCGAGTAAAAACCAAGAATGGTTCTGACCCACATCTCCTTGCTGAGGCCACCCAGGCACTGTCTTCCTAAAGCTACTGGAAGTGATGCCTACTTTTCCTTGAGAGCCCGGCTCAAATGCCATTTCTTCAGAGAAGCCTTTCTGAGCAGGTTTGCCTTATAATCTCTCCTTGTTGCCCATACCTCTCGCTCCTGGCACACCTGGAGGTTTATAATGGTATGATGGAATAATGACTATGAGAGAAATTGCCGTTCTCCCATTTCTTACCCCATTAGTTCTCCGAAGGCAGGCCTTTCCCCCAACTCCTAGCACAATACTTGGCCCACAATAGGGGCTTAATAAATTTTTGCCATGAGAATGAATGTCCAGAAACCCTAGGCTTAAATCCTATTAGCTTAACAACTCTCTGGAAAAGAGATTCTCGTTTTTATGGCTTGCCAGAAAAGATGCAGATAAGTATCTCATTGGCCTGGCTTGGGTCACATGCTCATCCCAGAACCAATCAGTGTGGCTACAAGGATGGAATGTGCTGATTGGCCAGGTCTTCTCGTGTGTTCACACTTGGCCCCACGTCAGTGGGAAGGGCCATCCTCAACCTGAGAATAGGGTGAGCTGGTTTCCTGAGGACAAATCAAGATCCTCCTGCAAAGAAGGGGACTTCTGGGCAGACAAAACTTACAGAGGCTCAGAGGAGTTAAATAACTTGCCCAACACCACTCAGAGCTTTACGTAGTTAAGTAATGCAGTCTTGGTGGGGTTTTTTTTGTTTTTGTTTTTTGTCTGGTTTTGGACTTGGACAGAGTAGCTCAGACTCTGTTCCTGCCCAACGTTCCCACCGTCAGAATTTCAGGTGCAATTTTGTCTTGCCAAAAGCCAGTTTTCCGAAAACATCAAACCAAAATATCTACTGGCTCGTATTTTCCAAAACTTGTAGTACAGAGGCCAGAGGCTACAACACTCAGTGATAGGTTTCAAGACCATTTCATTTTATTCATCCCCCCCCCCCCAACTACCTTATGAGATGCTGCCATATGTCATCCCCCTTCCTCAAGCCGCATAAACTTGAACCTGCTCCCTACAGAGGCCATGACACCTGGTAAGCTGAAGGCCTTTGCTCTCTCAGGGGACTCTGAATGTTCAGGGACCTCAAAAACTGAAGAGTCAAGGCTTAGGGACAGGACACTTGAGGGGCCAGTGTATACTCCTGCCTGGGTCAAATCCTGGGTCTGCCATTGACTGTGTAACCTTGGGAAAGTCCTTTAACCTGTCTCAGTCTGTGTATGAAGTGGGGACAATAAGAGCATTGGGATGGTAATCAAAGAGCTAATCCTGTAAAGCAGTTACTTACCACAGTCACTTGCACAAAGTGAGTGTCCTGTAAAAATATCAGCGCCTACTACATCCCCCCATATACCAAACCAAGTGTTACAAATGACAGGTGGCTCTTGACTACGAAAACATGTTCACAAGCTAGTGTCACCCAGGGAAAGGAGTCACTCTTCCTTAGAAAAATGTGAATATACCTACATGTATACCCAGATATCGTTGTCTGTCTCTGGTCCACCTGCACCTGTGGTCTCTGTGTTTGCTGGGCCTCACCTGAGCAAAGACTCAGCATGCCCTCCAGCTCCTGTAATATAGATGCCCTTTGCCAAGAGGAGCCACCTTAGAAATCTCTTGGGCAGGGGTGCCTGGCTGACTCAGCTGGAGGAGTGCACCACTCTTGATCTTGGGGTGGTGAGTTTGAGCCTCATGTTGGGTGTTAGAGATTACTTAAATAAGTAAAACTTAAAAAAAAAAATCTATGTAAGCCTCAGTTTTATGATCTGTGAAATAGAGCTAATGCAACCTACTCACAGGGTTGGTGTGAAACTGGAATGAGATAAATCACTCAATAAATATCACTTATTATTTTTATATCTGAAATTATATCTGAAGTAAGAGCTGTGAAATTTCTAAAAGTTTATTAGAAAAGTATCTGGAAGGATATAGTATCAGCATGTTCACAGTAGTTATCACACGTTTTGTATCCTTTCTTCTTTATACCTTTCTATATTTATCCATTCATTCCACAGGTGTTTATTAAACATTTACTATATGCCGAGCCCTGAGAGTTAGGAATACGGCAATTTACTGGAATGGTAAGGAACGTCTACAGGGGATACTAATCAAATAATCACACAAATAGCTGCAATTGTCGTAAGTGCCTACGTTTTAACAAAGAAGAAATCAGGGGAAAAAACAATTTCGGATAAAAATATTTTAAGGTTACACATGGAGACTCAAACAATGAGATGGATTTCTAGTGATTTTGGAAAGGACTTCTCGAATTACCCACCGGGAGGGCGCCCCTTTCGCGGGTGGGTGCTAGGACCGCCCCCCACATTAGGTCCGGACGCCGTGTAGTCAGCGGGCGGGGAGGCTGGCATTCAGCGCGGGTTGTGCACTGGGGCCTGGAGACTTGCGTGGCGGCTGCAGGAGCGGTGACGGCCACCGGGGGGCGGGCACGTAAGTGCTGCGCGGTGCGCCCGCCGGGCCAGAGCCCCGCCCCTGCCCGCCGGCTGGTGCCCCAGCCCCGCTCCTGCCGGGATCCGACGTCCGTTTCCCTGCGCTGCAGCTGCCCCAGCTCCGCTGACTGTCGCCGGCGCTCCCGCCCCCGACACGCGTCCTCAGCGCCCCGGGATCGTTCCAGCGGCCCATCGCGCCCCGGGATCGTGCCGGCGGTCTCCGCGCCCCGAGATCTATCCAACCGCCCTGCGCAGCCCTCTCTGCCTCCCAGGAGCGCCTGCCGGTGCGCCCTGCTCGCCGCTCCCCGGGACTTTCGGGGGGCCCGCCCGCCCTGCACCCTGGAGCACCGGGCCGCGAGCCTCTGCCAACTCCTCTGGTTCTTCGCGGCCGTGGGCAGCGGCTGCGGTGCCTGTCCGCCCGAAGGAGGTAAGTGCTGGCCGCGTGTAGCCAGGCGGATGGGGGGCCGGGATCCGGCGCTGCAGGCCTGGCGCGCCCCGGTGCACCGGCTCCGGGAGCGCGCTGGGTCCGAGCCTGGAAGTGGGGCGGAGGCGGCGCAGAGTGTGTGAAGCGCTTCTTCTGTGGGTTCAACTCTTTGGGACTCTGTGTTTGCTTCTGTAAAAGCGGGGAGTCATGCAGATTAACGGCAGTGTCTGTTGGGAAAACACTTGGCACGCCGTCGTCAGGGAGAGGCAGTTTGGGGGCCTCCGCCCCGGGCTCCTCAGAGCCCGTAGAGGGTGGGGGCAGTGCTGCCTTCCTGTCTCCTGCGGGGGGCCCCGAGCCGCATGCCCTACCCTGGCCCCTGAACAAGAGGCCTGAATTCCTGGAACCCCGAGGACAGCGTAGACGCGCCCTTGCTGTATTGTTGACTGCGGGAGGGAGTTTGGGTGTTGGCAGGCTCCGCCGACATGTGCGCCGAGGGCCGGGCATTGATAGGCGAGTGGCGGCGCGGGGGTGGAGGCCTCTTGGGTAAGTCCCGGCCTAGATCGGCCAGCACCCGGGCGGAGGACTGAGGGGAGCCAGCCCGGCTGCGCCCCTAGTGTGACAGATGGGCCGCATGGGAAGGGGCCGCTACATGTGCTGTGGGGACACTCTGGGAGCCTGACTTCTGGGCCCTTGGCCCGGGACGCTGCTTGCCTGGGGCCACAGTTTCAGCCAGGAAGTGGAGTGACATAGTCCAGCCCTATGATTTTATAGAGGAGGAAACCGAAGCCCAGGGTTGTCTAACAGCCAACTAATGCGCAAAAGGGACTAAGCGCGGACCCTTAGAGCAAGCAGGTGGGAGCCAGTCGTGCCCGCCGTGTGGAGGTGCGTGGAGGGGGGAGGTTACTGGGAGGCTTCCTGGAGGAGGTGATGTTTGAGCTGATTTGGAAAGGATGCCTGTGGAAGGAGGTAGGGTTTAGAGATAGCGTATGCACACATTCATTCCTTTGTTCAGGTATTAACTCAACAAATACGATAAAGCTTCTAGACGATGTGGATTCAGGTGTGACACAGTTGGGATGGCCATCCTCCCTCCTTTGAGTTCCCTTCTCAAAGAGGGGTTTGCAGGGGTCAGGGGAGGCAGAAAGTCAGAGCCTAACGATCACTTAATATGGTTTCAGATTGTGTAGGATCGATTGTGTACATTCTGTGATGTACAGTTTCTCTCTTTTGTGCTTTCGGTGACGGCACACTGCTTTTTGGCTGATTGAGGATGTAGCCCTGGGTTTATTTTAAACCGTTTTTAATGTATAATATGGCAGAGATGGCGATTAGTCCCCTCTTCCGGGAGTATCACCTGGCTGAATTTCCCAGGCTCCCTTACAGTTTGGTGGGCTGTGTGACTGCATTTTGGCTGATGGGATGTGAGCAGAACTAGCGAGTGCCCCTCTTGAGCTTGAACCCCAAAAACCTCCCGCCCCCTCTGTCCACATATACCAGTGGAGTTGGAGGGCTCTGAGGGCCTAGGAGAGCGCAGAGCTACCAGACGGGAGGAGTCTGGGCCCCTGAATGACTGTGGAGCAGAGCCCCACCCCCCTTTCTGCCTCCCTTGGGGGTCCATGTCTGCTGAAGGGAATGGGGCTCCAGTAAGCTCTTTGGAAGGTCTGGGGCTGTGCGTGGGGTTTGTTGGCTGTGGCCTTTGCATCCGGGCGATCTGGCTGGGCTGTTTCCCTGGGGAAGGGCGTCTTTAAGGCCTTTTTTCTCACACTGGTCAGATTCCCCAAAGAAGTCTTGTCCAGTCTTTGGCAGGATTGACAGCCAGTTGCCGGGACACGGAGAACATTGTGGGAGAAAATGGAAGGTCAACGGCAGAAACTTGGATTTGTTCAAGCTCCTTCTCTAGGAATCACTCTTTCTGACCCAGTTCTTAAAGCTGAAGCAGAAAAAAAATTGATGGTTGGGACTATATCCAAAGTAATGGCGGCTGGCTGGACTGATTAAAAAATAAAAGTTTTGGGGCGCCTGGGTGGCGCAGTCGGTTAAGCGTCCGACTTCAGCCAGGTCACGATCTCGCGGTCCGTGAGTTCGAGCCCCGTGTCGGGCTCTGGGCTGATGGCTCAGAGCCTGCAGCCTGCTTCCGATTCTGTGTCTCCCTCTCTCTCTGCCCCTCCCCCGTTCATGTTCTGTCTCTCTCTGTCCCAAAAATAAATAAACGTTGGAAAAAAAAATTAAAAAAAAAATAAAAGTTTTGTGTTGGAGAGATCAGTTCTGCTGACCAAGAAGCTGCAGACTGTTGCCTTAGTAAACTGAGAGTATTCTAGAAGAAGGTGATTATGGTGGCCACCACAGGATGAAAGCGTTTTTTGTTTTGTTTTTGAGAGAGAGAGAGGAGAGCATGTGAGTGGGGGAGAGCGACAGTGGGGGGGGGGGAGAGAAAGAGAGAGAGAGAGAGAGGGGCACCTGGGTGGCGCAGTCGGTTAAGCGTCCGACTTCAGCCAGGTCACAATCTCGCGGTCCGTGAGTTCGAGCCCCGCGTCGGGCTCTGGGCTGATGGCTCAGAGCCTGGAGCCTGTTGCCGATTCTGTGTCTCCCTCTCTTTCTGCCCCTCCCCCGTTCATGCTCTGTCTCTCTCTGTCCCAAAAATAAATAAACGTTGAAAAAAAAATCATTCAAAAATAAGTAAACGTTAAAAAAAATTTAAAAGAGAGAGAGAGAGACAGAGAGAGAGAGAGAGAATCTTAAGCAGGCTCCATGCTCAGCATGGAGCCCGATGTGGGGCTTGATCCCACGACGCTGGGATCATGACCTGAGCCAGAATCAAGAGTCAGAAGCTCAACCAACTGAGCCACCCAGGTGCCCCTAAAGTGCCTTGGGTATTTGAATGTTGCTGGATTGAATCCTTGTAGACAAGACTGATGGGCACAAGTAGAAGGCTCTGAACAAAGGAAACAGCGAGTTACTAACATGCTGATGATAAAATAGGAGATGACGGTCTCTGGGTCCCCAAAACCCTAGGGCTGGGAACACCTAGAGAAGCATTTCAAATGGCTGGAAAGTCAGAGGGGTGGACAAGTGTTCAGATCTTCAGCTGTGACACTTTCTCGCCCTAGCAAGGACTCCACAGGTGGAGTCAGCTGCGGAGAATTTCTCTAGGCCATTGGTTCTGGAACTTAAATGCACATTATCAGAACCACCTGGTGAGCTTGTTTTAACACAGATTGCTGGGCCCACCTCCAGAGTTGACTTCAGTGGGACTGGAGTGAGGCCCGAGAATTGGAAAATACCATGTTCTGCTGCTGCTGCTACTGGTGGTCCC
Source organism: Felis catus (assembly GCF_018350175.1). NCBI lineage: Eukaryota > Metazoa > Chordata > Mammalia > Carnivora > Felidae > Felis > Felis catus. The sequence continues at coordinate 23,843,915 of NC_058383.1, read as the reverse complement.
ATGACCGCACTTTTAGAAGGACTGATTTAGCAAGTGATGGCGAGTAAAAGCCCTGGATTCAGCCCACACTGTCTTCACGCCCAACTACCCCACTTTCTAGCCATGTGATTTTGGGGAAGTCACTTAACCTCTCTGTTCCTCAGTTTCCTTGTCTGTAGGATGAAGCTAATAGTGCCTACCTCCTGGGCTTCAGGGGAGGCTCCCTGGAGGAGGCGGCATCTAAACTGAGACCTGAAGGATGAGCAGAACAGTTGGCCAGGGGTTGGGTAGGGAGGGCAGGCCTGGCTGTGTGCCAGGCAGAGGGCACAGGGAATGGGGAACCTGTGTCCTCCAGGGAACTGAGAGGAACTATGGTGTAAGTGCTTTGTAAGTGACACCGAAATGCTGCAAATCTGTTCTGTGCTACGTGTCTCAGGGCAGGATTGCAGTTGAGGGAGAGTTGACCAGGTTGTGGAAAATGGGCTGCCTGGAAGCAGCGCCAGTTACTCCTGCCCACATTCCATTGGCCCGAATGCAGTCACATGGCCCCACCTAGATGCACAGGATGCTGGGAAATGTAGTCCGTGGTGGGGCAGGGGAGCACAAATCTGTGGTGGAGAGCTAGCTGTCTATGCCACAGCAGCTTTTTATGACCCTTGGCCACCTCTCTTACCTCTCCTTCTCTGCTTACTCTGCTCCGCTTTGTAGGATGAGTGAATTTTACAGATGAGGAAGCTGAGGTTCAGAGAGGTTAAGTAATTTGCCTAATGTCACTCAGCTAGTAGTGGCAGAGACAGCACTTGAACCCAGGTCTATTTGTCCTCGAAGCCTGTTGGTCCAGATCGTAGTCCTGGGTGCTTTTTAAGGGCCTCCCTATGATCCAGGTTTTCCTAATCAGGATCTCAGCCATGTGTCAAGCTAACTAAGCCCCAGATGCCTTGTAATTATAATGGCATAGTCCCTCCACTCCATGCCTGCACTGCCCATGATGTCCATAGAACTTGCCATCTTTTCTCTAATTACTCATTCACGCAACATGCATTTACATAGAACCTGCTGTGTGCCAGGCATTGTGCTCTTGGCTCGGAGCTGGCGAGGAATAAGACACAGCCCCTTTTGTTCCAAACGTTCACATGGTTTGGCCACCGAGAGGCTATGTAAACACAGAGTTCCCCTGAGAAGCGAGACACGTTGGATCCCTGGTCTGACCCGCCAGGAGTACAGAGTGTCCCGGGTACATGAGAAGGGTGCCCAGCAAATGATTAAAAATTAAATTCAAGCTCTCTTGTGCATTTTGTAAACCGAAGCTATAATGACAATATTATGTGCTTTGTATTCTAAATTGTGTTTTTCTGATTTTTAAAACAATAAAATTGCCTTTGCTCCATGACAGTTTTATATGCACAAAGCACAGTGTATGTGCCGCAGTGATCTTTTTATGAGCCTCAGTGGAGCAAACGTTGACTTCTCTCCTTGGGTTTAGCCGCGGGGTGCTGTTCTCATCAGTGAGTAAGTTTATTTCTTCAGTTCAAAAGAAACACCAGGACCGGTATGCATGGAGATCTGCTTTTAAAGAGGAGAGGAGGGGGAGTGGGTCAGGGGAAGCTCCTTGAGCTTCCCCCAGAATCTTTCTAAAGTGGGGTTTCTCGGAACTATTAACATTCTGAGCTGAATACTTCTGGGTTGTGGGGCCTGTGCTGTGCACTGTAGAGTGTCTAGCAGCATCCCTGGTGCACTCGGTACACTATTCACTAGATACCAGGTATACTCGGAGAGTTGTGACAACCAAAAACGTCTCCAGACGTTGCCAAAATGTCTCCTGAAGGGGCAAAAGCGCCCCAGTGTTTAGGGCCACTGTTCTAGGCTACATTTGTTTTCCATTGCTCCTATAGCAAATCACCACACGCTTAACACAAATTTCTTATGGTTCTGGAGGTCAGAAGTTCAAAAGTCAAGGGGCACCTGGGTGGCTCACTCAGTCGGTTGAGTGTCTGACTTTGGTTCAGGGCGTGATCTCACGGTTTGTGAGTTTGAGCCCCGCGTCGGGCTCGCTGCTGTCAGCACAGAGCCTGCTTCAGATCCTCTGCTTCCCCCTCTGCCCCTGCCCTACTCACGCTCTCTCTCTCAAAAATAAAAATAAAACATTAAAAAAAAGTTCAAGGGGCACCTGGTGGCTCAGTTGGTTAAGTGGCCGACTTCAGTTCAGGTCATGATCTCGCGGTTCATGAGTTCAAGCCGTGCTTCGGGCTCTGTGCTGACAACTCGGAGCCTGGAGCCTGCTTTGGATTCTGTGTCTCCTTCTTTCTCTGCCCCTCCCCTGCTTGCTCTCTGTCTGTCTGTCTGTCTGTCTCTCTCTCTCAACAATAATAAACATAAAAAAAATTTTTTTTCACGTTCAAAAGTCGAGGCACAGCAGGGCTAAGTTCCTTCTGGAGACTCTAGGAGAAATCTATTTCCCTGCCTTTTCCAGTTTCTAGGGACCGACTGCATTTCTTGGCTTGTGGCCCCATTCTCCATGTTCAAAGCCAGCTGCATGGCATCTTCAAATCTTTCTCTAGGACCCCTGCTTCCATTATCATGTCTCTTTAGCTCTGACCCTCCTGCCCCCTTTTTATAAGGACCCTTGTGATTATATACAGTACATTGGATTTTCCAGGAGAATCTCTCCATCTCAAGATCACATTCCCAGGGTGACTTTTACCATGTAAGGGAGCATAGTCACAAATACTGGAGATTAGGATGTGGACATCTTTTGGAGGGCCAGTTTCTTTTTTTTATTTTTATTTTTATTTTTTTTCCAACGTTTTATTTATTTTTGAGACAGAGAGAGACAGAGCATGAACGGGGGAGGGGCAGAGAGAGAGGGAGACACAGAATCGGAAGCAGGCTCCAGGCTCTGAGCCATCAGCCCAGAGCCTGACGCGGGGCTCGAACTCACGGACCGTGAGATCGTGACCTGGCTGAAGTCGGACGCTTAACCGACTGCACCACCCAGGTGCCCCTGGAGGGCCAGTTTCTGCCCACCACATAGAATGTTCAGCCTCTGGGTATAATGGAAATGCTTCTGGAGAGCCTGGCAGGAGCGAAGTGACTTAGGGAGTGGGGCTTGGGGGGTGGTCACAATAACAGCCAATACTTTTCAGCTCCAGTTCTCTGTCAGGCATCACATGCCGGATCTCACTAACTCCTCAAACATCTCCAGGGGTTGGTACTGTTGGTCCTCTGTTTCACAGATGAGGACACCACCTAGGGGAGACTTTCTAGAAGGAGTAAAAATTCGAGCTGGATTTTGAAGGGAACCAAGGGGTTTGGCAGCAGATAGGAGAGGCGTTTCAGAAAGAGGGCCCGTGGGGTGCCAGGGGCAGGGAGGTGGGAGCTTGGTGTGAATGGTTCTTCAGGGCAGGGCAGGTGGGTGTAGACATCTGCAAATCAGTCCTTTTATCCTGACATTCTCATATAAACTCTCTCATTTTTCCACAATAGTTTAAATATTTTTTCATGAGCACCTACCACATGCTGGGGTTATAGACATTAATAAGACACTGACATGAGCTCGTCACCTCCGTTACTATCCCCACCCTCAGTAAATAAATAAAACCCAGCCCAGAAAGGTATTTGATTATCACCATTGAGTCCTGCCAGGGCCAGGTGCTGTGGGGGACACAGACTCCAGGAAGGCTCAGCTTACCCTTAGGACAGCACTTTGGCTCCTAATGGGGAAGCTGGGATTCAAACCAGGCCCTGCAGCTGCAGAGCACAGCTTCTCAGCCCCTATTTTGGCTTTGATTTTTATTAAATTTTTCCACCAAATTTATCGAGATATAATTGACAAATAAAAATTGTATGTATTAAACGTGTCCAACATGACGGCTTGGTATACATATGCGTTGTGAAATGATTACCACAGTGAACCTAATTAACATATTTATCGACTCACATAGTTACCTAAGTTTTTTATGTTTGTGTGAGAATAATTAAGATCTTTTCTCCGGCACCTGGCTGGCTCAGTCTGAAGAGCATGGACTCTTGATCTCCAGGTCTTGAGTTCAAGCCCCACTTTGGGTGTAGAGATGCTTACATAAACTTTAGAAAAATCTATTCTCTCAGTGAATTTCCAGTATACAGTAGAGTATTACTAACTATAGTCGCCGAGCTGTACATTACATTCCCAGGACTTACTCATCTTGCACAACTGAAACTTTGTACCCTTTGACCAACATCTTCCTATTTCCTCCACCTCCCAGCCCTGGACAACTACCATCTGACTTTCTGTTTTTATGACTTTGGTGTCTTTGGGGGTGTTTTTGTTTTGTTTTGTTTTCTTTTTCGTGAGATCACAAAACGTTTGTCTTCCTATGTCTGGCATATTTCACTGAACATAATGTCCTCCAGGTTCATTCATGTTTTTGCAAATGGCAGGATTGCTTTCCTTTTGTTAAGACTGTATAACATTCCATTGTATATGTACACCAGATTTTCTTTATCCATTCATCCATCTCTTAGGTGGTTTCCATACGTTGACTATTGTTAATAATGCTGCAGTGAACATGAGAGTGCAGATGTGTCTTCAAGATAGTTTTTCCTTTCTGGTTTGAAGGAAACTGAGGACTCCTGCTGCAGCCCAAGATACCCTTGGAACAAGCCGGGGGTGCAGCCCAGGGCATCCTGCCCCTGCTCACCCCTCCTCCCCAAGGTACCCCATCGCAAGCAGGCTGTCACTTCTTTGCCCAGCAGTTCCCGTCATTGCCAGATAAGAGTCCATGTCGAGTACATAGCGTGGCACCTGGGACACCGGAAGCTGTCTACGTGTGTTACTTATCTGTCTCATTTCAGTAAAAATTACGCATCTTCCATAGGAACGAAAGTATCTTCCTCTTTCTTACCACTCATTTGCAGCACAAAAGCCACATCTTTGCTTATCTCCCTTGGTGAGATGAACTCATGCTAACCTGTAAGAAACCCATAGCTCCTTCTGCTTGGTGGAATAAGACAGCATTCTTGGCATGAGATCTAAAGGAACCAGGAGAGGACCTGCCGGTCTGGGGGTGGTGGAGTGTGGAAGGGAAGTGGGAAGTTCAAGGGAAGCTCAAGTCTCATTTATCACACCAGGAAATCAATATATAAGGACCCAAATAGGCAAAGTAAGAAATGGCAGAGAAACCATGTTATTTAGGGATGTGGCAGTATCTACCTGAAGTAACATCTAGAATAATTGGAAGTGGTTGCCTCTGGAAGTGGGAAGCAGGGCTGCCCTGTCCTCTTGCAAAGGTTGTAAACTAAAGTTGAGCAGTACCCCACCTATACGGTCATACACCATGGACTCAATAGGAAAATGCCGTTATTTTTAACCATGGGCTTTACTGAAACTTTTTTAATTATAAGAAATAATACACAGTGGCTCTAAGTGCTGGCTGGGTTTTGGACTCTTCATAATGCAGGTGAGAAAAACCTGTGTATAATCAGCTAAGTCATCCCCAGACCCCCTAAAAAGGGGCAGGGTCAGGCATGTTTGGATTCATGGTCTCAAATGATATCACCACTATTTGTTTTTCTCTAAATCTCTTGTTCTGCTTTCTGCCAATCGTCACCTTTGTTCTCTGGTGGCCTCAGCCCCTGTCTCTGATTCACATCCTACACAAATGGATGACCTTCTCTAGTCTCTCAGACTAAAACCCCTGGCTTACCTGGGATTGGGCCAGATTGGTTAGCTTGAGTCACATGCTCACCTGTGAGCCAATCACTGTGGCCAGGTGCCTGAATGCTGTGATTGGCTTAGACCTGGGTCATGTGACACACCCTGTTCCCTGATGGTGCATCTCCAATCACAGAACATGGGGGGGGGGGGGGGGGGGGGAGGGGCTGATCCTGGAACAGAAACAGGTGTGTGACCCAAGGTGGCCCCCAAGTCACCCTGTTCGTGGTGGTGCAATTGACGACCCGGTGGGTTCTGCCGTGCTGGGCATGTGGTAGTGTGTGTGTGCTGGCCACATCACGTGGACAATATCGGCTCTGGGATGCTGACTCCTGGGAGTGGCCGGCAGTTCGCTTCTACAGGTAGCGAGGCAGCCCTGGGCGGGGGGCGGGAAGGGAGCCCCAAGGAAGACCAGAGGTCACTGTGGCCTGGCCCACAGGCCTTGACCTGGGCATTGCAAACATTGTTTTCTGTCCCAGCCACTGCCAGAGGAACCTTTTATAAAGAGAGACTCAGTAAGAGCAGTGGTTCTCTGGCCAGAGTCTAAAATAGCCTGTTCCCCCAGGACCCCTGAAGAAGCTTGGCTTGGCTGCTAACCAGGTATCCAGGTTACCAGCATGGCTGGGACCCAAGGTTCAGCCCCCTTTATTTAGGATAATAAAAATGATGATGATGATGATAATAGTTCTGTATCTTAGTGCTTGCTCTGTGCGAGTGCTGTGAGGTTAACGGTGAGAATACTGCCTCCCGCATTATCGCAAGGAAGCTAAGGCTTGAGAGGTAATGTTACACAGCTAGTAAGAGGCAGAGTGGGGGCTTGAAGTTGGGTCTGACTCAGAATTCCACCCAACTACCTCTCTATACAAATATTTTCCCAGGGTGTGTCAGGGACTCGGAGGGGAAGATGTGGGTTCCAGAGCAAGGACAAAGGAAACCTTCCAGAGAATCCTGATGTCTTAGCTGGGGTGCTGCTGTTGGTCTCAGCCTCTTTGCCAACAGGAGCAGGCTCCTGTGGGCCAAGGGAAGTCCAAGTCGGATGGAGATTCCTGGGAGGCCGGGGCTCTGGCTGGTGTTGGAACAGGCATCGTGGGGCTGAGTTATGGGCCATTGAGGGCTCCTTGCCTGCCTAGAGGAATCTGGCAGCCTCCAGGGCCCAGTCTTCCTGGGCGAATGTGGGAGTAGTTGCCAAGTCTGGACTCTGGACTAAGGCCTTGGTTTTCCCAGGCTGATCCTATCCAGGCCTTGACTTGTCGTAAGAGATGTGATGTGACTTTTTGGGGGAGAGATGGGGTTACTGGACTAGATAGAATTAGCAAGTAGTGTGGGGGTGGATTATAGTAGATATTGTAAGTTGAGATAGTCAAGTCTGAAGATTGTGAGTCCAGGGCTGTTATACTGGCCCATGATGGAAGATAATGCTGCCCCAGGCTCCCTCTGTCTCATGGCTCTGCCATCCACAGCATATGGTTTCTTCTTCTTGGTTAAATATAGCTGCTTGAGTTCCAGCCATCACACTTCCAGTCCAGCCAGCAGGAAGGAGGAAGAGTCCAGAAGGGCACACTCCCTCCCTTTAAAAACTCTTCCCTAAAGTTGAAAACAGCCCTTCTGTTTATATCCGCTTGGCCAGAACTTGGACACATGGTCACACCTAACTGCAAAGGAATCTGGGAAGGAATCTGGGAAGGAAACTGCAAAGGAATCATGGTCACACCTAACTGCAAAGGACCTTATTTTGAGTGGCCATGTGTTTAGCCAAAAAGCCAGTGGTTGTTATTAAGAAGGAGAGAACAGCTGTTGGGGGACAGTTCGCAGGCACTGTCACAGCTGCCTTAAGAGCAAATTTATGACAACGGAAAAACCATAAAACATCCTCGCTCAGTTCTGGAATACGCATCACGTGCCTGCTGAGTGCAAGGCGCTGTGCCAGGCAGGGTCGCAGCTGCTTGTCTGCAGCTCCTTTTGTTTCCCAGGGTCAAGGAGAATGTCGGGTCTGTGGCTCTGGTCATAATTACCCTGTGAACTGGCTCTGGAACGTCAGGCCACTTCCCCTCCCTCAGCTCCCCTCACAAATGGGGACGTCAGCGAGCTGAATTAGTTTAGTCCAGGTCATCAGCAGCACAGCTGGGATTTGTACCTGCGAGCAGGCTCTTAGCCCCTGGACTACACTGCCTGGAAGCCTGTGGGCTGCAGCTGAGGTTCTGGCCCCTCCCCAGCACCATCCCAGCCCCCAGAGGCCAGTGACTGGGCTCGGTCCCCTGGCAGCCCCAGACACCACGCTGCCTTGGTCAGCAGAGGTTCTGGCCAAGGGCTGACGGGGGCAGAGCAGGCGCTGGGGCTGGGAGCGGCCGAGAGGGGGAAGAGTGGGCCCAGGGCCCAGGGCAGGTTTTGGTAACCAGCAGGGTCAGGTGGTTCAGGCATTGGCTCCTGACCGTGACTGCGTCCTGCCCACAGGGTAAGAAACAACTCTGCAGTAGACACCTGGGCGGCCGATTTTCAAGAAATCCCTGTGGGTGGTGCCTTAAGGGAAAAGAATGAGAAGGAAGTAAAGCAAAACAAAAATGAGTGGAGTAGAACATAGCAGAGCACGTTGTACAAAGTGAAGCTAAGTACAGTTTCCTCACATTTTAATTTGCATTTTGTGTGTACCAAGTTAGGATAGATAGCTGTTAGGATAGATACCAAGTTAGGATATGATAGCTGTTAAGAAAGTGCCAGAGCCTCAGATCTAGGAGGCTGCCTGCAGATGGAAGGAGCCATTAGATTGATCTAAAAAAGTATTACCTTGATCTAAAAAAATTTTAAAAGTGTTTTCGTTTATTTATTATTTTATATTGAAAGCGACTCAGCTTGTGAAAAGTTAACACAGTGTAGAAGTGTACAAAGTTCTTTTTTTTTTTTTTTACAGATTTATTTTGAGAGCGTTTGTGTGTGTGCACAAGTGGGGGAGGGGTGGGGAGAGAGAGAGAGAGAGAGAGAGAGAGAGAGAGAGAGAGAGAGAGAGAGGTTGGTTGAGGGAGAATCCCAACCAAGCAGGCTCCACACTCAGTGTAGAGCCCATTGTAGGGCTCAATCCCACAACCCTGGGATCATGACCTGAGTCAAAATCAAGAGTCAACCACTAAACTGACAGAACCACCCAGGCACCTCTGTACAAAGTTCTTCAAAGTCCCACCACCCCCACCTTCCAGCTTCCATTATCACTGCCATCCCTGTGTTGGTAGAGCTCCTAGGGGTCCTTGAGGGAAGTCTCAACCCATCTACAAATGTCCTTTTTCTTTTCACCATAATAGACCTGATATTCTTCAACTTGCTTTTTATTTAAAAAAAAAATTTTTTTTTTAATGTTTATTTATTTTTGAGACAGAGAGAGACACAGCATGAGCAGGGAAGGGGCAGAGAGAGAGGGAAACACAGAATATGAAGCAGGCTCCAGGCTCTGAGCTGTCAGCACAGAGCCCGACGCGGGGCTCGAGCTCATGGATGGCAAGATCGTGACCTGAGCCGAAGTTGGCCGCTCAACCGACTGAGCCACCCAGGCACCCCTCAACTTGCTTTTTTTTTTTTTTTTCAACGTTTTTATTTTTATTTTTGGGACAGAGAGAAACAGAGCATGAACGGGGGAGGGGCAGAGAGAGAGGGAGACACAGAATCGGAAACAGGCTCCAGGCTCTGAGCCATCAGCCCAGAGCCTGACGCGGGCTCGAACTCACGGACCGCGAGATCGTGACCTGGCTGAAATTGGACGCTTAACCGACTGCGCCACCCAGGCACCCCTCAACTTGCTTTTTAAATGTGACAGTTTTGTGGGGTGCCTGGCTGGCTCAGTCAGTAGAGCGTGTGACTCTTGACCTCGGGGTTGTGAGTTGGAACCCCACATTGGGTGTAAAGATTACTTGAAAGTAAAATCTTAAAAAACATAAGTGTCACAGTTTTTTCTGCCTTTTTTTTAACCTTAGCTTTATTAAAATATAATTCTCAAACCTTATAATCTATCCATGTAAAGTACAATTCAACGGTTTTTAATATATTGGCAGTCATGCAATCAAGACACAGTTTTAGAACATTTTCACCAACTCCAAAGAAACACGTTAGCAATTGTTCCCCATTTCCCGCGCCCGCAACTCTCCCCTCCCCCATCCATAGGCAATCACTCATGTACTTTCCATCTGTATAGATTTGCCTTCTCTGGGTATTTCGTGTAAATGGATTCATTCAATACATGGTTTTTTGTGGTTAGATTCTCTCACTTAGCATAATGCTTTTAAGGTTCACCCTGTGTCAGTCCTTCCTTTTCGTGACTATTATAGCATTCCATTGTATGGATACGCCACATTTTGTTTATCCATTCATTAGCTGATGGGCATTTGGATTTGTTTCCCCATTGGGCTATTACAGATAACACTTCTATGAACATATGTGTACAAGTTTTTATGTGAATGTTTTCATTTCCCTTGGACGTGTACCCAGGAGTGGAATTGCTGGATCATATGGAAATTCTGTGGTTAACTTTTTGAGGAACTGTCAGACTATTTTCCAGAGTGGTTGCACCATTTTACATTCCTACCAACAGTGTATGAGAGTTTCACTTTCTCCGTACCCTTGCCAACATTTGTTATTTATTGGGTTTACATTTCCCTAATGGCTAATGATGTTGAGCATCTTTCACGGGCTTACTGGTCACGAGTATATCTTGTTTAATGTCTGTTAAAATTCATTCAAGCCCTTTGCCCATTTTTTACTTGGGTTATTTGTTATTTTATTGTTCAGTTGTATAATATTTATTTTGAGAGAAAGAGAATGTGGGAGAAGAGCAGAGAGAGATGGAGAGAGAATCCCAAGCAGGCTGCATACTGTCAGGGCAGAGCCCGACGCATGGCTCGATCTCACGAACTGTGAGATCATAACCTGAGCCAAAATCAAGAGTTGGACACTCAACTGACTGAGCCACCCAGGCATCCCACAAATGTTTAGTATTGATGGTGCCTAATTTATCTGTTCTTTTGTTGCTCGTGCTGTTGGTGTCATATCTAAGAAGGCTTTGCCTAACCCACATCACAAGATTTTCTCCCGTATTGTTTTCTAAGGGTTAAGTAATGTCGTAGCTTTTATATTTAAGTCTTTGATCTATTTTTAGTTATTTCCTATGATGGGTGTAAGGAAGGGGGTCAATTTCATTCTTTTGCCACGTATATTCACTTGTCCCAGCGCCCTTTGTTGAAAAGATTATTCTTTCCGCATTGAATGGTCTTGGCTCCCTTGTCAAAATCAATGGTTCTAAATGTGAGCGCTCATTTCCGGACTCTCAAATCTATTCCATTGATCTGTGTCTATCCTTACACCAATACCAACTGTCTTGATTACCGCAGCTACTGTAGCAAGTTTGAACTCAGGAAGTGTGACTCCTTCAACTTTGTTCCTCTTTTCTCAAGACTGTTTTGGCTATTTTGGGACCCTTGAATTTCCATATGAACTTTAGGACCCATTTGTTAATTTGTTCAAAGAAGCCACTAGGATTTTGATAGTGATCGGTTTGAGTCTGTAGATCAATTTGGGGAGTATGGGCATCTTAGCAATATTAAATCATCCTCTGATCTGTGAACACAGAATATCTTCCCATTTTTTTAGGTCTTTAATTTCTTTCAACATGCTGTGTTTCTCAGTGTATGAGTCATGTACTTCTTTTATTAAATTTATTCTCAAGTATTCTTTTTGAAGTTCTTGATAGGTGAGCTTGTTTTCTTAATTTCATTTTTGAATTTTTCATTCCTAATGTGTAGAAATACTATTGATTTTTGTATCCTACAGTCTTGCTGAACTTTTTTTTTTTATTGTTTTTGCATGTCTGCATGTATCTAGAGTTTCCCCTTTCTTCTAACAGTCACACAGCAGTTCATGGTATAGAAAACTCTAATTAATTTGACATGCTTCCACTGGTGGACATTGTGGGCTGTTACCATTTTTTTGCTGTTACTGATTATGATAAAGAGAACATTGTTTAGGGCACACAACCATTCTGGGGGCGTGTATTGAGTCCCCACTCTCTGCCAGGTACTCTTTGAGGCACTGGGGATACAGGCAGTAAAAAAGTAAAGGAGGTTTCAGCTTGGGAATATCTCTGTGATGAGAATAAAGCAGATGTGCTAAGGAGTAACTGGATATGTATATGAGAGGAGTTCTTTGAATTGAGGGGCTGGAGAATATTTCTCTAGAGAGGCGACTATTGAGCTAGGATCCAACTGATGAGAAAGAACCCACTGTTGGAAGGTTGGGAAGATTGTTCCAGGCACAGGGAATAGCAAGTACAAAGGCCCTGGGGTAGAAATGGGCTCCCCGTGTTCACCAAACAGAAAGCAAGCCAGGGGGCCTTGGAGAGCTGCCAAGGCCAGAGGATAAGTGGGCAGGGGCCAGACTAAGGCTGGCCTTGTAGCCTTAAAAGCCGTTTATGTTTTTTTTTCAATTTTTAAAAAATGTTTGTTTGTTTGTTTGTTTGTTTAGAGAGGGAGAGACAGAGCGTGAGCAGGGGAGGGGCAGAGAGAGAGGGAGACACAGAATCCGAAGTAGGCTCCAGGCTCTGAGCTGTCAGCACAGAGCCCGATGCGGTGCTCGAACTCACAAACCATGAGATCATGACCTGAGCCGTAGTCAGACGTTCAGCTGACTGAGCCACCCAGGCGCCCCAGTCATTTACATTTTATTAATAATGGGGAGAGAAGCTCCCGGAGGGTGTTAAGCAGGGGAATGATTTAATCTACTTTATGTTCTAAAACGATCGCTCTAGTTGCTTAAGAAGCATTTATTTTCCCTGCCTTATTTCAAACACAGAGTTCTTCGAAGTGGAATTACTGGGTCGACGGGTTTGTACATTAAAAATGTTCTTAGATGCCGCCTGCCAGGTGCCTCCCCAAAAGATAGCTGTAGTTTTCACTCGGAGGGTGCCAGCTCTTTGTCACCAGGGGCATTCGCAGTAAGGTGCACAGCGAGTTCTGACTCCCTGGACCCCGGCACCCATTGTCTTGCTTCCCTTTGCAGGACCCACACTGCTGCATTTACACTATAACTCTGGCTGTACCGCCCACCCCTTGGGTAACACAGGCATCCCAGGAAGATGGCAGACGAAGACCTCATTTTTCGCCTGGAAGGTGTTGATGGCGGCCAGACCCCCGGGGCTGGTCACGACGGTGATTCCGAGGCCGACAGCGACGAGGAGGAAAGTTACTTCATCTGCCCCATCACTGATGACCCTAGGTCACACCAGAATGTCAATTCCAAAGTTAATAACTACTACAGCAACCTAACGAAGAGCGAGCAGTATGGCTCCAGTGGGTCCCCTGCAGGCTCCTTCCACTTTAAGGTGAGTGGACCGCCCACTCCACCCCGGCCCACCTGCCGCAAGGGATGGGGAAGTGGGGTCACTGACTGGGGTCTTCTCTGTTTCCCTCCCCTGGGCAGCACTCTGAGCCCTGGAGATTGGCAGATACGCCTGTAAGGCTGGGAGGTTTTTGTTGGCTTAAAACAAGTCTCATTACTTTAGAGGTGTTTTTCTAAAAAAAAAAAAAAACAAACCATTTTTTTTAATGTTTATTTATTTTTGAGAGAGAGAGAGACAGAATATGAGTGGGGGAGGGGCAGAGAGAGAGGGAGACACAGAATCCGAAGCAGGCTCCAGGCTCTGAGCCGTCAGCACAGAGCCTGACACAGGGCTCGAACTCACGAACCGTGAGATCATGACCTGAGCTAAAGTCAGACGCTCAACCGACTGAGCCACCCAGGCGCCCCTAGAGAGGTGTTTTTCAAATAGCTGCTTCGGACCCACTGCTGGGTCATGAAAACCTTGACCAACTTTTAAAAAATTGCAACAGAAGAGAACAGACCAGGACATCCTGGAGACCAGTGCAAATTGTAAAGATCTTATTTTTTGGTACCTATGCTCACACACGTTCACATGTGTAGATGTGGTGACCCAGTTGGTTGTTGTCGGCCAGGCTCTAATCATGTAAATATTTGCATTTCATCCCTGATGTGTGTGTATGTGGGTCCAGGAACCTGATGTAAAATGTAGTTCTTCATGCTGGTTGTAGTAAAAAAAAATGCCACTGCCTTAATATAACACTGTATGTTAACTATACTGGAATTAAAATAAAAATCTTAATAAAATTTTTTTTAAAAACCATGCTTGGGGTTAGGCAACCTTCTGGATTGAGGAAAAGCGTACTTACTTTGTTCAGGATTTTTCTTCATGCCAGGGCAAAGCTGGTCTAAAGGGGTAGGGGAAAGATGAACATCATCGGGCTTTTGTATAATAACTGGTGATGAAAAAAATTTCATTTTATTATTTAGTAATCTCTATGCCCAATGTGGGGCTCAAACTCATGACCCAGGGGGGTGCCTGGATGGCTGTCGGTATAACGTCCCACTTCAGCTGAGGTCATGATCTCGTGGTTTGTGAGTTCAAGCCCCTCATCTGTCTCTGTGCTAACACCTCAGGGCCTAGAGCCTGCTTCAGATTCTGTGTCTCCCTCTCTCTCTGCCCCTCCCCTGCTCGGGCTCTGTCTCTCTCTCTGTCTTTCAGAAACGAATAAACGTTAAAAAAAAAAAATTCAAACTCATGACCCCGCGATCAAGAGTCACATGCTCTCCCAGCTGAGCCAGTCAGGCGCCCCCCAAAAATTTTAAATGCAATAATGTTATCCTGATTTAATTTAATGCCCACCAACAGAAGTTATCTGTTAGTACCATAAGCAAAATGCGAATTACCACTTTGGGATTTAGAATTGGAGGGGCGCCTGGGTGGTGCAGTCGGTTAAGCATCCGACTTCAGCCAGGTCACGATCTCGCAGTCTGTGAGTTCGAGCCCCGCGTCGGGCTCTGGGCTGATGGCTCAGAGCCTGGAGCCTGTTTCCGATTCTGTGTCTCCCTCTCTCTCTGCCCCTCCCCCGTTCATGCTCTGTCTCTCTCTGTCCCAAAAATAAATAAACGTTGAAAAAAAAATTTTAAAAATAGAATAGTTCTTCTGTAACTTCAAAATTAATCTGTTTTTAGAAAATGAATGATTCTAGGGGCTCCTGGGTGGCTCAGTCAGTTGAACAATCTGACTCTTGATTTTGGCTCATGTCATGATCCCAGGGTCATGGGATTGAGCCCCACCTCAGGCTCTGTACTGAACATGGAGCCTGCTTAAGATTCTCTCTCTCCCTCTGCCCCTCTCCCCTGCTCATGCTCTCTTAAAAAAAAAAAATTAATAATTCTAGTTCTTGGACAGTTGGATTTTTTTTTTCCTATCGGGGCCAGAGTTCTAGCTTAAGTCTCTGTGGGACAGGCAGCTCCAGAAATAGCCCTGTGGGTCCCCTCTGAGGTTGGGGGCCCCCGAGGGGTCAGACTGAGGCTTGCCCTGCTTTTCCTGTACAGAGCCAGCCTCTGAAACTCAGACCCAGCCCCGTGGAGGGCAGCACAGGGAGGGCAGGAGAGCAGTCTGGCACTCCTGTCTGTTCACTGTGGGTCACGGAGGCTTGAGGAAACACGGATGCCTGAGGAATCCTGTACCACATGTGAGGGAATCCGGGAACCAGCGGGGGCTGCAGGGCTCAGGGCTTGTGAATCAGAAACCAGCTGAAGGGAGGAAGGGTATCCATTATAACAGTCCAGGAGTATTTCTGGGGACCCAGGGAGAGAAGTAATGTCTGGTCTCTCAGGGCACAGGTCTAGGAACCAGGAGACAGCAGGACTGTCTCTCCCTGTCTCTCTTTCCCTATCCTTTATTCTTCTCTGCCTCATTCTAGACAGTGGGAAGATAGACCCCTATGGCCCCAGTGTCCCCTCATTACAGATGGAGCCATGTGCAAAGACAGACTTGACCTTCTCTGTCCCAATTGCAAGGGGCAAATATCTGCTTGGCCCAGCCTGGGTCAGGCATTCTCTCTCTCTGACTCAGTCATTTCTGTCCAGTGCATGGGATTGAGGGGGGGGGGGTGTCGCACAAGAGGGGACTGCCTCAGGGAAGGAGGATCCTGGTGGCTTCCTTAGGGGGCAGACCTGGCAGCTGACCCCATGAGCCCAGTTGAGGCTTTTGGGAAGACACTGAGAGGACCCAGGAACTGAAAGGCCTCAGACACAGACGGCCAGTCCCTGACCACAAAATGTAGTATGGTAAAGCCTTTATAAAGGAAGCGCAGATGGGAGGTTTGTCTGTCTGTCTGTGGCTTTAGGATGTGAGCCTCATGAGGGCGTTTATCACTCATCCCCAGTACCTGGGGCCATGCTCTGCACACAGTAAGTACTTGCTTCATAATTGGGCAGGGGGGACGGGTGGGAGACTACTCAACTGACTTCACTGTGGGTGCCCTCTTGATAAAGGACAGTATTTATGTAAAACATAAACCCCTGTGGGCCACTTGACAATAGTCCTTAAAATAAAAAATATACCTCAGATGGCAATTCGATCTCTGGAGACTCTTCCTCAGCCCAAGTGTTCCCACTGGGGTACTGTTGGCATTGGGGGAAGGACAATTCTTTGTTGGGTGGGACTGTCCATTCTATTATAGGTTATTCAGCAGGTCTGACCCCTGCCCACTAAGAGCTGCATTTCCCCCCTGTTCCTTACGACAATCCAAAATGTTTCCCATTATGTGTTTGCAAAGCCCATACGGGAGGGTACTCACTTCAGTTTAGAACCAGTATAGAAGAGGGACGCCTGGGTGGCTCAGTCAGAGAAGCATCTGACTCTTGGTTTTGGCTCAGATCATGATTTCAGTTTCATGAGTTTGAGCCCCACTTCAGGCTCTGCACTGACCGTTTGGAGCCTGCTTGGGATTCTCTCTCTGCCCTTCCCCCACTTGCACTGTCTCTGTCTGTCTGCCTCTCTCTCTCAAACAATAAAAAAATTAAAAAAAACAGTATAGAAGTATTTGTACAAGTGTTCAAGTTTACATATTCAAAGATGTTGCAGTATTGTTTGTAATAAAGAAAAAATGGACGTAGCTCAGAGGTCTATCAAGAGGGGCTTATTTAAATGATAAACCATGGTCCTAAGAGAATAGTGTATTTACATTAAAACAAAGATGATGTTTATATGTAATTTGACTTGAAAACTGTGCCAAGATGTATATATATATATATATTTGGAGGGAAAATCCATGAAAAGCAGAGGGATAGTAATGGGTCCATAATTAGCACAAAAAATGTTAGCTATTTTTATTTTTATACACTGTTAGTAAAAAAGCAAGCTGAAATATAATACAATCTCACATTTATCCAAAAAACTATACACACATCTTAGTATTTGCATCGCAAAAACTGCTGGAGGAATTTGCACCCAACGGTTAATGGTGATTCTCTCTGGGGGAGAGGATGCCACTGTGGGAGACTTTATGTTATATATATTTTTAAACATTTGGGACTTTTTTTTAATGGTTATTTATTTTTGAGAGAGAGAGAGAGCGAGCGAGCACAAGGGGGAGGGGCAGAGAGTCAGGAGAGAGAGAGAATCCCCAACAGGCTCCGTGCTGTCAGCACAGAGCCCAATGCGGGGCTTGAACCTACGAGCTGTAAGATCATTGCCTGAGCCAAAATCAAGAGTCAGAAACTTAACAAACTGAGCCACCCAGGCGCCCCAAACACTTGGAATGTTTAAACCACATGTATGTATTGTGTGCAGAAGAAGGTGTTTTTAGAAGAAAAATAAAGCAAAACATCCAGGTCACCTCCCCTCCCTCAAACAAACAAAGTAATAAATAGCCCCTCCTTAAAACTTCTACGAGGCATAGTTCAAACTTCTCACCGAGGATGGGAGTGCTTGTGGTCCCCAGGGACCCTTCTGGGCTCTGTTCACCCCGCACCTCTCCCGGCTCCTGGAATAGGCTTCCCTTTTCACGCCTCGGCCTGAAACCTCTTTAAACTGATGGTGATCCGGTCTGTTAAAATGATTGTCCTGGCTCCCTCAGGATGTGTGGTTTAAGACACCCTGCCCTGGCTATCTCTTGTGCATTCCCTGGGGATCATAGGAGACCTCTGTGTGTGTCTGTTATCCTCTGAGTCAGCTGCTGCCTCCAAGGCTAGGGACTGTGTCTCATTGCACTTCCCATTCCCTATACTTGGTAGAATGACCATTTATGGACAAGACTGTGCCCCTTCGTTGCCCACCGTCCTAGGTAACTGAAAGCAGGCTCTGTGGTGTTCCTGTGGTCTGTGGCAGCTTCAGAGGGGGACAGCAGCTCAGTTTTCCAAACTTCACTCGTGCTGGCGCTCCTCAAAGCTAATGTGTTTTTTGTTTACTGTTGACATGGCAACCTGGCTTGTTCAACCAAAATGGCCACCTGGAGTTCCTCCAGAGAGGCACCACCCTGGCAGGTACCGGGCATGTATTGTGAACAGGCCAGTTCTGTCACTGCCTTCTGCCTAGTTCCCCGGAGGGGTGTGGGGGGGGGGGGATGGTGGCAGAATCTTTCTGGGGGCCACCCTGTTGATAGAATATCAGGCAACCAAGCAAGGATATTTATAGAGTTTAACATGGGAAAGTGCTTCTGCTCTGGAGTTAAATTTAAATAGCAGAATATAGAGTACAGTTATAGCTTTGTTAAAACACACTTGCACGTGCATGCACACACATACACACACAGAACAAAAGTGTGGAAGGAAGTATATCAACACACCAGCCGGGATTGCCTTTGGATACTAGGAGTGATTGTATTTCCTTTCTACTGCTCTGTCATTTCTCCACTTTCTAGAATAAGCATATGTGTTTTTAATTTTTTAGTAAAGTGGGAAATTTGATTTTAAGAAATTGTTCTCCTGGTCTGGGAGTATCTTGGGGATCAGTCTATATCAGCACATATAGATCACCTCTTTTTTTTTTTTAAGTGAATTATGTTCCATCACATGATGTTCATGGATTTATTTAGCCACTCCGCCTCTTGGGGACACTTTCATTATCCGCCCCTGCCCCCCGCTCTTTTTTTTGCTTACAAACAGTGCTGTAATAAGTCTCCTTGTATGTATAGCTAAGCAAACTTTAAAATGCATATATTTCAGCAGTGCCTGGGTGGCTCAGTAGGTTGAGCGTCAGACTTCGGCTCAGGTCATGATCTCATAGTTTGTGATTTTGAGCCGCACATCGATTTGGGATTCTTTCTCTCTCTTCCTCTCTTTCAGCGCCTCTCTCACTTGTGCTCTCTGTCTCAGAATAAATAAGTAAACTAAAAAAATAATTACTATAAAATGCATATATTTTATAATATGTAAATAATATGTATACAAGGTAAAGAGAATTCACACTGTATCAGTGGAATAGTGAAAAGTCAGCCTCCCACCTCAGACCTGCTTCCCTTAGGGATGTCCTTCCAGAAATGTTCCTTGCCTATATACACATCTATATGTATATGACCCTCCCCCCCCCCCCCCCCCCGTTTTTTATGGAATCGTTAGCTGCCTGCAGACCTGTCTTGCGCTCTTGTGGCTGTCTTCCCACATTGGCACATATGAGCTGGCATCAGCTAGTACTTGTGTAACAGCCACTCTGGGCTGGGCAGGCACTGCCCTGCACTCTTTATTCATTTAATCTACACAGCAGTCCTGTAAGGATGGGCGTTTTGCAGACAGTAAACTTGAGGCTCTGAGATCTTTTTTTTTATTAAAAAAATTTTTTTTATATTTATTTATTTTTGAGAGAGAGGGAGAGACAGAGCATGAGCAGGGGAGGGGTAGAGAGAGAGGGAAACACAGAATCTGAAGCAGGCTCCAGGCTCTGAGCTGTCAGCACAGAGCCTGACGTGGGACTCGAACTCACGAACTGCGAGATCATGACTTGAGCCGAAGTCGGACATTCAGCCGACTGAGGTACCTAGGCGCCCCTGAGGCTCTGAGATCTTAATCACTTGATGCTCGTCGTGACGGCAGCATGGTGGAGCTTATTTTGTTGTTTTGTAATGGCTGAATATCATGTCTGGAAGCCCCATAATATACTGAGTCAGTCCCTCATGGATGGGTAGGAAGGTCGTTTCCAGTCTTCTGCTACTACAAACATCTCTTCCTTAAACATCTTTGTGCATATGTCCTTGTGCCCAAGCAGGGTGCATCTGCCAGGTAAATCCCCAGAGGTGGATGTTTAAGAACACAGCTGGACATTGGCGGCTGTCCTTCAAAGAGTCTGCACCAATGTCTGTCCCCACGCTGTATGGGCACATCTGCTTCCCATGCCCTTGTTGGTGGACTTTGGTGATTACACATCTTTTCAGCCCACTAAAGGTGGCTCTAACAGCTTGGTCAGAGGCAGCGATTACCCCAGAATGAGACAGACATGCCAGCCTTTGATGACTCACTGGGAAGAGATGCATCCCTGTCCATCTGAGCCCCAGGAAGCCCCACCCTGGCAGCTTTGGGCTTCTGTCCTGACTAGTGACCACAGGAAGCTCTGTGCACACCCAGAGGTGATGAACATTTTGGGGCTCTGCCCACTGCTTTGAGAATGCAGAATCAGACAGGGAAGGTTAGGCATCCGGTGTCCACAAAGCTTTGGACTACTAGCAAGATGAGGGCCTGCTAGGCAGATGAAGGAAAAAGAGGGTGACACTGGCAGTGGGCAGGAGGCCACCCAGTGACCTGCTGTCTGAAAAACAGGATGAGGCTGAGGAGATTCAAGCCTGACCACAGGGACTCCTCTTTCTGAAGTCTGTGCATGGGCTAAAATGCTCAAATCCAGGGCGCCTGGGTGACTCAGTCAGCTAAGTGTCTGACTCTTGGTTTCAGCTCAGGTCATGATCTCATGGTTGATGGGTTCAAGCCCCGCATTGGGCTCTGCACTGGCAGTGTAGAGCCTGCTTGGGATTCTCTCTCTCTCTCTCTCTCTCTCTCTCTCTCTCTCTCTCTCTCTGCCCCCTCCCTGCTTGTGTGCTCTCTCTCTCTCTGAAAATAAATAAACATTAAATATATATATATATATATATATATACACACACATATAAAATGCTCAAATCCTTTATGGAAATGTGCTGGGGTACAGGGGCTCCCTTCTTCAATTTTACTTTATGTTTTTAGCAGCTTCATTGAAATATAGTTCATATAACATACAGTTTAACCATTGAAAATGTCCAATTCAGCAGCTTTAAGTATAGTTATTCAATTTTGCATCCACATCACCACAATCAATTTTAGCCCGTTTTCATTAGCCCTGAAAAGAAACCCCGCATCTATCTCTCAGCCATAACCCCCAAGCATCCCATCCCACCCAACCCCTGCAACCACTAATCTGCTTTCAGTCTCTATGGATTTGCCTTTTCTGGACCTTTCATATAAATAGGATTCTGTGACATGGGGTCTCTTGTGTCTGGCTTCTCATTGCAGTGTTTTCAAGATTCATGCATGTAGAAGCGTGAATTTATTGCCGAATAAATTTATTTATTGCCGAATACTACCCAGTGCATGGACATACCACATTTTATTTGTTCATCTGTTGACGCGCCTTGGGGTGGTTTCTCCCTTTTGGCTTTTGCAAATAATGCTACATGAATTGCTGTGTGGATGCGTGTTCATTTCTCCTGGGAGTGAATTGCTGGGTCACATGGTCATACTCTACGTTTGGCTCTCCTTTTTACAAAAGAGCAGGGAACTTGGGGCTTGACGGGCTTGGTCTGAGTTTGGGGTCTGCCGGTTCCTGGCTGCTGCAGGTCTATAGGCAAGTTACCTCCTTGCTCTTGGAGCCTTGGGCTTTTCTCCAGTAGACTAGGGAACTGTCCTACCTGCCTAGCTGCCCTTCACAAGACTGCCATGAGGTGCAGGCTGGGATTCTGTCTGGGAAGGTAGCTTCCAGGGGGCAAGGGCATTATGCCACCCTCGGGGATGTTACTGCATTGCTGATTATTATTTCCATCCTTCCCATCCTTTCTTCTCTAACCCTGGCTCTGAATCCTACTGGTCGGGGGAGACCAGCTGCAACTATTCCTTTTGACAGAGAGATTTGTTTAGGACTTTTAGCTATGTTTCTTTGGCAGTTACTTGTGTGATTCCTTATGGAAGTAATCCATGTTCCTTGCAGAAAACAGCGAAAGTGTAGATATAATTGCTGTTAAGGTCTTAGTGTGTATTTTAGTCTTTTCTGCATTTCACTATAAATATAGACTTGACTAAATAAATAGGGACTTTTATTGCATTATGTATCTATGTCTTCAGAAACCAGTTTTTCTTGGCAAACAAGAGATGGTGCATATCTTTCCATATTAGTAAATGTGGATCTAGTTCATCTTTTTTTCTTAATGGCTCCATGGCAGCCTGGATGTGCCCCAGTTCCTTTAAACATTTCCTCCTGTGGGATACTTAGACGGTTTCCAGTTTTTTGCTGCCATAGCCAGTGCTGAGATCCACGGAAATTGCATGAAACCTCTAAATGCATGTGGTTCAGAGTGGGACAGGCACATAACATTTCCCTAGCGAAGTGGCCTCTTCCCTAGTAAGCAAGCAAACTTCCTCAATTCTTCCTGCTTCTTTTATATGTCCTTGGGTGTAGTTTAACCCTTTACTGTCAACCAGGAGGGGCGAGTCAGGCTGACACAGAGCTACAGACAGTTCTTGGAGTCTACAGAAAGGGACATGGGAAAAGAAATTTTATAATGTCCACTTGGGGAACAGTTGATGTTTCAGGGAGGATTTAGGCAGCTTCAAGATGCTTCCTCGTGTAAGATCCAGAGGCCTTGATTGCTGTGTTGGTGATAATAAGAATAGCAATATAAAAACAGGACCAACAGTAATAACATCCTATGTGCCAAAGAAATTGCAAACACATACCCCAGCTCCACTCCTGGCATATTCCAGGAAATTTGTTGTTCTTGTTTGTTACTTTGTTATGATTATATTTATTTTTATTTTGTACTCTCAGTCTTTGAGGAACCAAAGTTTTTTCTGATCTCTAGGCAGGGTTATATTTTCCTTTTTAGGAAATCCCCTTGGCCTGCCCATTCTGTGTAAGATCATGCACCAACAACTGAATTCAGATATTTTATTTTATTTTATTTTATTTTATTTTATTTTATTTTTATTTTATTTTAATTTTATTTTTTTTGCATCTTTAGAACTAGAGAATGCTAGAGTTGGCAGGGCCTTAAGAATCACCTAACCCAGTGATCTTTGTTAACTTTGACTTGTAAGTGCAATACCTGAAGGGTATTCAATATGTTAATATTCTCGCAGTAAACAAATGCAAACAACATAGGTAAACCTATCTCCCAGAGATAACCATTTTATATCATTTTGGTAGAAAACACTTTTCAGACCTCTTTTATGCACTTATATATAAAGATACACTTATGTGTATATGTACAGACACACACATCCTTAGAAATCCATAATGCTGGGGAGACTTGTTGGCTCAGTTGGTTAAGCGTCTGACTCTTGATTTTGGCTCAGGTCATGATCTCACAGTTCATGGGACGGAGCCCTATGCTGACAGTGCTGAGCCTGCTTGACATTCTCTCTCTCCCCATCTCTCTGCGCCTCTGCACGCACACGCTCTCTCTCAAAATAAGTAAATAAACTTAAAAAAAAAAATCCATAGTGCTGATTTGTGGGTTTCCTCCACAGTAAATGGTGTCATACTGCTTGCATTATTCAGCAACTTGCTTTTTACCTTCTAAACAATAAGTCGTAGATTTTGTCCATTCAATATCTTAATCTGTTTTTTTTTAAGTTTATTTTTTTTTTTTAGTAATTCCTATACCCAACATGGAGCTTGAACCCACGACCCCTGAGATCAAGAGTTGCATGCTTTTCCGACTGAGCCAGCCAATCCCAATACCTTGATCTTCCTAATGGCTGCATACTAGTCTGCCAGGTGTATGGAATCATCCCCCTGTGGACAGGCAGGTTGTCGGCAATGCCTGAGCATTACATAGCATTATAAGCACGGACCCATCTTCAGGGTACTCACCTGTGCACACCAGAGTAGGCGATCCACGTGGCTGGGTCACAAGTCAGTGAAGGTACTGGCAGATGCCTCTCAAAGGTGGCAGCACCTGCTTCCACCCCCTCAGTGCCTGAGAGCACCCATTCCTCAGGCATCCATAAACACCTGTTTTTCTTAGCCTGACGGATAAAATAGTACACGGTGATTTGCAGCTCATTACAGGGCTGTTGAACTTAATGAGCATGACAACCTCAGTGAGCCCCTATTTCTTTTCTTTTTTTTTTTTTAACGTTTATTTATTTTTGGGACAGAGAGAGACAGAGCATGAACGGGGGAGGGGCAGAGAGAGAGGGAGACACGGAATCGGAAACAGGCTCCAGGCTCCGAGCCATCAGCCCAGAGCCCGACGCGGGGCTCGAACTCACGGACCGCGAGATCGTGACCTGGCTGAATTCGGACGCTTAACCGACTGCGCCACCCAGGCGCCCCTCTTTTCTTTTTTTTAAGATTTTTTTTTTTTGAAAGAGAGAGTGTGCCTGTGCACGCGTGGGGGAGGGGCAGCGGGAGAGGGGAACAGAGAATCTGAACCGGGCTCTGTGTTAACAGAAGAGAGCCTGATGTGGGGTTTGAACGCATGAACCATGAGATCATGACCTGAGCCGAAACCAAGAGTTGGAGGCTTAACCAACTGAGCCACCCAGGTGCCCCAGTGAGCCACTTGCTATTTCTTTTTTTTTTATTAAAAAAAAAATTTTTTTTAATGTTTATTTGTTCTTGAAGGAGAGAGAGAGAGAGAGAGAGAGAGAGAGAGAGAGAGAGAGAGAAAGTGAGTGGGGGAGGGGCAGAGAGGGAGGGAGACACAGAATCTGAAGCAGGCTCCAGGCTCTGAGCTGTCAGCACACAGCCCGATGCGGGGCTCGAACTCACGATCTGTGAGATCACGATCTGAGTGAAGTTGGTTGCCCAGCTGACTGAGCCACCCAGGCGCCCTGCCACTTGCTATTTCTGAAGAGACTGTGTCTACCCCAGGAAAAAAGTTGGCCACTAGGAGTCAAAACATTCTTCACTGTCTTTTGTAAACAAGGAAATGGAGGTTCCCCCAGTTAGTCAGCCATGGGTAGGAACCAGAGTCCAGGGAATAGAGCTTAGTACAAGACCTTTTATATTGTGCTTTTAAAAAAAAGTTAGTTGCACTAAACCCATCTGTTGCCAACAAGGTGTGGCGTGATTCTTTTCTGGGTTTGGAAAAAAAGTTCGTTTTGATCCTGTGAAATAACGTGCCCTCAAATTCTGAAATACTTTTTTTCTAGACTATTTTTTCAGTTGGAGCCATAGCC
Source organism: Felis catus (assembly GCF_018350175.1). Classification (NCBI taxonomy): domain Eukaryota; kingdom Metazoa; phylum Chordata; class Mammalia; order Carnivora; family Felidae; genus Felis; species Felis catus. The sequence continues at coordinate 23,819,026 of NC_058383.1, read as the reverse complement.
TCTAACCAGGAGGAAATTTTTTTTAATTCTTATTTATTTTTGAGAGCGGCGAGAGGGGCAGAGAGAGAGGGAGACAGAGTATGTAAAGCAGCTCTGAGCCATCAGTGCAGAGCCCAATGTGGGGCTCCAACTCACAAACCACAAGATCATTGACCTGAGCCAAAGTGCCAAAGCTGGACGTTTAAACCGACTGAGCCACCAAGGTGCCCCCAGGAGATAGTTTCTGTTAATACTCCTCATTGAATGGAGAATTGGGGGAGCATTTGAGTCACCAGTTAAGAGAGGCGCAGTTGGAGAGGCATGTGTCGCAGGTAGGGAATGGGGCACTTGTCCAGACAGGCTCAGAACACTGTAGGTTCCTTGACAGGCAGGGGTCAGAGTCTATCTCTTCTATTCACAGCAGCTGGAATATGAGAGGGACAGTGGCCCTTTTTTGTTAACTACAGAGATTCAGGAACTGTTTTAATTACAAACATGTCTGCTGCTGGGTTATTTATAACAGGGAAGAACAAGAGTAACAAGCTCAAAGTCTGACAGTGGAGATCCACAGGTGAATGGTTAAGTCAATAATGACAAACCCATACAATGGATTACTTAGCTGTTACAGCTAACTTGTAAATTCATGATGTCACGTTTGTGTTTAAAAATGTAAGTGACGTGCAGGGGGCGCCTGGGTGGCTTAGTCGGTTGGGCGTCGGACTTTGGCTCAGGTCATGATCTTGCGGTTCATGAGTTCCAGCCCTGCATCAGGCTCTGTGCTGACAGCTCAGAGCCTGGAGCCTGCTTCGGAGTCTATGTGTGTGTGTGTGTCTCTCTCTGCCCCTCCCCTGCTCACACTCTGTCTTTTACTATCTGCCTCAGAAAAAAATAAACATGAAAAAAAAATTTTTAAATGTAAGTGATGTGTCCTCAGCCTCTTAGAGTATAATTTTGGAGAAACTTTTTGGAGGAGAACTCCAAACTTGTACGTTTTAAATGTGATCCAGCAATTACACTTCCAAGAAATATGTCCTACCGAGATCTTGCACAATCGCATAAAGATTTAGATGCGAGGGTGTTCACTTCAGGACTGTCTGTACTAGGAATTATTGGAGAGAATACAAATATTACAAATATCCATCCACTGAGGTTGGAGAAATATCTTAAGGTACATTTATACATTATATGTCTTAGAACTATAGAAGGGAAATGGGTCAACCGAGCCTGCCTGTACAAATGGCATGGAAAGACGTCCAAGGCCCTGTGGTAAGTGGAGAAAAGTAAGGTGCAGAACGGAACAGGAGGCCCTGACCCGATGCTAAATTCATGTGTTAACAAATGCGTCAGAACAAACTTGCAGACTGTCTACATCAGCTGTCAACTGTGGTTTTCAGAGCAACAGGTCAGAAAGAACTTCCACTTTCTACTTCACATTCTGTAGTCCCTGCGGTTTTTTACAGTAAGCAGATCAGACATTTGGAATCCAGAAGAGAATCCAGATCACTAGATAAAGTACCATGTCTCATTGGCCCACTCTCCTGAAAGGCTGTAAATTGTATTTACAGTGTGATTCCAGTCTTACAAAACATGCATGGGAAGGATCTGGAAAAGAACACATCTGAAGCATTGACGATCGTTGCTCTGGGTGGGCGACATGTGGTAGATTGGAATTTTGTCTTCTCTGTTTTCTAACGTTTTTGTTAAGCATGAGTTAGCTTCCAAATTGGAAGAAAGAAATTCTGGCCTTGATTTTTGGACTTTGCAGAGAGGGAGCCCTGGCCTGTTCGGCCCCCATATGTGTGTGTGTGTGTGTGTGTGTGTGTGTGTGTGTGTGTGCGCGCGCGCGCGCGCGCGCGTGTGCGCCTTTCTCCTCAGAGCAGGATCCCAGCCATGAGGCTCAGACAGGGGCCATGCTTGGGGTGTTGTCCTGTTTGGGCCTGAGTCCATGGGATGCTGAGCTGGTCCCAGTGGCTGAGGGGTACTGATGGTGGGTGAGGAAATCTAGAGTTGCTGTTCCACACACAGTGTTCAGGCCACCATCCAGCACCCTCCCTGTGGCTCAAGCCTCTGGCCTGGGAAGGAGTTTTGGTCTCACCGATTCGTAAAGAGGCTGCAGGGCAGAGCTTCAGTTTCTTCAGAGAAAGGGAGAAGGGATTGCTACCCGGTGTGGGTGGAGGAGTGTTTGGAAGAGACAGGAAAGGATTCCACCTTGGGATTATAAAAGCAATAAAATGAGCTTTTTACTATTATTTTTTAAAGTAATCTCTGCACCCAGTGTGGGGCTCAAATCCACAACCCCTGAGATCAAGACTCACACGCTGTACTGACTGAGCCAGCCAGGTGCCCATAAAATGAGGTTTTTAAAACAAAAAACAAGGGGTGCCTGAGTGGCTCAGTTGGTTAAGCGTCTGACTTTGGCACAGGTCATGATCTCACAGTTCGTGGGTTTGAACCCCATGTCAGGCTCTGTGCTGACAACTCAGAGCCTGGAACCTGCTTTGGATTCTGTGTGACCCTCTCTCTCTGCCCCTCCCCCACTTGCATTCTCTCTCTCTCTCTCTCTCTCTCTCTCTCAAAAAATAAGTAAATGGTTTTTTTTAATTAAAAAAATAAAACAAAAAACAGGGTTGTGTCATGATACTGTTGAGAATCAGCCTTATCTCCATAATATCATCCTTCCCAGTGAGTACCCAAAAGCCCTGTTTCTCGACAGGTTTTAAAAGTTTGGGGGGACATTTTTGGTCCCCACAATGATTCAGGGGCACTAAGGCATTGAAAAGGTGGAGGGTATGGATGGTAAAAGTTTGAAATGGGTAGAACAGTTCTGTGCAATGAATTTTCCTGCATCCCCAGGACCTTGGAATGTCTGAGCCCAGAACTTAGCACAGTGTTTACATAAAGGCAACATATCTTTGGCATGGTTGGAGATATTCTGAGTTTAGGAAGGTTATGTTGTCTATGATTTTCATTTAGGGTGGTAAAATGGGGCATATTTATGATTTATACAGTATTTATAAAAAGGTGACGTTGGCCCTGATAGGGTCCACGATTCCCACCAGTAGGTAAGTGCAGTCACTTGGAAGGGCTGTTAAGCATTTTAAGTGGATAAAACCAAAATACATTTAACCAGTCCCCACGGATGGACATTTGGGTTGGATTTGGTTTTGCACACAGCGACGCTTTGTATATATACGTTTGCAGGTTTGTGTTTGTATTTCTCTAGGACACATTTCTCGATGTAAAATTTCTGGGTCAGAATAAAGGAATTCATAGTTTTTCATCTCAGTACATTGCCAGGTTGCCTTAAGAAGACGTTTAGACCATTAACCATATGTGAGGGCACCTGTTTCCCCTACATACTGGCCCGCACTAATTATTAGCAGCCATTAAAATGCTTGCCAGTCCGAACAAGGGGGGAGAAGGGGATTGGTGTCTTATTTTTATTTTCAACTTTTTGGTTGCAGGTGAAGCAGTGTGTGTTTTCCTCTTTGTATTGTGTTTCTTCTTTGGTTTCATGGTTAAGATATGTTACTTCTCGGGTGCCTGGGTGGCTCGGTTGGTTAAGTATCCGACTCTTGATTTCAGCTCAGGTCATGATATCATGGTTCATGAGCTTGAGCCCTGTGTCAGCCTCTGTGCCTGCTTAGGATTCTCTCTCTCTCTCTCTCTCTCTCTCTCTCTCTCTCTCTCTCTCTCTCAAAATAAATAAACTTAATTAAAAAAAAAAAAAGATATGTCACTTCTGCCCACAGGAAGGCCATGCCCGCTTGAGAAAAAATAGGGTCTTTTGGGAACTTGGTTCCCAAAGGATGATAGCTGGGAGTACATCTCTCTCTGAGTACAGTCTCTCTCTGAGACTACTGATGCTGTCTGCCTCCCCAGAGGTGGGAGACATCTAGGAAATCATAGGGTGGGAGGTGGCTAGACAGCCCTGCCCCAGAAGGCCCTGGTCTAACACTTCCCTTTGCCTTTTGCAGGAAGCTTGGAAGCATGCGATTGAGAAGGCCAAGCACATGCCTGACCCCTGGGCCGAGTTCCACCTGGAGGATATTGCCACAGAATGTGCCACACGTCACAGGTTGGCAGCTCATCTGGGTGTGCTCTATGGCCCCAGGCCTCAAGGAGTCCTTGGGGGTATGGGTCCTGCTTCTGCTCATAATCAGTGAGGCCTACATACCCTTGGAGGTCAAGGAGAAGGACATAATGATAGTATCTGCCAGTATTTGAGCATTTATGCGTGCTTATGGTGCTGTGCATTATCTCATCTCATCTTCAGTGTGGTCCTGTAATGTATGTATTCGTCAGGCAAGGCTGAACATGCTGCTGTAACAAATATGTTTGGGGCTCAATGCAGCAAAGGTGTACTTCTCACTTGAGTAAAACTGGGTGAGAGCTCCGGGACCCTGGGGCTGCTCAGGGATCCAGGCGACTCCCGTCTTGTGGTTCCACTGCCCCAGCACGTGGTCCCTACAGTTGCCACCAAAGGGAAGGAGAATGCATGGAAATAGCATGCCAGCTTTTTGATGACTTGGTCCCAGGAAGATTAACAAAATAGAGCTATGAGCATATAGATTTCCTATTTGAAAAGTCAGGGGGAGAGAAGAGTTATTTCTGGGGGTATCAAGAAGAAAGAAAATAGCAAAAACCACAGACTACCACCAGATAACTATGACAACAGTAGCCCTTATGTATCAAATCCATGTGTCAGGCACTGGTTGAAGTCCTCTATATGTATTTACTTATAAAAAAGCCTGGAATATGAATCATGTCAAGCATTTGGGACTACACTGAAAATCTGATGAGAGTCATCTCAGAAAGTTGCACACATATGTCTAATTTTGTTCATAATATTAGAGGGCCCTGGACCTGCCCTGGAGCCCGGCTCCCCACCCCACCCCATCCCGTGACCTCTGTGGACCCCTCCAGTCTGAATCCTCTAAGCCAACACCCTGACTTCCCATAATTTTCCCGGGGGAAATAGAGGTTTGCCCACGGTCACCTAGGTAGTTAATAAGCTAACTTTCTGACTCTCAGTTCAGTGTCTTTCAGTTAGTCAGAACACTGTTTCAAATGTAGGTGACAGAAACCCAATTCACAGCATTAAGCATGGAAGGGGATGTTTGGCTCATGCATGTGGACTTCGGGCATGGCTGGTTCCAGATGCTCCAAGGATGCGTTGCACTTTGACCTCAGATAGACTTTCTTATATCAGTGGAACAGATATTCCCTGAGAGCCTCACATTTCATTTTACCCAACAGAAGAGCATCTTTTCTTTCGTGAATTTTTTTAAACAAAAGTTCCATAATGGAATGCCATTGGCCTGGCTTTGGTTATATGGCCTTCTCTGAACCAGTCTTGTGCCAGGGAGCTTTGCTCTGATTCTGGTATGTCTAGATCACATACCACACAGGCAGGCAGAAACAACGTAGCCCTTTATGTCTTTCTGCACCGTGTCCCTGCTCCCACCCTGTGAGGAGATGGCTCTGAGCCTGGCATGCCCTTCCTCCCTACCACTGGAGGCCCACTTCCTATCAGGCACTGGGGGCTGTGCTGGCAGCCAAGGTCAGCATTGTGGGGACCCTAGTAGGGCAGGGTATGGACTCTGTTCCTCCCTGCCTATAAGGCTAGTGGTGACTGGTTGGTGACACATAGCCTCCAGGCTGAAGACACCAGGTGACCCAGGGAAACCCCTGGGAACACAGGCCGCACATGCTGGGCCGGCTCTGTGTGTCCCAGAGCTCCTTGGGGACCAGGGACCAGGCCAAACTGTTTGTTTCCTAACTGAAGTGACTGCTGGCAGAGGGAGCTCAGGCATTGATGGCTGGAGTCTCTGGGCAGTTTCTAAACTGGAAGGCTTCCTCCTCTATTCCTGGTTTTTCAAGAGTGCTGGTGCAGGCTACCTCTTTATTGGGACAGATTCCCTGTTCACTAAGGCCGGTTAAGAGCAGAGTTCCAGCTGAAACTGACCTGGGTCTGATCCTGGCTCTCTGGCAAGTTCCTCACCTCTCTGAGCCTCGGTTTCCCCACCTGGAAAATGGGCACAATAATTGTGCCAATCTCACAGAGGTGCTGTGGAGTTTAATTGAAGAGATCTGTTTAAACGCCCCACAGATAGTGAATGCTCAGTGAACTTTGAGCAACTCTGACCTTTATGCCGTCAATGGTTGTGAAGAACAAATGAGATCCTTCTGACATCCCATATCTCCCCTCTCCCTCAACTTCTAGGTGCCTCTCAGCCTTCAGTGTTTTGTTTTTTTGTTTTTTTTTTTTTTAAGTCTACTTATCTATTTTTGAGAGAGAGAAAGAGAGAGTATGAGCCAGGGAAGGGCAGAGAGAGAGGGAGAGAGAATCCCAAGCCTGCCCCTCACTGAACACAGCCCCCTCATGCGGGGCTCGAACTCACGAGCTGTGAGCTCATGACCAAAGCCGAAATCAAGAGTCAGATGCTTAACCGACTGAGCCACCCTGGCACCCTCAGTCTTCAGTCTTATTTGGAAGTGAGAGTAGACTGTTTCCTTTACCTTGGTCTCTACACAGTAATAGTAATAATCGTTATTTATTGGGCACGGTACTTGCCGCAGACGGGTTGCAAGTAAGTTGCAGCTCTAGCCAGCATCCCTTCCCCCAGCTCCAGGAGAGGTTGCCTGCCAGGCTTGTCTTTCCCCATGGAGGTTTCAGGCTCTGAGAAGCCTGTTCTCTCCTCCAAGTCTGTCCTGATGAAGGGTGGGCCAGGGAGGCCTCTGCTAGAGCTAAGAACACCTCAGCCCTAAGGGGAGGTTTTAGAATTTAGGGGTTTACTGAGCTGAGGAGCTCTCTACCAGGCAAATCTATTTGAGGCCCAGCCAGGCCCAGAGGCAGGTTTGCTGCAGGAAAGAGGATTCCTGAAAAAGGAGAGATGAAAATGTTCGAGAATCTTCTCTGTCTCTGCCGTGGGTGTCCTCCTGCAGCTTCCCCACCCCAACACACACACACACACACACACACACACACACACACACACACACACACACACACCCCTGCCTATACCGGGACACAGGCCCAGCTACCTGGCTGAGCCTCACACAGGTGTCGTCAAGATCAAGGGCACTTCCTGTCCTGGAACACGCCATTTGTTGTGTAGACAGGCTAAAACAAGGATATTTATTTTTTCTGTCAGTTCATCCAACATGCATTTATTAAGGCTCCACCTGCACCAGGCCCTGCAGTAAAGAAAATGGACATGGACCTGCCTTTGGGGAGTTACAGTCCAGCAGGGGAGCCAGATGGGGAACGAGCCCACCCACAGCACAAAAAGTGCCCAGCAACACATTGGAGAGAAAAGGGAAGGAGGCCACAGGGAGGCCAAAGGGAGGGCGTCCACAGACCCGACCTAGGAGGTCAGCTGGGCCTATGGGTTAAGTGGTCTTGATCCCAAGACCAGTAATAGGATCACGTGACAGACGCTGTGCCCTGGGGTGGCTCTCTCTGCAGGTACAATGCTGTCACTGGGGAGTGGCTACAAGATGAAGTTCTGATCAAGATGGCATCTCAGGTGAGCTGTCCCCATCCCAGTGACGACAGGGCTGAGTGGGGATTCTTCGTGAGTGGACTTCTGTCCCTGTTCCCTCCCCTTTACACTCACTATTGTTTTTACTTCGGGGCATTCTTTATATTGTTGTGTACTTATTTCATTTTTTATAACAGTTTTATTGAGATAGAATTCACACACTATGCTGCATACCCACTTTAAAGTGTATGGTTCAGTGGTTTATATAATGTAGTCACAGAGTTATCCAGCCATCACCACGATTCCAGAACATTTCACCATCTCTAAAAGAAACCCTGTGCTTACCCAACAGCAGCCAGCCCCCCATCTCTTCAGCTCCCCCAGCCCTGGGCAACCACTAATCTTCTCTCATCGCTGTAGAATTAGCCTATTCTGGACATTTTATATATTGATCATATATCAAAAGACGATCCTTGGCACTCTTGTCGAAAATCAGTTGACTGTAGATGTGTATGTCAGTTTTCAGAAATTACAGGCCACCACCTAAACCTAAGCTGTAAAAAGTGGCTTGCAATCATCCTTTGGGGGGGGGGTAAAAAAAAAAAAAGGAATAGACTAGAAAATAGAGCACTTCCTCCATTGTCAGGGGGAGGATGGTTTTGCAAAACTGTTTTTAGACTATTACACACTCAGGAAAGGGTATGGCTTGATGAGTTTCACAAAGTCAACACAGCACATAACGAGCAGCCCCTGAAGCCCACCTGCACCCCAGTCACTACTCCTTTACCCCAACAGTGAGCACCAATCCCGAACCTATCTCCCTGGATTCGTTTCACGTATTTGTGTATTTCCTATAAATGGAGCCACGCAGGGTGTATTCTTTTGAGTGTGGCTCCTTCTGCTCAGCATTGCATCTGTGATGTTCGTACACGTTTTGGCCAGCTCTATGTTTCATAGAATAGAAGAGAACAATAGAATATATTCATTCTCGTCGCCGGTAGTATTCCACCAAGTAGGGTAGACCTGATGGGTTTATCCATCACACTGTTAATGGACATTTAGGTTGTTTCCACTCTTTTCCTGGTACAGAAAACGGAAAAGCAGGGCTGCAAAAAATTCTTTAACGTGCATTGTCTCCCGCATAACGTCTTCACCCCCTGGGGGTTCTTCCCCTCATTGAGGGTAGGAGGAGGGTGGCCTTGTCACCCCCGAAGCCTCCAGGCTGAAAGTTCAGTCGGGCGTTAGTGCTGGGGTGAAGGAGGGAGGGCCCAGGGATTTTAGGATTGAGATGAGGTCCAGGCATTCATTTGGTGGGTGATGTCCAAGGGGAAAATCTCTTCCTGACTCAGGATTGCTTTTGGGTGGGGCATGGGGACTGATAACCCTCTGTGTGGTGTCTTTCAGCCCTTTGGCCGCGGAGCTATGAGGGAGTGCTTCAGGACGTAAGTGACTCAGCCTGGTTCTTGGGGCCCTGCCCGAATTCCCTCAGGCTCCTAAGAGCAGGGGCAATGCAACAGTTCTGGCTGAGAAACTGAGACAGTGGCCTCTGCTTTTTATAGGCCAAGCCTCTCTGCTCTCCCTTGGACCACATGATGGGCCTGGCTATGGGGATGGTCTCGGGGAGGACATGGAATACCCCACTAACCTCTGCTCGTGTTTGGAGGCCAAAAGATATGGGATAAGAGACCTTTAACAATGTCCCTTGGTCCCCTTCCCAGCTCTTTGAAGGGTGCCGTGAGTCAGGCTGGGTCCCTGGTGAACCCAGGTGCCCAGGTGGGTCCTCTGCTGCCTTTCCTCCCAGGAAGAAGCTCTCCAACTTCCTGCACACCCAGCAGTGGAAGGGGGCCTCCAACTACGTGGCAAAGCGCTACATCGAGTCTGTGGACAGGGACGTGTACTTCGAGGATGTGCGTCTACAGATGGAGGCCAAGCTCTGGGGAGAGGAGTATAATCGGCACAAGCCCCCCAAGCAGGTATGTGACAGCCCTACCTGCCACCTTCCCACACAAGGCAGCCGGAGACAGTGACTGGAGACCAGGGCAACAGTGGTACCAGTCACAGGTTCCCTTCATGGTTTTGGTGGTGTTGTTTTGTTTAAAAAAATTTTTTTTAATGTTTATTTATTTTTGAGAGAGAGAGAGAGAGAGAGAGAGAGAGAGAGACAGCATGAGTAGGGACAGAGAGAGAGGGAGACACAAAATCCGAGGCAGGGGGGCGCCTGGGTGGCGCAGTCGGTTAAGCGTCCGACTTCAGCCAGGTCACGATCTCGCGGCCCGTGAGTTCGAGCCCCGCGTCAGGCTCTGGGCTGATGGCTCGGAGCCTGGAGCCTGTTTCCGATTCTGTGTCTCCCTGTCTGCCCCTCCCCCGTTCATGCTCTGTCTCTCTCTGTCCCAAAAATAAATAAAAACGTTGAAAAAAAAAAATTAAAAAAAAAAAAATCCGAGGCAGGCTCTGAGCTGTCAGTGCAGAGCCCATCGTGGGGCTTAAACTCACGAACTGTGAGATCATGACCTGAGCTGAAGTCAGAGGCTCAACCAACTGAGCCATTCAGGTGCCCCTCCCTTTATGGTTTTAACAGTAGCTAATAATGATCATCATTTATTGAGCATGATGGGCCAAGTACACTGTATGCAGACTCATTTATTTCTAAAACCAGAGCGTGGAGGTTATTTGAGATTAAAATGCTTTTATCCCATTTATAAATGGGATCTGTTAGTCAGGATTTTTGTTTGCATGTGTTAGAAACCCACTCAAATGGATTTAATCCAAAAAAGGAAGTTTTGGCTTTATGTAACTGAGAAATAGGGCTGGCCACAGGTGCGGCTGGATCCGGGACCCAATAGGATATTGAGAATCTCCCCCATCTCTAGCCTTGGTGTTCTTCCTTGTGGCATCACTCACAGGCAGCTTCTGTTTGTATTGATGTGTCAGCCACTAGCAGCTGCAGGCTCACTTTCTGTCTTCTCAGAAACCTTGGTGGGATATGACAACACTTGTTTTTGCAGTTCTACTAAGTCTCAGAACTGGGTTTCATTGACTCTGATTAGGTCAGGTGCCTATTGCTGAGCCAATCACAATGGTCAGGGGAGGGAATATGCAGATTGGGGAGGCATGAGACTGCTCACCCATAGAGGCAGCGGTGTGTGTCCTTCCCCTAGACTATGTAGACTGAGGCTGGCGGCTCCTAAGAAAAAGTAGAAGGAGGGGAGAATGGATAGCATGTCTGCCCCTGGGGAGCCCCAGGCTCAAAGAGGTTAAGTGACCTGTGCAAACGGTCAGGAATGGAGCCAGGGCTCAAATCCAGGCTTTCCAAGCCCCTGCCCATTTGGCTCCTTCACTGGAGCCCCCAGGGTGTTTACTGACCCCAGGCCTAGCAGAATTTCCTGTTGCCTATGGGCATTTGAGGAAATAGCGCTCCGTGCCTCTGCCCTGCCTAATTCGCAGCTCAGCTCTCCTGTTGTTTGAACACCTCCTAGACACAGGACACTATCTCCTGGGAGCTTTGGGAGAGCTGCACTTCCAAGAATCCAGCAGAATTTATTGAGTGCCTGCTGTTTGCAGGGCCCTTGGTTAAGCGCACTTGGGGTAGACACAAGAAACCACAGTCCCCACCCACGGGGGCTGTGACCACCTCACCGCATGCCATCCTGGCCTCCTTTCTCTTCCTTCCTGAGCTTGTTTCTGCCTCAGGACCTTTGCCCTGACTGTGCCCCCGGCCTGCATCATTGTGTCCCCCACCCCTCCATCCTTGCATGATGAGCTCCTTCTAGTTCAAGTCTCAGCTCATATGTCACCTGCTCAGTGAGGCCGCCCCAGGACATCCTGAATGAAGTAGCCCTTCCTCTGCTGTCTCCCTCTCTCACATCATTCTGTTTGTTTTGGTTCCTTTTATTGGGAGCAGTTGGCGCCATCTGAAAGAGTCTTGTTTTTGTAGTTAATATTTTGGTTGCCTCTCTCCCCCAAGGACAGGGATGTTACCTGTCTTATTTACTCTGTATCACAGTCCCTAGGGGGTCACTAAACAGTGTGGTTGTTTGAAATGATAAGGGAGAAGGACATAGTTGTTTGAGAAGGAACAGGCTGTTCCCTCCCGGCCGCATCCCCGTAGTGAGCCCACTGGCCAAGCAGGTGGCGTTGCCATAGACTTCCTTGTAGGGATGGAGCCAGCATTTGGGGTGAGAACCTCTGAGAACCATCTGCTCCTTCCCTTTCGGCTGGTTCTCAGAACTGAGGCCAAGTTTAGGGCAACGCTCAGCTCAGGGCCTCTTCAGCCTCTATAGCTGTTGTCTGCCTGTCTAGCGACTCAGCCAAACGGTTCTTTGGATGGTTGTTTCCTTGGGAAACCCAGACCTGGATCCTTCTACGGTGGGTGTCATTGTGGGGGACGGGAGCCATGGGGAGTCAGTGTCTCAGGTCTTACCAACCTCACTTTATAAACAATTCACAAGACTTGCACGTTTCCTTCCCAGTATTAGACATGTGCTTGTTAAAAGAAATTCAGCAAGGAATGTGTATAATTCCCCATTGTAGGGAGAGAACCACTGGGTATAGTTTGGTGTTTATTGCTCTAGAGTTACGTCTACTGGTAATGATAACATCAGCAAACGTTGACAGACTCTTTCACGTATCAGCAGATTTCATTCTCACGCTACGTGTGAGATCCCATTCCACAGGTGAGAAAACTGAGTTGATGAACTGACTTGCCCATGTTCACAGTATTAGTGTAAGACACCTGCTTAGTTGCTTAGCATACAGACCCACAAATGTGTAGAAAGGCAAAATGGTTTCTTTCTCTCTCATCTGATGGTCCCATTTTGGTGGGGGGCTCAGAGTGGGCTGGTGCCTCACTTCTTTAAGTCATCCAGAAGCCTGGTTCCTTCTGTCTTATTTTTCTGCCTTACCCCAGAGTGTGGCCCTGGAGCACATGGCCAGGTCGACCTCACTGGGAGATGTCCACTCTATAGCCTCAGGAAGGCCAGAGGAGGAGGGGCAGGCTGGGGTTACATCATCACTGATGCTCAATTCCCATTGGATGAGCTTGGTCACATGGCCACACCTAGCTGCAAGGGAAGCCAAGTGATGTCATTCCTCCTGGGTGGCTGTGCATTGTGTTGGAACTCAGTTGGGGGCTATCTTAGTCCCTTTGTGCTGCTCTAACAGAACTTTTTTTGTTTTAAGTTTATTTATTTTGAGAGAGCATGAGCCGGGGGAGGAGCAGAGAGAGAGGAAGAAAGAGAATCTTAAGTAGGCTCCACACTGCCAGCTTGGAGCCAGACATGGGGCTTGATCCCACAAACCTCGAGATCATGACCTGAGCTGAAACTGACTGAGGTTGCTCGACTGACTGAGCCGCCCAGGCTTCCCCGGACTGGGCAACTTACAAATCACAGAAATTTATTGCTTACAATTTTGGAGGCTGGGAAGTCCAAAACCAAGGTGCCAGCCTGGTCACATTCTGGTGAAGCCCTCTCCTGGTTCATAGCCGGTGCCTTCTTGTTGTGGCCTCACATGGCGGAAGTAGCGAAGGAGCCCTGTGGTCACTTTTATCGGGACACCAGTCCCGTTCACGAAGGCTTCTCACTCATGACCTGATCCCCTCCCAAGGGCCCCGCCGAATAGCATCACCTTTGAGGGTTAGGACTTGAACATATGAATTTGGGGGAGACGCAGTTAAGCCATCACAGGGGTTTTCATTCTCAAAAGAAAAGGGGACAGTGGATTCTGGGGACACTTGGCCTGCAGAGAGCTGCTGACTGATGGAGCCAGGATTGGGGCCCAGGCAGGCGGCTCCTCCCAAGCATTCTGTGTCGGAGGCGCTTGCCACCTGGCTCCTGCCTGAGCTGCTCCCCTCCCACCAGGTGGACATCATGCAGATGTGCGTGGTGGAGCTGAAGGACAGACCGGGCAAGCCTCTCTTCCACCTGGAGCACTATATCGAGGGCAAGTACATCAAGTACAACTCCAACTCGGGCTTTGTCCGTGATGACAACATGCGCCTGACGCCACAGGTGAGGCCCCTGGAGGGGCGGGTCCCTGTGGGCATGAGGTCTCACCCCGAGGGGGCCCTCAAGCCTCCCGGAGTGCCCCGAGGTAGATTCTGTAACGAGACATGCCAGCCAGCTTCTGTCCCTGCAGAATTAAACAGGGCTCCTCCTTTATCTCTTCCTCTATGCAACCTCTTCTTCTTTTTTTTTTTTTTTTTTAATGTTTATTATTTTTTGAGAGAGAGAAAGAGCATGAGCAGGGGGCGGGCAGAGAGGGAGGGAGACACAGAATCCGAAGCAGGCTCCAGGCTCTGAGCTGTCACCACAGAGCCTAACGTGGGGCTCAACCATGAACTGTGAGATCATGACCTGAGCCGAAGTCGGACGCTTAACCGACTGAGCCACCCAGGCACCCCATATGCAACCTCTTCTTGCAGAGAAAGGCCCCACCATGGGCAGAGCTGAGGTGTTGCAGCCCCGCAGTGGTGGCTGACGTGTGTATGCGTAGTCCACAGCCTGGTCTCTTGTGGTTGGTCACCTTAGTCTTCCTGTCTCCCCCGCACCTGACCCCCAGGCCTTCAGCCACTTCACATTTGAGCGTTCCGGGCATCAGCTGATTGTGGTGGACATCCAGGGTGTGGGCGACCTCTACACCGACCCGCAGATCCACACCGAGAAAGGCACTGACTTTGGAGATGGCAACCTAGGTAGGTGGGGAAAGCCAGCCCGTTTCCATGGAGACCACACTCCCTGTGCCCCCACATCTCTCAGCTCTCCCTGCACACGAGGAAACTGGCTGAGGTGGTAGATCGGCCTTTGCAAGATGGTGGGGGTGGAAGCTTGGGACGCCTGAGCCCTGCCACTTCAGTGCCTGCCCTTTCTGTGGTTTTGGTGCCCAGCACTGCCCCGCCCCTGTCACAAAGCAAGGCGCTGCTCCAGACTCCCCTGCTCTGCCCGCAGGTGTCCGGGGGATGGCGCTCTTCTTCTACTCTCATGCCTGCAACCGGATTTGCAAGAGCATGGGCCTCGCTGCCTTTGACCTCTCACCAAGAGAGAGGGACACTGTGAATCAGAACACCAAGCTGCTGGTGGGTGCCCAGTGAGAGCCTGCTCAGGGGGACCGGGCCCTTCTTCTGCCAGGCAGTGAGCCGTGCTTCTCTGTGATGGCAGTCCAGGCCCTGCAATGCTTACTTGAAGAGTTTCAGGGCCAGAAGGATCTCAGCCTCATCCGTGGCCCTCATTCCTCCCAGGATCAGTGCACAAAGCCCTTCCGAGTGTCCCCGCTAACCCAGTACCTGGGGTCTGCTTGATTGGACCTATTTTGACCAGAGTGAAGAGCCCAAGTGTGTAGAGATAGTGAGGGAGGTGTGTGGTACATGTATTTGTGTGGCATGTTGATAAATGGCTGGACTAGACCTGGACCTGGCTCTTCGGGCACCTTGCTGTGTCCAGGATAGGCCCCCCGCTTTTACCGTGACCAGATGTAAGAGACTGTCAGGACAGACCAGCTTGGGATTCTGGATGTGTGGCCGCAGGTATGCCCCAGCTCAGGGCTGTAGAGTGTGGTTAACACTTTGGGATTGCTGGCTGGCTTTGAGCTCCTGCACCAGATGCCCCTTCTTAGAAGCCTTTGGGTTAATCCCCCACTGGTTATTTTTAGATTTCCTGCCAGTCCCTAAACAGGCATGTATGGGGGCCGTTGACTGAAAGGGCCTCAGGGTTTGGGTAAACAGCACGCTCCCGGAAGAGCCCTTCTCTCCCCAGAGGGCTCCTGTGTGACATGGGTGTCCGTTAATTCTCCAGCAATCAGCCAAGACCATCTTGAGGGGGACAGAGGAGAAGTGTGGGAGCCCCCGAGTAAGGACCCTCTCTGGGAGTCGCCCCCCCCTGCTCCTTCGCCTTTCAGAAAACTCTGGAGATGAGAACATGAGTGACGTGACCTTTGACTCTCTCCCTTCTTCCCCGTCTTCGGCCACACCACACAGCCAGAAACTGGACCACCTCCGTGAGTGACGTTTTTGGTCCCTGGTAGTTGTGATTGGAGGGGACAGGCACCAGAAAGAACACAACTAAACTGGCTTTCGCTTATGTTAGGAAATCAGATATGCTAATCAAAAAGATTCATGGCCCAGATGGTTGTATGAGTTTGTTTAATAAGTTTTCAAGACCAAGTCTTCCAAATGCTTCAAAAACAGGCCCTGTTTTAGATAACATTTTTTTCAGCGTGTTTCATGAAACTAGCAAAACCTTTACACCAAAATTTCACAAAACAGCAAAAAAAGAAAACTGCATTCCAACCCCACTTATAAATATGCAATACAGACATTCTAAATAAGGTATTAACAAAAGCTGGTAGTGTCTTTGAAAGAATAGTCCGTCATAATCAGATAGTGTTTTTGCAAGCATCTGAGAGTTGTTCAATATCAGGAAATCTGAACGACCTATGACTAGATCAGAGGAGGAAAACGGAATCATTATCCTCAAAGTTAAAGTGATAGAGTTTGCCGATAAAGTGGAGGGGAGGCACGGCTGACTCCAGGGTTTTGATCTGAAAAACTCTAAGGGTGGGGTGGCCATTTATTCAGCTGGGGGACGCTGTAGAGGAACAGAAGAGGAAGATTTTAGTGTCAAATGTCAAGCCTTTTAGACATTTCCACTAGAAGACCTTGGGTATAGTTTGAAGCAGGAGTTGACAGGCTCTCCTTAGAAGGCCAGAGAGTAAATATTTTAGACTTTGGGGACCTATGGCTTCTGCATTAGCAGCATGAATGTGGCCATCGACAGTATGTAAATGAGTAGGTGTAACTGTGTTCCAAGAAAGACATTAAATTTTCTATTTCGTGTAATTTTCACATATCTCAAATTACTATTCTTTTAATTTTTCCAACCATTTTAAATGGAAAAAAACCATTCTTAAAAACCATATAAAAATGGAAACAAGCTGGATTTGACTGTGGAAGCTCAGGGGAGGAGACAGAGACTGGGAACCACCAGGAAGGAGGTGGTTGGTTGTTAAGCCATCTGAGGCTTCTCCAACTTGCTCCAACTCATTGAGCCCCAGATATACAAATGGCCGTTCTTCTTTCACACCTGCACCTCACTGAAGGCCAACTGTGGCCCAGGCACGTGTGCCTCTAAGCCCGTTGCACAAGTTATTTGCATTACAGCCTTGAGGAGGCACAGGGGTGAAGCTACGTGCTTAGGACCCCACAGCCAGCAAGTGGCAGACTGAATAAGTTCTTGAGGAAGAACTGTAGCCCTCCAGGTACTGACAGCTTTCTTCCCCCATTTTTGCACCATTTTCAAAAAAATTTTTGAAAAGGCCTGGTGACAGGTGCGTTCAGCCCTAGATTGTAGTCAGTCTTTCAGACAGTTTTAATGGTAGAGCCAGTGCGTTATCTCTGTTTTCTCCTGCCCAGATTGGCCTGTGTTCAGTGACCTTGACAACATGGTACCCCGAGACCATGACCATCTGGACAATCACCGGGTAAGTTGGAGAGGGATCTCCCGGTCTGCTCTGGGCACTGCCAGGGGCCACAGGGAAGTGCGGATGACTCTCAGCCTCCTGCCCAGGGCAGTGGTGCCCTCTGAGAAGAGCTGGATCCATTGCAGTTCCCGGAGATGGTAGCAGAAGAGGGAATCCAAATTAGCAACAATGCAACCTTCTGATAAATGCTGAGCAAGCTCAGCCCTGGTGTGGTTTGGCCACATGCGTGTGGACAGCTGTCCTGGGGGGAGGGAGCTGTCCTGGGTTTCAGACGAGTGACTTATAGCACAATCCAGCGTGATGCCCTCAGGTTGGATAAACAGGACAGGTTTCCAACAGCTTCTGGGTGACTCTGCAGAAGCTGAAGGCACTGCATTTGCATTCAGGCAGACATATTACAGTGTCAAAGTAAAAACTCACAGGAATTTTAAAAACAGACTTTGAGAGGTGTCACCTGTGCCCAGACCTCAGGTGCACTTTAACTCGCACCCTGGGATCGCTCCAAAGGTTAAAGTTCACTCTTGACTGCTTTTCAGAGTTTTTGAGTGGAAGGAAAAAAATAAGCGTAAGACTGTTTCAAGAGTTTGATAGACACTCTATGCCTCAACAACCCGTGAGGTAGATATTATTTTTTATTCCATTTATAATAGATTTCATTCTGGAATTAGAATACATTTTAGAATTTCAGGGCGCCTGGATGGCTCTGTCGGTTAAGCATCCAACTTCGGCTCAGGTCATGATCTCACGGTTCGTGAGTTCGAGCCCCGCGTCAGGCTCTGTGCTGACCGCTCAGAGCCTGGAGCCTGCTTCAGATTCTGTGTCTCCCTCTCTCTGTGCCCCTCCCCTGCTCACTCTCTGTCTCTCAAAAATAAATTAAAAAAAAAAAAAAACTTAAAAAAAATAAAAGATCCAGGCACACCTGGGTGGCTCAGTCCATTGAGGGTCTGACTCTTGATTTTGGCTCAGGTCATGATCCCAGGGTTGTGGGATCAAAGTCCCGTGTGGCGCTCTGCACGGAGTGTGAAGCCTGCTTAAGGTTCTCTTTCTCTCCCCATCTGCCTCTCTCCCCAACTCTCTCTCTTTCTAAAATTAAATTTTTAAATTAAAAAAAATTAAAAGATCTGAAATAACTAAGACCTAATGTTAAGAGCGGACAAAGCCAGGTGACAGGTGCATAGGGGTTCATTTTATTATTCTCTGTTCTTAGAGGTACGTTTGAAATACTAATTAGTAGAACAAAGAAAGAAACAAAAGTGTGAGCCGAATAGTGATGCAGGTGACATGCAGAGATGGCCAGAACTGAACACTGGTAGACAAATGACTGAAGTTAGAGATTCTGAATTGTCCAGAAGAATAAAAAATGTGCCCCAGTTTTGGCAGAGGGCTCCATTGTAGTAAATACTGCACTCAGTGCTACATTTGTGTCCATGGGTCATACGTCATAAACCAGCCTTTGTTTTTCTGCCTGTGAGCCCCTCTTTTTAAAAAAAAATTTTTTTTAATGTTTATATATTTTTGAGACAGAGACAGAGCATGATCAGGGGAGGGTCAGAGAAAGAGAGACAGAATCTGAAGCAGGCTCCAGGCTCCAAGCTATCAGCACAGAGCCCGATGTGGGGCTCGAACTCACAGACCATGAGATCATGACCTGAGCCAAGGTCGGACACTCAACCGACTGAGCCACCCAGGCGCCCCGAGCCCCTCTTAATAATAGATTGGTCTTCCTGTGGTCCATACTCTCAGTGAGTAACACCTCACTTCTTGCTCATAGCCCTTCATTGTAGGCCCTATCATGAATCCTCATGGATAAGGAAATCGCTGTCCAGGGTCCCAGCTGGCAAGTCACAAAGCTCAGACTTGAGCCCAGGCAGTCTGGCTTCAGAGCCCAAGGTCTTCGCCACTACTTTGTACTGTTTCCTTGTCACCCAATCAGCAATACAGAGGGAAGGGGATGTTACTTGAAGTGATAGGACAAAGGAGAGATAGCAAATGGCTGAGTGTCCAGAAGTAACCACCACTCAGAGGACCACTGAGACCCTAGGGCCATCTTCTCTCCACAGGACTCTGAGAACAGTGGGGACAGCGGATACCCCAGTGAGAAGCGGGGTGAGCTGGATGACCCAGAGCCCCGAGAACATGTAAGGAATTCCTCCCAGGGAAATGAGACCAGAGTGTTCTGTTGCCTCATTGTCCAGGGGGACGGAAGGGTGGGGATTAATGTGAGTGCGTTGTGAGAACATAATAGGTAAATTGATACCCAAGATCATTTCAGATAAAAATAAAGGCAGGGCAGAAGATAAAACAGGGTTATGGGGACCAGAAAGTTTAGTAAAGGGACAAGTATGGGCGATTACATAAGACTGAAAATGGCAGACAACTCTTATGAGGAAACTGGAATCTAGGGTGCTGGGTAATAGGCTGGAATGGTGTGGGCGGAAGGACGCCGTTCAATGTCTGGTGTTCTGGCCATCCTGGGGAGTGCGCTGGAGGACACTGGTGCGGGTGGCTCAGGCAGTGTCTGCCACTTAGAGGTTTTCCCGTGTGCCAGAGTTGAATCTGAGCATCCAAACCAGTCTTGCTGAGAGCCCTTTGGTCTCAGCTTTGTTACTGCGAGTAAAGACCTATTATGGGAGCTTTGGTAAGGGGAAGGAGGTTTTCTTGGTACTTACCCGCCACGATCCTGTGCCTTTGAGTCATTTCCATCTGTGCACACAGGGAGGGTGAGAGGAAGGCTGTGGGCACACCAGCACATTGGTCCTGCCTGTTACCCAGCATTCTCTCTTCTTGGCACATGAGTTCCAGCTGCCCCTCCTAGAGGCCAGGCCTGTCCCTTGGGAGCAGGGTCTCCTGGAGGGGGCTGAGCCTGTCCCCTAGGAGGAGAGTCCCCTGGAAGAGGGTCCCCTGGGGAGGAGGGCAGGACCAGTTCTTGGGAACTGCTCTTTGGCTCACTCTACCCTTCACCTCCCTCAGGGCCACTCAAACGGTAACCGGAGGTACGAGTCTGACGAAGACAGCCTGGGCAGCTCCGGACGGGTAATGCTCCCTGAGGCAGCCTTATCGTGACCACGTGCTTGCCTTTTCCAGCCCCTGTTTCTCCTCCCTGGTGTCACTGCTGCCTGCCCAGGTGCCTCACACATCAGCTAAAGGAAGATTGTGCAAAGGAGCCAGTCCCCTTGGCAAATACTTTTGAGCCTCTGGACTGGGCGGGACACTGGGGGATCTGCGGAGAGGCATAGACACAAGTAGGATAGCCCATCCTGGAGGGGGGACTATAAGGGCCACGGCTCACATGGTAAAGTAATGCCTGTGTATAAGTGCCTCAGAGAATTCATTCATTTACTTATCAACCACCCAGTGAGACCGGCTAATGTTATTCATCCCCATTTTACATACGAGAAAACGGGGCTCTTAAGCAGCTTTCCCCAGGTCACCCGGCAAGTGTTTCTAACAAGCATCTTAGAAGCTCATTATCATCAGGCAGATGTGGGAAGACCAATCCTCGGGAACCCTTCCTTAGCTGAACCAGAAACACACGTTGAACCTCTCACCCTCTAGTCTTTGTGAGTCTCCCACTTGCCAGGTCCTTCCTCCTACTGTGGTCACATCTCCTCAAAGCCCATCTGCTCCCCCAGACTGGCCCCCTGTGGCACCTCCCGCGGGAGCCTTTCCCAGTTGCCTCAGCAGGCATGACTCTTGCTCCGTCCAGAACACAGAGCATTTACCACGTGGTGTTTACCGATGGTGCAAGGTCTCAACACAGTGTAGAGCAGGGTTGTTTAACCGAGGTGCCATTGACATTCTGACATTCTGGGCTGGGCCCTTCTTTGTCGTGGGGGGTGCCCTGTGCATTGCAGGATGCTTAGCGCACATTATATGCACGCAGCTGCCTGGCTCGGTCCTGCAGGGACCTTTGGAAGAGGATGTCTGTAGCTGGAACATGATGTGTTTTCCAAACCTATTCCCCGAAGCTTCCTGTGGATGCACAGAGGAAAGCCAAGTGGATTTGCTGCAGGGTCTCGAGTCAGACTTTTCTGGCCCATCATGTGGGTCACTGGCCAAGGAGGCAGCTTACGGTCCAACCTCCCCAACCAAATCCTGCTTGATAAACGAGTGGGAAACACTTTAAACTGCTGCAGTCCATTCCACTGGCCTTTGTGTCCTCGTGCTATAATATTCCCTCAGCGCCCGTAAATTGGCAGGATTTGAGGGATTAGAAATGGAGCTGTGTTTGTCCAAGAAAATTTGATACCTTAAGGTTCGCCCCCTGCATCTTGCCAGCCAGGCTCACGCGGTAGGAGCAACTGACGGCTGGTGGTGGGGCCTGCGTCCCCAGCCCCTCATTCCCTGGCCTGTAAACTTCCGTGCCCGGTTCCCTCTTTCAGGTGTGCGTGGACAAGTGGAATCTCCTCAACCCCTCCCGCCTCCACCTGCCCAGACCTTCCGCTGTGGCCCTGGAAGTGCAAAGGCTTAACGCTCTGGACCTTGAAAAAAAAATCGGGAAGTCCATTCTGGGGAAGGTACGGTGGTGCCCGCCTCAGAGCCCTTTTTCCGCTGACCCAGAGCCCAGCTCACGCCTCTGCTCCGCTAATCGCTTCCTCCCGCAGGCTGGCTGGGCGGCCCTGGGTGCTTCTGCCCAGGCAGCTGGGCCAACAGCCAAGTCTGTGTGGTAGGTCCATCTGGCCATGGTGCGCTACCACGAGGGCGGGCGCTTCTGCGAGAAGGACGAGGACTGGGACCGCGAGTCGGCCGTCTTCCATCTGGAGCATGCGGCCGACCTGGGCGAGCTGGAGGCCATCGTGGCCCTGGGGCTCATGTGCTCACAGCTGCCCCACCACATCCTGGCCGACGTCTCTCTGAAGGTGAGGGGCGGCAGGGACCCAGTCGTGGGTGGGAGGGGGTGCTCAGTCATCGTCCTCTCCATCCTGCAGGTTTGTGCATGCCCCGGAAACTTCTGAGCCCCAGTGTGGGGTCAGGCACTTGCAGGTTAGCTGAAACTGGTAGGACTGGGATGTGCCACTGGGGAACGAGTGCAAGGTGACAGTCGTGATTCCAGGCAATTATGACATGGCATGATGGGAGAAACAGAAAGTAGTGGTGGAAGCAGATGGGAAGGGCCCTGAGTGGGTTTCACAGGGTCGGTGAAACCCCTGATGGCGGGTTCCGTCTGTATCCTTGGTGGTGAGAACAGAGCCCGATGCCCAGTACATATTCAGTGTACATTTGTGGGACGGATGAATGAGGTGACCTCTGAGTTAGGCCTAAAAGCTGAGTGGGAGTGAGCCAGGCAGAATGTGGGAGGTGAGCTGTCCAGGCAGAGGGGGCAGAGGTGACAGGATGGTCAGAACTGGAACTTCATTCATTTGCCACTGATGTGAGCAACTTCTTTGCTGAATCAGATAATGGTTTTAAACTACTGAAACACAGGGGCACCTGGGTGGTCTAGTTAGTTGGTTAAGCGTCCAACTCTTGGTTTCAGCTCAGGTCATGATCTCATGGTTCATGGATTCAAGCCCCACATGGGGCTCTGCACTGACAGCGTGGAGTCTGCTTGGGATTCTCTCTCTCTCTCTCTCTCTCTCTCTCTCTCTCTCTCTCTCTCTCTCTCTCTCTCTCTCTCCCTCTCTCCCTCCCTCTCGTCCCCCCTCCCTCCCTCCCTCCCTCCCTCTCTCCCTCTCCCTCCCTCCCTCTCTCTGCCCCTCTCCTGCGCACCCTCTCTCAAAATAAACTTTAAAAAAATACTGAAAAATGTTTCTTCAATTTTCTGTGCTAGTCACAATGTCATGTTTACAGATGTGACACACTTGTAAGTTTAATCTGCATTATGAATGTTTTCTCCAACTCTTGCTTTCCATCAAGACCATCGAAAAGAACAATCAAAGTCTGATCTGTAGGTGGGCGCCTGCCTGGCTCAGTCAGAAGAGCATGAGACTCTTGATTTCAGGGTCATGAGTTCAAGCCCTGTATTGGGCATTCAAAGCCCCATGTTGAGCGTAGAGCCTACTTAAAAAAAAAACAAAAAAGAGGGGTGCCTGGGTGGCTCAGTCAGTTGAGCATCCAATTTCTGCTCAGGTCATGATCTCATAGTTGGTGAGTTCAAGCCCCACATCGGGCTCTGTGCTGACAGCTTGGAGCCTGGAGCCTGCTTCAGATTCTGTGTCTCCCTCTCTCTCTCATGCTCTGTCTCTGTCTCTCAAGAACTAAATAAACATTAAAACAATTTTTTTTTTTTTAAAAAGCCCTCTGATCTGTACTATTTTCCACTTTCTGTGATGTAAATGTGACTACGGTGCCATTTTCAAGGCCCCAATACAAAGAAATGTACGGTATTTCTGTCGTACAGATTCAAGAGACCAGTGGTTCTCAACCAGTCATTCTGCTGTTCCTTCTCCAGGGGACCCTTGACAATGCCTGGAGACACTTTTGATAGTCAAAATATTGGGGTTGCAACTGGCGTCTAGTGCATAGAGGCGAGGGATGCTGTTCAACATCCTACCATACACAGGACAGCCCCCACAGCAGAGAATTATTTGGTCCAAAATGTCAGTAGTGCAAGGTTGAGAAACCCAGAAATAGACATAAATAATCTGAAGAATATGGACAACAGTACATCATAGCTAAAATAAATAGAAAGTCATGAGTTTAAAAAAAAAAAAGTCATGAGTTTTGAGTATTTGTTGCCTTTTTTTTTTTAATTTTTTTTCAACGTTTTTTATTTATTTTTGGGACAGAGAGAGACAGAGCATGAACGGGGGAGGGGCAGAGAGAGAGGGAGACACAGAATCAGAAACAGGCTCCAGGCTCTGAGCCATCAGCCCAGAGCCTGACGCGGGGCTCAAACTCACGGACCGCAAGATCGTGACCTGGCTGAAGTCGGACACTTAACCGACTGCGCCACCCAGGCGCCCCGCCTTTGTTTTTAATATAATTCATTTAATTGTAAGTTTATGTAATTTTTAATAATGACTGTGTTTTACAGTCGGCTTGCAAAATTCCCGATAATTTCATGGTCAGTTCTCCTGAGCTCAGAGAGCCGGCTCCAGCATACTGCTGCCTTTGGCCTGTTCCCCCAGCATCTGCCACAGAGCCTGGCACTCTGTGTCCAGAGAGGACATTCAGAAGGATTTGAGGCCTGAATAAAGTAAGCCCAGAGCCCGGCATGAGTGGTGAGGGACCAGGACTGGGGGGAGATCTTCTTGTGACCTCAGGCTGTTTACACAAACCACACTCTGGCAGCTTTGTAAAGGGATTTACAAGCCATTTCAGATTCCTCTCTCACCTGTAAGCCTCTCAAAGGCCTTTCTCCGGAGGATAGACTTTGGCAGCTTTCCCTAGCAGGAGTGTGGGTGGACGGTTAGGACAGGGCAGGCAGGGAGGAAGTAAGCTGTGTCCCAGCAGGCTTATGGCTTAGCAAAAGAAATGATGGGTGTGTACCCTGAGAAGCCGCTATGTGCCCTAGAAACCCCATCACCCACTTTCTCCACTGCCCCCTCCTTTGGGACTTTTGTTTGTTTTCTTACTAACACATGCATGAATTTAGCACATGCTTTTTGAGAGTCTCCAACCCTCTGGGCACCGTCCTAGGTTCCTGCTCTCATGGAGTAAACTTTTCAAATGGAGAAGGATATAGTACAGATCATAATTAACAAAAATCTTTCCAACAGAATTAAAAATAACTAGCCTTTATTGAGCACCTCCCATGCCAGGCATTGTTCTATTGTGCTGAGGAGAAAATACCAGACAAGGTGATTGAGAGTGACCGGAGGGGCTTCTTGTATTAGGACAGAGTTCTGGCTCCAGGGGAGGCTGAGAAACGTAGCCTGTAACTAGTCAGCCACGTGGCGCCCAAAATATGGTGGAGGACAATGGATATGGAGACAGCTGGTGGTCCCTGCCACGCTTTTTTTTTTGTTTTTTATTTATTTTGAAAGAGAGTGTGAGCAGGGGAGGGGCAGAGAGAGAAAGAAAGAATCCCAAACAGGGATTTGTCAGTGCAGAGCCCGCGGTGGGGCTTGATCACAAGAACCCTGAGATCATGACCTGAGCCAAGATCAAGAGGCAGATGCTTGAACAACTGAGCCCCCGAGGTGCCCTCCCTCCCATACTTCTTGAAGCCTGGTGGTTGAGAAGGGCCTCATGGGCTGATGTGAGGGTTTTGGATTTGTCTCTGAGTGGGGATAAGAAGCCATGGGCAGCTTTGATAAAGTAATGTGACCTGACCTGGTCTTTAAAAGCATCCCTCCGCTGCTGCTATGGGATGGATGTTGGGGGAACAGAATGGAAGCAGGTGGTGCACTGTCGGTGGGAATGTGAAATGGTGCAGCCACTGTAGCCCCTCCAAAGGCTAAGTAGGAGTTACATGTGACTCGCAATTCCGCTCCTAGCTATCTACCCGAAAGAATAAAAACACACAGCCACGTGAAAACTTGTAACAGATGTTCATAGCAGCATTATTCAGCCAAAAGGTGGAAACAACCCAAACATTCTCCAACTGATGAATAAAATGTGATCTGTCCATACGATGGAATATTATTTGCCATAAAAAGAACAAAGCACCAATCTATTAAAACCTTTATGTGAAGTTAAGCGAGTCACAGTAGACCACGTACTATATGATTGCATTTCTATAAAGTGTCCAGAATAGAGAAATCTCTAGAGACAGAGGGTAAGCTCGTGGTTACTTAGGGCTGGGTGGGATGGGGCAACTGGGAAGTGACAGTGAAAGGGTATGGTATTTTGGTTTATTTTTGGGCTGATGAAAATATTCTGAAATTGATAATGGGGATGGCTGCACGTTCTGTGAATGTACTAAAACCCACTGAATTGAGTGCTTTACATGGATGAATTGTATGGTATGTGAAGTATACCTCAATAAAGCTGTTAAAAACTTTTTACATAAAAAGAAAAGTTTAAAAAAACTTTTTAAAAATAAAAACTTTTAAAAAATGTTTATTTATTATTTTTGAGAGAGAGAGAGAGGGAGAGTGAGCAGGGGAGGGGCAGAGAGAGAGGGAGAGACAAAATCCCAAGCAGACACCATGCACTGTCAGTGCAAAGCCTGATGCGAGGCTTGAACCCACAAACCATGACCTGAGCCAAAATCAGGAGTCGGGATGCTTAACTGACTCAGCTACCCAGGTGCCCCAGAATAAAAACTTTTTAAATAATGGAAGCAAGGAACCCTATTGGAGGCAAGAGATGATGTGGCTGTCTGGAGGAATCAGAGCAGTGAGCAAGAGTGGGCTAAGCTTCCATTCCTCCCTGCCTCATTTCCGTTTCTCTCCCCCTCTTTGGTCTGTATTGACAGGAAACAGAAGAGAATAAAACTAAAGGATTTGATTACTTACTGAAGGCAGCTGAAGCTGGCGACAGACAGTCCATGATCCTGGTGGCTCGGGCTTTTGACACTGGCCAGAACCTCAGCCCAGACAGGTACCGTGGCTGTCGCTCAAGTGGAGCTGGTGGGAACCTGGGCCACAGGCGGGGACTTCCCCCTCAGTATCAGCACAGACCCAGGTTCCAGGCTCAGCTCCCCCGGTCCCAGTCCCCTACTGTGGACAAGTTATTTCGCTTGTGGACAAGTGATCTCAGTGTCTTCATTGTGTGAAATGGGGATAATTATATAACCTGCATTCCAGGGTGGTTATGTGAGGGTTCATTGACATGATGCCCGTAATCCTCCCCGAGCCTGGCAGATAAAGCAGGGACATCCCAGCCATTCTGCCAAGAGATTTGCTTTAGGTCCAGAGTGGTTGTCCCTAGATGTTAGGATTATGGGTGACTTTAGTTTCCTCTTTCTACTTTTATTTTTGTGATGTTATTTTTCACTTCTGAGAGGGAGAGCAAGGAAGGAAGCAAGATCTCATGGAGATTCAGGCCTGGTGTGAGTTTCCAGAGTGGCTCTGAGTCTCCTGAAGGCTCCCCCGCTGCAGGTGCCAGCACTTTCCCAGCTGTCACTCCGGCTGCGGTGCCAAGACTGGTTTCTGCAGCGGAGGGCAGGAGGTGTGGCCCCGCTTCATCTCATCTCCTTGGCTTAGCCAGTGGGAAGTCCCAGAAGTCCCAACGGCGGAGATCCTTTGAAGGAATTCAACTCATAATGCGACCCCTTGCTCAGCCTCTGGCTCCCACTGGATCTCAGCTGTTCCTGCTGTCCTCAGGGGCCCGTGGCTTTCTGGATGGGAGCAGGGTGGGCACTATGATTATCTAAACCTGCAGGGTTGGAGCAGCCTGGAAGTTTCTTCCTCTTTGGGTCGAGGTCTCACTTTTCTCCCTGGGTTTAAGGAAGGTCAGAACTGTGGCTGCATTGTATCAAGCTCTCAGTGTCTAAAATGTCTCCATTTGTGACATCTCACCTCTACTACATATCATGCATCCACAATTTTATCAGATACCTAGTGTGACAATCACGTCCCCTTCTTTTTCGACTGTACCTTCGTATCTGTGATTTTGAGAGATCTGAGATCTGTGATCTCACTGAGAACAAGAACTGGGGTCTCCTGCATCTCTATAATCCCAGCGCTTAGCGCAGGGCCTGGCTTACTAGTTGTTTGAATAAACGAACCCACACTTCTCTCGGACACAGACAGGGGAGGTGTTTTTAGCCCCATTGTACAGATGAGTAAACCGTAGTTCTGAGAAGTGAAGGGACTTGGCCAAGGTCAGGTAGCTAGTAAGTGGCAGAGCCAAATCTTGGGTCTTGTCCCCTCTCCTCCAATGTACTGTGTACTGGCTTGCTTCTCAGATTCAGAACTATACTGGCATAGAGAGAGGTGGAAGAAAGAAAGAAAGAAAGAAAGAAAGAAAGAAAGAAAGAAAGAAAGAAAGAAAGAAAGAAAGAAAGAAAGAAAGAAAGAAAGAAAGAAAGAAAGAAAGAAAGAAAAGAAAAGAAAAGAAAAGAAAGAAAGAAGGAAGGAAAGGGAGGGAGGAAGGGAGGATGGAAGGAAGGAAGGAAGGAAGGGAAAGAAAGAAAGAAACAGAGGGAGGGAGGAAGGAAGGGAGGAAGAAAGGAAGGAAGAAAAAGAAAGAAAGGAAAAAAGAAGGAAGGAAGGGAAGGGAAGGAAGGAAGGAAAGAGGAAGAAAGAAAGAAAGAGGAAGAAAGAGAAAGAAAGAAAGAAAGAAAGAAAAGAAAAGAAAAGAAAAGAAAAGAAGAAAAGAAAAGAAAAGAAAAGAAAAGAAAAGAAAAGAAAAGAAAAGAAAAGGGAGGGGAGGGGAGGGGAGGGGAGGGGAGGGAAGACAAAGAAAAAGGCAAAGACAAGACGTGCTTATGTCAGGCCAGATGCCAATGTATATGGTGCCCATTGATTGCATGGTGGGATGGGGCTCAAGCTGGGCATTGAATATTTGTATCTGAGGTCCTTAAGAAATCTTTATGTGTTTTCTCTTCATGCCTTTTATTTACTTTTTATCTGAGATGACAGTTGTTTTGATTTGTAAGAATTTAAAACACTTTTTTTTTTCATGTTTATGAATTTTTGAGGGACAGAGACAGAGTGGGAATGGGGGAGGGACAGAGAGACAAGGAGACACAGAATTCGAAACAGACTCCATCCAGGCTCTGAACTGTCGACACAGAGCCCGACATGGGGCTCGAACTCACGAGGTGTGAGATTGTGACCTGAGCCGAAGTCAGACACTTAACCAACTGAGCCACCCAGGTGTCCCTGATTTGTAAGAATTTTTTAACATTAAGGCTATCAACTCTGAGGCATATGCTTCTTTTTTAAAAAAATTATTTTTGAAGATGGCTGTCATCAGCGTGAGGGAGGGAGGTGGCACATGTTCCACACAGTGTGACCATTGTTACTGGGTTTGGGGCAACTGGTTTTTAATATTTATGTAGTTAAATCTGTCAACATTTGCTTTTATAGCTTCTGCCATAGTCATTTTCTTATTCTTCCTCCTCATTCCAAGCAGTTCCAGCCTCTTCCATTCAGAGACTATTAATTAAGGGCCAGCTCTGGGTAAGGCAGGGTCCCATATAGGCCCACATTTACATGTAAGGGGTTTCAACTTTCTCAGAAGTTACCATTTATTTATTTTTTTTAATGTTTGTTTATTTTGAGAGGGAGAGAGAGAGCTCGCACAAGAGAGTGTGAGTGGAGGAGGGGTGGAGAGAGGGAGAGAGAGAGAGAATCCCACTCAGCCTCCATGCTATCAGTGCAGAGTCCAACATAGGACTCAAACTCATGAACCGTGATATTATGACCTGATCTGAAATCAAGAGTCAGACACTTAACCGACTGAGCCGCCCAGGCGCCCCAGAAGTTGCCATTTAATATGGGAAGGAAAATCATTGGCGATTCCAAGGCAAGGTGGGCACCCTAACCTTGGGGTGTAGGGTGTGGTGGGAGGCGGGCAGGGAGAGATTAGGCCTGTCCTCCTCTTTCCTTTTTAATGCTTTTGGGGCAGTTCTGCTTTGCCCTTCTGGACCAGGGAGGGTCAAAGCTGAGAAGGGTGAGATGATGTAGTTTAGTGGCCTCAGTCCACTGTTCAAGCCCTAGTTTGTCAGGTCACCAAGAATTTTCAAATGATTTCCCCTTTTTATGAAATAAAATGGAATCAGTGTTATCTCCTGAACGCCATCCCAGCCAGCCACTTGTTTACGTTTATTCATTCAACAGACATTTAGGAAGGCTGAGCTATTTGCCGAGCCCTGGGAATGCCGCAGCGGACACAACAAAGTCCCTGCCTTCTTGGAGCTTGTGTTCTAGCCAAGGGAAGCCATAATAAGCAACTGAATAAGTCAACAGGAGAATTACGGGATTATATGATCGAGGTCATCATAGGAAATAGAGTGTTTGGGAGGTGATGTATGAGCTGAGGTTGGGGGGATGAGGAGCCAGGCATGGAAAGACTTGAAGAAAGAGCGCTCAAGCAGAGGGAGCAGCGGGGGCAGAGGCCAAACAGCAGACAGAGTCTGGCACGTTCTGGAAAGAGAAAGTGGCTCAGCCAGTCTGGCCTGGGGGAGGTTAATGGGCTCTAAGATAGGGGTGGAGCCAGGTCGGGTAGGGCCTCAAAGGAGAGGCCAGCCAGTCATTGGAGCTGTTATTCCTGGCACATTTCACGAGACCCATAGACTTTCTTATCTGCGTCTCTCTTTGCTCTTTCCTGATATGCTATAAATAGTTACTCACATGCTTCGTATTGTGCAGTTAGTACACCCCACGAAAGAGCCCGCTGCCCTGTTTGCTTTGTATTTTATGTTGTTCAGATTTGGTTGGAACCCGTGTATGCCCTTGGTGGCTTGGCCTTTCGTAGTAGGGAGAAAGAGTTGAGGGTGGAGGGGCAGAGCCAGAGAAAAGCCGGCTATTCTGGGGAGAGCCCTGGGTTGTGCTGGAGGAGCGCCAGAGCTGGCCAGCACAGGCAGAGGATAAGATGCGGCTGAGTGACTGCTGTTAGCTTGGATGGTTCTGGAGGCCTTGAGAAAGGGTCCTCCACCCACCGCCTCTCCTACTCAAGTCATAGAGCAGACTGGCTGGGTACCAGCTGCTGCTAATGTTAGTCCGTAGTGTGATTCTGTACAAACTAGAAAAATGCCCCTTCCTCAAAATACGCTACATCATCTGTTGGAAATTGTGTAATACATGTGCCAATTTTTTAAAATGTTTATTTATTTATTTTGAGAGAGAATATACCATGGAGGTGAGTGGGGGAGGGGCTGAGAGAGAGACAGAGAGAGACAGAGACAGAGACAGAGACAGAGAGAGAGAGAGAGAGAGAGAGAGAGAGAGAGAGAATCCCAAGCAGGCTCCTTGCTGTCAGCAAAGAGCCCAACTCGGGGCTTGATCATGACCTGAGCCATATCAAGAGTCAGATGCTTAACCAACTGAGCCACCCAGGTATCCTGGGTAATATACCAATTTTGCTAGGGAAAGCTACTTGACTACTGTCTTAATATCTAAACCTGCAATGTGAATGACACCCCTTAGATGTGGTAGCACTGGGTACCATGGGTCATGAATCATAGGTGGTGGCCCCACTGGGATCCCTGACTTGCCTCTCCTGCTGATGGGTCTCCTCCCTCTGCCCATTGCCATGGTAACCTCCAACTTTTCCTTTGTATCTCCTGGAAGGTCCCGAGACTGGCCAGAGGCTCTGCGCTGGTACAACACTGCCCTGGAGATGACAGACTGTGATGAGGGCGGGGAGTATGATGGGATGCAAGATGAGCCTCGATACACGCTGCTGGCCAGGGAGGCCGAGATGCTGTTTACCGGTGGCTGTGGGCTGGAGAAGGACCCGCAGAGATCAGGTAGGGCCTGGCTGACCTGCCCCTGGTATGGAACAGGGAGGGACATAATTCCTGTCTCAGTGGGAATTATGGCAAAGGCAAGACTGAATCTCTTCTTTTTTTTTTTTTTTTTTTTTTTTTTTTCAGTTTTTATTTACTTGGAGAGAAAGAGAGTGAGGGGAGGGGGGGAGGGGGGAAGGGCAGAGGGAGAAGGAGAGAGAGAATCCCAAGCTGTCAGCGCAGAGCCTGACTCAGGATTCGATCCCATGGATCCCGAGATCATGACCTGAGCTGGAATCAAGAATCAGACGCTTAACCAACTGAGCCAACCAGGTGCCCTAAGACAGTCTCTTCTTTCACTGGAGGGGAGAAAGAGACATACCAGCCCTGCGTGACAGGCTGGATACCCATATGGTGCTGGTTTAGGAGGGGGTTTTATGGAGCTGGGATGCAAATGAACATTTTTATTTTAATGGTTATATATTAGGAGTTTGGTATTTTTGTAATTTTAAAAATTGAACTGACATTTTCATTACACAGCAGTCACCATTTTTAAGTGCATGGGTCAGTGGTTTTTAGTATATTCATCATGTTGTGCAACCATCACCACTATCTAATTCCAGAACATTTTCAGTACACCAAAAAGAAACCTGGTACCGGTTAGCAGTCAGTCCCTATTTCCCCCTTCCTCTGTCCCTGGCTACTACTAACCTGTTCTCTGTCTTTATGGATTTACCTGTTCTGGATGTTTCATATCAATGTAATCATACAATATGTGGTCTTTTGTGTCTAGCTTCTTTCACTTAGCATCTTGTTTTGAAGGTTCATCCATATTGTAGCAGGTATCAGTACGTCATTCCTTTTTATTACCAAATAATATCCCATTGTATAGATACACCACATTGTGTTTATACATTCATCAGTTGACGTGCACACTATATATATATATTTTTTTCTGTTACATAATAAGCATACTGAACTCCTGATTTCATAGGATGAGCCTATATTTAACAGTTTAAAGTTTTTTTAAGGTGTGTGAAAAAAAAACGAAGCCAATAAGGGGTACGTGGGTAGCTCAGCTGGTTAGGCCTCTGGCTCTTGATTTCAGCTCAGGTCATGATCTCACCAGTTGTGGGTTCAAGCCCCACATTGGCCCCTGCTCTGACAGCATGGAGCCTGCTTGGGGTTCTGTCTCTCCCTCTCTCTCTGCCCCTTCCTGTTCTGTCCGTCTCTCTCTCTCTCTCTCTCAAAATAAAGAAACTTTAAAAAAAAAAAAAACTAAGCAAATAATAATGCAACTCTAAAATCCCTTATTTGAAATTTCTAAATCCAAAAAACTCTGAAAACCAAGTGTTTTTGTACACTTTGCACAAATTGTCTTGGAAGCAAAAACCTCTCCAGAACTGACATGAAACTGTTAATAATCTTTATTTCTTCTATTTATTGCTTCCACTTTCATGCATTCCCTAATTAGGCCTGTAAAAATCCTCACCCTGATTCTCATTGGATCAAATGGAATCACCCCCTCACCCTTAAGCCAATCACTGACCTCATTGAGATGGTGTACTCTGATTGGCTGTGCCTAAGTCTGGATGTCTGATTGGCTATGTTTAAGTCCCTAAGGCAGGTGGGAATTGGGAGAGTGTTCTGATTGGCTAGGTTTGAATCACCTGCCCACTCAGGTCAGGAAGAAGTCATTTGGGTTCTTAAAGAAATCTTAGGGTACTGTTCCCCGGGAGGGGTCTGGGTCATAGGGCTGGCAAAAACAACAGGTGGTTCACCTCTTGTGCCCCACTTTGCTCTCCTTCAGGCGACTTGTACACACAGGCAGCCGAGGCAGCGATGGAAGCCATGAAGGGCCGGCTGGCCAACCAGTACTACCAGAAGGCGGAGGAAGCCTGGGCCCAGATGGAGGAATAGCTTGCCAGGAAAATCACTGCCTTCCAGTCCCAAGCCAAAGGGCTAAGCGCAGGGAGGGGAGGGGGAAGACTTATCATTTATGGTTTTTTTTGGCGGGGGTAAGGGGCAAGTATTTTTAGTGTATTGTAAATCAACTTTTGTATTTAGTTTTTTGACTCTTGAACGTGTCTTTGCTATTAGCAGAGACACTACAGCTGTCCCTTAGGGCAGCATCTTGGGGAGTGGGGATCGAGAAAGCAGCCTAATGAACCAACATATCATTTTGAGCTGCTTCTTCTGTTTTTTCTTTTTGGGTCATGAGATGTAAGAAAGTGCTTTTTGCTGCCATTAATGAAAACTGTTAGGGCTTTGGGCTTTGCTCACCAGCTTTTTCAGGCTGTACTGAAATGAAATCTTGGGCCCACCGAATTTGTTTCCTGAGTTGTGATGGGGAGGGTAGAGCTGCACATTAACTTTTCCCAGGGTGTATCTTATCATGACTTAGTGCAAAGCCTTATTTCAGAGCATTTGGATGCATGCATGGCATTGTTCTGTGGATGTAAGATTGCACAGTATCAGGCCCCCTTCTGCTGTGGGCGAAGGCCTGCACGCTGGTTGTTGGCTTATCTTTTAATTTCCTTCCCGAATGCAACTGATTTTCTGGAATACAAATTCCATTTTTCAGCATGCTTTCTAGAGTGGGCTTTATATAACAGGTTTGATTTTTGTATGCACACATTTACTACCTCTAACTTCTCCATCAGCTAGTGTGGGAGAGGGTGCGCCTCAAACCTTTTACATGTAAGGTCAGCAATTTGGAACTGGAGCCTTTCCTCCAAGCAGATATATACTCCGCATCTCAGTGGCAGCATCCACAGTGTACCTGAAGTATCCGTGTACAGTGTTCCTCTGTGTTTTCTTAGCATCTGACGTTTATATGTAGAATCTGTTCCCCAGGCCCTCTCTTTGGTATTTTCTGCTTGAAACTGGGCTCATTTTCTTGTAAATTGCAGCCGTACTGTTTCAGCCGCAGCCCCTTGAGATTTATCTCCGATGTTTGAGAATGAAAGGGCAAGAACTATAAACACTCATTAATCCCAGTAGTTTCCCCAGGGCGAGGCTGTGGCTCTCTGTCTTTAATGAGCTTTCCCTTTAAAAGGAGTAAGATTTAATATCGGTATGATTTCAGTTGGTGTATCAAATAGCAAAGAAAACACACTGCTTTGATCAAGCCCAAGTGCTAAAGCAGCCTCTCTCCCTTTGTTTAAAAAGGGAAACATAAAAATAAAAAAACAGAATGTGACATACAAACCATTCTTATCTGTCCATTGAAACAAGTCTTTCAACACAGTACTGTTAAGTGCTGTGGGGTTGTGAACCTCTGCAGCTGTTGGGTTCCAAAGTTCAGAGTGTGCCCTAAGGGAAAAAATCAAGCAGATTCAGGATGACCCTTGGAAAAATCCTTTAGACTACCCGTAAATTCCAGTATCCCTCATGTGTATGGATACACCACAACCAGCTTCCTTTACAAGTTGGGAGTATTCACCCTTTTTTTCATTTGCACCAGACCAAGAAGTTGGCTTGCGTTAGGTTTTTTGTTTGTGTGTTTTAAACCAGTGTGTAGAGTTAAATTGCATGTGGTAAATGTTAAGTGGAAAGCAACTTTATTGTGACTTGTCTCTTACCTCTGTTAAACAGCCAGATAGTAAATACTTCAGGCTTTGTAGGTCATATGATCTCTGTTGTAACTACTCAGCCCTGCTGTAGTGAAGAAACACTCATGAGCAGCACCTAAATGAATGAGCTTGGCTGATGTTCCAAGAAAACTTTATTTACAAAAACAGCCTGCCTGGGCAGTAGTTTGCCAACTCTGGCGCTAATCCTTGACTAAGAGTTATATAGTATGCCCTGAAGGTAAAAGCTATCTCAACTTTCCAACTTTGAGTGCTCAAAAACACAGGTTGTTGGCACAGAATAGACCCCAGTAAATGTGTGAGCAAATGGAGAGTCATCCCTAGCCACAGCACCTGATCTGTGGCTCTGATTCTTCCAACCAGTTAATGATTTGTCATCTGAATTGGCTTGAACTGTCACTCCTCCGCTTCCACCCACCCACCTCCATGGCCTTAACTCAGCCAGCTTCTCTTCCAAAAGGCTGGATGTATAGCTAAGCATATGCTTATTAAGGACTGGGGAGAGTAAAATGATCTGCAAGATGCTGAGATCCTTCTGGGCCAGTAGGAGGACTTATTCCACATTTAAAACCTGGTTTTGTGCCTTCTAAAGCTGGTTAAGGGCTTTTTTTTCCCCCCTCACAAATTCTGGGCATACAAAAACAAAAGACAACCCCAGGACATTCCAGCCCAATTGGGAAGTCATCAGAGAGCATCTTGAAGTGCAAGAAGCGGTTGAAGGTCCAGGAGATTAACAGAGTCTGTAATGTAATCCCATATCTCTAACCGTAGATGGAGAAACCAAGGTTCCAAAAGGTAGGCTCTCACGGTGGACCCAGCTCATTAGTAGCTAGCTGCAGCTAGGATTTGAAAGCTGCTGTTATTTAGAGGATCCTGGGAATGAAATTTAAAATTAGACTAGAATGTAATATCCCTTCAGTTTTGCTGTAGGTTGTTTGTTTTTTTTTAAGCAGGCTTTATGGATGTAAGAAGGAAAAAAAAAAAAAATGCCACACCCCAGTGCATCTGAATATCCCTTCCCTTCCCCTCACCTGAGGCACTGTGGAAATTTATCATCAAATGCAAACTTGGGGAACCCAGCCAGGTAAATTACCTTTGTTCCTATTTCAGTGATTTCTTTTCCTTTCATCCCAGCACATTTGTCTGCAGTACTAGACATGATTTACAAATCAAATGTTTACAAAGGTACATGCAGCTTGTGTGGGGGGAAAGGAGACAAAATATGCATAATCTCTGCGTGGATTTGTCCCTGTTACTCATGTTTCTAGTCTCAAGGTAACTATTTAACCTAGCAAAGGTAGACACTTGGTAGGATCCAAAGAAGTGGCTTGTGTCATCAATTTACTTTTGCATATGTATTAAGTTCCATTTTGTCTGTTCAAATAAAGTGGTTTCTTTCTTTCCGGTCTCTAATTCAAATGTCTCCTAGTAACAAGGAATGCAGTGGCTGCCTGGAGGGCTCAGGCCCCATCTCAAAGGAGCAGCTGTGATTCAGCTCCAAATGATGGTCACCATGGGAAGTGTGGGCCCAATGTCGCCCCATTTTCCATTTTTTTCTATGGCTGCTGCAATTGGATTTGTTAATGCAAGGTCTCCTAATTTTTAATATTTCTAATAAATTCTAATTTTCTAAAAAAATGTGTCTAGATTTTAGATTTGGCCCATATGTTGTCCTTTTGCTTTAAAGTATGTGAACCTGTTTTTTTTTTTCCTGATTTTTCTTATCCATAAAACAGAAAGAATAATCTTTACATTTCAGAGTGATCATTAGCCTCAGAGGAGATAATGCATGTTAAAGATGCTATGTGATCCAAAACTTAAGAAAATCTTGGTCACTGGTAGGATCATTTGGTTTCAAACTAATGCGTTTTTAACTTCAAGAAATTTGAACTGGGGCGCCTGGGTGGCTCAGTCGGTTAAGCGTCCCATTTCGGCTCAGTTCATGATCTCACGGTTCATGAGTTCAGGCCCCGCACTGAATTCAGGCTCATGAGTTCAGGCTCTGTGCTGACAGCTCAGGGCCTGGAGCCTGCTTCTGATTCTGTGTCTCCCTCCCCTCAGCTCCTCCCCTGCTCACACTCTGTCTCTCTCTCAAAAATAAATAAAGATTAAAAAAAAAAAATTTTAAAAACCCTGAACTCATGCCTAGTAGATTGAAGTCACACACTTAGGTCCATTTGTTCCTGAGTCCCCACTAAAATGACAGGAAAGAGATTTTCTTCTTTTTTTTTTTTTAATTTTATTTTTCAAAAATGTTTTATTTATTTTGAGAGTGCAAGCGGGGAAGGGGCAGAGGGCAGAGAGAGGAGGACTGAGGATTCAAAGCAGGCTCCGTGCTGACAGCAGCGAGCCCCATGTGGGGCTGGAATCCACAAACTGGGAGATCATGACTTGAGCCAAAGTCAGACGTCCAACCAACTGAGCCACCCAGACACCCCAGGAAAGGGATTTTTTTTAATGGCATAAGCCAATGAGTCTGGAAAGCAAAGGGACTGTAATTGAATTAGCGTGTAGAACCCTGCTGCCCCCAAGGGCTGAGAAATTGGCACCAGGAACCTCTGGAAGGGGCAAGGGGAAATAAAATGGGGCTAAAATAGAGGGTCAGTTGAAAGACTTAAAGTACCAAACTGCTAGACCAGCTCACCTCCCCTGTGTGGCCAACCAGCTGCCTGTCTGTCACCCTGCAGAGGCCTGGGATGCCAGGTGTGGTAGCGTCTGGTTCTCTACAGAAAAGAGGGTTAAGTGGAAGTTTCCATATTGGAGGTAGAAGCTTCACTAGCCACCTTTCCCCCTCTATGCTCCCAGGCACTGGCCACCTGACTGACACTCCTGGCAGAAGGCAGACCATTGGAGAAATCTCTACGAAATCTGAGATGAACTACTCCTAGGTACTTGCTCCTAATGAAGCAGGCTAGAGGGGAGCACCTTGTGGGAGAGGCCACAGCCACCAGGCCCTATCCGCATCCACAGGAATTCCCAAACTATTCAGCCAGCCAAAGATCCATATGTAAGGATCCATAAGCATTTCATACAAAAGACACCAGAACAAACCAACAGAAGAAACCATCTTGGAGGAAACAACATGCAGGAAGTAGGAAACCTTAAGAAACAAAAAACTATTATTCATTTCCTTAGATAAGATATTGCAGGGGCGCCTGGCTGCCTCAGTCAGTGGAGTACGTGTGACTCTTAATCAGGGTTGTGGGTTTGAGGCCTGCGTTGGGTGTAGAGATTACTTAAAAATAAAATCTTGAAAAGAAAAAGATAATTGCATCCACAAAAAGAACAGGTGCACTTCTAAAAATTCATACAATAGGAGCACCTGGGTGGCTCAGTCGGTTAAGCATCCGACTTCAGCTCAGGTCATGATCTCATGGTTCACAAGTTCAAGCCCCATGTGGGGCTCTGCTGACAGCTCAGTGCCTGGAATCTACTTTGGATTCTGTTCTCCCTCTCTCTCTGCCAGTCCCCCACTTGTACTCTGTCTCTCTCTCAAAAATGAATAAACATCACAAAAATAAGAATTCACATAACCAAAGAGCTCTTGTAAATTAAGTATACTCTTACAGAAATTAGTAACTTAATAAAAGAATTGGAAAATAATGGACATCTCCCAAGAAGTGGAACAAAAACAACAAAAAGGATGGAAAAAGTGAGAAAATACGAGAAGTCAGAGGAACAAAGTGAGCTGTACAACTGTTTTACAATGGAATGCTTAAAATTGTCATCACTTTTGCTTTTTGGAGAAATTAGCTAAGGACAGCCCAAGATTATATGTGTGTAGTTTTTTGTTTCCTTTTTAAGATTTTTAAGTAATCTCTACACCCAACATAGGGCTCAAACTCACAACCCCATGATCTAGAATTACGTGCTTTACTGACTGAGCCAGCCAGGTGCCCCTGTGTACGTGCTTTACTGACTGAGCCAGCCAGGTGCCCCTGTGTGTATACTTTTTTAATGATCTTTTCCTTGACCATTTAAAATTTGGGATCAGAATTCTTTTTTTTTTTAATTTTTTTTTTTCAACGTTTATTTATTTTTGGGACAGAGAGAGACAGAGCATGAACGGGGGAGGGGCAGAGAGAGAGGGAGACACAGAATCGGAAACAGGCTCCAGGCTCTGAGCCATCAGCCCAGAGCCTGACGCGGGGCTCAAACTCACGGACCGCGAGATCTTGACCTGGCTGAAGTCGGACGCTTAACCGACTGCGCCACCCAGGCGCCCCTGGGATCAGAATTCTAAGACCTTAATTTCATAGATGAGATTTTCAAATAGGCTTTTAATAGAAATTGAACTTGCATCTAGATATAGTTGTCACTTTTACTAAATTATATTTGCCACGTGTTGATTCAAATTTAAAGAAGCGGGGTGCCTGGGTGGCTCAGTTGGTTAAGCATCCAACTTTGGCTTAGGTCATGATCTCATGGTCCATGATTTCGAGCTCTGTGTGGAGCTCTGTGCTGGAGCCTGCTTTGGGTTCTGTGTCTTCCTCTCTCTCTGCCCTTCCCCCCCTCTCACGTACTGTCTGTCTGTCTGTCTCTCAAAAGTGAATAAACATTAAAAAATAATAAGAATAAAATAAAATTTAAAGAAGTGAGGGGTGCCTAGGTGGCTCAGTTGGTTAAGCATTGGACTCTTGATTTCAGCTCATGTCGTGATTTCACTGTTTGTGAATTTGACCCCAGTTGGGCTCTGTGCTGATGGTGTGGAGCCTGCTTAGGATTCTCACCTTCTCCCTCTCTCTTTGTCCTGCTCGCATGTGCTCTTTGTCTCTCTCTCTCTCTCTCTCTCTCTCTCTCTCTCTCTCTCTCTCAAAAGAAATAAGCTTAAAAAAAAAAAATAAAATTGAAGGGAGTGAACTCAGCAGTAAGCAAATACTTTTCCTGTAACACAGTGAAGGTTCCAGAGGTTCGGTTTCTTTCCTTCTACCTTGATGTATTTATAGGTGTTTCACATCACCAAAGGGAGCTCATTAAGTCTGGTTAGGACCTGGTCTGTTGTTTTGTTTGTTTGGTTGGTTTTGGTTTTTTTACAAGCCATTTGAAGCATCCACTTGTTTTTCTTCCTCCACACTTCTTCTTTCTGACTTAATGAGCATTTTTACTTTTCCCAATTATAAACTAAATTCTAGAGAATTGGAGCACTTAAGTAGTATCTGTTGGAAAAAAAGAAGTGTAATTGTCTTAAAAGAAATTAAAAAAAAAAAAAGTCTAGGGGCCTCAATTAAGAGTTTGAGAAAGTAGAGGGGAAAGACTCTTTAAAAAATCAAGAATAGTTCTGAGAACTGCAGGATGGGTGTTTTCCAGAATAATAGGGCCCATGACTACCTAACACAATGGATAAGATTAGACCTATGCCAAGATTCATCTTCATGAAATTTCAGAACACTGTGGATAAAGGATCCTGGAAGCTTCCAGAGGGAAAGAATCAGTTTCATACAAAAGATTGAGAATCAGAATGACATCAAACATCATCTTAACAGTAACATTGGAAGTTGGAAGATGATGCCTTCTAAATTCTGGGGAAAATGCTCTTAACCTACACTCATATGTCCAACTATCAATCAAGTATAAGGGTAGAATAAAGACATTTTCAGACCTACAAATTTTCAAAAAATTCATCTTTCATGTACGCTTTCTCCAGAAGACACTGGAGGATTTGCTCTCTCAAAGGAAGGCTAGCGTGTGTGGAAATAACAAGAAATGCATGGGGTCCGGCACTATATTGAGGCGAAATCACACCCTGAAGCGTATGGGATGATCCCAACATGGTGGGCTTGCCCTAAACTTAAAGAGTTTACAGCCCTGTGGGGGCATGTGGCCTGCTCAGTCAGTAAAACATGCAAATCTTTTTTTTTTTTTTTTTTTAATTTTTCTAATGTTTATTTTAGAGAGAGAGAGCAAGCAGGGGAGGGGCAGAGAGAGAGAGAGAGAGAGGGAGACACAGTATCCGAAGCAGGCTACAGGCTCCCAGTTGTCAGCACAGAGCCCAACACAGGGCTCCAACCCACAAACCGCGAGATCATGACCTGAGCCGAAGTCTGCCGCTCAAGCTACTGAGCCACCCAGGCGTGCCAGAACGTGCAACTCGTGATGTCAGGGGTCCTGAGTTTCAGCCCCACGCTGGGAATAGAGTTTGCTGGGGAAAAAAAAAAAAAAAAATTAAAAAAAAGTTTATAGGCTTGACGAGGGGCTATGGGAGAAATGTCTTCAAGAAGCTGAAGCGATAGACTGCCTTTTATGTCTGTGTGGCAAGGATGGACAATCCGAAGTTGAGTTAGGTATGAATCCATAGAAACGAGACCCATTTTTTTCATAAGGCGATTGTTAACTATAAACATTTTCCAGAAAAGGAAAAATAACAGTTGAGTGTATAGCCAAGCTTGAGCTTAGTGCATGGCATTTACTAATTACTGCACAAACGATATCACAATATGAATATCTGGAGGGCTGGGATCAGGGAGTGTTTGTGATAGTGGAATTAGGGATGGTTAGAGTTCAATTCTTACCTTCCTTGGTAAGAAACCAGTCAGGAATGCCTAAAACAGGGGTGGGGGAGTGGGGAAGCGATGTAAGTATGTTGTTTAGACATTTGGAGATAAACATCAGAAGAATCAGCTGAAAGTTGAAAGTGGTTGCCTGGGTTGGAAGGGGGAGGCAGGCATCCAGCTGATTTTGATAACAAGCCTTATAGAATCGATATACACATGCATGGCTTTGATTCAATTAAAGTAAGAATTTAAAATATACTAAGTTGGGGCACCTGGGTGGCTCAGTTGGTTGAGCATCTGACTCTTGATATCAGCTCAGATAATGATTAAATGGTTTGTGGGATCGAGCCCTGAGTAGGGCTCTGCGCTGACAGCAAGAGCCTGCTTGGGAGTCTCTCAATCTCTCTCTCTCTCTCTCTCTCTCTCTCTCTGCCCCTCCCCTGCTCTCGCTTTCTCTCTCTTAAAATAAATAAAACATTTAAAATAAAATAGGGGTGCCTGGGTGGCTCAGTCGGTTAAGCGTCCGACTTCTGTTCAGGTCATGATCTCACAGTGTGTGAGTTCGAGCCCCACATGGAGCTCTGTGCTGACAGCTCAGAGCCTGGAGCCTGTTTCTGTTTCTGTTTCCCTTTCTCTCTGCTCCTCCCCCACTTGTACACACACACACACTCACACTCACACTCTCTGTCTCTCTCCCTCTCTCTCAAAAATAAACATTAAAATAATAAAATAAAATATCCGCAAAGTTAAAAATACTAAATTAAATTTTCTAAGTTAAAAACTCGCTATAGTAATTAAATGTATTGAGCATCTACTATGTTTTGACTCTAAGGCACCATTGATCTTAAGATATACCATTAATTTATGAATAAGAAAAAAACACTGAAAATAAACCATCTGCCATTGGTCACAGGATGCAGATCAATTGTAGAGACATTAAAATGTGAAGGACAAGTCTTAGAAATTATATACAGTATGTCAGACTTTGCACTGGGCATATAAAGTTATCTCTAACCCTATAACAAATGTCAGTATTATCATAACCATTTCACAGATGAGAAAAAGGAGGCTTAAAGGGGTCCCTTTGCAAAAGCATTTGCCAAGAATGTTTTAGTTAATCAAGAAAGAAAGTTGGAGATGGCTGGGTAGCTCAGTTGAGCACCAGACTCTTGATTTTGGCTTAGGTCATGAGTTTATGGTTCCTGAGATACAGCCCCAAAATGGGATTCTCTCCTCTCTCTCTCTCTGTCCATCCCCTTATCTCTCTCGCTCTCAAAATAAATAAACATTTTTTTTAAGAACAGGAAAGTTGAAGGTTTAAAGATCAGATGTGGCCATAGTTCCAACATGAACAACGCCACCTGCTGTTGTGTTATTCCCGTGACCTACCAGCATCTTCCTGGGACACCAGGAGTGTGTTTGCAAAACTAGAACTTAAAGGAATTGAGGAAGGGTGCCACCACCAGCGGAGTCTGCAGCATAATGTGACTCAACGCAGGACATCTTAACTCAGATGGGTGTTTGAGTGGTCAAGGGGTGAGGTTACTGCATGCCCCAATTTACCAGGGAGAGCCCTAGTTCACTCCCGTGTCCCAGTTTTCCTTCCAATTAAGCATTTGTTCCAGAAAAAAAAACAGTGCTCTGGGCACCATGCTAAGGGTGTATGCTCTGCACACAACTGAAGTGTGTCTCCTGCAAGAACAAATTTCCTTTGGGGGAGGGCTGGGTGATCACTTGAGTTCCTTGGTGGTAGGTAACTCTATGCTGGCTAACTTTAGCAAAGAAGCAATTTGGGGGGAAGTAGCTTTTAACAGAATGGAAGCTTACAGAATGAAAGAATCAGGGGGAGGTACCAGGGTGAGTGTGCAGATCCAGGAAGGAGAAGGTAACTGATGGTCTGAAGTTCAGTCTATCACCCTGCTAGTGAGCTAAACCCTGTGGTATCCAGATTCAGATTCCCAGGCTAAAGCCTCTGATTGGTCCAGTCGGGTCTTGTGCCCACCCCCTTAGCCCTTTGACGGACTGTTCCTCCAGGACCACAGGGAGGTTTCCCCAAAGGAAAATCAATATCGGAACCAGAAAATGGGGAAAAGGATTCTGGGAAGGAAAAAAACAACTGATTCCCACCCAGAAAGAGTATTCCCTTTCATGAGGAAGAGGAAAAGGGCCTTGAAGTTTAAAGGAGAGTGTTGAGGAAAATTTTCAGATGGTTTTGTGTCAAGCCTATGTCAAAATTTTATTACAATCTTGCTGCAAGAATGGTCCAAAGATTCATATTTGGTAGGAAAATGTTCAAAAAATGTACTGTTTAATACAGTATTACCTATATAGAGTAAATTGCACAGTCTTAAGTATACAACTTGATGAACTTTGAGCATTTACAGCACCCCAGAAAGTTCCTTTGGGTCTCTTCCCAAGCAATAATACCCCCACCCACTCCTTCCGCACCCCCCACACAGTGACCAATCTTTTGGCCTCTGTCCTGGTAGACACATTCTATAGGAAATGATTAAATTGAAAAGAATGTTCCGTAAAAGTTCACTATGCTCTTGACTGACAGATGAGAGTCAATTGAGTGGGTAGAAAGCTAGCTTTACGACACAAATCTCAATGCTATCAAATGTCATAAGAAGAAGCTTAAGCATTTTATCAGGAACACTAATTTCTTTCCAGAAGGAGATTCATGCAGAAAGGGTTTGTCTCAATCCAGGTTTAGGATAATTTTCCTTTTATAGGAGCAAGAGAGTGAAGAATGGAGGGATCCAGGACTGAGTCCCCATGCCCATCCTCACTGCCTGCAGCTGAGGGTTTATGACATAGAGACAGCCAGTCTTCTTCACCTGACAGGCCCTAGATTGGGGGTCGGGGGAGAAATGGGCAGTGTCTGACCTGTGGTTCTTCTCCCCTCCATCTGCCGCATTAACCAGGGGCAGAGAAGTAGGCATACCAAGGGATAGTCAGGGTTTCAGCCCTTCCCTCCACCTCCCTACTTAAAGCTGCTAGGACAGACCCTGCTGGAACAGACCCTCAAGACCCTCCTGTGGGCCCAGGAGTTCTGATACAACATTTTGCTTTTCCTGCTTATTACTTTCACATCTGATTCTCACAGACAGCTGTGTAGTAGGGCTGGGAGACTGCAAGAAACTCCCAAACGGAGGCCCTGGGCTCGGCCTTTCGGAATCGACCTGCATCTGTGTAGACTCCCTGTTAAATACCCCATCCAGTATGTATTAGTAGAGACAGACGTGAATTGCTCCAGAATGTTCTGTCAGAAATATCTCTAGCTTCATTTGAGCCCCTACCATACAAGGAGGGGTGTGTGTGTGTGTGTGTGTGTGTGTGTTACTTCTTACAATGGATAGCTACCAGGTAGCACTAGCTTTAGCAGAAAAGGGGTATTTATTGCAATGATAAAAGGACGTCTCCAAGAATGTGAATCCCACTGGGTTCTAGGAAGGGTCTTGAGCTGGGAGTCAGAAACCCTTTAGGATTTTTCTATGACTCTGCTTTTCTCATCGTATCATTCTTTCTTTTTCTATGCATTCGCTTTCTCTACTCCAATCCATTTCACAAAATATGGCCATC
Organism: Felis catus; assembly: GCF_018350175.1. Taxonomy (NCBI): domain Eukaryota; kingdom Metazoa; phylum Chordata; class Mammalia; order Carnivora; family Felidae; genus Felis; species Felis catus. Next base: position 23,774,193 of record NC_058383.1, on the reverse strand, counting down.
CCAAATGCCCCTTTCTCCCTTGTTCTAGTCAGTCCTGGACACTAATGCTTAACACTGTAACACTTACAATGGTCAAGTTAACAAATCAGGAAATCACCATGTTTCAGTTCAGATTCTCAAAAGAGAATCTGAGTCCTATATCTACCATAGAACCCACTGGCCGTGGTGTGGCAGGGCCAGTGGGTCACAGCACAATGGTGACACTCAGGAATCTACTCTCCAGGCTGGTCAGGCAATTCTTAGAAAAGTGAGCTTAGGCAGAGATTTCAGCAATTATCCTTCACCATGGGGATATTTCCTTTTGGAAAACCCAGCACACAACTCACAGAGTCCCTCCTAGTACTAAAACACTGTGACTGGATTAATGTTCTATTGATCTGAAGAACTATTCCTCATTTAGCTTTGAATCCCCTGTGTCCTCAACAGACGGCTGGCTGCTTCTGTATTTTTAAAGGATTCCTTTAAAAGCAGCAAACTCTTCTCATGCAATGAAATATTTGCCTATCAATATTTATGTTAAAGGTAGGTGGGGAAAAAAAGTGGGTTGAGGAAGAATTGAAGAGAAGGAGAAATATCGAATGCCCAAATGTTAGGGTATGTGCCAACTGTTTATTAACCAGAAACTTGAATATAACAATGTAATATAAACAACCTATATGTCTATATTCACATCATGGAATAAATTAAATCTACATGCATGGTGATAGACCTCATAATGTTGGAGTAGAAAAGCAAGGTGCAGAATGATCTTGGCATAATAATATTTATGTAAATGAAAAACATACAGAAGACCATTCAATATATTGACTCTATATATTTTCCATGAGTGTGTATATATATATGTATATATACACATACAAATATCTATATTTATATCTATAGGTATTAATATAGATTCATACATAGATATATACACACACAAATATCTATGTAGGCATAGACATAGTTATGAAATTATAAGAAATGGATTGAATACACATCAAATCATAATAATAGTTATAGCCAAGGGAGGATGTTTGGGAAGGAGGCTTTATTTTTAATTTGTAATTGTCTAGTATATTTTTATTTTTTTAATTTTTTAATTGTCTAGTATATTTTAACTGGAGTTTTTAAAGGATAGCATATTCATACCGTTTCCTGTGTACCTTTTAATAAAAAGTATATACATAGGAAAAGAATTGGAAGTGAAATGCCACAATATTAGGTTGGTGGGAATGTGGATAATTATTTTTTCTTTGAACTTTTTCTGTATTTTTAAATATCTATTTACATCAATATGGGTAGATATTTTTAAAGTATATTTGGGTGGAAAAACGGTAGCATATCAATAGTAACAGTATGATGATATTTATGTAAAAACCCATACACACACACACACACACACACGAAACATCAATTTCCTATGGGTATATATATATATATATATATATCCACATATCTATATCTATCTATCTATCTATCTATCTATCTCCACATAAATTCACAGCAAAAAGTCCAGAAAGACACATAGTAAGTTGAGAACAATAGTCATTTCTGTGGATGAGACTTAGGAGGAGGGTCAGAGGTAAAAGAGCATTTGTACCTTATCTGCATAGTTCTCATATTTTGCAATACTTCACTTACTAGTTGAGTAACTAACAATTAAAACACACAACTTTTCAGAGAAAACTGCCTAAGCCAGCTCCCCTGGTTTAGCCTTCCGAGCCCCCTGGTGCGAGTTACTGGCGAATCCACCATTTCTTCCGGTGATACGTGGCTCCGCCTGAGGTCACCAGGTTAAACAGCCGACTAAGAACACGGATTCTTAAACTGCTTTTTACTGTAAAATCTATTTGAAACAAATCTGGGTCTAAATATTGGAGCAAATATTTTCTTTTAAATGCTTGATATATTTGAAATAGCTCTACCGGAATAAATTGAAATACAAAACATGCCAGTAAAATTTGCTTCTAAAAGTATTAAGTAGTTTCTCGGAACGCCATTACCACAACTGGGTAGCGTGGCCGAGCGGTCTAAGGCGCTGGATTAAGGCTCCAGTCTCTTCGGGGGCGTGGGTTCGAATCCCACCGCTGCCAGCACTGCTTTTTCCCTTTTTGTCCCTACCGCCTTCCTGCCGGGCTCTGTATCTGCTGTTTTTGTTGGCTCATCAGCACCCCCTGCTGCCAGACCCGGCAGACGGCCTGCATGAATGGAGAGGCGGAGGGGGCGGGGCCGCGCGCGCCGGGGCGGGGCATTGTGGGTAAAAGGAAGCGCTAGGCCCGGCCCCGCTCCCCCCACGTGTCCGCTGGAGTTTCTCCACCAGCAACATGGCCGCTGCCTAAGAGAAGAGCAGGGCCGCCGCCGCCTCTGCAGCCCGCGGGTACCTGGGCCGTTGCCGCCGCCCGCGCGCGGCCCCCGCGGAGAGGTGAGTGCCGAGCAGGCAGCGCACGCCCGTGCTTGAGCCGGGCCGCACTCGCGAGGTGGGCCTGGGCTGGGCTGCCGAGTAGGCCGGGAGGCCCGCGCCGAGCCCAGGGGCTGGGGGCCTCTCAGGACTCGGGCGGGAAGGATGGACGGCTGACCTCCGTTGATCCGGGCCGGCCGCGGCCTCAGACCTCGGTCCTGCCCGGTAGTCGAGGACGCCGCGGGCGAGGCTGCCGGCGGTGACTCAGGGTCTAGCCACCTTGCCCCGCCCGGCCCAGGCGGGCATCCTACGGGAGCACCTGTCCGAAGGCAGCCGGTGTCCCGCCAGCGCGGCTACTCGTGCGGATGGTCAGGGACGGGGGCCTGACCACCCGTGAGGGAGGCGAAACCCATTGGACAGTGTGGCCCGGGGCCGGCGACCCGCCCCGCTGGGCAGGGGGAGGGTACCCAAAGCCCGCCCGGGCCCCTTTCTCGCCGCTGAACCAGATCAGCCTCCGCCCGGCAAGGCCCGGCATTCTTCATTCATCTATTCAGGCCACCATTCAGCGTTAACTGAGAGCCAGCAACGTGCGGCGGATACGGCCCTGACCATTTGGTCGGAGGAGGTGTCAGCAAGCACGTCAAGTAAACCAGTACATAAACAAGGTCGTTCAGTTATATTAGCTTTAGAATCGTTGGGTGATAGAGGAGATCTTAGCAGTCGCCACAGTTTCTTCCTCTGTAAAATGGGGATAATAAAATTTCCTACCTCGTAGGGCTGTTGATGAGGGCTAAATAGGGTAAGGCGCGAGAAGCCCCAGCTCGCTGCGTTTGATGTGTGGCGGCGTTATATTCTCCTACGTTGGAAGAAAACATGTTGCCAAGTAATAACAAAGTTCCCTGCGGGTTACATTCATTACCTTTTTTAAGCCTCGCTGTAGTCCTGGGGGGATCTGTACTTTCATTATCCCCATTTTAGGGATGAAAATAGCGAGACTTTTCAAGATTAAGCAATCCCAGCTGGGCCATGGCTGGGAAGTAGTTGAGGTGGGATTTGAACCGGGGTAGTTCTACTCTGAGAGTCCAGGCTCTTACCCACTATACCATACTGCCTTTTACTTGAAAGGTGTGCAGCATAATGGTTAAGAAAGGGATCATTGACATCAGCCGGACCCAGGTTTCTGCTCTGGTTCTGCTTTCCTCCAGCACTGTGACCTTGGACGAATTACTTATACTCTCTGAATCTTCGTTTCCTCATTTCTTAATTGGGAATGATGAATCTTGACTTAAAGGACTATTGAGAAGATGAGAACGTGTGTGAAGTCTTTAGAGAAGGGTCTGATGCTCAATTAAGGGCTAATTAGTTCTTTTTCTCAAGGCTAACTCTTTAACAGAGGTGGCCCAGAGAGGGGAGATGCCTTGCCCTGGAGGCACAGAGGCAGTTAGAATCCTGGCCTTGATACCCTTTGTCTTGGGGCACTCTCCTCTTAACTGTGTTGTATTTTGTCCTCTCCCCCCAGTAGCTGGAGAGTCTTTGAAATTGCCTGTGCATTTACGATTGGATGACAGGTTAGATTCCTAGGCACACAGGGATACACCCAGGTGTGGTATTTAGGTATTTCCCTTGGCTCCACCTGCTACCCTTGTCCCCTTTACATTTGTTGGCAGCTCCCTGTTGGGGGAAATTTTGTGTGCCCAAGGCCATGGAGCCACCCCCAGAATACCATTATGGCTGCAAGATGCCCGGTTGAGGCCAGGGTGGTCATTGGTAGTCACTGCAGTTGGGGAAGCTTGACTTGTGCTGGGAAGCCTGCTTCTGCCTGGGCCATAGCCTCTGTCTGTTCTCAAGTAGCCATGAGGCCCACACTGTGAGGCCACCAGTCTCTGGTTGGGCCTGAGTTAGGCTTACTGGGTTAAGGGTCTGTAACCACCTGATTTCACGTACTCATTTAATTATTCTTTGTACTGTATTGAGTGTCTACTTCATGCCAGGCACTGTTCTAGGCACTGGGAGAACAGCGTGAATTTTAAAAAGACTAATACTGGGGTGCCTGGGTGGCTCATTTGGTTAAGTGTCCAACTCTTGATTTCTGCTCGGGTCATGATCTTGTGGTTGGTAGGATCGGCCCCGCATCAGGCTCTGCACCAAAGGTGTGGAGTCTGCTAGCCTGCTTGGGAATCTCTCTCTCTCTCTCTCTCTCTCTCTCTCTCTCTCTCTCTCAAAATAAATAAAATTAAAAAAAAAAAAGAAAGATAATAATCCTTATAACAACTTGATGAAGTACGTATAATCATCTCCACTTTATGGTTGAGGTAATTGAAGCATTGAGAGACCCACGTGGAGCTTCTGTTCTAGTGCAGAAGGTGGACAACACATAAGCACGTAGAATAGGTAGTTTCAGACTGTGATAAGAACCATGAAGGGAATAAAATGGGCGTGGTGGTGCCTGGGAACCAGTTGGTGGAGGAGCTCTTTAAGATGGGTGGTCAAGGAACCTCTCCTCCTGGAAGGGGGTTGGGTGGCAGTGATACCTAATGAAAAAGATCCAGCTTTGAAAACACCTGGGGAAAATTGGTGGCATGCAAAGGTCCTGAGACAGGCTGGGGCCTGGCCTTTTGGAGGCCCAGCAAGTGGCTACCTGGCCATGTAGCTAGTGAGAGAAAGGCAAGGCCAAGATCATATAGGGCCTTGGGGCCATGGAAGGGAATTTGGATTTTATTCTATGTGGCAGTTGAAGCGTTTTGAGCAGGAGAATGATGTGCTTTACTTTTCGGCAGGGACAACTCTGGCTGTCTCTGAGAGGGTTGGAGGTAGAAAAGAGGAGCCTCAGGGAAACTTGTTGAAGGGGGACTTTTTTTTCTTTCTTTCTTTCTTTCTTTCTTTCTTTCTTTCTTTCTTTCTTTCTTTCTTTCTTTCTTTTTAACTTTATCGAGAGAGAGAGAGAGAGAACGAACGAACGAGAACACAAGCCGGGGAGGGGCAGAGAGAGAGGGAGAGAGAGAACCCCAAGCAGGCTCCACAGGGTCAGGGCTCGAACCTACAAACCGTGAGATCATGCCCTGCGCCAAAACCAAAAGTGGGATGCTTACTGAATTGAGCCAGCCACGCACCCCAGAAGGGGTACTTTTAAAATCGTGGATCAAGATTTATTAGTAAATGGCGCCTGGCTGGCTCAGTCTGTGGAGCATGTGGCTTTTGATCTCTTCGTGGTTAGTTGGAGCCCCATGTTGGGCATAGAGATTACTTTAAAAAAAAATTTATTAGGGGGATGTAAAATCACCTTAGAGGATTGTTACCAGTATGTTTAATTTTAATGGGCGAGGGTAGAAAACACCACTGCCCCACGTATAGTAGGGGCAGTTATGGGTGTGTGAAGCCTTGGTTTAGTTACATAATTTTGTGTATGTTCTGGGTCATGTATATGAAATGGATTTCTTACTAGAGGTTTTAGGCTGAAAACTTGGAAAGCCACCACGTTGGATGCTGTTGGCTGGGAGGCTGAAAAGAAGTGAGAACCCTGTGTCGCCCTGGTCACTGTACCGTGGGAGGGGGGAGGAGCGCCAGCTCCAGGTCGGTCAGCCTCCCTGAGCTCCCCAGGGACCAGGGGAGAGGCCAGCAGAGCACAGCTAGGGAGCCCAGCAACAGCCGAGAAAGCCGGTTTCTCAGGAATGATTACGTCAGGGGAACCTCCCAGGCTACGCCTCTTGTACCTGTGACCCATTCCACTCAGGTGGAAGTTCACAGTCTCTGTTGTCCACAGAACCAGCTCAGAGGAGCGAGGTGCTTGACATACATCGGCGGCACTTGGCAACCAGCGCAGATGGGCAGGAGCGGGCACCTAAAACTGTCGGTTTGGGGCTTCTGGTTTACATCTAGGCCTCCAGCCAGAACTGTTGAGGTAGCCGGCTTCCCCTGGCCTGCTTCTTGCCCCCTCAAGTCTTCCTCCACTCAGAAACCTGTGGTAGCTCCCCATTAAGTAGCCTTCCTGTGGTTCGTTTATTCAGAAAGCAGGTATGTAGGGAGTGCCTGCTGTGGGCTCAGGGGGCTACAGCAAGGGACAGAATAGAGCAGAGCCTCTGCCTTCGTGTAATTTGCGGCCTAGTGGCAGTGGGGGTGGGGACAGGTGATAAATACAGAGCTATAAACTGTCAGGTGGCGATGTGTGCATCAGAGCAGGGACGGGAGTTGGAGGGGGGTGTTGCACTTTTGGATAGGGTGGACAGAGAAAGTCTCAGCGGTGAGGTGACATTTGAGCAAAAACCTGGAAGAGGTGAGGGAGGGAGCCATGAGGCTCCCAGGGTAGAACTGTTCCCAAGGCCTGAGGTTGGGGAAGAGGGAGGAAGGGAGCCCGGGGGAGGCGAGGTCTGAGAGGGAAAGGGGCCGTGGTGTCAACAGGTGCGTCGTAAAGACTTGAGCTTCTGCCCTGAGTGGGACAGGAGGCCTTCAAGGTAGAGGCGTGACAGGCTCCGACATGACTTTCAGAAGGATCACTGGCACTGGCTGTGGGGATGGGCAAAGATCATAGCGTCTCAGGTGGGGCAGGGAGAGCATTTATTTAGGCCATTGCTGTCATGCAGGCAGACATTGGAGCTGTCTGGACTGGGGAGGTAGCAGTGGGGGTGCCCAGACCCCAGACCTACCTTAAAGGTAGAGCTGACCGGAGTTGTTGATGTGGGGTGATGGGAACAGAGGCCTCAGGGATGAGGCTGGTGTTGGTGCCGCGCAGGCTGAGTTTAGAACGTGTATCTGGAATGCATGAGATGATTTCAGGTGGTGCAGCTCAGCCATTGAATCCCACTCCTGGTGAAGGTATTACGCCCTTTTAAGTTTATTTTGAGAGAGAGAGAGCAGGTGAGAGCAAGTGCAGGAAGGGCAGAGAGAATCCCAAGCAGGTTCCATGTGACTCAGGTCTCGAACTCACACACTGGGAGATCATGACCTGAGCCAAAATCAAGACTCGGACGCTTAACCAACTGAGCCACCCAGGCTCCCTGATGCCCTTTTAAATATTGACTAGCTCAGTTAAGTAGATGAGACAAAAATGGTGATGGTCTTACCCAGAACTAGGGGGCTGGGGGCCGCTGGGATTCTGAAGGGACCCACGTGGGAATATGAAGGGTTAGCCCAGCCAAATTACTCCCCCTCTGCCGTGGAGACCTACAGCCTTTCCTCTCCAGTTGCTTGAGGTGATTCCGGTCACCTGGAATCCCTCCTCCAAATCCTTCTATCCTTCAGGGCGCAGCCCAAATGCCACCCCCCCCCCCTTCTCCCCGGCAGGAAGGCCCTTCCCTTCCCTCTGAGTGAGCTCCCCTACCTGTAGTTGTTACCTGGAGTCACATGGCCTGGCTTTGAAGTCCAGTGCATCCTCTTGTTCTGTGGCTTGGCTAATACACACAAAGCGTCCCTGAGTTCCAGTTTCCCATTAGAAAATGGGGACAATCAAGCCATCTTTTTTGCGGGGTTGTTGTGTTGAATACATTAAAGTGTGTGAAGAGAGTCATTTTGTGTCACACAAAACGGGAAAATCATCTCACGCGGGGTTAGGCTTAAAGTTCACTTAAAAGTCAAATATCAGACTCAGAGTCATTCTGGAAAGCCTTGGGACTGCCTGCTCTTCCTGTTGGACGTCAGACTCGTCTTTAATGCTTCCTCGTGGCCCCAAACTAGTGCTCGGGTGTTTTCATCATGGCTGTGGACCAGCCAACCTCCATCTTCCTGCCTGGCAGTGAACTCTACTTTGGGAGTGGTCAAAAACCCCTTAAAACTGGTCATTGGGGCGCCTGGGTGGCGCAGTCGGTTAAGCGTCCGACTTCAGCCAGGTCACGATCTCGCGGTCCGTGAGTTCGAGCCCCGCGTCGGGCTCTGGGCTGATGGCTCAGAGCCTGGAGCCTGTTTCTGATTCTGTGTCTCCCTCTCTCTCTGCCCCTCCCCCGTTCATGCTCTGTCTCTCTCTGTCCCAAAAATAAAATAAACGTTGAAAAAAAAAAAAAAAGAAAAACTGGTCATTTATTCTTCCCTGTGGGTGCAGACGACATGTGCTGCCTTGGGTCCACCTGTTTGCACCTTGGGTTTGGTGGTTTCTCTTTTTGTTTGCGTTGGCCGTCCATTGTTGACTCCAGAAAAGATGTTGAAAGAGGGTCAGTTGCTGTGTCTCAGGCTCTTCCCTCCCAGAGCAGGGCCTGTTGCAGCATGGGCAACCCTGAGTGTTGGCTGAACGACTGACTCAGGCCTCTTGCTCTCCCTTGCAGGTTGAGTCTGAGGATCGTGCGGCTGGCCCCCCCCTAGTATGGCCAATGAAGAGGATGACCCAGTCGTACAGGAGGTAACTGCTGCTTCCCACCTTCTGCCAGGGCCACCAGGGAGAAGTGCCCAGGGATGAGTCCCCTTCCATCTGTCCTCAGGCCGGCCTGGCATCTGTTGGCATCCCAGGGACCCCTAAGCCAGGCTATTCCCTCTTCCTCCAGATACCTGCCTGGCTGAACCCTACACTTCCTCCCAGTCTCTGATCTAGCATCTCCTCGTCAAAGAGAATTCCCTGACACACCCCGCCGCCTTTGTGTGGCTTTCTCCTGTATGCCTTCCCTGCCCCCACCAGACCCCTGAACATGGCCGTGCCTTGTGCTTGGTTATAATACTCACCATCCCCTGGACATAAATCTCCTTCCGCTAGAATGTAGGCTTCACCAGGGAGGGCTTCTGTTCTTTCACCATTGTATCAGCAAAGCCAAGTTCAGTGCCTGTCACTTAGATACTCAGTGGCTATTCGTTGAATGTGTGAATGGGTTTGACAATTCCCCCTTCCTGGGCCCACCAAGAAGTCATTCAGCAGTGTTCACTGGATCCATTGTATGCAGGGGCGGGGGGGGGGGGGGGGGGCGGTGGGGTGGCTATGACAGCAGTGAGGGAGGCAGTGTCTTGCCCTCAGGAAACCTAGGATCTGTGGGCAACATTGAAAGAAAGGAGTCTCAAGATGTAGGTGGTGGGAAGGTAGGTTCCAGAGGCCGGATCAGGACACATCCTAGTGCCTCCAGGTGGGCCGTTGCACATGCCGTTCCCTCCACCTAGAATGCCCTTCACATAGGCCTCCCTTGCGCCGATGCCCTTCACTCCTCCTTTGGGCCTGGTGGTGGGAGAGAACATGGTTCATACGAAGAGCCGGCAAGCAGGGAGGTAAAACCTCTGCTTGGTGGGGCAGGGTGGTCAGTGTTGAGAAGAAAGCAAGTTTGGCCAGATCATTCTTGGAGCGGCTTGTGGACCTCCCTAAGAGGGGTGTGACAGGTGGTCCAGGGTAGGTGGTGGAGGCCAGGGGAGGAAGTGCAGCCAAGTGGGTAGGCTGTTCTCTGCCCCAGCCTCATCAGAAAAGCATTTGACCTGGTTCAGGATGCATCCTGATCTGAGCACCCCTGGGGAAGGTACATTTTTATTGAGTAATAGTGGCCCTGGGAGGGGGCCAGCAACTCTTGTTCCGGTCTCCCTGGGAGCTGTAGGGAGGGAAGCTGGAGACTTCATCCCCTTTGTTTCTAGCAGTAGCTGAGCTGTTCCCTCCTCCCCCAAACTGCCTCTAGGAGCCACTATCCCTTCCTGAAATCTGAGGAGCGGGGGATGCCGGGGCAAGCCAGGCACTGGTTCTGTCTCCTGCTTAAGTCTTCTTCCCTTGTTCCCAGATCGATGTGTACTTGGCCAAAAGTCTGGCGGAGAAGCTCTATCTGTTTCAGGTAATGATGAGACCTGAGGGTGAAGGGAAACTCGAGGGTTGGAGTGGGGGGAACCTCAGCCTTGCTGGGTGTTCTGGGCACAGAGTGGGCGATAAGGTGGTTTTCTTGGCCTTTGTGGGCGGGCAGGTTAATAGTCTCTCATTTTGAAGATGGGAAAACCAAGGCAGCTGTGAGAGGCAGAACAGTGTAGTGGTTAAAGCTTGGGCTCTGGGGACAGGCAGCTGCATTGAGGCCCAGCTCCATCGTGACTTAGCTGTGAGCCCTCGAGCCAGGCCCTTAAGCTCTCTGTGCCTCCGTTTCCCCGTTTGCAAAATGGTGGCGGTAACACTATACCTGCCCTGTAGGGTCCCCTTTGGGGTGGGGTGAATCCACACTAAAGTGCTCGAAACACTGCCCAACACGGACCTCAGCACCACAGTCTATTTTAGGACAGTTTTGTCCCCTGTCTCCCTTCCTGCCTACATCCCTAGGCAACCACTAACCTGTTTTCTCGCTGAATTTGCCTGTTCTGGATGTTTCATACATACAGAATCATGTCATATGGGCTTCTTTTACTTAGCATCATGTTCTCAAGGTTTACTCATAGCATGTATCAGTGCTTCATTCCTCTTTATGGATGAATAGTACTCCATTGTGTGGATATATATACCACATTTCGTTTATCCGTTCACTGATGGGTGTTTGGGTTGTTTTCACTTTGGGCCCATTAGGAACGGTGCTGCTGTGAATGCCCCCGTACAGGTATTTTCATTTCTCTTGGGCATATCCCTAGGAGCCGAATTGCTGGGTCCACTGGATACTCTGTGTTTAATGTTTAGAGTAATGGACAGACTGCTTTGTACCAGTTTACATTTCCAACAATAAGTATGGTTTTAAGTATTTTGTCTCCTGTCGCCTGTGAGAAGGTAAGGCACATCGAGGCTAGTAACTTGCAAGGGGCCCAGGGCAGGGCGGCGATGGTGGTGCCCCAAGTGTGAGCTGGGAAGGGGCCCAGCGTCCTTCCTCACCAGCCCCGCAGGGTCTGCCTTTACAGGCCATGTGGCTGGGGGCCTGTCCTTCAGGCCTTCTGAACCGATTTCCTTGATTGGCTGCAAAATGATGGGGGAACTGGCAGTGGTGACAGTGACCCCATATGTGTTCGCGGTGTGCCAGGCCCTGGGCTAGTGGCCACCCCTGTCAGCCTCCTTCCCTGCCCCAAGCAGCCCTGTGAGGTGAGGACACCCTGTGAAGTGAGGAGCCGGCCCAAGCGCATAGGCTGCCAGAGGCAGAGTTGGGAGCGGAACCGGGGCCTGATTCTCGAACCTGTGCCATCCACCACCACCCGTCCCAGCCCGAGATCAGGAGGGTACAGGGCCGCCCTGAACCTCGGCCGACTAGGGGCCTCCCATGCTGTTGTGGGCCAGCCTGCCCCAGCCGGGGCCTTTTTCAAGGGCTCAGTCCAGGCCAGCTGGGCTGCAAGCTATTCGTCCTACTGCGGCCCTCAGTTCCTGCCCGGGAATCAGGGAGGAGTCAGTGTGTTGTTTGAGCTTTTAGGAAATAACCATTTCCTTGGGCCGGAACACAGGATCTGCAGCGGCCCCCACGCAGAGGGCTCACTTTACATGCTGCCCCGCCCCCAGCAGGCTCCTTCCAGAGGTGGTCTGGTTCGGGCATGAGGGCGCTTCAAACCGTGACTCATCTGCCCATCCTGTAGCATCCGTTCGGTGCAGGAGAAAGGAAAGGAAAGGTGCCCCTGTGAGGATGGGCATGGGAAGGTGACCCCAGTGTGTGCAGAGCAAAGAAGTGACTTGAGAACAGTATATTAAAGAGTGACATAAAATAGCTTCACACATGGTGACACTGAGGCCCAGAGGGGGCTCTCTGAGCCAGTCATCAGCAGCTTTTTATTACGGAAAAGTTCACAGGGTGCCGGAGAGAGAATGGGGTAGCGAATTCCCTCTTGAGCAGCCCACGGCATGTCGCTGGTCAGGTCTTCTTCTGTGCTTCCCGTGGTCTCCTTTGCCTTGTCCTTCTCCACCTGGATGGCCTGTAAACTGGCAGCTAGACCGTGGACCCTTAGTCTTGCCTCCACGGCAGTGTCCTGTGGCTTTACCGGACAAAACCTGCAGGGCACTGTGCACCGGGGCCTGTTGGGGTTCCTGGTGCTTAGGCTTGTCCCTCGGAGGTTGGAGATCTACGAAAATGGCCCTTTGGGAGGAAGCTGGGTGGAGCCAGTGTGAAGGGCCCAGTGGGGATCTCTGGTCTCTGCTTGGCATTGAATCTTGGTTGGAGTCTTCGAGCCCAGCGCTGGGCTGGGCTGGGCAGAGTGGACAGACAGCTCCCTTCTACTCTCCAGTACCCTGTGCGTCCAGCCTCGATGACCTATGATGACATTCCACACCTCTCGGCCAAGATCAAGCCCAAGCAGCAAAAGGTGGGCTGCCCTCTGATGGAGGTGGAGGAGGGGAGGGGTGCTATGGGTGGGGGCTGATGAAAGAGCAGACAGGCCCTCTGGGGACTAGAAGCCCACAAAACGGGCGATTGGAGGGTTCAGAGGAGAACCAGTCGCTTCCAGAGCTGAGAAGGCCACCAAGGAAGGAAAGTCTCCAGGAGGAAAGAGGGTGGGCAGCTCCAGAGAGGCCAGGGAGTAAGAAGTCTTGAGAGGAGTTAGGGACTGGGAATGGGGGGCTCATGTTCACAGGATAAGGCAGGGGCCAGCATGCAGCAGCTCTGATAAGGGGGATCATCCAGTGCCTTGAAGGGCTGGGGTGCTAGGGGCCAGGAGAACTGTAGGTGTGCCCTACCCTGTCTGGCGGGTGGCTGCAGCCCCCCACCCCCAGATTCTTTAAGAGAAATTGGACATGAGAATTTTTATGAGAAAAATCTGTTGGTTTTTTAATGTTGGCACCCAGTTTAGATTTTGGAGGGTAGAATAGGGAGGACAAACAAAACTACGTGACTCCCACCAGAAAAGTTCCTGCCTGGGAATCAGGGAGGAGTCAGAAAGCACTCTGGCCTTTCTGTCAGAATTTGGGTTTATGGCCTTCAGTGGAGACTGAAGCCTGGGGGCTTGCTTCTGGGCAGGGCTGGGACTGGCAGGGACTGGGGTCAGGAGGTGGGTGTGGGCAGGTTGGGGATGTTCTTGTGTTCCTCATATCTGGTGGGGGTGCTTGGTGCCTACAGGTAGAGCTTGAGATGGCCATCGACACCCTGAACCCCAACTATTGCCGCAGCAAAGGGGAGCAGATCGCACTCAACGTGGATGGCGCCTGTGCAGACGAGAGCAGCACATACTCCTCGTGAGTTCCCTGGGCCCGGTCTCCAGGCTTTGGTGTGCTCCAGTACGAGCCTTTTGAAGGCCTGTGGATCGCCTGAGCCCTTGTGCCCCTGTGCTGGGCTCCCTACCAGCGTCCCAGCTTCACATGCTTGGGCCTGGAGCAACCCTGCCCTGCAGCAAGTGTCTTCTCTGTGGAGAGGCCCCGTGATGGGAGTGGGGCTTGTACCCACCCCTGTCCTTGGGCCACGAACCTCATCCCCAGCTTCCCTGCTGAGGCTCCCATATGCTGAGTTGGGGCCTCGGTCCCTGTTCCTTGGTGTTGGCTTTCAGAAGGCGTCTGGGGTAGAGGGGCTTTGTCTGCCGTGCCCTGGGTCTAGAGCTTCCTTCTGCTCCCTTCTGTTCTCCTTCTGCTCCCAGGAAGCTGATGGACAAGCAGACGTTCTGCTCCTCCCAGAGTACCAGTAACACGGCCCGTTACGCCGCTGCACTCTACAGGCAAGGTACCCGCACTGGGCGTCCGGGCCGCCGTGGCTCCTCGAGGTCTCTGGAGTGGGAGAGAAGCAGGATGGGGGCCGGGACGGGGAGGCTGTCCTTAGCCTGGTACCCAGCTTGTTGCTCCCCTAAAGCTGGACACCCGCAGGGGCCAGGCAAGTTGTAGAAATGACAGATCGCGGGAGCTGGAGTCGGCCACCACTGAGGACTTCTGCCTCCTGATGCTGCCTGACCTGATAGGGATGGGGCATCCAAGGTCATTGTCCTCCTGGGACACAGACATACGCACGGCATAACTTTTGAGACAGGTGGTAGCATTTGGTTTTAAATATAAGGTACTTGTGCACGAGCAGTGTTACTCCTAGACTGCATCTATCCAAGAGAAATGCAATGTCCACAGAAAACTTGTACGTGGATGTTCATAGCAATATCATTCATAATAGTGAAAAGGCAGAAACAATCCGGAAGTCCGTCAGCCGATGCCAGGAGCACGGTGTCCTGCAGCTGTGTGAGAGATGGCACACTGGTGCTTCGGAGCCCTAGCGTGCCCGAGCCTTGAAAACATGATGCTCAGCGAGAAAAGCCAGTCACAAAGGGCCACATATATGAGTCCCTTCACGTGAAGTGTCCATAAGAGGCAAGTCAGTAGAGACAAAGCAGAGAGCGGTTGCCCGTAGAATGCGTTGTGGCTGAGGATGGGCTCAGGTTTTCCTTCTGGGAGATGAAGATGTTCTTAGATTGATTGTGGTGCTGGTGATACAACTCCAGGAATGTATGAAATACATTGAATTGTATGCGTTAAGTGGGTGGGTTTTGTATGCCATTGTTATGGTCTAATAAAGCCTTTAAAAAGTACAAGGTAGTGTACATGTTTAGAGTTCATAAAGCAATAAAACTAATTTGGACACTTAGGAAACAAACTAGAATAGACTCAAAAGTTGTATCAGCTTTTCTTTTTTGAACCTGTGTCTCAAGGACATAGTTTGTTTGTTTTTTTAATATTTATTTTATGGAGAGAGTGGGCATGTGTGTGAGCCAGAGAGGGTCAGACAGAGACAATCTTGTTTGTTTGCTTGTTTGTTTGTTAGTTAAAGTTTATTTATTTTGAAAGAGAGAAAGCACGAGTGGGGGAGGGGCAGAGAGAGAGGAGAGAGTGAGGATCCCAAGCAGGCTCTGCACCACCGGTGTGAGGCTCATACTCGTGAGCCGTGAGGTCACGACCTGATCTGAAGTCAGATGCTTAACCAACTGAGCCACCCAGGTGCCCTGTAAGAGAGAATTTTTTTGGGGGGGGTATTTTTATTTAATTTATTTTTTTAATTTACATCCAAGTTAACATATATGCAACAATGATTTCAGGAGTAGATTCTTTAGTGCCCCTTCCCCATTTAGCCCATCCCCCCTCCCACACCCCTCCTGTAACCCTCTGTTTGTTCTCCGTATTTAAATCTCTTCTGTTTTGCCCCCTCCCTGTTTTTATGTTATTTTTGCTGCCCTTCCCTCATGTTCATCTGTTTTGTATCTTAAAGTCCTCATGAGTGAAGTCATATGATATTTGTCTTTTTCTGACCAATTTCACTTAGCATAATGCCCTCTAGTTCCATCCACGTAGTTGCAAATGGCAAGATGTCATTTTTTTTGATTGCTGAGTGATACTGCTTTGTATATATATATATACACCACATCTTCTTTATCCATTCATCCATGGATGGACATTTGGGCTCTTTCCATACTTTGGCTATTGTTGATAGTGCTGCTATAAACATGGGGGTGCATGTGTCCCTTCGAAACAGCACACCTGTATCCCTTGGATAAATGCCTACTAGTGCAATTGCTAGGTCGTAGGGTAGTTCTATTTTTAGTTTTTTGAGGAACCTCCATACTGTTTTCCAGAGTGGCTGCACCTGCTTGTGTTCCCACCAACAATGCAAAAGAGATCCTCTTTCTCCGCATCCTCGCCAACATTCGTTGTTGCCTGAGTTGTTAATGTTAGCCATTCTGACAGGTGTGAGGTGGTATCTCATTGTGGTTTTGATTTGTAGCTCCCTGATAACGAATGAGTGATATTGAGCATTTTTTCATGTGTCAGTTGGCCATCTGGATGTCTTCTTTGGAGAAGTGTCTGTTCATGTCTTTTGCCCATTTCGTTCGTCACTGGATATTTGTTTTTTGGGTGTTGAGTTTAATAAGTTCTTTATAGATTTTGGATACTAACCCTTTATCTGATATGTCGTTTGCAAGTATCTTCTCCCATTCCGTTGGTTGCCTTTTAGTTTTGCTGATTGTTTCCTTCACTGTGCAGAGCTTTTTACATTTTATTTATTTCTGAGAGACAGAGAGAGAGAGAGAGACAGAGAGCACAAGTGGGGGAGAGGCAGAGAGAGAGGGAGACCCAGAATCCAAAGCAGGCTCCAGGCTCTGAGCTGTCAGCACAGAGCCTGATGCGAGGCCTGAACTTGCAAACCCTGAGATCATGATCTGAGCCACAGTGGGACACCTAACTGACTGAGCCACCCAGGTGCCCCAGCTGTGCAGAAGCTTTTTGTTTTGATGAGGTCCCAATAGTTCATTTTGGCTTTTGTTTCCCTTGCCTCTGGAGACATGTTGAGTAAGAAGTTGTTGCAGCCAAGATCAGAGACGTTTTTGCCTACTTTCTCCTCGAGGATTTTGATGGCTTCCTGTCTTACATTGAGGTCTTTCATCCGTTTTGAGTTTATTTTTGTGTCTGGTGTAAGAAAGTGGTCCAGGTTCGTTCTTCTGCGTGTCGCTGTCCAGTTTTCCCAGCACCACTTGCTGAAGAGACTGTCTTTATTCCATTGTGTATTCTTTCCTGCTTTGTCAAAGATTAGTTGGCCATCTGTTTGTGGGTCCATTTCTGGGTTCTCTATGCTGTTCCATTGATCTGAGTGTCTGTTCTTGTGCCACTGAGAGAGAGAATCTTATTCAGGCTCCATGCTCAGCCCAGAGCCCGATGCAAGGCTTGATCTTAACAACTGTGAGATCATGACCTGAGCCGAAAGTTGGACACTTAACCAACTCAGCTGAGCCACCCAAGTGCCCCTTAAGGACATAGGTCTTTTTTAAATTTTTTAAATGTTTATTTATTTATTTATATTGTCTTAATGTTTATTTTTAAGAGGGAGAGAGAGCATGAGCAAGGGAGGGGCAGAGAGAGAGAGGGAAACACAGAATCCGAAGCAGGCTCTAGGCTCCAGGCTGTCAGCACAGAGCCCCATGTGGGGCTCGAACCCACGAACCGTGAGACCTGAGCCAAAGGCGGACGCCCAACTGACTGAGCCACTCAGGCGCCCCTGCACGTTTGTTTATTTTTGAGAGAGAGACAGAGAGAGAGACAGACAGCATGAGCAGGGGAGGACAGAGAGAGAGGGAGACACAGAATCTGAAGCAGGCTCCAGGCTCTGAGGTGTCAGTATAGAACCCCACACGGGACTTGAACTCATGAATCATGAGATCATGACCTGAGCCCAAGTTGGATGTTCAACCAAGTGAGCCACTCAGGAGCCCCCAAGGAAATAGTTCTTCAAAGCCCACCCTTGCAGCTGGGACCATTCATTTCTTTCTTTTAATTAGTTCTTATTATGGCAAAATATACAGAACCTAAAATTTACCATTTTAATCATTTTTTATTTATTAAAATGTTTATTTATTTTTTTTAAACATGTTTCCATTTTTTTAACGTTTATTTATTTTTGAGACAGAGAGAGACAGAGCATGAATGGGGGAGGGTCAGAGAGAGAGGGAGAGACAGAATCAGAAGCAGGCTCCAGGCTCTGAGCTGTCAGCACAGAGCCCGACGCGGGGCTCGAACTCACGGACTGTGAGATCATGACCTGAGCTGAAGTCGGATGCTTAACCGACTGAGCCACCCAGGCGCCCCTATTTTTTTGTTTTTAATGTTATTTTTGAGAGAGAGCGCATGCTGGGGAGAGGCGAAGAGGGAGAGGGAGAGAGGATTCAAAGAAGGCTCTGTGCTGACAGCAGACAGCCTGATGCCGGGCTCGAACTCACAAACCGCGAGATCATGACCTGAGCCAAAGTTGGGTGCTCAGCCGACTGAGCCACCCAGATGCCCCTACCATTTTAACCATTTTGAAGTGTACAGTCCAGTGATGTTAAGGGCATTCGTGTTGGCATCCGACCATCACCACCATCCATCTCTAGAACCTTTGCCATCTTCCCAACGTGATTGTGTTTTTCTGTAGCTAAACTTACCTGTCCTTTTTCCTCCTGTGTCTCTTGTGGTGTTTCTTAGGATGCTTTCTGCCATCTTAAGAGGTTCTCCTAAAAATGTTTTTCTAGTATTTATAGTATTTTATACTAAATTTTTAACATACCTGAAAATTATTCTATGTAGGGTGGTAGGATGGTTCTTTTTTTATTTTTTTCATTTCAGTACAATTAATGTCCAGTGTTCTATTAGAGCCAGGTGTACAACAGAATGATTCAGCAATTTTATATATGACTTAGCTGCTCATCACGATGAGTGTACGCTTAATCCCTTCCCTAGTTCACCCATCCCCCCCACCTCCCCTTTGGTAACCATCAGTGTTCTCTGTAGTTCAGTCTCTGCTTTTTTTTTTTTTTTTTCTATTTTTTACCGTTCTTATTTATTTTTGAGAGAGACAGAGACCGAGCATGAGCAGGATAGGGGCACAGAGAGAGGGAGACACAGAATCGGAAGCAGGCCCCAAGCTCCGAGCTGTCAGCACAGAGCCCAACATGGGGCTCAAACCCATGAACTGCGAGATCATGACCTGAGCCAAAGTTGGGTGCTCAGCCGACTGAGCCACCCAGGTGCCCCGTCTTTTTCTTTCCCCCCCTCTGGTTTGTTTCTTCTTTTTTCTTGTTCATTTGTTTTGTTTCTTAAATTCCACATATGAGTGAAATCATACGGTATTTGTAGGATCGTTTGTTTCTTTACTCCTGACTGCGAGCACTCCGCTCCCTCTGGGGCCCAGAGAGCTTTCACAGAGCCACTTACCAGAGCCTTAGCATCTGATGTCTTCTCTTTCAAGCGCACGTTGACTTGATAGAAGTGGATTATCTTTGCACTGCCTCCTAGTGATCTTTGTCCGAGACTGTGTAGACACTCCTCCAGCTGGCCGCACCAGGGGCCGTTCCTCCAACCACATTTGCACTAGCTGACTTCTGTGCGGATCGGGTGGGATTTTGATGAGCAGAGTTGGAGGATGAGCGGAGACAGTCTGAGTGTGTGAGGAGCAGGGGGTGGGCATTGAAGGTGTCCGGCGAAGGCCTGGTGGGAAAGAGCAGGCTGTGTTTGGTGTGGAGCAGTTGCCCGGTGTGGCCAGAGCAAGCAGCCAGGGGAAAGGGAGTGGGGACGGGCTGGGAAGGTGTGGGATGCTTGTGGGGAGGGGGCCGTATGCAGGCAGGCTTAAAGAAGTGACTTCGAGCAGAAGAGTCTGGATTCACGTCCTGGTGCGGTTGTGCGTTTACTGCATCCGGCAGGGCCGGGGGTGCTGGGAGTGGCCGCTGGCCTGGTGGTCCCAAAGCTCTGGGACTAGGGGCCAGAGCAGAGGTGGGAGGTGGTTTGGCGGTGGGTCAAGGTCTTTGCAGGGGTCCAGGGCCCTTCGGGACTACCGTGAGCCAAGCCGGTGGGCTGACCCCGGTTCCTAGAGTCACGTCCACGCCCCCCTTCTGCCAGGTGAGCTTCACCTGACTCCTTTACACGGCATCCTGCAGCTGCGGCCCAGCTTCTCCTACCTGGATAAGGCAGACGCCAAGCACCGAGAGAGGGAGGCGGCCAATGAGGGTGAGCTCTGGCCCCCCAGCCCTGCTGTTAGTGTAGAAAAAACTAGCCCAGGGGTTTGGCTTCTAGGACACTGAGCAGCACGGCTGCCGCTACCCCCTGGGTGCCCTAGCACTCCCCTCTGCGACTGTAACAACCAAAAACATCTTCCCGTGTTTCCCCTTGTCCCTGGGGCGGGGGCAAAATTGTCCCCGGTGAGAACCACTGACTTGTGCAGCTGCCTCCGTCTAGAAGGAGAACTGACACCTCTGCCTGAGGCCTTCCGTGTCGGTGGGGCTGAGAGCAGGGAGTAGGGGCGCCACCGGAGGCTGCAAGCAGGGGCCGCGCTCTCTCCGCTTTTTCTCACAGCAGGAGACTCCTCGCAGGACGAGGCAGAAGAAGATGTGAAGCAGATCACGGTGAGTAGCTCTAGCCCCGAGAAGAGGGAGGGTGCCGCCTGCAGAGGCGGCAGGCTGGCCTCGGAGCTCAGCTGCCCGGAGGCTGCAGGGGCCGGGAGGGTCTCTGCGGAACACGGGCTCCAGGGGGGAGACAGATACCGAAACCGTGTTTCCTTCAGAGCCTTTTTGCTGGTGACTTGGGGGGGGATAAGCTGGTCTCTGCCCGGCCTGACTTATCCCAGCTGTAAACAGGATAGCAGCCCTGGGGTTCTGTAGAGTTGGGGACCCAGGGCCCAGAAGGTTCAGTGAACCCTCAGCCTGTGCCATGAAGCCCAGGTCCTAGCAGAGCGAAAACGCCGCATTAATTAACCATGTAATTCTGTCTTTTCAGGGGTGTGCAGATGCAACAGTTCTCTCTTAATTCTTATTCCTATATCAAACATTATCGGAAGAATATTGACCTTCCACTTATGGCTTCTGAAGCTTCCTCTCTGTAAGCGTAGTTAGGTTAAAATGAGCATTTAGAGAAGAGTCCTGCACAAATATTGATGCGGATGACAAATGTGGCTAAAGTTGTAAGCATTTGCACATCTTTGAAGGACAGGCAGATACTGATGTAAGGGGGCGGGGAGGGGGGTGGCGCTCACCTGTTCTCAGTAGCTTGGTGAGTGATCTTAGAACCCTCCTTCCCTTCTCTACTCACTGGCCCTTGTTTAACAAGGCACTTGTAGGCCCATGTGCCTTAAAGGACCCATACAGAATCCCAGGATCCTGGGGTGCCTGGCTGGCAGTGGAGCGTGCAACTCTTGATCTCAGGGTCAGGAGTTCAAGCCCCAGTTGGCTATGGGGCTTACTTTAAAAAAAAAAAAAAGAATCCCAGGATTCGATAATCCAGCCAATGCCTCTGTGTAGGTGCCCTTCACAGGAGGGGTGAGTCAGGGCTTCATTCTGTCTACTCTAAGCAACGGAAACCCAGATCTACCTAGCATGAGCCCCAAATGGAATGTATTAGTCCCTGTTACTGAAAAGTTGAGGGGTAGCTTCAGGTGTGGCTGGATTCAGGTGCTCAGACTCTGTCATCAAGACCTGGTTTCTCCATCTCCACCTCCAGGTTCTGCCTGCCTCTTTTGGCCTCTTTCTCAGGCAGGGTGTCTGTCCCCAGTGGTACAGAGTTGTCCCAGCTCCAGGCTCACATCCTCCCAGCTTCCAAGACCCCAGGGGAAAAGAAACTTCTTTCTCATTACTTCTAACTAAAGTCCCAGACTGGACTCGTTGGCTTGGCCAACCCTGAACCAGCCCCTGTGGCTAAGAGGATTTGGTGCTCGGATTGTTCAGGTCTGAGTCACGTGCCCACTCCTGTGGCTGGGAACGTGTGTGGGGGTGGGGGCGGGGGAGGGATATTTGCTCTCCCAAACTGAGGGGGAACTGGGCGTTTCCTAAAGGAAAACGGGGGTCCTGTTGCCAGCGGGAGTGGAAATAGAGTGGGTGCCGGCAGGCGGAGGCAAGAGAAAGCTGCTCTGTGGCCTGTGTTGGCGAGTCACAGAGAGGGATGTGGTTGGAGCTGTATTAAGAGACCTGTGTCAGGAAATGGGGGGGCTCGGGGGTGGGAGGTGCCCCAGGTGTGGGGTTCTCCAGCCTCCTGGTGGGCGCGGAATGCAGCCGGGTTGTGTCCTGGGCCTGAGGCCACCACGCCCCTCCCAGGTGCGGTTCTCCCGTCCTGAGTCAGAGCAGGCCCGCCAGCGCCGTGTGCAGTCTTACGAGTTCCTGCAGAAGAAGCACGCCGAGGAGCCCTGGGTCCACCTGCACTACTACGGCCTGAGGGTGAGCCGGGGGCCCCAGGGCGGTCCTGGGAGCAAAGCCTGGTGCCCAGTGTGGCCTCACTGTCTCACCGTGAACTGGTTTCACATTGAGTGGTAGCCCAGGGAGGGAGGATGAAGTCCTATGGGCAGTTTGTCCCTTGATCCAGCTGGTCCACTGAGTGTCCCCAAGGGAGCAGGAGACCGAGAAGTGAGTCTGCTGTTTCTTGGGTCAGGGGTTTCGGCCCCCCAGACTCTGCCAAAGTGTGAGCATCTTACGCGCTCTGGGGTGGGGCTGGTGTTTAGTTATGTATTTTTATGCATCACGGGTCCTGAACGGAAGCGCATGATAGAGAACTGGCCATCTCTTCCCTGGGCCAAGTTCACCATGTATTTGCCAAGGGTGCTTTTGACTATACTTGCTTTTTATCTGGTGTGTTGACCTTGAGCCCAATCCTTGAAACTGTTGAGTAAGGGAAACAATTGAATCAAAGCCAAAGACACCAGAGGCTAGGGCTCCCTAACATTTTTCTGGGGAAGGAACAACTCATGATTTCTCTGGAATCTTCTGAAAGATTCGTGTTGACAGAGTCTTAGAGTCAGACTTCAGAAGCTCTGCTATTTCCTAGTGTGTGACTCTAGGCAAATTACCTAATGAGATAAGTTGAGATATATATGCAGCCATTGGACTAGACCCTGGCACATAGTAGGTGCTCACTGACTGTTAGCTGTTATTTTTATCGTTGCTTTTAGTGGTCCTGTGTCACAGACAGGGCCCCTAGGCATGGGTGCTGGGGCTGTTCAGTCACAAAGCTGGAAATGGTTGGTTGAGGCCACATCACAGAGGCCTTGGATGCCATGCTCAGGTGTTGGTTGGCTTTGGGGCCAGACAGTAGGTGGCTGGAGTGGAAGGTGATAGAGGGGTGAAAACTGGAGGGCAGAAGGGCTGGGTAGGGGGTGGCGGAGGGTCCTCCCACCCTGCCCCTCCACCAACAGGACAGCCGCTCTGAGCACGAGCGCCAGTACCTCCTGTGCCAGGGTTCCAGCGGGGTTGAGAACACAGAGCTTGTCAAGTCACCCAGGTGAGGTCCTCCGGTCCATGGTGTTAATCCCTATGGGCTACTGAGCCTGTCACTGGCACTAGGAGGGTCCCTTCGATGTGGGGCCTTCCTAGGGACTGTGGTCCCTTCTGTAGCGTGGAGGAGGGACATGGGGAGGGGTCCTTCGTCCTCTGGAGAGGGCCAGGAGAGTGGGTGTGGGAAGAGATGGTTCTCCTTTCTCTACAAGTTTGGGGCGGGTGGGGTGCTAGGGAGTATGGGGATGGATTTCTGTCTGCTTTTCCACCCCCCAGCCCTTCCCTGGGGATGCTTCAGCTTAGGTGCAGTCTGGGTTCACAGGCAGGTGTGGGGCAGGGACAGAGCCCGGGAGCCCCTGACCCTGCCCTCTTCCCTGCAGTGAGTACCTCATGATGCTGATGCCACCCAGCCCAGAGGAGGAGAAGTGAGTAGATTCGGGCCACACGCCATCCTCCCCACCCCCACCCCAGACCTCCCCCACATCCCGTCCTGTAACCCATCACCTCTGTTTTCATCAGAGATAAACCTGTGGCCCCCAGCAACGTCCTGTCCATGGCCCAGCTGCGTACCCTGCCCCTGGCCGATCAGATCAAGATCCTGATGAAGAATGGTGGGTGGACACCCTTTCCCCTGGGGGGACCCCAGCCCTGCCACTTCCTGGGGAAACAATCTAGGAGAGACTAAGGACTTAGGGGCGAGGCCAGAGGCCCCCACCACCCAGAGTGTGCCCAGCTTTACAGCTCCAGCCTTGTCTGGAAGGAAGGTACTGCAGCGGGCTCCCGCAGCCAGGCTCTGGATCCTGTTCCGCCCTGGCCACTCCCCTCCTGTGTGAGCCTGGGCAGGTCACTGACCTTCCTGAGCCTAAGTTTATCTGTAAAAAGGAACTAAGCTCCTAGGGGGCTGAGATGAGGATTCAGAGACGACGTTTCTATGTGGCTTATACAGAGCCTTGCACATGAACATGAGTTCCATTCATTTGCTTGCACTGTTTTGAGGCGTCCTCACCAGGCTCCACACAGTAGGGACTGGTCTCCTTTCTCAGAGGACTTGGAGGGCCAGAACCCTTAGGGCAGATGTGAGCCCTGAACCTCAAGAGCCAAGTCCCAGGACCTGGGCTCCTCTTCTGAGATACCAACTCAGGGGTCTCCAGGGGCCTGAGCGGAGGGGAGCTCCCAGCTATGCCTGGGGCTGCCAGGGTGCCAGGCCGATGGCTTTCCTGCAAAGGACATGGGGTCATCCCCAGGTTCTTGCCTTTCTGGGCCTCAGTAGTAATAGTCTCCCCCCCTCCCCCTTTTTAAATTTTTTTTTTTAATGTTTTATTTATTTTTGAGAGAGAGAGACAGAGTACGAGTGTGGGAGGGGCAGAGAGAGAGGGAGTCACAGAATCCGAAGCAGGCTCCAGGCTCTGAGCTGTCAGCACAGAGCCCGATGCGGGACTCGAACTCATGAACCATAAGATCATGACCTGAGCTGAAATGGGAAGCCTAACTGACTGAGCCACCCAGGTGCCGCCCCCCCCCCCCTTTTTTTTGACTAGGCTCCATGCCCGACATGGGGCTTGAACTCATGACCCTGAGATCAAGAGTAGCATGTTCTACCCACTGAACCAGCCAGGTGCCTTGTAATAGTTCTACCCTTAAGGAGCACCTTTTGGGGTCTTTCCTGCAGGATTCAGTGAGGTGCAGGGTGTCTGCACATAACAAGCAGCCAGTGAAGTTGGCTGTTGTTATTACCCACGTCATCAGTGTTATTTACATGCCGGGGTGGTTAAGTGAACCTGAAGCTATGTAGATTTGGCAGGGGAGAGGGACGGGCCCGGGCACCCTTCCCTTGTCTGATGTTGTCTGTGTCCTCCTCAGTGAAGGTCATGCCTTTTGCCAACTTGATGAGCCTCCTGGGCCCCTCCATCGACTCTGTGGCTGTTCTGCGTGGCATCCAGAAGGTGGCGATGTTAGTCCAAGGAAACTGGGTGGTGAAGAGGTCAGTCCCTCTGTGACTCTGTGACGGATCTTGTGATCCATTCAAATTCAATGTTTTGAGTTTAAGCCTACCTTAGTGCTTTCTGTTTGTCCTGCATTTTATATCCATTCTTACCTTCTACTGGATTCTTTTTTTTTTTTTATTTTGTTTCTCCCTGCTAATTTGGAAGTTCTCCTTTCTGGACCTTACAGATTTCAGTGTGCATTCATAACTGATGATGGTTTAATGAGTTGTTTGTTTTTTTTTAAGTTTGTTTATTTTGAGAGAGTGCGTGCATGCGCGTGGAGAAGGGGCAGAGAGAGAGGGAGAGAGAGAATCCTAAACAGGCTCCACACTGTCAGCGTGGAGCCTGATGCAGGCCTCCAACTCATGAACCGTGAGGTCATGACCTGAACCGAAATCAAGTCAGACGCTCAACTGACTGAGCCACACAGGCACCCCGATCACAGTTTAATATTAATTGCTGTGTTTTACCCACATCCAGCACAATTCAAAGACCTTAGAATATTTTATATGTATTTTCTTCCCATTTCCCATGCCGTTGTATTTATATATTTTGATTGTATTTTTTTTATTTTTTCAAGTTTATTTGAGAGAGCGTGCGTGGAGGAGGGGCAGAGAGAGAGAGAGAGAGAGAGAGAGAGAGAGAATCCCAGGCAAGCTCCACACTGTTAGCACAGAGCCTGACATGGGGGCTCAAACCCACGAAATTGCAAGATCATGACCTGAGCTGAAACCAAGAGTTGCTTAATTGACTGAGCCACCCAGGCGCCCCTTAATTGTATTTAAAACCCACAAGATATTATTGTATTTAGTCAATATTCTTTAGATCTGCTCACATATTTATTTACCTTTTTATTCTGCTCATCCTGCCTTTCTTCATCTGTTTCTATCTGGGATGATTTCCTTCTCCTAAAAAGTGCTATGGTGTTTAATGAAGGTCTGCAGGTGATGGATTTCCTTGGTTTTGATACAGTTGGAAATAGAAAGGATATTTTTACTGAGTGTAGAATTTGCGGTTGATGGCTTTCCTTCCACACACGGACATAATTTCATTGTGTTTTCATTCCCATTGTTCCTGGTGACAAGTCCAGTCTTTACCCTAGCTTCTCTCTGGCTCGTTTTAAGATTTTCTCTTGTTTTGGCTTTTTACAGTTTCTTAAGATGTGTCTGAGTCTGAATTTCCTTTCACATATCCTGTGGGGTTCAGAGGTCCTGAATTTGTGGCTTGATGCCTGTCAGTAGTTTCTCTTCTGTGATTCCTCCACCAGACTGTCCGTTTCAAGGGGATAGGGACTCTCCCTCATGTCCTTGGTACTCGGTACAATGTCTGGCACATCTTAGACCCTTGCCAAGTGTGGCTCCCTGAATTATGTTAATGTTAAATAGTGTAATATAAAATTAATTCATACAGCCTCGCTTTTAGGAAGCGTGGTATAAGGCGAACAATCTATCGAAATGTGAATTGTTCCAATTTTTAAGTCCTTCATTGCAGCAGCTCCCATCATTTCAGTCGGTCAAGTGAATGGTAAAGGTATTCATGTTACTGCCACATGGTGGCGCCCTTGCCCTGGGAAACGAATGCCCGGTCTCTGTCCGTACATTGTGGCCATTGTCTTGTGCCGCACAAGTGTTTGGTTATAAAAGGCCTTCGGATGGCACGTCGCCCATTAAATGGGACAGCCAGGTGTATTTACAGCATGAATGAATGAGAGGACGCTGACCCGGAGAGGCAGAGACTTGCCAAACGTCGGGCAGCAAGGCAGCCACAGAGCTGGGGTTTGAGCTCTCTGCCCGGCCCTGATGTTTCTGCCCTTTCAGCCTGAGGCGTGTCCCTGTGACTTGAAGGTAGGGCCCGCTGGGCCATGTGTTCTGTCTGCCCCGGTGCCTCGGGTCCTGCTGCAAGCCCATGCTGCCACACCACGGCCTGTGGGCGATGCTCCTTCTTTGCCCTGTCCTTTTGTGTTCTTGCGAGGAAATGATGCAAAATTCATAAATCGTTCGGTAAATATGGCCGTGCCCTCTGCTCCGCTCTCTTCCTCACACCGTCTCTGTCCTCGGGAGATCTGTGGGGCGGAGGTGGGCTCCATTACAGTTGAGCACAGCGAGTGCAGAGATCCAGGGCATGGACCATGTTCTTCCGCTCGTTCAGTTCCCACTTAGTGGGTCCCTTCTGTCTGTGTGGCAGAGGTGAACAACACAAGCCAGGTCCCTGTTCCCTTAGTTATTCTGGGTAGAGAGGAGACACAGAGCTCGACCTCGATGGAGGGGTATTAGTTGGTTGCCAGGTGGAGGGAGGAGGGGAGGAGAGGGGCCTCCCGGCAGAGGCACCGCAGGCACAGGGCGGCCTGGGGAGGTGTGTGTGACACCCCACTGGGGTGTGATGGGGTCTGTGGCTGAACTTGGTCAAGTTATGCTTGTGAGCCTCATGACCCTGCTCTTTCGCCCTGCGCCCTGAAGTTCTCTGAGCTTGCCTGCTGGTCCTCTTCTCTTCTCTCCAAAGGCTTTAGCCCCACTCGTGCCTCAGGGCCCAGCCGGGTCCCAGCCCCTGACCCCTCTCACCCCTGCTCACACTGCCCACCCCACCCCTTCCGGCAGGTGGTAAAGGCCTCGTGTGCTGTTTCACAGCCAGTCTCTTGGCCTCACGCCTGCCGCACGTGGAGGACTCGCTGTCTCCCCGAGTCCTGGGCTGGCCTCTTTCTGAGCCCCTGACTGCGGTGGGCCTCGGGGCTGGGCCAGTGTGTGCACGGAAGGTCGAGAAGGGCAGTGAGGAAGAACTCTTAAGGGGGTGTGCGTAGCAGGGGTGCTTCTTTTCTACATACGTGTTCACAGAGCCAGGCTCCGAGGGTAAAAGGGAGGCCCTGGGAAGCCGTCCGAGCCCGTGTTGGAAAGAGTGCTTGGAGCTGGGGGCCGGCGCTGTGGCAGGTAGAGGGGCTGAGGGATGGGACTGACCTGTGGCTCCTGCTCTCGTTGGCAGCGACATCCTGTACCCCAAGGACTCCTCCAGCCCTCACAGCGGCGTGCCTGCCGAGGTGCTCTGCAGGGGCCGAGACTTTGTCGTAAGTGCTCAGGCTCTCTGGCCTCTGGTCGGTCGGGTAGGGATCACGGAGGGGGGGGGGGGGCGGGGGGGGCAGGGGCATGCAGGGCTTCCAGGACCTTGGCCCCGGTGGTGGGAAAAGGGCAGGTGTGGCTCTGGACCCTATTTCTTTCTCCTTCAACTCAGAATCCTGGAGTCTGGGGCTTCATAAGAAATCTGAGTTCCTCTGGCCTGGGGATTATAAACCAGAGGCCCATAGGCGGACTCTGGCTAAGAAACAGGTTTCATTTGGCCTGAGCTGTCTGCAGTCTTGTTTTTTTTTTTTTTTTTTATGTTGACTTAAATTGATTTTTACAATTCAGAATCACCGTACAAACCGGATTTCTAGCTTAAGAATAATTGGACAGTCTGGGACCACTGGGCCCAAATACCTGAAGGGCACCAGCGTTGGGTGGGGCTGACCATCCCATTCTCCACGGTCCTGGGCGCATCTGCTTCTCTCATACGCGTTCCCTGCACTATTGCTGTGGGTTTTTGCTGGCTTGCTCCTCTATTCCATTGCCCTGTCCCACCCCTGCCCTTATCCAGAACTTAAATCCCTGCCACAGCCTCCCTGAGGGCTTGAACCCCGGCCGTTGGGATCAGCACTGCCTCCTTTGGCCTCAGCTTTGTGTTTTGAGTTCAGGGAAATCGGTCTCCTTAGCTTGTGCACGGGGACCGTGATGTGCTCTCGCACAGGCCTGCTCACGCGGGCAGCCCTTAGGCTGCTCTCTCTGGAGAGAGTGCCTGTGTTTTCCTTTCCCTGGTCGGATGTCCCAGCTCCTTTGGACAGTTAGCGTCTGGGTGCCTGTGCAGTTTAGTTTGGTCTCGGGGTCGAAGCACAGGGGTGATCCACTCCCAGGCTTGTTCACAAAGCCCTCAGCCGCCCCTGCCTGTCAGCCTTTCTCTCACGTGAAGATGCTGTCAGACGGCGCCTGGGAGAAGGTCTGGTCAAGTCTGAGTTCTTGTCGGCGACTGTCTTCCCTGCCCTCGGGCCCCCAGGACAACTACGTGGGTTTGGGGCACAGTCTTAGGAGCGATCTATCTTTGTTTGCCCCCTGGAAACATGCTGCTTTTTCTCCCTCAGATGTGGAAGTTCACGCAGAGCCGGTGGGTGGTACGGAAAGAGGTGGCAGCAGTGACTAAAGTAAGTGACGTTCCCCCTCAGAAGCCCGGGCCCTGCAGGGAACGGGGGCTGGGGCAGGCTTTCGGGCCTGCGGGCCTCACTTCTTCCCCTCCCCCAGCTCTGCACGGAGGATGTGAAGGACTTTCTGGAGCACATGGCCGTAGTGAGGATCAACAAAGGCTGGGAGTTCATACTGCCTTACGACGGAGAGTTCATCAAGAAACATCCAGATGTGGTCCAGCGGCAGCACATGCTGTGGTCGGGTATCCAGGCCAAGTAAGGGCTTACTGAGCCGTCCACAGCCACTTCGTCCCCTAGGCCGGGTGTGGGCTGGTGAGAGCATACTGGAGCTGCGTGCACCCCGTCCTGCATGCTGGTGGATGTGGCAGATTGATCCAGAACCCCCCCCGCCCCCCCCCCCCCCCCGCACAGGCCTGGTACAGCTACCCCTGCCGATCAGAGCTGGCAGGTGTGTTCTTAGGGGTCAGGAAGGGAGGGCTGCGTGTGGAGAGCCGGGGTTTGCATGGCCCGAGGCAGCGGGCTGGAGACTGGCCGCGGAAGAGAAGGCTGGGCCACCGCCGCCCACCGCATGGCTGTGCGCGGTGGGGAGGGGCGACCGGGCTCTGTGCACACGGCATCCTCGGTCACCAGGATGTCCCTGGCCTCAAGAGGGAACGTTGCCGTAGTGAGGCAGGTGACCCGGGATGTGGCTTAAAGTTTATTCTTCTTTTCAGATTAGAAAAAGTCTATAATCTCGTGAAGGAAACCTTGCCAAAGAAGCCAGATGGACAATCAGGTGTGCGGGGGGGCTTCGGACTGGGCAGGCCCCTAACCCGCCCCTGGCTCCAGGCGGGCTGCTCTGCTGGGGCTCGTCGGGCCCAGAGAGGGGTGTGTGGCTCTCCCCATCGGTTGGCCTTTCTGTGCTTTCGTCTCCCTTCCCCTCAGACCTCAGCTTAAGGCTTGTCCCCCGTTAAATGCTTGGCCTCGGGGACTGAGGGCCTGTGCGCTCTGAGGCTCTCCTGGGTTCTGGGCCCTCTTGGGTCGGCAGGAAGTGGTGAGGGGACAGGAGGAGCCGGCAGGGACCGGGAACCCCTCCTGGTTGGGGTCTCCCAACGTGCGATTCTGACTCTCCCCACTTCTCTTTCTTTCCTCTCTGCCGGGGTAGCTCAGTCCCTGCTGGGTGAGGTGGGAGTGAGAGGCTGGTCTGCACTGTTTCCATCCCCTCCCTCTGGGGGACCGGGGGGTGTCCGCAGGCCGAGGGCCCCTCTCTGCCCCGTCTCTACGCCCCCCTGAGCAGCGCTGGCCTCTGCCTGCAGGGCCTGCCGGGCTGGTCTCCGGGGACCAGCGCGTCCAGGTGGCCAGAAGCAAGGCCCAGCAGAACCACGCGCTGCTGGAACGGGAGCTGCAGCGGAGGAAGGAGCAGGTGCGGGCGTCCACGGTCCTGCCCGGCGTGCGGATCAAGGAGGAGCCCGTGAGTGAGGAGGGAGAGGAGGAGGAAGAGCAGGAAGCAGAAGATGAGGAGCCCATGGACACCTCTCTCGGTGGCGGCCTCCACAGTAGGCTGGCCAACGGGCTGCCTGGCGGGCGGGCGGCGGGCGGGGACAGCTTCAACGGGCACCCGCCCCCGGGCTGTGCCGGCACCCCTGTGGCCCGGGAACTGAGGGCCTTCGTGGAGGCCACCTTTCAGAGACAGTTTGTGCTCACGCTGAGTGAACTCAAGCGCCTCTTCAACCTGCACTTGGCCAGCCTGCCACCTGGTCACACGCTGTTCAGCGGCATCTCGGACCGCATGCTGCAGGACACGGTGCTGGCCGCCGGTTGCAAGCAAATACTGGTGCCTGTAAGTAGAGCCTGCGCCGGCCCGATGGGCGTACGAACGAGGCTGCCCTCAGGCGGGCTCCTGGGCGGGCAGCGCTGCTCGTGGCGGAAAGGAGGCCGGTCCCGTCACTCTGGAGTGGCCTGCGCCCTGCTTGCCTTGGGGGCGTCGGTTTGGAGGCTGCCTGGGAACTCGGGAGGACCACTGACCTTTCTTTGAATTTTGGCTCTCGTGTGGTGGCTTTGTGTGACCTTGGGCCTCTTAGCCTCTGCGCCGTCGTGTGACGTGGGCAGATGTTGGCTTTGGTCTCCTGGGACTTGGGTGAGGGCCCCCTGAGATGTCTGAAGGCGCCAGGCCGCTACTTGGCCTAGAGCGGGGGCTGTCCGTGCGGGTTCCCTGGCCTGGTTTCCCGCCCCACTCTGCCGGCACATCTTTTTCCTGTCGTTTTTTCAGGACGACTCACTTTTTTTTTTTTTTTTTTTGAGAGAGAGAGAGTTGGGGAGGGGGCAGAGTGAGAGAATGTCAAGCAGGCTCGGCACTGTCCGTGCGGGGCTCCATCCCACAAACCGTGAGATTGTGGCCTGAGCCGAAATCAAGAGTCAGACGCTTAACCGACTGAGCCACGCAGGCCCAGCCCCAAGCTGACTCCACTTCTGTTATCTTTTGATCTTCTTTGCAATTTGTAGGTATAGAAACCGAGTTTTAAAGAAGGGAAATAAATGAGCTTTTCTCGTATACCAGGAAGTGATAGAGCTGGAATTTGAACCTGTTTAGTGGCTGCAGGGCTGAAATATTTTATTTTTTTTTGAGAGAGAGAGAGAACAAGAACATGAGTGGGGGAGGGACAGAGGGAGAGAGAATCCCCAGCAGGCTCCGCACTGTCAGCACCGAGGCTGATGTGGGGCTCGAACCCACAAACCACGGGATCATGACCTGAGCTAAAATTGATAGTCGGGCGCCTGATCGACTGAACCACCCAGGTGCCCCAGGGCTGAACTCTTTTCTGCTGTACTGGCTCGTGCGTGGGTTCTGGCAGGCCTTCCGGGCTAGAGGTTAGCTGGCCAGGCCAGCATGGTTAGCATTTCTGATGCCAGGCCTGCAGGTGGCAGTGTGACAATCCCCTCCCCCCACCCCGGGGCTTCCTGTCCCTGCATAGGAAGGGGCCCCGGAGTGGACGAAATGTAGGAGCAGAGCGTGTGTTGTGGACCATTTCCCTTAGCTGAGCGTGAGGAGTGTCAGCTGTGGCTTCAGGACGTGGTGCTGGTTATTCTCTCCTCCTAAGCTCTGCCCAGACTTGGCACCAGACCGCGTGACATGGGGCTGCGGCTGCCTCTTAAGAGATCGTTGATGTTTGCAGTCCAAGGTCAGAAGCACCTGCAGCCTTGGGTGATGAGGCAAAGGCCCAACTCTGTGTACTCGAGAAACAGAAACTAGGATGAGAGGCCTGAGATCCCATGCTGGCGGGGCCGTCCCAGGAGATCTGGTCCTCGTGTCCGGGAGCCTCCTTGGTGTGGTTTCCTCTGGAAGGTACCAGGGTTTGGGGGCCCTGCCCTATTTGGAGCACCCTTGCCCCCCCAGCAAAGGGGTCTAGGTAGCCCCAGGCCGTCTTGGGTGCTGTGTGGATGGGAGAGGGACGTGAGGTAGGCTACTGTCAGGTACCCTTGCCCTATTTCTCCCTCTTAGTGGGGCTGGGATCTCTGGGAGACCGTGGCCCCTCTGCTGCTCCCATCTATCTCCCTCCTCATGATCTTGATATAGGGACCGTATATCATAGTCTCCTCTGAGGAGGAAAAGACCTCAGATGTGTACACAAGGATGCTCAGGTCCAGGGAGCAGGAGGAGACTCGACTCACAGGCTTGAGTTTAATCCTGTTTCTACTATTAGACGTCCGACTGTGGACAGTGAGTAAACCTCTGCCCTGGAGCAGCTCCCTGCTCCCACCTCTCTGGTTTCCAGTGATCAAATGAGATTGTACGTGTCAGGGTCCCCCCGGGGCTTTATGTGGTGGTAGCCACCCCTGTTGTGTTGTCAGGGCTGGAAACCAGTCTACCAGGTGCCCTGAGCCTGGCCACCCTTTTCTTGGTCCCCCTTCAGACCCTGCTGAACCAAGTGGCACGGGTGCTTGGGAGCTGGGCAGGGTCCGTAACCCACAAGGACACGGCCCTCGAGAGAGGGAATCCCCAGATCCTCCTAGGGGCTGTGGGGGTGGGAGTGCTTCTCAGGCCCCATCTGCACGTGTATATTTAGGGTAGGAGGACACTGGGTGTCGGAGCAGAGCGGGGAGCTAATGCCAGGCTAACGGGACACACAGCAGAACTCCCTTCCCCACCTTGTCAACTGCATCCGGCGACTTGAGGCTGGGCCTGTCCCGCTCCCTCCCACTGACGCCCTAGTGAGTGGCAGGAGCTGGAACTGGAACCCACGGTCTCACAAGGGCGGCTCCATCCCTGAATGGGGCTTGTGCGGGCTGGGAGGGGTGAGGGGCGCGTGGACCCACGTGGCAAAGACAAACTACTAATGCCTAGGCCTCGGTTAGTTTCCCCCACAGACCGCTGCATCCCCAGACGAGCAGAAGGTGTTCGCCCTCTGGGAGTCTGGAGACATGAGCGATCAGGTGAGGTGACCTCTGCTACCGTCTCCCCAAGGGCAGGGAGGGGGGGTGAGGCCTTCGGGGAGACCCAGTGCGGTAACACATGCTCGTTTTCCAGCCGCTTTCGAGTTTAAATATTCTGGCTCCGTGTCCCTGTGTCGCGTTAGGCCGGACGTGCCAATCATTTGACCGGAACCCTTGGTCCCCTACTGCCTTCTGGACTGGCTGCATCCAAGTCCTCTTCTAAAAAATCTCTATAGGCTCCTAGGACCAACCCCCGAGACTTCGTTCAGTTCCAGAGGAACGGGGCAGGGTCCTAGGTATCTAAACTTCTACAGAGCTTTCCAGAGGATTCTGCCACCCAGCCTGTCTGGTGAACCAGTGACAGTCCACGTTTCTCAGGTGCTGGATTTCTAAATTAGAGAAACTGGTCCATTTTGCCTCCTGTCACACCCTGGCAGGAAGGGTCATAAGTGTCTAGTGAACAAACTAGGAGTTAAAACAGCAGCAGTGGCTGCATGGACCCTGACGTCCAGAAATTTTCCTTCAGTCATGAACTCGCTTGAACTTTAAGGATTTCAGAATAAACTGCTAAAACACTAGTTGGCCCTGTTCCTAAGGTGTGGGGAGGAAGGGAGATCCCTCTTCTGCCTCAGAGGGGCTGACAGACAGGTGGGCCTCTGTGCCCCAGGGCTGTGACGGGGCCCCGGAGCAAGAGCATCTGCAGGGGCTCTTCCTGAGCCAGCCTGTGTGCTCTTGGCCAGAATAGGTGGCATCTGAAGTTTCTAGTCCTGAAGGGATAGGAAATGAAAACAATTTCACAATTAACTTCAATCTGATGAGAAGATAAGTGCATTGAGACAAAGCTCTATGGGCAACAGTCTCCAGCCCCGTCTTCATGTAGCTTAGATGGTGACTTTCCCTGCATCCTAAATCCATTTTCACTTCTGTTTTGTGTCACGAAACACCACGTCTATACTGCCGACCCTCTGCTGGCGCTTGCCTGGTCCTTTCTTCTTCTTGGGGTCTCGGGACGACGGATTGGTCGGGTGTATTCCTGTCTAGAGAAGTCCTGGCGCACACAGACTGCAGCGTGGAGTTCAGTCCCACGGCTCTGGATCTCTTGTTCGGGGAGGTTTCTCTTTTAGGTGACTGTTTCCCACAATAACTTATTTTTGCTACTAAAGCACCGACAGGTTTTGCTTGAAATCTTTTCCAAAAATTACCGGGTCCGCCGGAACATGATCCAGTCGCGGCTGACTCAAGAGTGCGGAGAGGATCTGAGTAAACAGGAGGTGGACAAAGTGCTAAAGGTACACTCGCTCTGGGGAGCAGCGCCTGCGGTGGAGGCCGACAGGGGGTGGAAGTCCTCCCCGCCCACCCCACCCCCCCACCCCACCCCCAGCCAGCTGCGGTCTCTGCAGCTGCTCAAGGCTCGTCCAGCCGGGTCATCCCTTTAAGTGACTGGGCCTGAGTCCTGACTCCACTCCCCTCTTGAATCCTGTACCACTTGGCTTTCAGTAGAATCAATTTTTAAATTTAAAAGGAAATCTATAATTTATCATGTAGTATATGCAAGTCCTTAAATATACTACTTATAATGCTTTTATGAATGGACTATGGTGCAGATACCATATTGGCAGAAACATTGTAACACAGAAAGCTGAGGATGCTTTCTTTACATCTTGATTTAGTATCTCAAACATCCAAGGCCGTCTATGGTGCTGTTTATGAAGCACCTTTCTTCTGGGTCAGCTTATTGACAGTTTTTTTTATCTTGTGCTTGCCGAGCATATTCTTTTGTGGTTCCCCCCGCCCCCCCCCCCCCCTCCCCGAGAGGAAGAGGGCCTGAGCCCCAAGCACTAAGGAGACCGGGCAGTTACCACAGCATCGTCATCTCCCGTTTGTGTTCTATCCATTAATCATAAACCGAGTCGTGAGGAGCTGTACGGGCCGGAGTAGCTGCCTCGCCTGCTGAACACCCCTCTCTCGTCACAGGACTGCTGTGTGAGCTACGGTGGCATGTGGTACCTTAAAGGGACGGTACAGTCTTGACAGTAGTCACAGACCACTCACCCAGTGCGTCGAAGTCCCAGGAAGGACGGCGGAGCCGGCGGAGGTGGACGCAGCCTCACCTGCTTCCGAAGCCACGGAGCAAGAGGACCTGACCGTCCCGCGGCTGGGGTGTCGTGCTGTCTGGTGGCCAGCGGGGGTCACCCTCAGCCAGTGGCAGGGTCAGCTTCAGTTAGATCGCTCCCAGAAGACGGCGGCCGGGACCTTCTTTACAGTATAATTTGAAATCCCCAATGTATTTTGCTTATTATTTGGTTTCATTCTCCTAATAAAGAGGGTGTATACTGACCCCAGGCAGGCTGATATAAATCATGGTTTAATATTTTACTTTTCAAACTTAATGCCAACGAGGTCTAAGTTATGTTTACAAGATGAAGAAAACCTCAAGGTTTTAAATATTTAAAATGTCTAGAAGCCAGTGTGTAGTTTTTGATTATCTGCTAAGACTTCTGCCAATTTCATTAAACAAACCAAATCGAATTGTTTTACTGTTGGGTTTCTGTGGCCACTTTACCTTTTAAAACGACTTACTTTATGTAGCAGTCTCGACTGTTTACATGAACCATAGGAAAAATCAGAATCAAATCCATCTATTCTGTTTGCATAAGGATGCAAACAAAACCAGGTAAGTATGGAACGGTGTATAAGGCTATCACACTTTGATGTAAAAAATTTATATTTTGTGTATTTTTAAAATAAATGTAACACTAACCTGGCATCGTGGTGCTACTGTCTTCAAAGGGTCACAGGAAGGCAGTGCTGTCTGTGCTCTCAGGGCCTCGATTACAGCCAGGGGAGGGAGCCCACGGCGGGGGGGGGGGGGGGGGGGGGGGGGGGGGGGAGGGGGAATGACCTGAGCAGCGCCGCCTGGCACAACCATGCAGCCATAGGTGTAACTTGTACATTTTGACAGTAAAGAGAAGCTAGTAGAAATAGGTTATTTAGCCCAAGATGTGGCTAAAACGGCAACGTATAAAAATGTTAGTACAGGGGCGCCAGCTAAGTTGGTAAGCATCTGACTTTGGCTCAGATCATGATCTCACGGTTCGTGAGTTCGAGCGCTGTGTCGGGCAAGCTCTCAGCAGAGCCCACTTCGGATTCTGTGTCTCTCTCCCTCAAAAATAAACATCAAAAAAGTGATAAGTACAAAAAAAAAAAAAATACCACGTTTTCAAGATCTGGTACCTTATACTTACACCATTTGCAGTTTGGACCAGCCACAGTTTAAGTGCTCACTTGGGATGTGTCGCTAATGTCAACCTTATTGGATAGTAGAGCCCTAGAGGATTAGGAAGAAAGAGTAAGCTGGTGTGGGCAAGATGTGAAATTTTACTACCTCTTTTTCCATGATCTGTTTTGGGCAAAAGAGCCACTGGTACCTGAAGGTTTAGGTGACGGTCTATGCATGCTCAACACCGAAAAGGAAAACATTTGGTAATGTAGTTTCACAGGCCATTATGCTCTTGGTACTACTAACATGAGCCTGAAAAGAGTAAAAATTTCCAGAGTTGATCAAGAGTATGTCCAGTTATTGTATAACCACCTTACAAAGGAGAGACTCCTCATGGTGCACAGCAGAGACAGCATGACCACAGAGAAGTTAAGGGTCTCAGGGCTCAGTGGGCAGTCATAGCCTGAAACACACTGACAAAGGGAAATGAGTTAAACACTGAATTCAAATAGGAAAGTAAATTTAAGGAACTTAGGAAAGAATTGTTAAAAACAAAAAAATTCGCTGTAAGAATTAAAGATACACCAACATGAAGGAAAATGGCATGAGCCTTACAACTGGTCGGAAAGACCTTCCCCCACTCATGCTCTATCCCTATGTAAAAAATAAACATTAAAAAAATAAAAAAAAAAAAAAAGGGGGTGGCGTCTGGGTGGCTCAGTCGGTTGAGCCTCCGATCAGGTCATGATCTCACGGTCTGAGTTCGAGCCCCGTGTCAGGCTCTGTGCTGACAGCTTGGAGCCTGCTTTGGATTCTGTGTCTCCCTTTCTGCCCCTCCCCTGCTCACGCTCGCTCTTGCTCTGTCAAAAATAAACATTAAAAAAAAATTTTTTAAAACTGGTTGGAAAGAAAATGACAGACCAATTATTAGAGAAGAACAGGTCCAGGAATTTCCATGGTTGAACTATTCTCACATCTTTATGACAAGCACAAGGGTTAAACTTAAGCATGTAACAAGCCTCCAAATCCGGAAGCAGTGGTTTAAAACTTGACAAAGAGAGGCACCTGGGTGGCTCAGTCGCTTTAACAACTGACTTCTGCTCAGGGCATGATCTCACAGTTGGTAAATTGGAGCCCCACGTTGGGCTCTGTGCTGACAGCCTGGAGCCTGCTTCAGATTCTCTCTGCCTCTCCCCTGCTTATGCTCTCTCTCAAAAATAAACAAAAAAATAAAATAAAACCTGACAGAGATAGCATGCTATGAATACAAATCCTAAGTAGTAGATTGCACTGGCATGTTAAAGAAAAAGCTACCCTGGGGTGCCTTGGTAGCTCAGTTGGTTGAGCGTCCGACTCGATGTCAGCTCAGGTCATGATCTTGCAGTTTGAGAGCTTGAGCCCCATGTCAGGCTCTGGGCTGATAGCATGGAGCCTGCTTAGAATTCGGTTTCCCTCTATCAAGATTACATATATACATATATATATGTGTATATGTGTGTGTATATATATATATATATATATATACACATATATATATATTACATATACACACACACACCCAGGGCACCTCGGTGGCTCAGTCCGTTAAGTGTCCGACTTTGGCTCAGGTCATATCTTGCAGTTTGTGAATTCGAGCCCCACATTGGGCACTCTGTGATAACAGCTCAGAGCCTGGAGCCTGCGTCAGAGTCTGTGTCTCCCCCTCTCTCTGCCCTTCCCATGCTCATGCTCATGCTCTGTCTCTAATAAATGTTAAAATTTTTTTTAAATACCCTAAGGTGCCTTGCAAAGAGGATACTGGGAATAACTACTGTCACAGACATGCAAGGGTGGTATCAGGGCATCAACACTGCAGCTCATACTATAAACAGGCCAAAAGGGAAGGAGGAACAATTCCTCTCAGGGATCAAGATCTGTTTCATTCCAGATATAATAAGTTCTTAAAGTAAGAGTAGATGGATTCTCATTAGCCTCAAATAGTAAAAAGTTAACATCATGCTAAATCAAACATTGGACATGCACCTTAGGATTGAGATGTATGTTTACTCACCATAATTATTTCATATCCTGGGTACACTTCTTAGAGCAGTTAGACAAAGATTAAATTAAAAATTACACAAATTAGTTTCCTTTGTTTAGCAAAGAAGTTAGACAAAAATAAAGGAGCCAAGACATTTTTTTTCCAAAACGTCAACAGAATCAACTAAAAGCTGCTCTCAATAAGCATTCAACAAAATAGCTGGAATCAATAGATTTCCTATATGCAACTATAGTCAGAAAATGTAACAGAAGATCTTACATTCAGGAGGTGAAACTTCTGAAATCTGTAAGACCTAAACTGTAAAAATACGAAAACTGAGAAACAAAGACCACTGGAATAAATGGGAAAGCATGAACCCATGTTTTGGATCAAAGTCTGTGTCAGTCTGTACTTAATTTTTCAGCCTAATTTCAATAACTATTTATCCCCAAGAACCAGACGAGCCAACTTGAAAGTTCTTATTGCAAAAATCATGCAAGAACAACAAAAAGAAACCAGCGAAATTCTGAGGGAGCAATGAGGGCAATACTCCCTTACCAGTCAGGAAAATATCAAGCTAGATAGTAATTAAAAACCGCCACAGGTGCACAAGAACCAGATCCTACAACAGAAATAGGTTCCAATGCATGTAGAGATTTAGTACTGATTCAGGTGATTTTAAGTGATGGGGAATAGATGAAGTTTAGGAAGATTCTGGAAAGATGGTGATGTGATGTAGCTATTTTTTAGAAGTTTATGTATTTATTTTTGAGAGAGACTGAGACAGCATTAGCAGGGGAGGGGCAGAGAGAGAGGGAGAGGGAGAATCCCAAGCAGGCTCCACGCCATCAGCACAGAGCCCAATGTGGGGCTTGATCCCATGAAACTGAGGTCATGACCTGAGCCAAAACCAAGAGTCAGACACTCGTCCAACTGAGGCACCTAGGTGCCCCTGATGTATTTTAGAATCCCAGAGTCTAAAGGCTTGCAACTTCCAGGAAGAATAAGGACTGTCAATGGCACACAATTTTGGCCAATTTGGGCTCTTAGCACAGTAGCTGCTGCTACTAGTAGTAGCCAGTAGTAATAGTAGTTGCTACTCCACCACGAGCCACATTCATGGAGAAGCTCGCAGCAGCTTGTAGGAACCTGGTGGGCAAAAAGATCCTGTTCAAATGCCAGGAATCTGTGATCTGATTGCCGCTTCTACCAGAGGTGGGCAGCTGCTGTTGTACCTCCCCTCACGGTGGCAAGCCTCTACAGCTGGGGGTGAAGGGACTGCCAGGGGATTTTTAAAGGGCCGGAATGCTCCCTGTCCCCCTCAGTCCTCACTTTTTCCCCTTTGTGAGCCAGACATTAAAAACTAGGATATTCAAAAAAATGATTGTTTACATAGAGAAAATTAGAAAGTGACCATGCATACCCAGGGAAAGGCTCACAAGAGACCTGAGAAGCCCTGAAGTTTACACCTCAGGCCGATCCTCAGCAGACACAGCCTGCAACAATCTAAGGAACAGACACAATAACCAAGAAAACCAACAAACCCTGGGAAAGAGGGGAGAATCTGATTCCCAGAGTTATTATTAGATTCAAGTGTCCGGTGTTCAAAAAACCACAAGGCATACAAAACCAGGAAAATACAGGGCGAAGGAAAAAATAAATCAACAAAAATTTTCCCTGAAAGACCCAGTGGCAGGTACAGTAGACAAAGACTTTAAGACAACTATGTTTTAAAGATATTCAAAAACTACAGGATGTAGAGAAAGTCAAGAAAATGTGTGGACAAAATGGAAATAATAAAAAGAGACTTAAAGAAAAAAAAAATTTGGGCACAGAATTGCACAGAAAAACACAGTAATGGAAATGAAAGTTTCATGAGAGGGATTCAAAGGCAGATTTGAGCAGGCGGAAGAAAGAATCAGCAAACTTGAAGACGATGGAAATTATCCAGTCTGAGGAACAGAAAGAAAGAAAAACTGAAGAAAAGTGAGCAGAATCTAAGGGACCTGTGTGACACCATTAAAAAGACCAATATACACATTGTGGGAGTCCCAGGAGAGAGAAAGAAGTGGAGAATATATGAAGAAATAATGGCTGAAAACTTGTCAAACTTGATAAAAGGCATGTAGATAAACATTCAAGAAGCTCAATAAACTCCAAGTAAGAAAAACTCAGACCCACTGAAACACATTATAATCAAGTTTTCAGAAGCCAAAGAGAATCCTGAAAGCCTCAGAAAAGCAAATTATCACATACAGGGGGTGAGGAGGGTTCCTCAATAAGATAAGCAAAAGACTTCTCATTAGAACTTTGGAGGCCAGAAAACAGCCAATATATTCAAAGTGCTTCAACAACAGCAACAACGGTCAACCGAGAACCTTATATCCAGCAACACTGTCTTTCAAAAGTGAAGAAGTTACAATGTTCCTAGGTAACAAAAGCTGACAGTTCACGATCACTAGACATGTCCTGCAAGGCGAAACATGAAGAGACTAGACAATAGCTTGAAGCCATACTGAGAAACAAAGATTTCAATAAAAGTAAGTAAATATATGGACAACTATAAAAGCCAGTATAACTATAACAGTGTTTTCTAATAGTACTTTTTGCTTTCTACATGATTCAAGAGACTAATACATTTGGGGTGCCTGGCTGGCTCAGCCAGTAAAGCATGTGACTCTTGATCTTGGCGTTGTGAGTTCAGGCCCTACACTGGGCATAGAGCTTAATAAAAAAGAGAGAGAGAAAGACTAATACATTTAAAGAAAAAACTATTTGTGTAAAGGTAGTATTACTGTAATTTTGATTTATAACTCCAAATTTTGTCTTCCATGTAACTTAAAAGATTAATGCATTAAAAAAAAAACAGTAGTTTATGTTTTTGGGTACACAATAAAGAGGCAGCTTTGTGACATCAATAACCAAAAGGGATGGGGGTGGGGCTGTAAAGACACAGAGGGATTTTTTTGTTTTTTGTTTTTGTTATTGAAGTTAAGCTGGTATAAATTCAAATTAGTGTTATAACTTTAGGATGTTAAATGTAATCCCCAAGCTAACCATGAAGAAAACAGCTGTAGAATATACACAAAAGGAAATGAGAAAGGAATTTAAACATCTCATTACAATAAAAAAATAAACTAAACACAAAAGAAGACAGGAATGCAGGAAATTAAGGACAAAAAAGCTGTAAGGCATGTAGAAAACAGCACAATAAATTTCCTCCTTTTCAAAATTACTTTAAATGTAAATGGATTTAACTCCATTCAAAAGGCAGAGATCAGCAGAATAAATAAAACATGATCCAACATGGATGGACCTAGAGGGTATTATACTAAGTGAAATAAACCAGAGAAAGACAAATATCATGATTCCACTCATATATAGAATTTAAGAAACAAATGAACAAAGAAACAAACAAATCAGACTCAAATACAGACAACAAATTAATGGTTGCCAGAGCAGAGTGTGGGGAGAGGATGGGTGAAATAGATAAAGGGGACTAAAAATACACTTATCTTGAGCACAAAGTTATAGAATTGTTGAATCATCATATTGTACATCTGAAACTAATAACACTGTATGTTAATTATACATC
Organism: Felis catus; assembly: GCF_018350175.1. Classification (NCBI taxonomy): domain Eukaryota; kingdom Metazoa; phylum Chordata; class Mammalia; order Carnivora; family Felidae; genus Felis; species Felis catus. Next base: position 23,731,865 of record NC_058383.1, on the reverse strand, counting down.
AGTTAAACCGCACACACGATTCAACTAGATGCTGTCTACAAGAGACTCACTTGAGTTCCAAAGACACAAACAGGTTGAAATTAAAAGGATAAAAAAAAAAAAAAAAAAAAAAAAAAAGAAAAGATATTCCAGGGAAATTGGGAGACTTTAATACCCCAACCACAATAATGGACAGGACAACCAGACAGAAGATAACTAAGGAAATATAGGATTCAACACAGTAAGCAAATCTAGCAGATGTATAAGCAACACTCTACACAACAGAATACACATTCTTCTCAAATGCCAATAGGGCATTTTCAAGGAGAGACCATAAGCCACAAATTAGTTTCAACAGATTTTAAAAGATATAATACCAAGTATCTTCCTTGATTACAACACGATGAATTTAAAAATCAGTAACAAAAAATTGGAAAAGTCACAAAATTGAGAAAATTAAACAACATACTTTTAAACCACCAATCAATCAGAGAGGTCAAAGGGAAATTAGAAAATACTTAAGAGATGAATGAAAATGAAAGCACAACATGCCAAAACTTATGGAACACAGCAAAAGTGGTACTAAGGGGGAAATTTAGGGCTATAAATGCTCACATTAAAAAACAAGGTGGGCTTCCTGGGTGCCTAGTTAGTTGAGCATCCAACTCTTCCCAGTTCAGATCATGATCTCGCAGTTGTGGGGTCAAGCCCTGCATTGGGCTCTGCACTGGGCAAGGAGTTTGCTTGAGATTCTCCCTCTCCTCTGTCTCTACCCTTGCTTGTGTGTGCGCACGCACTCTCTCTAAAACACAAACAAAACAACAACAAGAAAAAGGGCATCTGGCTGGTTCAGTTGGTGGAGCATGCAACTCTTCATCTTGGGGTTGTAGGTTTGAGTCCCAAACTGGGTGAGAGATTACTTGAAAAAAATAAAGTCTTGGGGTCCCTGGGTGGTTCAGCTGGTTAAGCGTCTTTGTCTCAGGTCATGTTGTCACAGTTCATGGGCTTGAGCCCTGCATTGGGGTCTGTGCTGACAGCTCAGAGCCTGGAGCCTGCTTTGGATTCTGGGTCTCCCTCTCTCTGTCTGCTCCCCCCATGCCCTGCTCATGCTTTCTGAAAAATAAACATTTAAAAAATAAAAAATAAAGTCTCAGGGTACCTGGGTGGCTTCATCTGTTAAGCATCTGACTTAAGCTCAGGTCATGATCTTGGGGTGAGTGTGAGCCTGAATCAGGCTCTGCACTGACAGTGTGGGGCCTGCTTGGGATTCTCTCTCCCCTCTGTCCCTGTCTTGCTCACTCTCTCTCAAAATAAGTAAACTTTTTTAAAAAAGTCTTAAAAAAAAAAAACAAGAAAAATATTAAATCTACAACCTAATTTTACAACTAAAGAAACTATAAAAGGTACTAAACCCAAAGTGAATGGGTTGGAATGGAATGATAAAGATTGAGAGATCAATGAAATAGAGAATATAAAAACAATAGAGAAAAGTCAACGAAACCAAAAGTTGTTCTTTGAGAAGATCAAAAAACTGAAAAACCTTTAGCTAGATAGACTAAAAAAGAGGGAGAAGACTCAAATTATTAAAATCAGAAATGAAAGTGGAGATTCTACAGAAATAAAAAGGACTAGGGTGCCTGGGTGACTCAGTCCTTAAGCATCTGACTTTGGCTAAGGTCATGATCTCATGGTTCCTGAGTTTGAGTCTCACGCTGGGTGATCTTGAGTCTCACATCAGGTGAGCACAAGCCCTGCTTCGGGTAAACCCCGCTTCTGTCTCTTCTCTCCTTCCCTCTCTCTGCCCCTTGTGGGATTCTCTCTTTCTTTCTCTCTCTCTCTCTCTCTCTCTCTCTGCCCCTCACTCACTTGCACCCTCTCTCAAAAAAATAAAAAGGACTTTAAGAGAATCATATGGTTACAGGCATTGAGTAATATATAGAATTGTCCAATCAATATGTTTACACCACTATATTGGGGGACCTGGTTGGCTCAGTTGATGGAGTATGCAACTTTTGATCTTGGGGATGTGGGTTCAAGACCCACATTGCATGTAGAGATTACTCAAAAAATTTCTTTTAAATAAAATTTTTAAAATAACTTAAAACCACTATAGACATTGCTGAGAGAGAGAGAACTATGAACAATTGTATGCCAACAAATTAGATAACCTAGATGAAAGAGACAAATTCCTAGAAACACAAAACCTACCAAGACTCAATCACAAAGAAAATCTGAATAGACCTATAAATAGTAATGCATTGAATCAGTAATGAAAAAAACTCTCCCAACAAGGAAGAGCCTGGTGGCTTCACCGGTGAACAAAATACCAGCAAACAGAATTCAAGAGCACATTAAAAGGATTATACATCCTGATCAACTGGGGTTTATTCCTGGAATGCAAGGAAAGATCAACATATAAAAATTGATCAACACAATATGCTACATTAACAGAATGATGGAAGAAAAAACTCACGATCATCTCAAACGATTCAGAGAAAGCATATGGAAAAATACACCTTTTCATGATTAAAAATAAAAAAACCAAACACTTAAAAACTAGGAAGATAACTACAATATAATAAAAGCCATATATGAAAAACCCACAGTGGGTACTTGGGTGGCTCAGTGGGTTAAGTGTCTGACTTCATCTCAGGTCATGATCTCACGGTTCATGGATTCAAGCTCTGCATGAGGCTCTGTACTGACAGCTCAGAGTCTGGAGCCTGCTTCGGATTCTGTGTGTCCCGCTCCTGTTCTGTCCTGTCTGCCCCTCCCCTGTTTGCTGTCTCTCAAAATAATAAACATTTAAAATTTTAAAAAATAAACATTAAAAAATAAAAAGAAAAAGCCACAGTGAACCTTATACTCAATATTGAAAAACTGAAAGCATTTACTCAAAGATCAGGAACTAGGCAAGTATGCCTGCTTTAACCACTTCTAATTTAACAGTACTGAAAGTTCTAGCCAAAGCAATTAGGCAAGAAAAACAGAGAAGTCACTCAGATTGGAAAGGAAGAAGTAAAATTAGCTTTTTGCAGATGATATGATCTTATATGTAAAAAACTCTGAAGATTCCACAAAAACACTGTCTGAATAAATGAATTCAGCAAAGTAGCCAGATACAAAGTCAACACACAAAAATTAGTTGCATTTCTATACACTAACAATGAACAATCCAGAAAGGAAATTAAAAACCAATTCCATTTAAAATGGCATCAAGGTGGGGCACCGGGGTGGCTCAACTGGTTAAGTGTCTGATTCTTGGTTTCAGCTCAGGTAATGGTCTCACAGTGCATGGGTTTGAGCCCTGCATTGGGCTCTGTGCTGTCAGTGCAGAACATTCTTGGGATTCTTACTCTCCCTCTTTTTTAAAATGGATAAACTTAAAATAAGACTACATTTTTAAAAAATTAGGGGCGCCCCAGTGGCTCAGTCGGTTGGGCGACCGACTTCGGCTCAGGTCATGATATTGCGGTCTGTGAGTTCGAGCCCCACATTGGGCTCTGTGCTGACAGCTCAGAGCCTGGAGCCTCTTTCAGATTCTGTGTCTCCCTCTCTCTCTGACCTTCCCCCATTCATGCTCTGTCTCTGTCTCTAAAATGAATAAACGTTAAAAAAAAAAAAATTAAACAGCATTGGGCTTACTGCTGTCAACAACTAGTCTGCTTCAGATCTCCCAAACCCCTTTTTCTCTACCCCTCCCTTACTTGCACTCCAAAATAAGCATTAAAAAAAAAAACAAAACAACTATCCTAAAATTCATATGGAATCTCAAGGGATACTGAATAGCCAAAACAATCTCAAAAAAAAAAAAAAAAAAAGAAAAAAACTGGAGGACTCATAGTTCCTGATTTCAACACTTACTACAAAGCTATAGTAATCAAGAGTGTGGTACTAGCATAGAGAGACACATAGACCAACGGAATACAGAGAGCCCAGAAACAAACCCTCACATATATAGTCAAATGATTTTTGACAAGGTTCCAAGACCGTTCAATGGGGAAAGGACAATCTACTCAGCAAATGGTGCTGGAAAACTAGATATCCACATGCTAAAGAATGATGCTGGACCCTTCAATAACACCATATTGCAAAAGCTTCTTAACATTAGGTTCGGCAGTGATCTCTTGGTATGACACCGGAGGTATAGGTAAAAAAAGGGAAAAACAAACAAACTGAACTTCATGAAAATTTTTAAATGTTATGCATCAAAAGACAATGGACACCTAGCTAGCTTAGTGGGAACAGCATGTGACTCTTGATCTCAAGGTCGTGAGTTCAAACCCCACGTTGGTTGTAGAGATTACTAAAAAAATAGTAATAAACTTAAAAAAAAAAAAGACACTATCAACAGAGTAAAAAGGGAACCCAAGAATGGGAGAAAATATTTCCAAATCATATGATATATATATATAGAGAGATATATATATATATCTATATATATATATAGATATAGATATAGATATAGATATACAAACTCAAGAGAAAAAACATCTTCAAAAGTGGGCCAAGGATTTGAACATTTATCCAAAGAAAATCTCCAAATGGCCAAGTGCATCAAAAGTTGTATCGCTAATCCTTAGAGAAGTGCAAATCAAAACTACAAGATACCACCTTACACCCATCAGGATGGCTACTATCACAAAACCAGAAAGCACATTTTGGCGAGGACATGGAGAACCTGGAATCCTGGTGCACTGTGGTGGGAAAATCTGGTGCAGCCACTGTGGAAAACAGTATGAAGGCTCCTCAAAACATTAAAAAACAGCAATTCCACTTCCAGTTACAGACCCAAAAGAATTGAAAGCAGGATCTCAAAGAGATACCTGCACACACACGTTCATAGCAGCATTAATCACAATAGCTAAAACATGGGAGCAACCCAAAGTGTCCACTGATGTGGCATATACATACAGAACAGTATTCAGCCTTAAAAAGGAAATTTAATACGCTACAACATGGATGAAACTTTAGGTCATCATACTAAGTGAAATAAGCCAATCACAAAAAGACAAATTCCGTAGGATCCCACTTACATGAGACACTTAAATCACAAAGGCAGAAAAGTATAATGGTAGTTGTCACGAACCAAGGAGAGAATGGGGAGTTAGTATTAAATTGGCCTAGTTTCATGTTTAAAAAGCAAAAGAGTTATGGGGATGAATTGTAGTGACAGTTGCATAAGAATGTGAACGTATTTAATACCACTTAACTATACACTTCAAAATGGTTAAGATAACTATTATATGTGTATTTTTTACAAGTTAAAAAAAGAAAAATAAATGAAGTTCAGATGGATCAAACACCTGTCAAACACAAGATTAACATAACCACATAAAAATTTTGCTTGACAAAATGCCAACAACAAGGTAAAATTAAGACAAACAAAAGATTTGTGATTTCTAATTGCAAAGTGAATTTTCTAAATGCTAGAGCTCTTAAATAAGAAACACAGGCAAAAGACAACATAAATGGCCTAAGAGATCACAAAATATTCAACCTTAATAAATGAAATTTAAACTACAAGGAAACCTCACTTTTCTTCCATTAGTTTGGCAAAGGTCAAAAAGTTTACTGGCACGAGGGTGAGCAACTAGGCATCCTCCTATCTTGGGGAGCAAGGTTGAGTAAACTTCTGCAAGATGGTAAGAGCAAAATGTCCTCTTTTACCTCACTCCTAATGATTTACCTTCTAGATTCAAAAACATCCAAAGATACAGGGATTACTTAAATGAATTCTCATATATACATAGATAGGATATATATGTGATATGATGTGTGTATATGTGCATATATACACATCAGTGCACCAGCCAGAGGCCAGTTTGTCGTGGGATTTCCCGAGGAGCTTAAACAAAACTGGATTGTAACACTGACACCAGCAGCCTTCTTGTTTCCTCTCTGTCCACATTGGTTAAATATACATATGGAGTTTATCTATATCCATAGATGTAATACTACGGTACTATCATAAAGATTGTAAATGGTCAGATAAATGTTTCAAAGATACATGGTTCAGTGAAAATGGAAGATACAGTGAAGGTTTATAGTATACTCTTTTGCTTAGAAATAGGGAGTGATATAAACATACGTAATAACATATGCACAGAATATTTTGGAAGAATATACAAGAAACTGGTAACTAGTTGATCCTGGGGAGAGGAGTTGGGAGGTCAGGACAACAAGATGACTTACTTCACAAACTCTTTGTGCTGTCTCAAAAGAGGATTTTACCCCTTTTTAAATAATCCAAAAGCAAAATTCAGATTCAGGGCTCACTTTAGTTTTTAAATATTGTAAGTCTTTCCTAGGATTGAATAATCAAATGTTTTGAGTCAAATGCTATTAATTCAGAACCAGGTCTGACATTTCTAAACTTGTGATTATATAAAGTATAGACATTTGAAAATATTTTTCAATCATATAGTAATTCTAATGAACACATTAACATAAGAATCCCAAAGAACAGGGAATAGAAATTTAAAAAATCATTATCAAACCTCAGAGATATCTGTTGGAAGAAAAAAATGGAACAGTTGGTTAGAACATTAAAATGGCTTCAGCTTAAAATAAGCAAGTGATCCATTTGTTCATTTTCACAGGTAGTTTTATTTGGTTTTTAGAAAAAATATATACAGTGGAACTTCAGTCTCTTAAATAGTTTTAAATTAAAAGTATGCAAAGTGAGAGGATGAGTAGATTCCCAAAGAACAATACTGTTTAATAAAGTAGCAAATGGGAATTTCTGCAGCAAGTCAAAAACATTTATAGGAACGACAGGAACTGAACAAGGGCAGCCTGTGGCTGTCAGCTTAGCCAGCTTGGACAACACAGTGAGGGGTTTGGTCTTGCTTTTTTAGTCTGACTTTAAGAACGATTTACATATTTGCCTATGCTAACCACTATAGCTTTGAGTAAAAACATCCGAAGGTGGGGGTGGGGGCCCTCCAGGGCCTATGCTCATAAGCTAGCAAGATGGTAACAGCAAAGGTCAAACCAGAGCTTGCCTTTCAGTTTGGTATCAGTTGGATTTAGACATATTATGATTCCTTGTCAGTCACAGCTCAACTGGTAGCAGATGTAACCAAACTCAAGGCTTGGAGTATTTTTTAATGCCATTGATTTTGGATTAGACCCTGCTTTCTCCTGGACATTCTTCTTAACGAGTTCACAGTATACAACAGTGTTTATGAAGCCATTTCAGGTTGGCAGCCATCTGACTCCTACAGTTTTGAGAAGCGAGGAGGCAGTAGGAGTCGCCTTAGTTTTGTTTCAACTCTGCCCTTTTCCCCAGTATACTATACACTCTCTATATACTACATATATATATAGGGGCTCCAGGCCTACTTCTCTAGGAACACACATCTGTCCCTCCACTGGTTCTGGGGCTTTTCAAGGAATCACAACACAAATCAGTGCGCCAGCCAGAGGCCAGGTTGTCACGGGATTTCCTGAGGAGCTTAAACGGAACCGGGTTCTAGAACTGACACCAGCAGCCACCTTCGTTCCCTGCTGTTGGCTGCTTAGTAAGCAAAACAGCGAGGCAAACATCATGAGCCACGTGGCCATGGGGTTTACAGACACCGGTCGGAGTGGGAGAGAGAGGTGAAAGGAAACGAGCAAATTAGTAGTAGAGCTGGAGGTTGAATTAGGAATGAGAGGAGAGAGATCGGTATTTTGTTCTCTGTTCATCTATTTCTTGCTTTGTTTTCTTGATGCAGCTAAAGATCTCTTTAAAAAGCGCCTTGTATTCCGGAGGTGGTGTGGTGGTGGGGGAACTGACGGGCTCTGGGGTCACAGAGGCTGGTTCCCAGCCGCTGGTGCCCAGCTCAGGCTGGGCGTTGGTCCCCGCCAGGTCTTTGGCGAGAGCTCTGGGGGTCTGCACAGCCTTGTGGGACAGGGAGTCCTCTCCCTGCTGGCACTTCTTCAGCAACTCCTCATACTTCACCTTCAGGGCACTGTACTGGGTGTCCACTTCATGCAGAAGGGAGATGCCCCTCTGCTTCACAGCCCTGGCCCTCCGGATGCAGGTCTCCTCGTGGCCCCTCACAATGTCCCCCCCGGCCAAGCTGCTCAGCACCGTCTCACTGCTGCTGCGCTTAAGAGGCCTTCTGTGTGCTTCTGGCAAAGGCAGGAACAGCTCCTCCAGCAGGCTCTGGCTGTGTTCTTTGAAAGGGGTGAACAGAGAGTCCGGCACCAGCTTCTCAACGCCATTCACGAATGGATGCTCCGACTGCAGCATCTGCCGCATCTCGGCCACCTCGGCCTCCAACTCCAGCGCCCGAGCGCGGTAGGCATCCGTGGCTCCCAGCTGCTGCTCCAGTTCACTGTTCTCCTTCAGCACAAGCCCATATTCCTCCTCCATCGTCACCCGCTTCTGCCGCTCCAGGCTCAGCTGGGCCTGCAGCATCGTCACTGTTTTCTTCAAGTGCTCATTTTCTTCCTCATCGGGGCTTTGCTGACTTTGTAAGGAAGTGATCTTCTCAGCAAACACATGATCATACACAAAGTGTCTAGGAGAAAAATGTTGAAAGAATATATTATGTAGGTTGACTGGGAATGAAAAGAGATTGATTTTTTTTTCCAACTAAGTATTTTTGAGGAACTCTGACGGTTATCTTATTTATTTGTTTATTTATTTATTTGCCTATTCCGTACTAGGGCAGTGGCTAACACAAAATTATGTAAGGCTGGCAAATAAACACATGTAAGAAAACATAATTTTTGTGACTATTTTTTTTTTTAACCATTAAAAGTACTTCAGAATACCTATTCTTAAAGCCCAGCAGTATGATGGGTATCTTTCAAGGAAATTAGAATGGCCCCGTGGTTCTCGACTTTGGCTGTGCATCAGAATCATCTGGACAGCTTTTTACCTGCACCTAGAGATTTTAATTTAGCCCTAAGGGCCTCATTGTCATTGCAGTTTGAAAAACTCCAAAGTGATTTGATGAAGGGTCAAGGTTGAAAACTACCAAAATGCAGAAGCTGGTCTCTCTCCTGCATAGGGTCCTGGGCAACTTGTAACTGGGTTTATCTTTGTGATGATTGTATCTGCCCCTCCCTGAGAGTGAAAGTGTGAGGGCAGGAGCAATGGTGTCTATTTTGCTCACCACTCATGTCTGGCATAGCACCTGCCATACAATAGGTGCTCAAGAAATAGTCCTTAAAGATTCAGTCTCTTGGGGTGCCTGGGTGGCGCAGTCGGTTGAGCGTCCGACTTCAGCCAGGTCACGATCTCGCGGTCCGTGAGTTCGAGCCCCGCGTCAGGCTCTGGGCTGATGGCTCAGAGCCTGGAGCCTGTTTCCGATTCTGTGTCTCCCTCTCTCTCTGCCCCTCCCCCGTTCATGCTCTGTCTCTCTCTGTCCCAAAAATAAATAAACATTGAAAGATTCAGTCTCTTAACTCTAAATTATAAAGGCATTTCTGTAGGCAAAAAACTTGTTTTGACATTTCAATTTTTTGCACCCTAATGTGAGGTACAGCCCCCAAATCTGTAGTCTATCACAAGTACTGCACCTTAATTTAAATGAAGACTTAACACATGAAAAGCACTGAAGTGAGCACTCCCAAGACTTCCAAAAATAAGCTTTTGCAGAATTACCAAGACTCAAGAACTCTATCCATCATATGTTTAAGTTAAGTGGTTTTGTTCAAACCACTGGTGGTCTAATAACCAAGCGGCATTTCTTAAAAGGGTACTTTTTATCTACTGGGATCCAGTATGTGTCCCTGACATGAGATGTCCCCCTGCTCATAAATGCCAAAGAAAGGCAGGCTCCTACTGGCGGAGGTCGTAGAGTTCCTTCAGACACGAGAATCTGGGTGCCGATTTGTCCTGGTCACACTTCCCCTGGCTCTTTCTTCCTTGGCCAGATGACTTCAACTCCTCCACTTGGCTCTGGAGGTGGTCAATGTTGGTTTGTAGGCATTCGATGGTTTCAGTCAGACTGTGAGGAACAGATAGAAGCCATTTGCTGCTGTCATATTAAATTAAGGGCATAAGCAGTGAGGAGAGATTAGTCGCCAGCCACTCAAACTGGGTTTTCTTAATTGGAAAGGACTTCTACTTAATCTCTATTCTCCATAAAGAATTAAGTTAAACCATACCCCGTGTTGACCCAAACCCTCTATGTGCAAGTTCTATTCTAGTTTATACTAAATGACTTACCCTAGGGCTTCCTCAATGGATTCTAGAAAATTTACCTCAGAATCTTTTGCTGTGAGGCCTTGCTGTCCGCAACTAGCTTTTGATTGGTTTCTTCCAGTTCCCGTGCTGTTATATCTAATTGCTCATAAACTTTTGCATGTTGCTCATTCATCTGCCGTAGGAGCTCCACCTGCTTGGTCAGATACTGTAAGAGAAGATGATTGTGACCAGGTGACACACTGGGCAGATAAAACACCTGCGGCGTCCCAACACCGATTCTCCGATTCGCTAACACCAACTGGGTAGCCTACAATTCAATTCTGACGCTACCCTCCTGTAGTGACCTCACAGGTTAGGAAGGGCTCAGTCCCATGAAACTGCCCCACTTCAGACACCAGTTGCAAGGCTCAGAGACCACCTGTACTTCTTTCTGACAAACTAGCTATAAATATGAGGGTTTCCATGACCTCCCCTCAGGTTCAGTAATTCACTACAACTCACAGAACTCAGGAAATCGCTTTATTTACACTGACTGCTTTAAAGGAGAACAACTCAGGAAGAGCACATGGGAGAGATGCATAGGGCAAAGCATGGGGGTGCAGAGTGGTACTTCTACGCCCTCTTCAGACACATCGCCCTCCCAGCACATCGATGTGCTCTGGTTTCAGGGTTTTCCTGAAGCTTCACTGCATAGGCATGACTGATTAAGTCACTGGCATTGGTGACTGAACTCAATCTTCAGCCCCAGTCCCCTCCCCAGAGGTTGGGGGTTGGACTGATGGTTCTAACCCTCTAATAACATGGGTGTGTTCCTTCTGGCAACCAGTTCCCATCCTATCACTCAGGAAATTCCAAGGGTTTTAGAAGCTCTGTGCCAGGAACTGGAGACAAAATCAAATCTATGATTTTTATTATGCCACAATACTACAGGTTCATTTTATGAAAAAAACTTTAAATCCCAATTAAAGTACCTAAGAGGAAATAAACATAGGCCACCCTTTATATGTTTACTTCCCCTAATGCTTACCAACATCCTATTTATCATATAAGGCTGATCTACACTTACAAAGCACAATACATACATAAAATTAAGATTCGACATGAAAATCTATAGGGAGCCTGATAATCCCACAAGAGAAAAAAGTATGGAATACATGATCAATGTTTAAGCAAAAAGACCATGTATTTTTTCTCTCTTTAGAGAACGTTAGATGATTTTTTGCTTGGAAAAAAATCAAATTTTCTTCTCTAAATGAGCTATCCTGGACCAAAAAATAGGGAAAATAACACTGATTTAAGCAGAAAGAGATATTTAGCTTACTAGGATTCAAAGACTCTTGTTATTTTTAATGCTGTGAGAAAAGTTATCACCACAATCTTCCTCACTCATAAAAAAATTACCAGATTATTTATTCTGGTACAGCTAAGACTGCTTTCTAAATGGACCTTAAAAACACTTTTCTTGGGCTTTTTATACAACTATACAGTTGATGCTTGAACACCACAGGGGTTTTGGGCATCGACCCCCAGACAGTTGAAAATCCGTGTATAACTTCTGACTTCTCCCAAACTTTTTTTAATTTTTTTTTCAACATTTTTTATTTATTTTTGGGACAGAGAGAGACAGAACATGAACGGGGGAGGGGCAGAGAGAGAGGGAGACACAGAATCGGAAACAGGCTCCAGGCTCTGAGCCATCAGCCCAGAGCCTGACGCGGGGCTCGAACTCATGGACCGCGAGATCGTGACCTGGCTGAAGTCGGACGCTTAACCGACTGCGCCACCCAGGCGCCCCAACTTCTCCCAAACTTTACTAGCCTGTTGACAGAAGCCTTACTGACAACAGTTGATTAACACACATATTTTGTCTGTTGTATATACTATCTACTATATTCTTACAATGAAGTTAGAGAAAATGTAAAGAAAATCATAAGAGAAAATACTTTTACAGTATTGTTCTGTATTTATAAAAAAAAAAAAAAATTCTTGTGTAAATGGACCAATGCAGTTCAAACCTGTGTTAAGGGTCAACTGTACAAATGTATTTGCAGAGCTGATAGATTTCCTTCAAAGAACGTGCTCAATGATTTTCAGTGGGCTCTTTAAACGACCATGTGGCAAAGTTGAAAAACAAAGCATAAATGACCTTTTTATTTTTTAATTTAGTTGTTTATTTTTGAGAGAGTGTGCGCGAGAGCACACAGAGGAGGGGCAGAGAGAGAGAGAGAGAGGGAGAGGGAGACACAGAATCTGAAGCAGGCTCCAGGCTCTGAGCTGTCAGCACAGGGCCTGAAATGGGGCTCGAACTCATGAACTGGGAGATCATGATCTGGGCGGAAGTCAGTTGCTTAACTGACTGAGCCACCCTGGTGCCCCTATGTGACCTTTTTATATCTAATTATATAACTTGGTAGCAAGGTGTTGAGAAAACACTTAACTCTCCTAACTTCAACTTTCTCATCTGAAACTCTTGGGGCCAAAAATGTTTTAGAAAATTATTTAAATTTTAGAACAACATGGCACACACACCATACACTTTATAGCATCCTCAGTGAGGTATGGGCAGCACCCTATAATTGAACACTAATATTTTAAACTTTTTTTTAAAGTTTATTTACTTATTTTGAAAGAGGGAGGGAGTGCAAATGGGGGAGGAGCAGAGAGAGGGGGAGGGAGAGAGAGAATCCCAAGCAGGCTCCTATGCAGGGCTAGAACTCCCAAACCACCATGACCTGAGCCACCTAGGCAGGTACCCCTTGAGCATTAATATTTCTGCATCAAAAAGTATGAATAAGGATCATAAAACAGCCTCACAGCAGTTTAGCTCAGAGTTTGCTGCCAAATGAATCTGCTGTAAGCTTAAGAAAAAAATCTTATTTTACAGAGCCTTTTGGGTTTGGAATTGAAAATAAGGAACTGTGGATCGGTTACTAACCTATCTTGTAGGGCTTGAAGTATTAAATAAGGTAAGTGAGCACAGAGCAGTCCCTGTAAAAGCTTGTGTTTATTCTTCATTCCCTCCACCCCCACCAGCTTCTCCAGGAGTCGGGCCTTAACCCTGCCCTCTGGCTGGCAATGTCCTAGTAGGTCCCGTCAATGAAGGGAAGGTATTCAATCTCTTAGGAACAAAGGTTTAGAATACAGGAATACATACAATAGCTACAGAAATTTTGCAAGCCGCTTTTATATCAAGTAGAGGCCTTAAGTATTCTTTGGGAGGATTCACAACAACCTGAAAAAAAGGTAACACATAGACCAGACACTAAGTATTAATTTACAATAGAAGCGGTCTCTGCCCAGTGACTAGAATATTCACATCCTCTGTAGGACACATCTGCTTTGTAATTTTTTCAATTCTCACAGAAATCTTGTGGTGGGCATTGGATCAGCGAAAAGAGCCTGGTGGGAGGCTGCCATAGCTAAAAGCATAGGCTCTGGGATCAGAATTTGAAGTTACACTTTACCACTTCTAATCAGGTGACCTTTGGCAAGTAGCTTAATTCTTCTAAGGTGAGATTTCCTCATCACCTACCTCACAAGGGTTGCTGTAAGATTAAAAAGAATGTGAAGGGTTTGGCGTGGTATCTGGCATATGGTACAACTGCTCGATAAAAGGTATTCTCATCTCTACCTACAGTTAGTTTTCAAACTTTACATGTGTTAAGATTCATCTGGGGGATTAAACTATAGGAACCTGGGCCCCTTTCCCGTAAGTTTGGAGTCAGTGAGACTGGGGTAGAGCCAGTATTCTGCATTTTTAGCAAAAACCTCAGGTGATATTAGTACGAGTGGTCCATGGATCACACTTACTAGAGGAATGTTGTTCTTGGACATGGAAAATCCTGGAGGTCTCCCCCCTCCCCTAACCTCATGTCTCTTTCTCTTGGGTCCGGGAGGCATCAGCATTCACTTAGATCAACAGTGATTCTTAAGCTCACCGTTTACCGCCTCCCTCCTTAGGACTTGGTTTAGTTGGAGCGCTCCACAAAGATGAAGCTGTATTAAACTGCTGCAGCAGCATTTTTTACCATACTTCCGGGAAATAATGTATGAGGTGTCTTCACCTTGAGTGCTGCTGCCTAAATTCTTAGTCCACCCAAGTACTGACTCTTTGCAGATGGCTAATTTTATCTACCTTTAAAAAGCTTTTTAGGGGCGCCTGGGTGGCGCAGTCGGTTAAGCGTCCGACTTCAGCCAGGTCACGATCTCGCGGTCCGTGAGTTCGAGCCCCGCGTCAGGCTCTGGGCTGATGGCTCGGAGCCTGGAGCCTGTTTCCGATTCTGTGTCTCCCTCTCTCTCTGCCCCTCCCCCGTTCATGCTCTGTCTCTCTCTGTCCCAAAAATAAATCAAAAACGTTGAAAAAAAATTTAACAAAATAAAAAGCTTTTTATTATGGATAATTTCAAACATATAAATGCAGAAAAATGGCTTAATGAGGCTTCATCTATCCATCATCCACTTTCAACAGTTATCAGTCTTGTCACACCTCTACTTTTCTACTCTCATCTCCAATCATTTTAAGCAAATCCAAGACAGCCTTTTTTTTTTTTTTAAGCTTATTTCTTTTGAGAAAAAGAGAGAGAGGGAGAGAGAATCCCAAGCAGGCTCTGCACTGTCAGCACAGAGCCTGACACTGGGCTCGATCCCACGAACCACGAGACCATGACCTGAGCTGCAATCCAGTCAGACGCTTGTCCCACTGAGCCACACAGGCACCCCACACATCCAAGACATCTTAACTGAGGTATACAGATTCATGTATTTCTAAGAGAACCATTTTAACTACAATTTAACCATACCTAAATACCCCAATAATCCCTTACTATCAACTATTTATGTTTCAGTATTAATATTTTCCCAACTGTCTCTTAAATGGTTTTTCCAGTTTCACCGGGAAGCTACTGATTCTTCCTTATTTCACACATTTACCTTAAAAATGCCTTACTCTAAGCAAGCTCCCCCTTCTTTAAGGATGTGTTTTTCCTGCTGGCTCCATCTAATCCAGCAGTTCTTAACATGGGGTCCTCACACAGAATTGAGAGGGTCTGTGAACTTGGATGAAAGAGAAGTTACATGTTCATTTTCTCTAACTTCTAACTGAAATTTAGCATTCCCTTTGATTTTGAATGGAGGCAGCAAGCCATCAGTAGTATGACAGGGCACCTAGGACTTCATCACTAATAGACATCACAGACATTTTCATATCATGTCAGAGAGGCTGCAGAAATCTTGATTCATTGGTAACACTCATCACTATTTGAAATTACAGTTTTTAGTCCGACATTAGATCCTAGTATTTTTTTTAATTTTTTTTTTTTTTTACATTTATTTATTTTTAAGAAACAGAGTGAGACAAAGCGTGAATGGGGGAGGGGCAGAGAGAGAAGGAGACACAGAATCTGAAGCAGGCTCCAGGCTCTGAGCAAGCGGTCAGCACAGAGCCTAATGTGGGGCTCGAACCCACGAACTGTGAGATCATGACCTGAGCCAAAGTCGGACACTCAACCGACTGAGCCACCCAGGCACCCCTAGATCCTAGTATTTAATATATTAATAAAGAAACTTATTACTACATCACACATTCATTTTTTCAATGTTTTGATAGGCATTTCAATCTAACAGATTCCCTTTGTAACTCTATGTATTTTAAGAGGATCATCACACAGACCTCACTAGACAGCCAAAGGGACCTATGACATATTTTATTTTCTTGTATTTTAGAGAGAGAGCTCAAGTGGGGGAGAGGGGCAGAGGGAGAGAGAGAATCTTAAGCAGGCTCCATGCTCAGCATCGAGTATGGCACAAATTTAGGTCTCTGTTCAAACGTAACCTCTTCAGCAGCCTTTCCAAACCACCCCCTCGAAAGCAGCCCCCTTCCCAAGGCACCCTATTAATTTCCCTCAAAACAATGTAATAATAAACACCCAAATTGCATAGTTGTTAGTGTCCAGTCTTTCTAACCCTCCTTGAAAAGGAAAGCCTCTTCTGTATACCTAGTTCATTCAGCACAATTCCTGACACACAGTAGGGACTAAAAATACATTGGCTAAATGTCAATTAATTTCTTTCTTTCTTTCTTTCTTTCTTTCTTTCTTTCTTTCTTTCTTTCTTTCTTTCTTTCTCTTCCTTCCTTTTCTCTTTCTTTCTTTCAAGTAGGCTCTACTCTTACTGTGGGGCTTGAACTCAAGACCCTGAGATCAATAGTCACATGCTCTACCAACTGAGCCAGCCAAGTGCCCCTAAACAGCAATTTCTAGACTTCTGGACAACAGCTGATTGTGCTCTCTATACAACTAGGGCCACTGAAATGTTGATACACTTAACTGAAAGATTTTGAGAAGGGTCTTGGGTAAAGCCCTCTTGGGAAAAGGCCCTGTTAGCCACTAATTCTCTTCTCTCTAGCTCCATTTATAGATGTTTCTAATTTATTCCCATGGCAAGAATACCTTCCAGTAATCTGAAAGACCTTTATAATTCCTACCAGCTATTATGTGGGCCCCAAGCTGTTGACCCCTTTTAAAGATATAATGTTCAAATTAGAGTTGTGGCCAACATAAAGGAAACAAGTAAATATGCAAATACGTACAAAGAGGCTAGGGCAGTCCCCCTTTATCCACTGGGGATACACATTCAAAGACCCCCAGCAGATGCCTAAACCATGTTTAGTACTAAACCCTAAATATACGACCGTTTTTTCCCTATACATCCATGCATACCTATGATGAAGTTTAATTTAAATTTGGCATAGTGAGAAATTAACAGTAACTAATAATAAAATAGAACAATTATAACTATATACTGTAACAGAAGTTATACAAATGTGGTCTCAAAATATCTCATAGTCGTGTACCACCTTCTCCTGATGATGGGAGGTGATAAAATGCCCACAAGAGGACGCAGGAGGTGTGACACAGCTGTTGGGCTAATAGTGACCTTCTGACCATCCATCAGGAAGAGGATCATCTGCCTCTGGACAGGGGCTAACCACAATAACTGAAACTACGGACAGTAAAACCACACACTGGGGGGTGCGGAAGACTAGCATGCTAAAAAAAAAAAGCTACCATAAGTCCCCCTCATTTGATATATCAACCTGTAATAAAAACACAATGAGACCATTTACAAAGAGCTTGTGATGTTTTGGTCTTAGAAGATTTGGCTTTAAGAACAATCTAAAGAATGGCAGGGAGCTTGTTTTCACATGGTAGGAGTTTAATCTTATTATTATTAAATCAAAACTAATCAGAGAAGCCCTTTACTTCCCCCAAGAATCTGTAACAGATTACCTAACAAAGAAGTCTGAACTAACTTGGTCAGCAACTTAAAAGAAAAATTAATAGATCTCTCAGCAAGTTCTCATATAGGGCTAGAGAATCCAGACTCCATTTATGTGGAGCATAATGCTTTATGCTTGGCCTCCCAAGTTTCAAATTAGCTTTATCAAATTTTTTCTGAATCTAGAAGGAACCAGGTTAGCTCATTTTCTAACCTTCATTTAAAGGCACAGGTATGCTACTAATGCTCTGGTTTTCTCCATCCAGAATCTTTGATACACAACCTCAAATAAATTTGATGGGACTGCCAAGATCCCCAAACTCAAGTGGCAAAAACTGCTCAAGTACAAAAGTATCTGCCATATTAAACCGTGGAAAGGGAGACATTTAAGCAAAACATTGGGAGGGGAACATGAAAGTAGCAAAATCACAGGCAAAAATGTTAATTTTATAGGCAAAAGTATAAACATTCACGTTCTGTGAGTTATCACATGCCTGTCTTGGAATTTACATAGAAGGTCACCTTGACTGTGAGTACAAGGTTCAGGTTATGCACAAAAGCTATAAAACAGGTCACCTTAACAACTGAGGCAACCCTTTAAAAAAGAAAGGCCAGCAGAATTATATTAACACCTATTTGCAATTGTAGCACCCCGACCTAGAATGCAGGGAAAGACCAACAACCCCAACTAAAAATGCATAAGGAATGGAATGGAAATTTGGCTTTTTTGGGATTATCCTTATACTAAGGATTACAGCCCAAATCCTCTGAATTTAGAATCAAAATGACCTTCTACAATACTGAAGAAAGATTTCTTCATTACCTTTGAAAAACCTCTTTTCCCTGATTAAAATATTTTATTTCCCCTGTAGGAAATTTAAGTTGGAAAAAAAGGGCATGAATATGAAAATAAAAACCATTTATAATATAATCTATTAAAAGCTTGGCTTGTTTTTAAGATCAATTTTCCAGTAATTGAAAAGGATTTATTTTTTTTCTGAATTAAGATTCTTTCATTACTAAAATTCTTAAAACATGGATAAACTGTGCAATAATTTCTACATCCAAAATAAAAGCAAACACTTACATAATCTCATCCCCTCAGAACAAGTCTGTACCAATGGAGTACAAGCATTCTTATCACCAAGACACAGTGGAGCAAACCGGACCTGAGAAGTAATTCACATGCCTCAAGTCTCTAGCTATTTGCCATAGAATTGAGGGCTTAAACCTCAATCTTCTAAGGCTGAAGCCAGAGCTCCTTCCATCTTCTTAAAAAAATCTCCAGAGGTGGAAACCCACAGCTTAGCAATCATCAGAAGTGGACTGCAAACTGTTTATCTGTCCTCTCTTAAGATACTGATTTCAACACGCATTTATTGATGATCTATCATGGATAAACACAGCAACAGCAAAGGGAAACAAACGGGTGTGGGGAGGAGGGACTGAAACAAATCAGTCAATATAATATATAGAATATTGGTAAATGTAGTAAAGGAAGCATAAAATGCTTTAAAATTTCTAAGGAAGACATAACCTCTTGATGAAAGAAGGGATGCCTTGAAGGCCAGACCTTTGAGTGGGAGTGACAAGTCCTGTCACTGTTGGGAATCAAGCAGATTTCCAAGCAGAGAGGCAACAAAACACAAGGCTGTAGGCTTGCTTACGTGTTTGTAGGAATCTTGAAGAGAATCCAATTGTGTCTGAGGGTGTCAGATCTCATTACTCTCTGAAGTACTCTCTCCTCCCCTCATCCAGGAGAGAAAAACTTACTGTGCAGATCAACACTGAATACAAGTGACACAGGCTGCAGGCATCTCTGAAGCCAATCATTACTTTCAATAGTTTAATATTTTTTCTTTTTTACAATTAATAACAATCTCTAAAAGAATACCGATCAATTTCTACTAGGATTATTTGAAACCCGCCGAGTATTTGAGAGCACATTTGTAGTTCTACTTTCAAAATACCCTTTGACAGTTTCTTAGTTGTCTATTTCTATAATGTCTATAATGAGTCCAGTTTGGGGGATTTCATCCTAGTATTATTACCAGTTCTGCAATATTGTTTATCCACTTTAAGTAGTTTGTACCAGTACTATTTTTATGGATTGTCTCATTTCAAATTTTTCTGGGGGTAGAGTAAAGGCTGACTTTCTGGTTTTCAATTACACCTTTTACTAACTTCAAAAAATGATCATGTATTACTTTTCTAATCAGGAAAACTCCCAATAAACATTCTGAAAAGTTAGCTTAAAACTTGTACAAGTGGGGGGCACCTGGGTGGCTCAGTTGGTTGAGCATCCGACTCTTGATTTCGGCTCAGGTCATGATCTGACGGTTCAGGGTTCTAGCCCCACGCTGGGCTCTGTGCTGACAGTGCAGAGCCTGCTTTAGGTTCTTTCTCTCCCTCTCTCTTTACACCTCCCCTGCTTACTCTTTTCTGCTCTCTCTCAATAATAAAACAAACAAACTAAATAAATTTAAAAAATAAACAACAAACTAAAAAATATTAAGAAAAAAAAGTGTCCAAGTGGGGGGCACCCAGGTAGCTCAGTCGTTTGAGCACCCAACTCTTGATTTTGGCATAGGTCATGATCTCATGGTTCATGAGATCAAGCCCCACAATGAGCATGGAGCTTGCTTAATATTCTCTCTCACTTTCTCCCTTCCTCTCCCTCAGCCCCTCTTCCCAGCTAACGGTCTCTAAAAAAAAGAAAAAACAGGGGCGCCTGAGTGGCCTAGTGGGTTGAGCGTCCGACTTCCGCTCAGGTCGTGATCTCACAGTTTGTGGGTTCAAGCCCCGTGTCAGGAGCCTGCTTCGGATTCAGTGTCTGTCTGTCTGTCTGTCTGTCTGTCTGTCTCTCTCTCTCTCTCTCTCTCTGCCCTTGCCCCGCTTGTTCTCTGCTTCTCTCTCTCAAAAATAAATTGGAGGGGCGCCTGGGTGGCGCAGTCGGTTAAGCGTCCGACTTCAGCCAGGTCACGATCTCGCGGTCCGTGAGTTCGAGCCCTGCGTCAGGCTCTGGGCTGATGGCTCGGAGCCTGCTTCCGATTCTGTGTCTCCCTCTCTCTCTGCCCCTCCCCTGTTCATGCTCTGTCTCTCTCTGTCCCAAAAATAAATAAAAAATGTTGAAAAAAAAAATTAAAAAAAAAATTGGAAAAAAAAAAAGCTTTCTAAAAAAAAAAAAAGAAAAAACAAAATGCTAAAAAATTAAAAAAACCAAAAAACCTATACGAGCTGTAAAGTTCAAACAGGCTAATCTAGGTGTTAGAATGCCGGTTAGTGGCAGTGACAACTGGCAGAGCTGATAATGTTCTCATTTCTTATCTGGGTGTTGACTGTATTAATATGTTTACTTTATGAAAACTCATTGAACTATATATTTAGGATCTGTGTTTTCTGCATGTGTATTTCAATAAAAAGTTTACTTAAAAGAGAAAAAGAAACTGATAGAAGGTTTTAATTAAGGAAAGAGCCCTTATAAAGTTTAGGGGGTTCCTAAAGGTTACAACGATAAGAGGCACATAATTCCCTTTCAGTAGGGAATTAGGCTCTTTGGTTGCCCGCTTACTTTTATAAGAACATCAAGCCTACCTTGTTTTAGACTATTGCAAGTCTATGTTGTGATTTGTAAGTCTGCACAGGAGCAGATGTGAACTGAGCAGGCAACAAGGCCAGTTTGTGGGGGTCCTCTCACTGCTAAGTGGGCTTAACCAGCACTGCCATTTCATCCCATTTTGTCCCATCCTCATTGACTTTCATAAAGTGATTCACAAAAAGAAAGAAGAAAGCCAAGTGCAATGGCAGAGAAGTAATCTATGACAGTGTTGTTCTCAGCCAAAACACAGCTTTGGATAAAGAGTAAAATGTTGAAAGCTACAATTCTTGGATCTAAGAACCAGGGGACTGCATGCTCTATTATGGAAACAAGAGATTCATGAAAACATTTCTGGAATACTCCAGGCTAAATTTATTTGAATAGTTTATACATGTATTTAATTTCATATTTATTTAACCATTAAGATGTGAACCGAGTATGAGTAGTTCATTTCCATTATGCTTTGCAACATCTTATAGAAAACAATAGATGGTATAGAGTGTTACTTATAGATTTGGAGAATCTTAAAGATCTGTGGATTTTTTTTTTTTTTCAGAATGTTAACAATCTGTCTTAATATTCCTCAACACAACAGGGAAAAAAAGGTAGAAAATAAGTAACTTACATCATAAAGCAATTGTGTTTGTCATCTCCTACAGTGGTAGCAAATAGGCATCACTCTCTTAGTATGCAAATAATACCCTTTTTTCATCTATACTTGGGAGATATTCTAAAATAAGTAGCAGTTATAGAATTCAGTTACAATGAATTCAGGTGCTTTTCATAGAAAACATCAATACAGTGTATTAAGAAAATGCTTCTACACAAATACTAATAGACATATCTCACAGTATATGATAGTCTTCATAGACTACTTCATAGGCTACTCTAGGACATCTTCTGATGAGTTGTAAAGCAAAGTCTACAACACAAAGCAAGTACGAATTCCTTGAGCACGTACAACATTTGGCTAGTTTTAACAGTTTTAAAAAATTTATTCTGGTATTTCTGGAGGGCACCTGGGTGGCTCAGTCGGTTAAGCACCCAACTCTTGGTTTTGGATCAGGTCATAATCTCACAGTTCATGGGATCAAGCCCTGAGTCAGATTCTGTGCTGTTGGATTCTCTCTGGGATTCTCTCTGTCCTTCCCCCACTCACATGCACATGCTCCCTCTCTCTCAAAATAAATAAACTTTCAAAAAAATGCCTGGTTTTTCTGCATTTTTAGGTTTCTGACAAACTGTACAGTAATTACATCTAATTTTGGGTATGGCATGTTCTACACTCTTTTGATATAGAAAAGC
Source organism: Felis catus (assembly GCF_018350175.1). Taxonomy (NCBI): domain Eukaryota; kingdom Metazoa; phylum Chordata; class Mammalia; order Carnivora; family Felidae; genus Felis; species Felis catus. Next base: position 23,709,558 of record NC_058383.1, on the reverse strand, counting down.
GCTAAAAGTGGCAGCTGGTGACTTTAATATCATTACAAGATACACCTTCCTAGAATGATAAAAGTGTATTTCCCACATAGCCAATCACATTATTGGCTATATTCATAAATCCTGATGAAGAGGCAGATCTACTGTATATATACATCTTATTTATGGCTACTATGTAAAAATAAGGATACAGAGATTATGAATTTGCCTTAGTTTTGATGGTAGATTTGTATTAAAAAATTGAAGTTTGTGTAATTTTGATTGCTTAGAAGTCAAGGACTACATGTAATTCTATTTCTTTGAGTTTCTAGAACCTGGTTCAGTATTTAATTAGACTCAGTAAGTTCTGATCACGGTTGGTTTTTTTTTTAGAATATTTACTTGTTTATTGAGAGAGAGAGCACACTTGTGAGCAAGTGTGCAGAAGTTGGGGAGGGGCGGGGGGAGGGAGGGTGGGAGGGGGAGAATGAATCTCAAGCAGGGTCCTTGCTATCAGCACAGTGGTGGGGCTTGATCTAATGAACCTGTGAGATCATGACTGGAACTGAAATCAAAAGTCGGACACTTAACCAACTGAACCACCCAGGCGCCTGTGATCACTGTTCTAAGGTCTTTTATACTCACACAAGAGTGCTGGTTTTAATGTACCAATTTGAAGAGAAGGAATTGTAATTTAAGTGCAAAGCTTTTTTGGGTGGGCATACGGGGGGGTTGGAGCATGGAGAAAAGTATTCTAATCAGGCAACTGTCAGGTTAATATCCAAAATTATCATCTTTACAGGCACATGACTTACACATAACTGGGCTACTAGAATGGGACCATTTATAAGACAGCACCTTGCATTTTTAAAGCCTTAATCTAGTGTCTTTCACTTTAGTTTGTTCAACTAAAGGAAAAAGTACTCTTTTAATTTTAAAAAAATCTATTGGGGCGCCTAGGTGGCTCAGTCGGTTAAGCGTCCGACTTCAGCTCAGGTCACAATCTCGTGGTCCGTGAGTTCGAGCCCTGCATCGGGCTCTGGGCTGATGGCTCGGAGCCTGGAGCCTGCTTCCGATTCTGTGTCTCCCTCTCTCTCTGTCCCTCCCCCGTTCATGCTCTGTCTCTCTCTGTCTCAAAAATAAATAAAACATTAAAAAAAATTTTTTTAAAAATCTACTAAAAATGTAAATAAATTAAGATCATAGCAGGGAGAAAGAAATATCTATTTTATGGTTAATTTTTTTTTAAGTAAACTCCACCCACAACATGGGGTTCAAACTTAAGACCTGAAATCAAGAGTCACATGCTGGTGGGTACATAGCTGTTAACTGTATTATTCTTATACCTCTTGGCATATCTGGAATATTGCATAATTCATTTTTTAAAAGAAAAAAGTAAAAAATGAAGTATAATATGGACAACTTTATTGTGCTTCACATACTGGCAAATACTGGACCATTTACTTCTAATACACTTTACCAAGGGTGAAGAGAGAAATTTCTTTCATCAGACTTCTATGTTGGGAAAGCATAAAGAAAATAGAAATCAACCTCCCCACCCTCTCCAATGGTTCTTTGAAAGTGCAGAACATGATTGGTACAGTAACAGCAATAGGCCATACCTCAAAGCGTAACTCTCTTAATGAGTAAATTACCTCAATTTCCTGTAACTGCTCCTGATTGGTTGTGTACATCTGCTGAAGAGAATCCTCCAACTCTGTGTTCCGATCCAGTAATGTCTTCCCAAGTTCAGCAGCAAGTTGGAGATCTAGCACAACAAGTCAACAAGCACAATAATGCAAATGATCACACTTCAACCTTGTATATAACCCAGTGCCTAAAGTAAGAATGAATCAAGGGGCACCTGGGTGGCTCAGGTCATGACCTCATGGTCTGGGAGTTTGGGCCCCACATCGAACTCTCTACTGACAGCTCAGAACCTGGAGCCTGTTTTGGATTTTGTGTCTCCCCCTCTATCTCTGCCCCTCCCCAACTTGTGCTCTCTCTTGCTCTCAAAAGTAAATAAAACAGGGGCGCCTGGGTGGCTCAGTTAAGCGGCCGACTTCAGCTCAGGTCATGATCTCATGGTCCGTGAGTTCGAGCCCCGCCATCGGGCTCTGTGCTGACAGCTCAGAGCCTGGAGCCTGTTTCAGATTCTGTGTCTCCCTCTCTCTGACCCTCCCCCGTTCATGCTCTGTCTCTCTCTGTCTCAAAAATAAATAAACGTTAAAAAAAATTTTTTTTAATAAAACATTAAAAAAATTTTTTTTAAGAATGAATCAGGACCTAACCCAACACAAAGTTTCAGTCAGATCCCAATGGAAGGAAAAATGGCACAGAAAGAAACCAGAGTTCTACTTAAAATTCAGTTGAACTGGGTTCCTCTATCCAGTAATGTACACTGTTATATACCTTACTTGTAAGATGGAGATGTATTTATTCACTCAGAAATGATCATTCATCACAGTGACCTCTAACATAATAATTATTTGCTCATGGACTGGACTTATTCATATCATCGTCTACTTTCTTCTAGAAGATCTTTACGCCAAAGTACAGGCAGATCCTTCAATAGTTTCTAGAGTTCCCATGAAATCTGGCTGTTGTGAATCTGTCAAAGCAAAGTATGTATTACAGATCCTGAACTCCTAAGGAGACTAAAATTAAGTCAAAAAAGGGAAAAACTAGGGTGCCTCGGTGGCTCAGTCGGTTAAGCATTGGACACTTGATTTTGGCTCAGGTCATCATGGTCTCAAGGTTTGTGGATTTGAACCCTGCACTGTCACTGTGGAGCCTGCTTGGGATTCTCTCTCTCCCTCTGCCCCTCCCTCCCCCTCTCTCTCTCAAAATAAACTTAAAAAAAAAAAAAAACATCAATAATAATACCTGCTCCAGGTCTCTCATTTTTTTCTACCTCTCTTCATGTCTTTCTCCAAGATGAGCACATCAGATAAGCAATACAGTGAGTTTTTAAGGAATTACATGTCCATAGCTTATACTTTGACTTAACACAAACCATATTTCTATTTTAATTTTTTTAATGTTTTATTATTTATTTTAGAGAAAGAGATAGACAGAGCATGAGTGGGGGAGGGGCAGAGAGAGAAGGAGACACAGAATCCAAAGCAGGCTCCACACTTTGAACTGTCAGCACAGAGCCTGATGTGGGGCTCGAGCTTACGAACTGTGAGATCAAGATGTGAGCGCAAGTCAGACGCTTAACCAACTGAGCGACCCGGGAGCCCTACCATATTTCTATTTTAAACCTAATTTTCCAACTCTCTCTTCTTAGGCATATATGTACCTAAAACAAGGTTTGTTTGTATTATACACACTACCCGAAACAAAAAATTTAATGATACTAAAATGGACAATAGTTCTAATATAAGTAACTGAAACACCTATCTGCATAGTAAGTTTCATGGGAGGTCCTTCAATATAGTGAGAAATGCACTGAACTGAGTAGAAAGGTCTGAGGTCAAGTTCTGACTACCATTTACCAGGTTAACTCTTTCAATATGGTGACTTTAAAGGTCCCTACACTTAGTATTCTTGTGTAGAGAGATGATGGTCCTATCAGTGTAAGATTATAAAAACCAAATGAAATAATATATATAAGGAAGTACTTCAGAAACTAAGCTGCATACAAAATCAAAGTATTATTAGTATGCATTGATTCACAAATTAATGTTTTTATTGCTAGGCACTATGCCAAGTTTTGGCTACAGAATGGTGAATAAGATGGATGAAGTTCCTGTTATCCTGACATTCCAAGAGATGAATGGGAAAAGTCAGACAGTAAATAAGTAAATAAATTTGCCAAATGTGATAAACACTTTTCATTCATACATGCATGCATACCTTCATTAATACCGGACACTGTTCTGGACATTAAGAATAGAAGAATGAACTTAGCTAAAAAATTCCCTGCCCTCATGAAGCTTCTTTCTATTGGGAGAAACAGCATGATAAAATATAAAAAAGATAGCAGTAAGTGCTGGGGCGCCTGGGTGGCTCAGTCGGTTAAGCGTCCGACTTCAGCTCAGGTCATGATCTTGCGGTCCGTGGGTTCGAGCCCCGCGTCAGGCTCTGTGCTGACCGCCTGGAGCCTGTTTCAGATTCTGTGTCTCCCTCTCTCTCTGACCCTCTCCCATTCATGCTCTGTCTCTCTCTGTCTCAATAATAAATAAACGTTAAAAAAAATTTTTTTTAAAAAGATAGCAGTAAGTGCTAAAGAGAAAAAAATGTATCGAGTTAGGGGGATGTGAAGAATGTGGATGTGGGAGGTTGAAATTTATGAACACGCGACCAGGGTGACATTAGAATTAAGATGTGGGGGCACCTAGGCAGCTCAATTGGTTGAGTGTCCAACTTCGGCTCAGGTTATGATCTTGCGGTTTTGGAGTTAGAGCCCCGTATCGGGTTCTGTGCTGACAGCTGGGAGCCTGGAGCTGCTTCGGATCCTCTGTCCCCCCATCTCTCTGCCCCTCGCCCACTTGCACTTGCTGTTCAAAATAAATATTAACAAAACAAAAAGGACTAAGGTGTGAAGGAACTGAATAAATGACCCACCTAGATCAATCTAGAGGACCACCATTCCACGTAGAGACAAAACATGGCCAAAGGCTCTGGGAGGAAGTGTAACTGGAGCTAACGAGGCTGAATCGAAGTGTGCATAAGGGGCAAGAGGGTGACAAGTCAGAGGGGCTCCAAGGTTGCCGGGCCAGCTGGTATAGGACCTAACTAAGAAGGTCAAGATTTTGGCTTTTACTCCGAGTAAAATGGAACCCAGTGAAGGCTTTTGACAGGATGAGTGGCTGCTGTGTGAACAGACTGAAGAGATAAAGATGGAAGCAGGGTACAGGAGGATACTGCAATCATCTCGGTAAGAGACGGTGGTGGCTTGGACCACAGTGGAGGAGATGAAGACAGGGGTAGGAATCCAGATATGGTTTAAAGTGGAGCTAAAGAGATTTGTCAACCAACTGAATGTGATGTGTGAGAAAAAAAATAGATTTGGTGATAATGAACAAAGGATCTATTTTAGAAAGAGGTCACAAGAAAAGTCTGAGCGGATATTTTAGCTGAGGCTTGAAGAGTGAGGAGTAAAAAAGTGAGACAGGCACTTCAACAAGAAAGAAGCTGGCACAGTCTGCAACCTGACAAGAAGCCAGTGTGACAGAAGCGGGAGAGGGAGAGCGGGAAGAGATGAAGCTGGACCGTAGGCAGAGCATACAAGAGCTTATAGCCCATGTAGAGACAGTTTAAATTTTACTCTAAGTATGATGGAAAGTCACTTTACTTAATGTCAGAAAATATTATGAAAACAATATTCATGATGAAAACAGGGAACCTCACTACATATGCTTTTTAATTTTTAGGGGCACCTGGGTAGCTCAGTCGGTTAAGCATCTGACTCAGGTCATGGATCTCATGGTCATGAGATCGAACCCCACGTTGGGCTCCGTGCTGGGTGTGGAGCCTGCTTGAGATTCTCTCTCACCCTGCCTCTGTCCCTCTGGTGCGCGCGCTCTCTCTCTCTCTCTCTCTCTAAAAAACAAAACAAAAACCTTTAAAAACTTGACTTTTAGAGGTTGACAAGTTTTTATGTTTATTCATTACCATCAACATTAAAACTTAACCTAAAGTGGTAAAAGAAAAGCAATTAATTTTTGTTATGTGGTACTGTCCACTCGAGTGCATAATTAGTATTCTACTTGATTAGTTTTTCCTCATTAGGAAAAAACAAAGTAGCAAAACCTCCCAGACACCACTCCAGCTCATTTTAAAACACCTTACACCCATTTATAATAAAACAGTATATATGTTGGCAGATAGGTGTTAAAATACATTTTCTCATGATTTAAATATTAAAAAGCCTATTAATGAACTTAAGACTTCAGATAACAAGTCCATGAAATAACATCTTCTATTCGCAAGGCACAGAACTTTACGAACAGCTCAAAGCACTTAAGAGATTAATCTATCTTTTCAAGGTATTTAGCCCAGATTTTCAAATGAAACAACCTGAAGCACAAAGATGCTACCTGACTGACCAAATCTACATGGTGAGTCACCGCACAACAGCAACTACTGTCAACAGCTTCTAACTTCGCTTACATCATACTCCACATCTTTATACCAGGAGGCCCACACACCTCTTTGTTTCGGGTGGAGAGTAGATTTCCCTCTATGAGGTACTTAATCTTTTCACTTGTTTTTATAGATGGCGATGAGAAGCCAGAGTTGAGCTACTTGGCTTTTACTGCCTGTTCTGCCAGTGAAATCACATACAACTCCAGGCAAGTTAATATCTTGTTTTCACTAAATGCAGAAGGAACTATGTGCCGCTGGCAGAGGCTTTGTACTCACAGGGTGTGTAATGTGTATACACAGCCCCACCACCAAGAAGCCACCATGCTTATCAAAGACAAAGCATATAAACATTACCTAGACATTACTTAAATCTCTCCTGGCCTGTTGTAAGGTGGTAATTCCTCACTGGGAAGGACCAGAGACTCATCAAAGGTGTTCTTAACTAGCGATCAAAACCTGAGCCAAAACCTCCTCCAGAAGCAAGGCTAACTTGTGGCCATCTTCAACTACTTTCATTCATGAAACTACCTGCTACTTAATACGCAGCCAGGAGCAGCTTTTCTCCTCCTGCTGCTGCAGAAAGAGATGTCAAGCACAGCACGCTTCCAGTAAACAGCAAGCAGAAAATAATTTGAGACTTGCCCTTATCTCAATCCTTATTTCCAGTTAAACAAAGCCCCAACCTGGTTCGGTAACCTGAAGTCTCAATCTCCTAAATATTTCATAGATGTTTAGGATCGAATTCCGGCAAAAACAAGTCTCAACTACAAGTAAGTGTCTGCGAAGTCACACGGCATAATAGGATATTACTTCATCTGTTAGTTTAAAGACAAGGGTCTTTTTTTGGTCTTAAAAAAAATTCATTTCCTGTTGTGTAGCATCTGGCTTCCATAACCATAAGAAGCCAAAAGCTGGCAGGAAGCCCAAGAAGCATTTCTAAATAATTAGTGGGGGCAATGGGAGAATGTTCAATGTCCTTATATTTTAAAGTAAGACACAAAAGGATACAATATCATTTTGAAGCTTCATGCACCTGATCATCTCTAGTTTACGATAAGGATTTTCATTAAGAGATGGTCTTTTCTAAATCCTATTGAACTTACTGAGCTGATCTAGGCAGCCACTAAAAATACCACACACTGGGGCACCTGGGTGGCTCAGTCGGTTGAATATCTGACATCAGCTCAGGTCATGAACTCATGGTTCGCAGTTTCTAGCCCCGCGTCAGGCTCTGTGCTGAGAGCTCAGAGCCTGGAGCCAGCTTCTCATTCTGTGTCTGCCTGCCTCTCTCTCTCTCTCTCTCTCTCTCTGCCCCTCACCTGCTGGTGCTCTGTCTCTGTCTCTCTCAAAAATAAATAAAACATCAAAAATAATAAATAAAAATACCACACATTTCCTGCAGGCTTGAGAATTACAACCTATCAGTATCTTCATATGTTTAATATTTTCACTAATCAATCTTTGCACATAATAATCATCTATTTTAACAGATAAACTGTAAGGTTTAAACCGGTACTCTACTCAGCCCTATGCCTTAAGCAAAACTACCTCTGGCAGCTGAGTGATTTTTTTTTTTTTTAAAGGCTCTTTCTTCCAGAATTCTGAAACCTGTAAATTCCACTGCTATTATATTTTTAATTGACTTCAGTTTTTCATGAACCATGAGGACAACATATTCCCATGTTAGCTGAAGACTGCAGCAGTAATTCAACAACATTAAGGCTGAAAGCTTTTCCTATTACAAAATCAGATGCGTCATTGGGCGATGCTTCTGTGTAACTCCTGTTGCCAACGTTACTATAATTGGGAAAGCAAAAAAGCCTGAATATAAACATCAAGAAAAATGATGGTGCCAGTTTTAATGACCCTTCAACAATGATTCAGCAAATTAGTTGTGCACTTGGAAAACGTACTCATCATGAAAAGAAGCAGAAGTCTAAGGATTCCTTTAAACTAAGATTTCATTTGCTGATCCATATAGTAGAAACTTGAAGCGTTATTCTAAGCTTGCACAGCTCACCAAATGACAATTATAATAGCAGTTGGACTGAAAGAAAACTTTGTCTCTGAAGTCTTTCCACCTTGTTCTCAGGCACACATTTCAAAGCAAGCACCATCATTACCTGCACAGAAGGCTCCTGCTGTCCCAGAAAGGATCTTACCCACAGAGATCATTGTCAGTATTCTTACTGCGCCAACTCAGCTCGCTGACAAAAGACCGTCTCTTTATCAAAGTGTTCTGTAAAAGCAAAGGTTTTCTCCTTCTGCCTGCACAAGCTTTACATGTTTCTAACAAGGTAATAATGGTGGACCAGAGCCTTCTGAGATTAGAATTTTTCTGCAATTTTAATTTAAAAAAGAATGCCCCACCAAACTTTGATACGATCGATCTACTTAAATAATACATCTATTACTAAAGGAAACAAATCTGTAGTTTAATGACTTTGAGAACAGGATCTTAAAAAGTTGTTTTAGGAGCTCTCTCCAAACAAGGCTTGCTCAGTAAATAATGAGGATGTTAAAAAAATAAACAAATGTCCGCACTTGATAAAAATCCCACTAGATGTGTTTATCAATCTGTTCAACAGGACAGACTTGCTCCCAAACTGTATTTAGCAGCAAATATCTACTAAGGGCCTACCATGCACCAGGCACTGTAGCTGGGCACACACCAGGAGGCAACATCTCCAGGCTTCTCTAGTAAACAGATTCCTACACTGTCAACTCCAAGGGTAGGATCTTACCTATCCTATCTTGTGGATAGGATCTTATCTATCCTATCTTGTGGCCCCAGTGCCTAGATGAATACCTGGCACAGAGTAGATAATAAATTTTTCAGAAATTAACACACTTAAAAATTCATTAGAAGTTTAGGTATTCTTTAATATATAATTTTTAAAAACTGGGACAGGGGCGCCTGGGTGGCTCAGTCGGTTGGTTAAGTGTCCGACTTCGACTCAGGTCATGATCTCACAGTTGATGGGTTTGAGCCCCAGCTCTGTGTCAGCCTGGAGCCTGCTTCAGATTCTGTATCTCCCTCTCTGCCCCTCCTTTGCTCACGCTCGGTCTCTGTCTCTCAAAACTAAATAAAAATGTTAAAAAAAATTTTTTAATGAAAACTGGGACAAAGCTATTCTTTTATTCACAGTGCAGACGTCATTCTTTTACAGGCCTATTCGTAAGTTATGACTTTTGCAATTTCACACCTATTCCTACCCCCACGCACTTGGTTATGACATACAGGGTTGTCAAAGTCCCCTGTAATAACAGATGTGAAAGTCTTCTGAAAAGCAGAGAACAAATTCCAAATGCAAACTGACATTAAGGAGGTTCAGACCTGTGCTCATTAAGGTTTCATTAAACTTGAACATCTGATGACTTTGTTTTGGTCAGAGGTTAAAGAGTTCCACATGTAACCCCAACATGTTACATTTGCTTCTTGTAGATTTAAGTATTACAACTTAAATCTGCTCTTAACAACTTCCCACAGGGTGTAAAGTGTAGTGTGGACAAAAGCACCTGATGGAAGAGAGACATGAAAACAGTTTGAGAGCCTCAGTTCACCAAATATTAAAACTGAGCCTCTATTTTGTGATCAGTGTTATGCTAGATTTTTTAATAAGGGCCTATACAGATCTATGCTTGCTAAATAAAAATATTTAGCTTCAATTATACAAACTGCTTAAGGTATTGTAGGGAAATGTTGCAATGGTGCAGTATTTGACTCATTAATCCTAGAGAAAGTATCAAACTAGGCCATCAATCCTTATGGGGAATTCTGAAAACGGGTTTGTTAAAATGTAAGACAAATTTGCCTTGTGGACATTGGGAACATGATGGCAAATCATGCACTATAGCCACTGAATAGCTTGGACTATGTAAGTGAGCTTGTGAACCACTTTGGTTCAAGTGACTGTCCACGAAACACTTAAAAAAAAAAAAAAAAAAAGAAAGAAAAAGAACAAAACCACCTCCCCTCTCAAAAGAGTTGCTTGTCTTGTTTTCCTTTTCTAAGTACAAGTTACTCAAGCCTACACCCTTCCCCACCTCCACCCCAAGTTCAATGATTAGCATGAACAAGTATCACCACCATTTAATATTCAACTAAATGAGATGTTAATTTGCAGTGCCGTTTTAGAGCTGAGAAAGTTGATTTGCACAGAACTGCAGAAACCGAAGATGCCTGGATAAAATTCCTAAGGAGTATTCGGTGTGCTGGTTAAAAAGTTTGCTCTGAAGTTCGGAGTGGAATCCTATCTCCCCTAGTAACAGTATCCATAGCTTGATGGGAAGACTAAATGGGCATCAGTGTTAAAAATCCACAAAAATTGTTCCCTAATTGCAAATGCTCTCTATTAATATGCAAAAAAAGGGTGGGGGCACTGCCTCCAAACTGAAGCCTGCTTTAACATTTTTCTTTGAGACATCTTCAGCAAGAAATCCGAGGCAGGCCCAGATCTGAAAGCCTGTTTGCAACTAAAAAACTAGATGCCAACTAGGAGAAGTGGCAGAGGCAGAAGTGCCTCAAGTCATTTTCACTTGGCATCTGGTGTACGATGCATTAGCAAAAAAAAAGTTTTTCAACCTTCTGACACCCAACTTAAGAAGCTGTAAGCCGGTGATAAAGGAGAGATAAGGTCTGGGCAGTAGGTAGGACTCCTCGTTGTGAGTGTATGGGTTCAAAAATGCTTGCCCCCACGCTTGACTTGGGGGAGGTCACTTGGTGGTTTAGCCTCGCTTTCCTCATCTGGGAAATGGGGACAAGAGATGCTGCTCTCCAAGTAAGGTGTCGGGCGGATGAAATGGGAGAGCCCGGCACCGTTCCCGCCCCCCAGCACTGCTACCCCCAACACCTGCAGCAGCTCCCACCGGGCGTGGGCCGGGGGTCCCCCTGGAGGTGCGGAGGGGCAACCGGAGCTTCCAGGTAACGCGGGGAGGATTCAACCGCTAACTGGGGAGGCGGTCCCAGCGGTGCCCGGCGCAGTTAGCACCCCACACGCAGGGACGGTGAGGGTCACTGAGCAGAAGCGGCCTCCTGGCGGGCTGGGCAGCCTCCCGGTCCCCACGCCAGGTGAGCGCCGGACATTCCCGCACCTGACGTCCGCCAGCCGCCAGGGAAACCAACTTTTTAACGGTTTCGCACCCGGGAGCCTCCCTCTCCAGGCCGCCCGCCCGGGGAGCGACCGCGCCCTCACCTTGCTGGAGGTCCCGGTGGTCGTACCACGGCTCGTCCTCCTTCATCTCAAACTCCTCCACCAGGTTTTCCGCCAGCATCTCGACCGGCTCCTCCGGGGGCAGCGGCCCCCGCCGCCGCCGTCCCGCCTCAGCCGCTGCCCCGGGCGCTCCGCCGGCCCCTCCGCCCTCAGCCAGAGCCGCCTTCGGGCGGGACCCGCCGCCGCCCAGGCTCCGCGGCGCCTCCTGACCGGAGCCGTTCCCCGCCGCCGCCGCGGGGCGGCCCGCAGCGCACGCCGCGGACCGGCTTCCCGACTCTACTCGTGCCGCCCAACTGCCCCAACGGCCGGTGCCCAGGCGCGAACGCCCGGGACGGAGCCCTGAGCCGGCTCCTCACGCCGCAGCCGGGCCCAACGTGGCACTTTGGCAGAACCCTCCCCGGCCGGGGCCGCGATTCAAACCCCCGGCGGCTCCTCGGCCAATCGAGAGCGGGCCGCTGGCCGAGCGGCAGTGACGTCGTCCAATCCTGTCTCACCGTTGTCCCGCGGGTCGCCCGGTCTCGCGGGCAGGCAGCCAATGGCGACTCCGGAAGAAACAAAGAAGGCGGGGGAAAGGCTAAGGGGTGCGGCCGAGGACCTCGCCCTCCCTTCTGCTTAGGGTCGTTCCTGGGCCAGTGTTTCGGGTGCTGGTTGTGGAGGTGGCGACATCAGCGGCGCCTGTGGCGGGTGTCCAGCCGGCCAGTTAGCCAGTGGATAGGGTGCGTGGGCTTGAGAGGCGGGAGTCCGGCCTCAGAGCAGTGGGCGGTTGTCGTGGGGGCGCCCTTCGTGCAAGCGGAGGCGCGAAGGGTGCCGGGAGCCCGAGGTCCGCTGCCCGGCTGGCCCTCGGGGCCTTTTGACTCTCAGATTTGCTCTTCTTGATCTGGGGAAATTAAGGGTCGGTCGACAGCTGTTAGCTGTCTTCTCCTTGATTAACTGAACTCTCACCTTCAACCCGCTGAGAGTTGTACTTACTTCCCCTGAAACAGAGGGCCCCGGATCCACTTGAGTATCTGGGGCAGAAAAGGGGTGCGCTTGAAGGTATCTCCTTAAAAAAAAAAGTTACAAGCACTTTTGTATACGACTTTTAGAAGATTCATAGACCGCCAGTTAAGCACCCGGGGTTATGACATTGCACCTGGAGGGAAATGCAGCCCTAGCACCTGATGGCCAGCAAGGCAGTGAACTTCGTTCTCCGCAGAGTTAAGGGACACTGTTGCTCCTGGGGTGCGGCTTTTACCATCATCGTACAGGCAAAACCCAGAAACTCCTACATAGGGCACAGACCAGAAGGTCAATGTTCTCGACCTTGATGTAAAGGTAAAGATAACAACTGATAGAAGACAGCAGTGCTCTCTCTTATAGCAGAATGCCAACCAATAAATGCAGAAGGAATAATGGTGTTAGAAAGTAATAAAAGAGGAATGGTAAACTCACAAATCCTTCTCTTTTGAATCCAGATATACTAAAAGGCAAAATGTTACTGATTACTTTTATTTCTAGGTTAAAAAAAGAAGAAATTTAGGTTACCTGAGAGCCTTTACTGCCCTAATTGTCAAAATTCAGGTAGAGATAGAGTCCAGAGCCAAAAGACAATAATTTAAAGCCAACTATCTTAATCTAAAAGTAAGTCACTACAAATAGAGCTCTTTGGAAAGAGATGATTGGATTTAGGATTTGCTGACTGTGGTTTGTGGAAGCTGAGGGCTAGAATCAGGCATCTGACCTTCAAGGGACTCATCTTCCATAGTCACTGATCCGCAAGATTGAAAGTGCTAGCTTTTTTCTCCATGGCAAATAACTCATTTGACTCCATATCAAATTGGACAGTGTACTGAAACGTTCTTTCACATTCTCCTTCAAAAACAGAAAACAAAGAGAAAGCTATGGAGAATTAAAGTTACTGATAATTTAAAATGGCAAAAACAAAAACAAAAACAAAAAAACAAACCCAAACCCACAACAGACTGTCTTTGGGATTAGTGGGTTCTTTCTAAGAAAACCTTTTGGGGAAACTTTTTTTTCCCCCTGGGAAATCTTGCACAAAAATTGCAATGAAAAAGAGATGTTAGCTTTCACTGTTTGAAGCCATGCTTTGGAGGGGTCTCCATCATGCTCAGTCTACTTATACTTAGTCAAAACATAGAAGCAATCATGAACACCTCCTCAGTGACATTAATATTACTTGGTTTAGTAGTAGGTTAGTGAATAACAACCCAGGGTGATTCTAAAAGGAGGGTTTTGGGTTTTCATTTAATAATTAATGGGTATATCATTATTTTGCCACTTAAACTCTTTTTTGCCCTATTTTGCCACTTAAACTCTTCTGTATAAAACGTTTTGTGCTAAAGAAGAACCAGTGTCAGAAGTCTTTTGTCGCTGCTCAGAAGGATATAATATTCTTTGTGTTTTGTTGCTATAGTAAAGTCAGGTAAGGAGAGTTTTTAGAGAGTAGTGTTGTCTTTAAAAAAAAATTCTAAGTGATTTTCAGTTTGATACTTACTGAAACAAGTATTTACTATGATGAAAATAGTCTAAAGCAAAACATTGATGGTTCCTTTTGCAAATGAAAATAAGAGGGATTTTACTTCCTTCTGTCAGTATACATAAACAGAGAGGGCTCACTTCGGCAGCACGTAGACTAAAATTGGAACGATACAAAGATTAGCATATAGAAACAAAGAGACGTTCAGGTTATAAGACTTTTTCATAATGTTATTAAAACCTTATATTCACACGTTTCAGACAGGATGGGTGCTTAACTCGAAATCTTTTTAAAAAATTTTAACTCAGCGAGTTTATGACCCTTTGCAAAATTCTCGGTTTATAAATACCCACCTTCTGACTTAATGATAGATCAGCGTAGAATGTGTGGCAGGCTTCTTGTTTCGGCATGCTTGAAATAAAACTAAGAAAAAGAAGAGTGCCTGCATTTTGGTGGGCTAAATTTGTATCTTGGCTTTTGGTTCAACTGACTGCCTTGTTTTGGCCTTCAATCTTCATTCTCACTTAGGCCAAAAGTAACTCCCTAGAGTGGGGTCTTTACCAGTAGTTCCCAGTTTTTTCAAATCCGAAAATTGTGTTTAAAGCCAAAAATGTTGGCTGACCTCCACGTAATAGTACTTGTACTTTTCAAGTGTTTTAGCACTGCATAATGACAACAACAAAAAACTTCAGGTGGAATCGTTACAGCAGAAACATTTAAAGAATACTAGTGCACATATGAGCAAAATATTCTTTATTCAGTCTATAGACAATGCTTGGTCTGCATATGGGTTTAATAACCCCTTAAAAATTTTTTTTTACATTCATTTATTTTTGAGAGACAGAGAGAGAGAGAGAGAGAGTGAGCACGGGTGGGGGAGGGGCAGAGAGACAGAAGGAGACACAGAATCTAAAGCAGGCTCCAGGCTCTGAGCTGTCAGCACAGAGCCTGACATGGGGCTCGAACCCACAAACCGTGAGATCATGACCTGAGCCGAGGTCAGACACCCAACCAACTGAGCCACCCAGGTACCTCAATAACCCCTTTTAATTGTAGGGCCCTACTTCCCATAGAATCACAATCATTCTTGGATCTACCCAACGCAAAGTGAAGCTCAGAGACTTAGATATTTTGGTCATTTGAACCCTGCTTCTAGCTTGCCTTCTCCTTCCCTAAGAGATTGGATAATATAGACTGCAGTGTCTGCTTAATTCCCAAGGATTATCTAAGCAAGTAACATCTGTTGAGTTATCTGAATATTTGTCTGTTTTGTGATTCAGTAAGATTGTGGAGACCTGGCCAAATATTCCAGTAAGAAAGGGATAAAACAGAAAAATCATGGCATTGTCTTAAATTATAGTCAGGATTAAAAGATGGATCTGTACTTACCTCTTGCTTGGTTAACCTTTTCCTATTTTCCCGTTGGATAAATCAAGTCATTGAAAGGGTAAGACAATAGGCCAGATTTAAGAGGAGTACCTACATTAGAGCAAAGACCAGAATGTGTTCTTTTTTAAAAAAAATTGTTTTTTACATTTATTTATTTTTGAGAGACAGAGTGAGACAAAGTGAGGGTGGGGGAGGGACAGAGAGGCAGGGAGACACAGAATCCGAAGCAGGCTCCAGGCTGTCAGCACAGAGCCCACGCGGGGCTTGAACCCACAAACCGTGAGATCATGACCTGAGCCGGAGTCAGACCCTCAACCGACTGAGCCACGCAGGCACCCCCAGAATGTGTTATTTCTATAGCCATCTTAGATATGTCCTTTGGGCCAAAGTTATATAGTCTGTCAGGAGAAGACCAATAATATTCCAGGAGAAGACCATAAATATTCCAATGCAAGTCTGTAACCACTGAATGGTCAGCTTTATATTAAGATGAAGGGTTCTATTCCTTCTGACTTTAGCTAAGGGATGTCACCTCATCATTCCTTTTCTGTTGCACCCTCCCAAGTAGGGAGGATAATAATGACATAAACACATCCCTCTGGGGATTTATCCAAACTCATGGATAAATCTCACTTGGATAACTTGGAAGAGTTCATAAAAATACGTTCACTGGCATGGGCCTGGCTGGCTCAATTGGAGGAGCATGTGACTCTTGATCTTGAGGTCATAGGTTCAAGCCATATATATATATATATATATATATATATATATATATACATATATATATGAATATATATGAATATATATTCATTCAATATATATTGTGCATATATGTATATATTGTACTGAATATATATTGTGCATATATATTGTACTCAGTATATATATATTGTGTGTGTGTGTGTATATATATATATATATATATATAAGCAGAGTCACACTGTATGCAAATTAGGGTTCCTGTCAACTTCTCAAAAAAGGTTGAGTGAATGGATAAGAAAGTTAAGTGTTAAATCTGATGACATATGCACAGCTAGTGGTTTGGGATTCTTAATTAAAATTAAGCTAGTGTTCAGAGGAATTTTGCCACCCATCAGCTATTATATGCAAATAGTGGATTTTAACCCTTATCCTTTTTTTTTTTTTAAACAAAAGGAGGAAGAATTCCTTTGCGTGGAAAATGAAACTTTTAAGTATCAAACCCATTGCTTGGGCATATGCTATGATAACATTAGGGACTGAAATACTAAATTCTGTCTTCAGTTTCTACTATGTGAAGCTGTTTTTACATATGTACAAGATTTCAGAAGTGGCTTTTTACCAAGCCCAGGTGAGATGGAGCCCTTATTATCTGTTCACCTAGGACAGTTTCTCTTTCCCCATAGTTATATGTTATTGTAATTTCCCAAAGAGCTAATTCTTCACACAGCTGGAAGAGTTTTTAAGAAAAGGTTATCCATGTCCAAGATCCTCTGCTTGAGGGCAAAGAAATTATTAAAAGATTGCCACTTAAAACCTTAAAGCTTTAGAATTTAAAGGGTAAGCTTTGGTTATTTGGAAAATTCACTTATACGGGACAATTAGAATTATTATTAAGACACTCTATCTTGAAAAGGTCCATGGTAATCACAAATTATGCTGTAACTCATTACCAATTATGTGGTCAGGGTAGATAAAGTTAATGCCCTTAAAAACCTTTATATTTTATAATGTTACTCCTTTATTACTTAATTAGTGTTTTTGGCATTTTGCAATGGTAAACATTGGTATTTTAACTTTTCCTAATGAAATTATGTAAAACTATGCCATGGTATATATACGGGCCATCATTCCCTGCAGAGGCATGGCCCTGAGTGCCTTGTGGGGAAGCAGTCTAACGTAATGATTGAAAGCACAGATTCTGGGGTCATCTGCCTTGGCTCAGCCCCTGGCTCTGTCATTTATCAGGTAAGCAAATTGATTAACTTCTCTGGCCATCAGTTTCTTCATTGTAAAGTAGGGATAATAATAACAGTACCTGCTTCATAGGATTATTTTAAGGATTTAATGAATTAATTCATGAAAGTATTTGTACAATGCCTAAATACAAAGTGAATGCACATTGGCTTTTGGAGTAGCATGAGCTGTTATTATTATTGATACTATAGGATATATGCCCCCTGCTGGTCCTGAAAGCAATGAGGGTTTTGAGTGTGTGTGGTGGTGGTTTTTGTTTTTGTTTTTGTTTGTTTTGTTTTTTGTTTTCTGTTTTTTATGGATAGTTTTGGTTACTTTACATTAAATAAAAATTCAGGAGTCATTTTCACCAGGATAAACCACACTAAAATAATCCCTGTGTTTGTTTGTTTTTTCTCCTAGATGATTTTAATGATCTGGAATGCTCTTAATGACCTGACTGGGTATTTTCACAACTCTCAGGCTGACTGCTGTTCCGGTCGTCATAGTTCTGTGTTGTATGGTGCCCCTTTGTATTCGATAGCCTTCCTGCTTCCTTGGTTCCCTTGGAAATACTATCACGAAGGTGACTGGCTGAGTGGACTTCATCCGGTGGTATCGCTATGTGCTTTTGATAGCACGCTTACCTTCGTTCAGCAAGCCCAGTGTATGCTGTTTGCAGAGATTTTCACTAGACATGACAGTCGGCTTCAGCTTATTAAAATTAACCAAGTGGCATCACTAGTAGGATCCACCAGCATCCTCTTTGGTGGCCTCATCTCTGATAACATGGAAATTTTCTTCAATTTTCAGGCCTTCGCTGTGCTCATTGCCATTCTTGCCACTGCCAGCCTTTACACTGGCATGTACCGCATGAGTCACTTGGGACCGAAAAGAAGCCCCGAGGAAAACCTCTTCTCCGAAAGTGAACAGGATCTCCCCTGGACCTCCATCGTCTCATTGATGAGACAGCTCTTGACCCAGAAAAACTTTTGCCTTTTTCTGATAATGAGTTTCTTCCAAGTCTTCCATTTAACTTTCTTCAAAAACTTCATGATGATCTTTGCAGATAATCTCATTCCCGAGGACGTTCTTCCTTCTTTCCTAAGGAGCATCATGTATGGGGTAGGCTTTATTTGCCCACAGGTATGTGATGATTCTTCCTTTATCTTCCTACGGGGATTAGAGGTCTAACTCTCACCTGGCTGAGGAAATTAAAAGCCTGATTATGTCAGTAGTTTGACAAAATGATGCACATAAGAGACCCAAAGAGAATATAGTCAATGATACTGCAATAATGTGTGGTGGCAGATGGTAGCTACTCTGGCACTGAGCATAGTATAACATACAGACTTATCCAATCACCTGTAAATAGTGTAACATTGTGTGTCAAACGTACTTCAATAAAAAAGAGACCCAAAGGGGCGCCTGGGTGGCGCAGTCGGTTAAGCGTCTGACTTCAGCCAGGTCACGATCTCGCGGTTCGTGAGTTCGAGCCCCGCGTCAGGCTCTGGGCTGATGGCTCAGAGCCTGGAGCCTGTTTCCGATTCTGTGTCTCCCTCTCTCTCTGCCCCTCCCCCGTTCATGCTCTGTCTCTCTCTGTACCAAAAATAAATAAACGTTGAAAAAAAAAATTAAAAAAAAAAAAAAAGAGACCCAAAGATTCAGAGCCCCAGATATTATGTTTCAGTAGAAACATAATGGAAATAAGAAGTGAAAGGGAAAAAGAAAAGCGAACCCAATGAGAGCTGACTGACATGATAATTGAAACATCTTAGCGTTTGAATTTTGTTCTTCTGAACTTTCTCACTTAAACCTTAGCAGAGATATGGAGGGAAATAAATGGCAGTTTTGCTTTACCGGGGCAGTTAACGTTCCTGTAACCATTATAAGGAAGAAAGTTACTTGATCAAGAATTCTTGGGGCTCCCGTGTGGCTCAGTTGGTTCAGTGTCCGACTTTTGATTTTGGCTCTGGTCGTAATCCCAGGATCATGGGATCGAGCCCCACGTGGAGCCCTGCGTTGGGCTCTGCGCTTTGCATGGAGTCTGTTTGCCATTCTCTCTCTCTCCCTTTGTCCCACCCACTCTCCAGCTCACACTGTCTCTCTCCCTCTCTAAAATAATTTTTTTTTATTTAAAAAAGAATTCTTGAAGCCAGGTTTCAAAACACTTGGCTAGAAGACTGAGTCCTAGAATTCCAAAGCATTATTAAAATTCCATGCTCATGACCATTACTGGAAAAGGTATGTCCTCCTTCAAAAAATAAACCAGCCTGCTGTTTGTTTTTTTTACAGCATTTAGAGAGTTGATGAATCATATTGCTTTCTTTCACCTAAATATGTCACCCCAAAATATGACTTAATGTAGCCTATGATTCTTATTTTCATAATTAAATAAGTAAAATTCATTATTTAGAGAATAAGTCATTCTAGATAGATGAGTTTTTACTGTTTACACGTTTATCTGGCTTCAAAAATATTTAAACCATGTTAGATAGAAATAGTTCTAAAATATTTTAAGTGTTGACATGCTTCCTTATGCAGACTTTACAGAATGCAATTTGTCTTTTCCACCATTAGCTCCAGGCCTTTGTCATAGTTTGGTTACTGTATACATCATAATAATGGAAAGTCATACTGGGTGCTTACCATGTGCCATGAACTATGCCAAGCACCTTGCATACATTACCTCACCTAATCCTCACAACCCCTTCAAAGGAAAGACTCTTCTTATCCTTACAGATGACAAAAGGGATGTTCAGAGGTATCTGCTTTTAGAGTTGTGCATGTTTAGATTCTCTCTCTAAAATGTACTGTATTTACATGGTTTACTTAGCAGAGTATACCAAATAGAGTATCATTTTTGGCTTATCAGAATAGTCCCTGATACTGGGTATGTATATTGAAATGATGCTATTCCTTCAGGACAGTCTGACGTTTGTCTGTTTGTTCCTATGTTCAATGACCTAGGATGGGGAGCTGTTTGGGTTCCTATCTCTGCTTTATCAGATTCTAAAATACATAAAATATTATATATATATATGTATACATACATATATATGTATATATGTATATATATATGTATATTATATATATACATGTATATATATATGTATATATATATATATATCTTCCCACTTTTAATCATGTATTTGCCTATAGTATCTCCTCAAAGTAGAAAAAAGTTTGTTAAACTCTTATGTTAAAAATAAAAAGAGTTGGGGTACCTGGGTGGCTCAGCCGGTTAAATGTCCGACTTTAGCTCAGGTCACGATCTCATTGTGCGTGAGTTCGAGCCCCTCATCTGGCTCTGTGCTGCCTGACAGCTCAGAGCCTGGAGCCTGCTTCAGATTCTGTGCCTCCCTCTCTCTCTCTGTCCTTCCTCTGCTCGTGCTCTGCCTCTCTCTCTCAAAAATGAATATATGTTAAAAAAATTTTTTAATAAAAAATTAAAAAGAGTAGAGAGGCGCCTGGGTGGCTCAGCTGGTTAAGCGTCCCATTTTGGCTCAGGTCATGATCTCACAGCTTGTAGGTTCGAGCCCCAAGTCATGCTCTGTGCTGACAGATAGGAGCCTGGAGCCTACTTCAGATTCTGTCTACCCCCTCTCTCTCTGCCCCTCCCCAGCTTGTGCTCTGTCTTTCTCTCTCAAAAATAAATAAACATTAAAAAATAGAAAACAAACAAACAAATAAATAAAGAGTAGATATGGGGTGCCTGGGTGGCTCAGTTGGTTGAGCATCTTACTCTTGATTTCAGCTCAAGTCATGATTCCCAGGTCATGGGATCAAGCCCGGTGTCGGGCTCTGTGCTGAGTGGAGTCTGCTTAAGATTTGTTCTCTCACTCTGCTCCTCTTCCCATCTGATGCTCTCTCTCTCTCTCTCTCTCTCTCCCTATCTCTCAAAATAAAAATAGGAGCGCCTGAGCGGCTCAGTCAGTTGAGTGTCCAGCTCTCGATTTAAGCTAAGGTCATGATCCCAGGGTCATGGGATTGAGCCCCGCATTGGGCTCTGCACTGAAGCCTGCTTTGGATTCTTTCTCTCTCTCTCTCCCCCCCTCTCCCTCTCCCTCTCTCTCGCCCTCTGTCCCCTCCCCTCTTTCTAAAATTAAAAAAAAAAAGTTTAAAGATTGTTTTGACTATTCTGGGTACCTTGCAAATCCATATGAATTTTATTACTTTTTTTTCTAATTTTTATTTAAATTATGGTTAGTTAACATGTAGTGTAATATTGTTTTCAGGAGTAGAATTTAGTGATTTACCACTGATATATTAATATCCAGTGTTCACACAAGTGCCCTCCTTAATATCCATCACTCATTTAGCCTACCCCCCACCCTCCTCCCTCCATCAATTCTCAGTTTGTTCTCTATCATAGTCTCTTACAGTTTCTCTCTCTTTTCTTTTTTCTCTTTTCCCCCCTTCCCCTGTGTTCATTTGTTTTGTTTCTTAAATTCCACATATGAGTGAAATCATATGATAGTTGTCTTTCTCTGCCTTAGTTCACTTAGCATAATACACTCTGGCTCCATCCATGTCGTTGCAAATGGCAAGATTTCATTCCGTTTAATGGCTGACTAACATTCAATTACATATATATATATATATATATATATATATATATATATACACACACACACACACACACACACACACATACATACATACACACCACATCTTCTTTATCCATTCATCAGTCAATGGGCATTTAGGCTCTTTCCATAGTTTGGCTATTGTTGGTAAATGCTGCTGTAAACATTGGGGTAGATGTACCCCTCTGAATCTGTATTTTTGTATCCTTTGGGTAAATACCGAGTAGTGCAATTGCTGAGTCCTAGGGTAGTTCTATCTTTAACTTTTTGAGGAATCTCCATACTGTTTTCCAGAGTGGCTGCAACGGTTTGCATTCCCACCAACAGTGTAAGAGGATTTTCTTTTCTCCACACTCTCACCAACACTTGTTGTTGCCTGAGTTGTTAATTTTAGCCATTCTGACAGGTGTGAGGTGGTATCTCATGAGGTTTTGATTTGTATTTCCCTGATGATGAGTGATGCTGAACATCTTTTCATGTGTCTGTTAGCTATCTGGATGTCTTCTTTAGAAAAGTGTCTCTTTATGTTCTGCCCATTTCCTTAACAGGGTTGTTTTTTGGGTGTTGAATTTCATAAATTCCTTATATATTTTGGATAAATTATATATTTATCAGATATGTCATTTGCAAATATCTCCTCCTGTTCCACAGGCTGCCTTTTAGCTTTTTTTTTTTTTTTTTTATTGTTTCCTTCACTGTGCAGAAGCTTTTATCTTGATGAAGTCCCAATAGTTCATTTTTGCTTTTGTTTCCCTTGCCTCTGGTGACATGTCTAGTAAGAAGTTTCTCCAGCTGAGGTCAAAGAGGTTGCTGCCTGTTTTATCCTCTAGGATTTTGATGGTTTCTTGTCTCACATTTAGGTCTTTCATCCATTTTGAATTTATTTTTGTGTGTGGTATAAGAAAGTGGTAGAGTTTCATTCTGCATGTTGCTGTCCAGTTTTCCCAACACCATTTGTTGAAGAGACTGTCTTTTTTCCATTGGATGTTCTTTTCTGCTTTGTGAAAGATTTGTTGATCATATAGTTGTGGGCCCTTATCTGGGTTCCATTGATCTATGTGTCTGTTTTTGTGCCAGTACCATACTTTCTTGATGACTACAGCTTTGTAATACAGCTTGGAGTCCTGAATCATGATGCCTCCAGCTTTCCTTTTCTTTTTTTTTAATTTTTTTTTTCAACGTTTATTTATTTTTGGTACAGAGAGAGACAGAGCATGAACGGGGGAGGGGCAGAGAGAGAGGGAGACACAGAATCGGAAACAGGCTCCAGGCTCTGAGCCATCAGCCCAGAGCCCGACGCGGGGCTCGAACTCCCGGACCGCGAGATCGTGACCTGGCTGAAGTCGGACGCTTAACCGACTGCGCCACCCAGGCGCCCCAAAAGCATAGGACTTTAAATTTTTTTTCAACGTTTTTTATTTATTTTTGGGACAGAGAGAGACAGAGCATGAACGGGGGAGGGGCAGAGAGAGGGAGACACAGAATCGGAAACAGGCTCCAGGCTCTGAGCCATCAGCCCAGAGCCTGACGCGGGGCTCGAACTCCCGGACCGTGAGATCGTGACCTGGCTGAAGTCGGACGCTTAACCGACTGCGCCACCCAGGCGCCTCCAGCTTTCCTTTTCTCTTCAGGATTGCTTTGGCTATTCAGGGTCTTTTGGAGTCCATGTGAATGTTAGAATCAGCCTGTCAGCTTCTACAAAGAAGACAGATTGGATGCTGATAGAGATTGCACTGAATCTGTAGATCAGTTTGGGTAGTATTGCTATCTTAGCAATGTTAAATCTTCTGACACATAGAGTATTTTCCATCTATTTCAATCTTTTAAAATTTCTTTCAACAATGTTTTGTAGCTTTCAGAGGATGAATTTTCCCCTTCCTTGTTAAATTTATTCCTAAATATTTAGATAGATTTTTAGTGAAGACTTGAGGGGCTCTTTCAGAACAAAGTACATGAGCTTTATTAAGTGCATGGATTTAGTGGCTTTATTCTGGTGATTCCCATAAATGTTTTTTGTTTCCTTTTAGCTCATAGACATGTTCTGGGTAGAGATTGCCAGATGGTTGAATTCTGATGGAATGAAGGGCTACTGTGCTTCTGAGAAAACCATAACTTTTTTCTTTATTTTTTTTAACAAAAGTAATACATATTTGCTGTAAAGATTCATACACTATTGAAACATCCATGAATTTTTTGTATACTGCTTTTTAAATTTAATAAGTTATGCAAATTTCCATGTCATATATAAATCTACTTTTTAAAAATAGCTGTGTTGGGGTAAATTACATCAGTGTTCTGTAATTGAACCACCAGATCATGACCTGAGCCAAAGTTGGACGCTCAACCAACTGAGCCATCCAGCTGCCCCGTGTGTTTTAACTTTTAAAAACACTGCTAAAATAGGGGCTCCTGGGTGGCTCAGTCAGTTAAGCATCTGACTCTTGATCTAAGCTCAGGTCTTGATCTCAGGGTTGTGAGTTCAAGCCCTGCATTGGGCTCTGCACTGGGCGTGAATCCTGCCTTAAAAAATAATAATAATAAAATAAAAACACTGGGGTGCTGGCTGGCTCAGTTAGAAGAGTGTGGGACTCTTGATCTCCAATTAAGTTTGAGCCCCATATTGGGTGTAGAGATCACTTAAATAAAACTTAAAAAAAAAAACTTTCCAGAAAAAAAATGTTTAAAAAACATAAAAACACTGCTGAAGTGTTTTCCAGATTACATTCCTACCAGTAGTGTAAAAGTGTTCCAGTTGTTCAACATTCTTGCCAATGTTTATGATCAGTCTTTTTAGTTTTAGTCATACTAGTATGTGTGTAATAGTATTTTATTATGGTTTTGATTTACATTTTCCTAATGACTACTAATGATATTATTAGTGCATCTTTTCATGTGCCATCCATTTGGCTTTTTGGTGAATTCAGGTGATTCAGATCTTTTGCCTATTTAAAAAATTTTTTTCAATGTTTATTTCTGAGGGAGAGAGAGAAAGACAACTCAGGTGAGGGGCAGAGAGAGAGGGAGACAGAGCATCCAAAACAGGCTCCGCACTGACAGCAGCGAGCCCGACGCAGGGCTTCAACTCACGAACAGTGAAATCATGGCTTGAGCTGAAGT
Organism: Felis catus; assembly: GCF_018350175.1. Classification (NCBI taxonomy): domain Eukaryota; kingdom Metazoa; phylum Chordata; class Mammalia; order Carnivora; family Felidae; genus Felis; species Felis catus. Next base: position 23,684,773 of record NC_058383.1, on the reverse strand, counting down.
CGGACGCTTAACTGACTGGAGCCACCCAGGCACCCCCGCCTATGTTTTAATCAAGCTGTTTGTTATCATATTACTGAATTATATGAGTTCTTTATATACTCTAGATACAAGTCTTTTGTTGGATGTATGTTCAGCAAGTATTTTCTCTTAGTCTCTCTTGGCTATAAAAGTTTAAACTATTTATTGAAGTATAGCTGACACACAGTGTTACATTGGTTTCAGGTGTACAACGTAGTGCTTGGACAAGTCTATTCTATATGTTATGCTCTGCTCACCGCAAGTGTGGCTTACCATCTGCCACCATACAATGCTATCACAGTACCATTGACTATATTCTCTATGCTGCACCTTTTATACCCATGACTTCTTCATCTTGGCTATTACATTTTAAGAGAACATGGTCAAAAGATTTCCACAATCTTTTTTCTCAAACCCTCAACACTAACATGAATTTCTGTTGATCTTAACAAAAAAAAATCATTATAAAGTGGAAGCCCAAAATTGCTTTAAGTGTATTCCTAATATCCAGACAAGTGGCATTCACATAAATTATTGGAATAAAAAGAAAAAAAAATGATAGCTTATTTGTTATTTTTGGCTAAGTCACTTTAACTGTTGGGTATAGTCATGAAGGATAAGCACCATGTTTTCATTTTCTCAGGCTGTCTTTTCAGAGGCCTTCTTTTGGAGGAGTTGTATAAGTGAAAGGAGAAAAGCATGAACAAGTGCTTATTCTAACAACTGTTTTTTTTTTAATATAAAATTTATTGTCAAATTGGTTTCCATACAACACCCAGCACTCATCCCAACAGGTGCCCTCCTCAATACCCCTCACCCACCCTCCCCTCCCTCCCACCCCCCATCAACCCTAAGTTTATTCTCAGTTTTTAAGAGTCTCTTATGGTTTGGCTTCCTCCCTAACTTTTTTTTTCCCCTTCCCCTCCCCCATGGTCTTCAGTTAAGTTTCTCACGATACACATAAGAGTGAAAATATATGGTATCTGTCTTTCTCTGTATGACTTATTTCACTTAGCATAACACTCTCCAGTTCCATCTACGTTGCTAGAAAAGGCCGTATTTCATTCTTTCTCATTGCCAAATAGTATTCCATTCTAATAACTGTTTTAATAAGTCTGTGACAGGGTGTCTGGGTGGCTCAGTCAGTTGAGTGTTCCACTCGATTTTGGCTCAGGTCAGATTTCAGGGTCATGGGATTGAGCCCTGAGTCAGGCTCCATGCTGAGCGTGGATCCTGCTTAAGATTGTTTCTCTCTCTCCCTCTGCCCCTCTCCCCTGCTCGTGCTCTCTCTCTCTCTAAAATAGTAATTGTAATAATTATTATATTTATTATTAATAAATAATAACTATAATTATATTTATCATCACCATTACTATTATAACAACAGCAACAACAACAGGTCTGAGATCTTCCACATCCCACTCCTATCAGAGAGGCAGGATAGTAAATGGGTTAAGTGCATAGAGTCTGCCACAGGGGAGTCTCTTGCTGTGTGAGCCTGGGCAAGTTACTCAACAGTTCTGTGTCTCAGTTTCCTCATCTGTAAAATTAGAATAAAAAAAATTGTGCCTAACTAATAGAATAATTATGAGGATTAAATGAATCAAAATACACAAAGTACTTAAAATGGTTCCTGGCACAAACTAAACACTCTAGAAATGTTAGCTCTTATCATTAAGACTCCGTGCAGCAAATATTTATTCAGTTTTCACCGCAAGCACACACTGACCTTATCTGTTTTGATTTGGGCTTCTTTGGCACAGGTTGCCAACATTCATGCTGAGATTCACTATTCACAAACTCCTACTCAATAAACATGAATGGAGAGCCAAAATCCTCAGTTTGTGAACACTTTATTTTAATAAATGAAAAAGTGGTATCTTTCATCATTTTTATCATTGGCTCATATCTTTTTATACATTGGACATCATCATAATAACTAACAATTGAGTACCTTATATGTTGAGTGTGTGCTATAGATGAGAGAGTCAGAGACAGAACGAGAGACAGTGGGAGGTAGAAACACACAGAGAGAGTGTTAGTTGGATGAAATGCTCCTTAGGTAAAGTAACTTGTCCTTGGCCACACAACTGGCACAGTGGCACAGCTGGAATTCAAACCGAGGGACATCTGATTTCAAAATCTTGCACTTTCTACTCTGCCATACATTCCTTACGTTATCATTAATTTCTTGTATTTTATGTTTATGTGTTAGAGGGTGAGAACAAGAAGCTTCATTTCAATATGTAGAAATATTGAATATTATTCAATATTGTGTATTGAAATTATCGAAATATTATTGAAATATTGAAATTATTGAATATTATCATCATGTGGAGGAATATAATGATATTATACTGCTGGGGTGTTCTATGTACTCACTCTTACAGAACTCTAAGAAATGCCATGGATCACATCAGTCCCTGACCCATTGTTTTTAATATCCAGAAAAGGAGTTCTTGTTCTTGAAAGTAGAGAAGTAAGCCAAAATGTTAGGGGAAAGAACCCTTTTGTTTATTATAGCACATTTGCATTCTACTTGCATCACTCAGAATTCTCTTGTAATTGTAATGTATGTACATTTGGTTAATGAAAACTTTTCAGGGCTAAACAATATACTTTTTAATTGAAGACAAAGAGTATCTTCTAATCTTTGTTAATGTAATATGTATATTTAGCAAAAACTTTTCACTCTAGAACAATGAACTTCTTCACTGATAGCATGAAATGCACAGAAAAAATGTAAGCCTGAGCCCTCAACATGAATCTATTAGAATTATAAAATTTGTAAGATAAGACAGGAAACAAAACCCAAAGAAATGTGGATAGAATCATAAACTTGATTTTAGTATAAAAAGTACATTTCAGATAGATTACAGTAAGAATAGTGAAATGTATAGTCACTTATTCAATAAATATTTGTTTTACCTACTGTGTGCTAGGTGAATTCTGGGCTTTAACCCCAAATTTTGTTTTAATTAATTAATTAATTTAATGTTTATTTAGTTTTGAGAGAGAGACAGAGACAGAGAGTGAACAGGGGAGGGGCAGAGAGAGAAGGAGACACAGAATCTGAAGCAGGCTCCAGGCTCTGAGCTGTTAGCACAGAGCCCAAAATGGGGCTTGAACTCGTGAACTATGAGATCATGACGTGAGCTGAAGTTGGGCACTTAACCGACGGAGTCACCCAGGTGCCCCAATCCCAAATTTTAAAATCTGGATTTATAGTAGATTTTAGTTGCACCTTTCACATCACCATAAAGCAATGCTGACTGTTTCTAAGCAATGGATTCTTTCATATGGTTGGTTTTGGTAAAATTTATTCATAATAGTGTGAAAATAAAAATGTAGGAAACCATTTCCTGGTTTGTTCACTTTAAAGGAAATAATAGCTGTTTCTTTGTTATTATGGAATATTACTATCCTTAGTCAATTTTCAACGGATATACATGGGTCACAACATTTCTAGCCACAATAGACAGTATTACTTGTGTGTTTCAGCTGCTATTATAGTTCAGAAGCAAATGTGTTTTCTGCTGAGCACATTTATTTTGTCGCCAGCAAGAGCAAGCATAATTAATGGTGGTCCATCTTAATACGATGTCTCTGTTTCCTTTTCAGTGCCTTGTACTTATCAGTCAGTCCTGGCTGAAGAAGTTTGGTTACTATAAAATTATCTTAATTTCTTTCTACCTAGAAGGAACAGCCTCCATTGTCATGTCACTTCTTGGACAGCAATACTATTACCTTTTGGCTCTTTATCTCACTATTATCATGTAAGTAAATCCAAATGCCAGTCCCAAAATTACACTAGGTCTTGCCATTTACACTTTCAAGCAGTGCAACATTTTTTATCTGAACTGTGTTGAATATTCATTTCTAGGCAATCATTGTACCTTTCTGGCAAACTGAATGTTCACAGTTTCTTTTTTGGAGAGATTTCATACATTAGATTTTGTAGTAAAGTTATGTTCCTCTTTTTAACCTATTAAAGTGCATCATTTAGTAAATGTTGCTGCCAAATAAAGATTTGACCCCATGGGGCGCCTGGGTGGCTCAGTTGGTTAAGTGTCTAACTCCTGATTTTGGCTCAGGTCATGATCTCTTGGTTGTGAGATTGAGCCTGCATTGGGCTCCTCAATGGGTATGGAGCCTGCTTAGGATTCACTCTTCCTCTCCCTCTGCTCCTTCCCCGCTTGCTCTCTCTCTCTTTGCCTGTTGTTCTTTGCCTTTGTCCCCCATCTTGGAAAACAGCTCTACCATCTGTCTAGATGTCCAAGTCAGAGACTTTGTCTTTGTCTTCTCTTTCTTCTCTGTCACCTGTGTCCAATAGGCTACCAGTTATTAGTCCTGATACGTCCTGAATCCATCCCTTCTCTGCTTCCATTAGCTCAGGTCCTCATCATCTCTCACATGGAGTAGTATCTGGCCTCCCATATGGTTCCCTTGTCTCTAGTCTCCAGTCCTCCCAACACCTTCGTCCACATTGTTCCTACAGTAACATGTCATTCCTTAATGATCTTAAGTACCTTCTTACTGCTTTTAAGATTTATATCATAAAATGATGACATATGAGGTCTTTTGTTATATAGTCTCTGTTTACTTCTTCATCCTCATATCACTCTTCTAGTTCTTCTGTACTCCACACCAAACAGGAATACTTTGTAGTGTAGGCACCTCATATCTAACATGTAGCATTCTGTGTCTGGAAAGCTCTTCACCATTTCTTGCCTGGCTCTTTCCTGGTGTTTCTTTTCTTTTTTTGTTTAAATGTATTTATTTTGAGAGAGAGAGAGAGAGAGAGAGAGAGAGAGAGAATGAATGAACGAACGAACAGGGAAGGGTCAGAGAGAGGCAGAGAGAAAATCCCAAATCCCAAGCAGGCTCTGCGATGTCAACATGGATATTAATGCGGGGCTCAGTTTCACGAACCGTGAAATCATGACCTGAGCCGAAATCAATAGTTGATCACTTAATCAACTAAGCCACCCACGTGCCCCATGATGATTTTCTTATTAACACTTTCTTTTCTCTAGCTTACTTTATATAATACATAGAATATACAAAATATGTGTTAATCAACTGTTTATGCTATCAGTAAAGCTTCTGGTCAACAGTAGGCTATTAGTAGTTAAATTTGAGGGGAGGCATAAGGTATATGTGAATTTCCCACTGCCTGGGAGGTTAGCACCCCGAACCTCTGTGTTAATCAAGAATCAACTGTACAGGGGCGCCTGGGTGGCGCAGTCGGTTAAGCGTCCGACTTCAGCCAGGTCACGATCTCGCGGTCCGTGAGTTCGAGCCCCGCATCAGGCTCTGGGCTGACGGCTCGGAGCCTGGAGCCTGTTTCCGATTCTGTGTCTCCCTTTCTCTCTGCCCCTCCCCCGTTCATGCTCTGTCTCTCTCTGTCCCAAAAATAAATAAAAACGTTGGAAAAAAAAAAAAAGAATCAACTGTACATTATTTCATTTTTCCTTCTTATAAACAAAATTTCAACTTTCATTTGATGTTTGGTTTTTAAAAAGAAAATCTGTGCCTCCTAGTTATATGTGTATTTTATATGTATATTTTAAAATTGTTTCTAGGGTAATTGTGCAAGCTTCTTTCTGTTTGTTTAACCTGCCACTAGCTGACATGGTGGATGCAGATTTACTGAAGTTCAATCGGCAGTAAGTACATTTATTCAAATATCAGCCGTAACAATATCACATGGAGGCAGGACCTGTAAGAGTCTGCCTTTTATATTTCCACTACAAATCATCTATCTAAGAGATGATCATAAGAGCATCACTGGGAATTAGAGAGCAGAACATAATAGGATATTCATAATTGTTTGCCCTGGGCAACTTTTCCCTGTTTCTGAAAGGGCATCATAATTTTTTATACGGCAGGTTCACACAGCCAATGCTATGACAGGATTAGATCTCCAAAACCAAAGTGAAATCTCAGATAGCTTTATGTTCTACGTATTGCAGTACGCCTTATTACACTGGATGTCGAAGGCAAAATGACCTTTTCTCTGTGACATTGCAAGAATTAAACTTAATGATTAAAAATCTTATCTTTTTTTTACTTGAAAAAGTATAAGGGGCTGCTGATGAGAGGTTTTGTTCTTTGGTGTGGTTATAAGCTTTTTACATCAGCTATAAAATTCACTTGACTGGTAAATGTTTTCTTATCTGTGCCCTGTTTTACAGATTAGAGAGGAATACCCGTGTTATTTTAACACAGGTATGTCCTTTTTTTAAATATTTATTTTGAGAGAGAGAGAGAGAGAGAGCGCGCGCATGTATGTGCATGTGTGCATATGTGCAAACGTGGGAGAGGTAGAGAAAGAGGGAGAGAGAGAATCCCAAGTAGGCTTCAGGCTCATTGCAGAGCCCAATGCGGGGCTTGATCTCACAACCAAGAGATCACGACCTGAGCTGATCTCAAGAGTCTGATGCTTAACCAACTGAGCCACCCAGGTGCCCCACAGGTACATTCTTTATTAGCTCTGTAGAAACACTTAGACTACATGGCATCTGTTTTTTGTTTTTGTTTTTGTTTTTTTAATGAAATCTATACTGCGAAAAGCCTTGCCAGTCAAACTGCTTGATGTCTTCTTTATATAATTCCTCTTCTGTTTCAGGGTTTTGTTGCTAAGTTATGTTTGAAGGATAAGCAAGATGGTGAGCTCCTTACAGTGCAGGACCGTTCTCCTTGTGTGTCTCTAGTTCTAGAAAAGTGACTGGCTCAAACCACTCTTTTTAATTGACTAATTTAAGGGGTGCCTGGGTGGCTCAGTTGGTTAAGTGTCTAACTTCGGTTCAGGTCACGATCTCACGGTTTGAATTTGAGCCCCCAGTTGGGCTCTGTGCTGACAGCTCAGAGTTTGTTGCCTGGAGCCTCCTTTGGATTCTCTCTTCCTCTCTCTCTGCCCCTCCCCGACTCATGCTCTGTCTCTGTCTCTCTCTCTCTCTCTCAAAAATAAACATTAAAAAAATGAATGAGTAATTTAAAAAGAAGAGGGGTGCCTGGCTGGCTCACTTGGTTGGGCATCTGACTTTGGCTTAGGTCATGATCTCACAGCTCATGAGTTTGAGCCCCGTGTCAGGCTCTGTGATGACAGCTCAGAGCCTGGAGCGCCTCGGATTCTGTGTCTCCCTCTCTCTCTCTCCCCCTCCTCCGCTCATGCTCTTTCTCTCTGTCTAAACATTTAAAAAAAAATTTTTTTTTAAAGAAGAAACCTCAGTAAACATCTTACAACTCTCAAATTCTTTTTGAATGAAACTGGATACAAGTAAATAAAATGTCTCAAATAGTCAGAAAGGAAAAGGCACTAACATTTACCACATTCCAAGGTGTGCAAACATTATATGGCTTTTGCTCGTGCAGGTCTCACACCAGCCTTGTGTGGTAGATACTACTCACTCCATAAATATGTGTTGCTGCCTGCTAATGTGTCAGGCACTGTGGTAAATACTGGAGATATGATATAGGAGGCCTTGTAACAGAGTCCCTCTAAAACATACTTTTCTCTCTTTTTTTTTTTATTTTTAATTTTTTAAGTAATCTCTATACCCAACGTGGGGCTCAGACTCACAACCCTGAGGTCAAGAGTCACATGTTCCACAGACTGAGCCTGCCAGGCTCTCCTAAAACATACTCTCTTATGCATATGGCATGCTGTATGCTCCTGACCAGTGGCTACCCCGGGGGATACCTGTGCTTCTCTGCTGGCATACGTTGTATCCTTACCAGGAGTTAGTACTTTTTATTTCAGATCTGTTAATGTCAGCTGCAATGGTTATTTTAATGACAACATTTACAGGGCACCTGGGTGGCTCAGTTGGGCTCTGCACTGGCATGGAGCCCGGTCGGGATTCTGTCTCTCTCTCTACCCCTCCCCAACTCGTGCTGTCTCTGTCTCTCTCTAAATAAATAAACAAACTTAAAAAAAGTACTTAGGAACTGTAAGGGTGAGATGAAAGTTGTTTCTGTGAAAACTAAGTTGAATGCTTTATAAAGATCTGACAAAGGCAAGGTATAAAAAAATATTATCAGATCTGATGCAATGAGAACTATAAACGTTTTGGGGGAAATTCATAAAAGCCTAAAGCTATTGTGTACTCAGATTGCCTAATAAATAACTGTAGTTCTCTCTATAACTGACAGTAGAAACTGTAGATCATGTAATATGGATACTGTCCTCGCGAGAATGATGGCATAGCACTTCCACCCGTGGGCCCATACTCAAAGGAAAAGCCCAAAGGAAAGATTGATGAACGAGTACATTTCACTTAAAACAGAATGGTTAATGTCTCTTCTTCTGAAAAGGATTGTTTTGGGGGCACCTGGGTGGCTCAGTCAGTTGAGCGCCTGACTCTTGATTTTGGCTCAGGTTATGGTCCCAGGGTCAAGGTATCAAACCCCACATTGGGCTCCACACTGAGTGTGGAGTCTGCTTGGGATTCTCACTCTCCCTCTGCCCCTCTCCACCACGCACACGTGCTGTCTCTCTCTAAAAACTAAAAAAAATAATAATAAAAAATAAATAAAAAGGATTGTTTTGCTCTAGCCAACTGTCCTCCGGATCATGTCAGATAAGAACTTAATACAATGAGCCAAAATAGATGTAGCCTTCACCCTTTGTGGCAGTGACAGCCTAGTCGGGGAGACAGACAGCAATTGTATTATAGTATTACATCATACAATCAGAAGTACCCTCATTTTCAGGAAACTAAGACTCTTGAGGGGTCAGCTTGCCCAAGGTAATAAAACCAGCAGATTAAAGAACTAGAAGTGAAACCCAAGTTCTTCCTGTCAAATCAGACTTCCTCCAGTTCTCTGGCCTCATCTTTCTTCCCTGTCTTTTTTTTCTTTCTCCTCCTCTCCATTTTCTTGCTTTTTCTTCACTTTCTCCTCCTTGGAGAGGTTTCCACCGACAGTTGAAATACGACAAGATTTCACTTTATTCAGTCAATGCACTGGATTTTTAGGTTTATTTTATATGACATAACTTAGTTATCAAAAATGATATGGCAGGGGGCGCCTGGGTGGCGCAGTCGGTTAAGCGTCCGACTTCAGCCAGGTCACGATCTCGCGGTCCGTGAGTTCGAGCCCCGCGTCAGGCTCTGGGCTGATGGCTCAGAGCCTGGAGCCTGGTTCCGATTCTGTGTCTCCCTCTCTCTCTGCCCCTCCCCCGTTCATGCTCTCTCTCTCTCTGTCCCCAAAATAAATAAACGTTGAAAAAGAAATGATATGGCAGGATTCTCACTTAGAGCTCATTTGAGTAATCCTTAATGAAATCTGGGCTGAGAAACTTAGGTGTGAATCCCAGTTCTACTACTAACTAGCTGTGTGACTGTGGACAAGTTAATCTATTCTCCCATCTCTAAAACAGGAGTGACAATGTCTTTCTCATAGGATTGTTGTGGAGTTTACAGGTTTGCATTTTTTTTAAGTAGGCGCCATGCCCAATGTGGGGCTTAAACTCAGGACTCTGAGCTCAAGAGTCACATGCTCTACCAAGAGAGCCAGCCAGGTGCCGCTATGGTGGGATTTAAATGACTTACCACAGGGGCGCCTGGGTGTCTCAGTCAGTTAAATGTCCAACTCTTGATTCCAAATCAGGTCACGATCTCATGGTTCACAGGTTCAAACCCTGTGTCGGGCTCTGCACTGTCATGACAGTGCAGAGCCTGCTTGGGATTCTTTCTCTCTCCCTCTTTCTCTGCCCTCCCCAACTCGAGCTCTCTCTCTCTCTCTTTCAAAATAAATAAATAAACTTTAAAAATTAAGAAAAAATGACTTAACAGCACAGGGCACATATAGCTCTCATTATTGAGCATGTAAGAGTCTAGCTGTGTCTCCTCTTTGATCCATTTCTTCACTGAAAGAGTTTGGTTCTTTTAAGTTTATAACCACTATGACTAAGAGGTTAATATTCTATAACTACTATATATTTCTATTGTCTAGTTACAGTCAAGGAGGACTTAACTGACAAAAAGTTCCTTGATTTCTGTGTGATACAGACCCATGCTATCTTTGTCTGTTTCAGGTCACCCCTTTCCTCAATGGTTTTTGGCATCAATGCTTTGTTTACCAAACCTGCTCAGTCTTTAGCTCCCATGATGATACTCTCTAAGCTAAAACAGTATGGATATGGAAACGCAGATAAAAGGTAGAGTAAAAATGCCTTTGAAATAATATAAAGGAAATATTAAAGCAAACTCAGCCTTTTATATTGATTACTAGGCAATTATCTTGGACTTTGGATATTATTAGTTATTAATTCATAGATTTTGAGTAAGCTATAGTAGAGGGTATTAATATCAAAGGAATTTTCATAGGAGTATCTTTAAGGGTGTTCTACAAATTATACTACAAATTATACTACAAATATCTATATAATCCACGCTAAGCTACATATTGATTGCTTTTATCTAAGTCATTCATTCATTTATTATTTCATTGCACAAATGTTTCTGAGGGCCTGCCAGGCTTAAAGGTGCTGGGGTCTGGGCATCTGAGTGGCTCAGTCAGTTGAGTGTCCAACTCTTGATTTCTGCTCAGGTCATAATCCCATGGTTGTGGGATCGAGCCCTGCATTGGGCTCTGTGCTGAGCTTGGATCCTGCTTAAGATTCTCCCCTCCCCTCTCCTCTCCTCTCCATTCCTCTCCTCTCCTCTCCTCCTCTCCCCTCCCCACCCCTTGCCTGTCCCCCCCACCCCCATAAACTACAAAAAAAAACCAGGGTGCTGCAGATACAAGATGAATAAGGAGCTTCTAAGGAGCCCCACAGATTGTAAAACACTGTGATAAGGGCTCTACTGGAAGCATAAAATGGGGCACTGTGGTAATACAGATAAGAAATTCCTACTTTGTTTGGTCTGCCTGGGGCAGGGGGCACCTCAGAGAAACGGGGTTTCTGAGCTGAGTTTTGGATGCTAAGTTGGATTTCTCCTCCTGAACATTAAAGAACATCATTCCAGGCAGATAAAACAGCATGGCAAATGTCTGGACGCATGAGAGCACTCTTAATAAGCTATTCATTTATTCACTCAACAAACGTCGTTGAGAGTCTACCATGTTCTAGGTTCTGTGATAGGGCAGCAAACAGCAGGGAACAAAACAACAGAAATCTCTTCCCTCCTAGAACTTAAGTTCTAAGTGGGAGGCAGGTAGACAAAAAATTAAATAAAATACATATTATGTTAGTTGGCAATAAGTTCTTTGGTGAAAAATGAAAGAAGGGGAATGAGAAGAGTTGGGGAAAGCTGCATTTTTAGTGTGATGGGCAAGGCCCCAGGAGGTGACATTTGAATAAATGCAGGGAGGTGGGAGGGCACCATGGCAGCTCTCTGGGGCAAGAGTGGTCCTGGCAGAAAACACAGCAAGTGCAAAGGAATGGAGAGGTACCATGCCTGGCTTTGTAGATCTCACAAGGAAGCTGGTGTGGCTGGAGCAGAGTAAGTGAGAGGAGGTCAGGTCTAGTAGGTCCTTAGAGCCCTGCTTTGTTACTTTGGTTTCACTATGACATTTCTGGTGGTGGTGAGTCAGTGGAGGATTGATTTATTTTTTATTTATTTGCTTTATTTTTTAAAGAAGTTTTAGGATCACAAGAAAATTGAACAGGAAGTACAGAGTTCCTGTATATTCTCTGCCCTCCACTAGGTACAGCCTTCCCTATATCAACAGAGTGTTACACTGGTTATAATCAACGAACCTACATAGATACATCATTATCACCCAAAATCCATAATTTACATTAGGGTTTGCTCTTGGTGTTGTACATTCTGTAGGTTTGGATGAACATGTAATGACATGTATCCACCATTACAGTATCCTAAAGAATAGATTTGCTGCCCTAAAAATCCTCTGTGCTCTACCTTTTCATCCTACTCTCTCCCCTAACCCCAACAACCTGTGATCTTTTTACTGTCTCCATGATTTGCCTTTCTCAGAATGTCAGATAGTTGGAATCATATAGTATGTAGCCTTTTCAGATAGATTAAATTTTAGTAATATGCATTTAGGTTTCCTCCATGTTTTTTCATGGCTTAGCACTGATTCCATTGTCTGGATGTACACCTCATTTATCTATTCACTTACTGAAAGACACTGGTTGCTTCCAAGTTTTGGCAATTATGAATAGAGCTGTTATAAACACCCATATGCAGCTTTTTGTGTGTATATAAGCTTTCAATTCCTTTGGGTAAATACCAAGGAGCACAATTGCTGAATTGTGTGATAAGAGTATGTTTAGTGTTGTAAGAAACAGCCAAACTGTTTTTGAAAGAGGCTGTACCATTTTGAATTCCCATCAGCAAAGAAATAAAGAGTTCTTGTTGCTCCACATCCTTATCAGCATTTGGTATTGTCAGTGTTTTGGACTTTAGCCATTTTAACAGGTGTTTATCTCATTTTAATTTGCAGTTTCCTAATGACTTATGATGTGGAACATGTTTTCATATCCTCATTTGCCATTTGCATGTCTTTGGTGAGGTGTCTGTTCAGGTCTTTTGCCCATTTTTTAATCAGGCTGTTCATTTTCTTATTACTGAGTTTTAGGATTTCTTTTTTTTTTTTTTTTTTTTTACATTTATTTATTTTTGAGAGATACAGAGCACAAGTAGGGGAGGAGCAGAGAGAGAGAGAAAGAGACACAGAATCCGAAGCAGGCTCCAGGCTCCAAGCTGTCAGCACAGAGCCCGACATGGGGCTCAAACTCACGAACCGTGAGAGCATGACCTAGCTGAAGTTGCATGCTTAGCCGACGGAACCACCCAGGCGCCTCTAGTTTTAGTATTTCTTTGCATATTATGGATAACAATCCTTTATCAGATATGCCTTTTGCAAATATTTTCTCTCAGTCTGTGGCCTCCCTTCTCATTCTCTTGACAATGTCTTTGGCAGAGCAGAAGTTTTTAATTTTAATGAAGTCCAATTTATCAATTACCTCTTTCGTAGGTTTTGCCTTTCATGTTGTATCTGAAAAGTCATCACTATACCCAAATCACCCAGATTTTCTCCTGTGTTATCTTCTAGGAATTGTATAGTTCTGCACTTTACATTTAGGTCTGTGATCTGTTGTGAGTTAATTTTTATAAAGGTGCAAGGTCTAGATTCATTTTACACAGGTAGATATCCAGTTGTTCCAGCCATTTGTTGAAAAGACTACTTTTTTCTGTATTGTATTACCTTTGCACCTTTGTCAAAGATGAGTTGATTATATTTACGTGGATCTATTTCTGGCCTCTCTGTTGCATTGCATTGATCTATTTTTTATTTTGCCAATACCATACTATCTTGATTGTTGTAGCTTTATAGGAAGTCTTAATGTCAGGTTATGTAGGCCCACTGACTTATATGGAAAGGCTATTGCCTTTTGGAATTTTGGAATCAGTTTGTTGATAACCACAAAATAACCTTCTGGGATTTTGATTGGCATTGAGTTAAATCTATAGATCAAGCTAGGAAAAACTGACATTTTGACAATATTGAGTCTTCTTATCCATGAACATGGAATATTTTCCCATTTCTTTAGTTAATTTTCTATTTTTCATCAGATTTTTGTAGTTTTCTTCATAGAGATCTTTTACATATTTTGTTATATTTATACTTAAATTCTTCATTTTTTATTGTTTGTTTATTTCAGAGAGAGAGAGAGAGCACGCGTGTGAGTGTGAGCAGGGGAGAGGCAGAAGGAGAGAGGGAGAGAATCTTTTTATTTTTTTAAATGTTTTTATTTATTTTTGAGACAGAGAGAGACGGAGTATGAGCAGGGGAGGGGCAGAGAGAGACGGAGACACAGAATCCGAAGCAGGCTCCAGGCTCTGAGCTGTCAGCACAGAGCCCGATGCGGGGCTCGAACTCACAGACCGCGAGATCGTGACCTGAGCTGAAGTCGGACGCCCAACTGACTGAGCCACCCAGGAGCCCCAAGGGGGAGAGAATCTTAAGCAGGCTTCATGTCTAGTATGGAGCCCGACGTGAGGCTTGATCTCACGAACCGTGAGATTATAACCTAAGCTGAAATCAAGAGTCATGCACTTAACTGAACGACTCAGGGCCCCTAAAGTCTTTAATTTTTAGGATGCTAATGTAAATAGTGTTATGTTTTTATTTCCAATTTCCACTTGTTTATCAAGGAAACAGTTGACTTTTGGGAAAGCAATTGACTTTTGTATATTAATCTTATATCCTGCAACCTGGCTATAATTGCTTATTAGTTCCAGGAAGTTTTTGTTGTTGTTGATTCTTTTGCATTTTCTACTCTACATAGCCAAGGATTTTAGTTTACTTTATTTTTGAAACATATTTTTTATTTTTTTATTAAAATCTTTTTAATGTTTACTTATTATTTGAGAGAGAGAGAGAGAGAGCGCGCGCCCGCACGCGCACAAGTCAGGGAGGGGATGAGAGAAGGAAACATAGAATCTGAAGCAGGCTTCAGGCTTCAAGCTGTTAGCACAGAGCCCAACGTGGGGCTCCAACTCACAAACTGTGAGATCATGACCTGAGCCAAATTTGGAGGCTTAACCGACTGAGCCCCAAAACATATTTTTTAAAGTTTATTTATTTATTTTGAGAGAGAGAGACTGTGTGCACATGTGTGCATGTGTGCAAGTGAGGGAGGGGCAGACAGAGAGAGAGATAAAATCCCAAGCAGACTTCGTGCTGTCAGTGCAGAGCCTGATGCAGGGCTCGATCCCATCACCGCTAGATCATGCGTGACCTGAGCCCAAATCAAGAGTTGGATGCTCAACTGACAGAGCCACCCAGGGACCCCCAAGGATTTTTTTTTTAATGTTTACTTATTTTTTTAAGAGAGAGAGAGAGAGAGAGAGAGAGAGCAAGCCAAGGAGGGTCAGAGAGAGAAGGAGAGAGAAATCCAAAGCAGGCTCCGCACTGTCAGTGCACAGCCCAAGGTGGAGCTGAAAGTCACGAACTGTGAGATCATGACCTGAACCAAAACCAAGAGTCAGATGCTTAACTGACTGAGCCACCCAGGCATCCATAGGATTTATTTTTTAAAGTTTTTCTTATAGGGGCGTCTGGGTGCCTCGGTCAGTTGAATGTCCGACTTTGGCTCAGGACATGATCTCATGGTTCATGAGTTTAAACCCCACATTGGGCTCTGTGCTGACAGCTTGGAGCCTGGAGCCTGCTTCAGATTATGTGTCTCCTTCTCTCTGTGTCCCTCCCCCACTCATGCTCTGCCTGTCTGTCTCTGTCTCTCTCAAAAATAAATAAACATTAAAAAAAAGTATTAAAGTTTTTCTTACACGCCCCCCCCATTTTATTATGAACACTTTAATTTTCAAATATACAAAAAAAGTTGAAAAAGATGTATAGGGAAGATTCATATATTCACCAGGTAGATTCACTATTTATTTGTACCTATATTTGTTTTATCACGTATATTTTTTAAAAATTTTATTTATTTATTTTGAGAGAGAGAGAGCAAGGGAGGGGCAGAGAGAGAGGGAGAGAGAATCCCAAGCAAGGCTTTGTGCTGCCAGCACAGAGCCTAACATGGGGCTCAGTCCCCTGAACCATGAGATCCTGACCTAAGCTGAAATCAAGAGTTGGCCACTCAACCGACTGAGCCACTCAGGTGCCCCCTCACAACTTTTTATTATGAAAAATTTCAAACGCACAAAAAAGTTAAAAAAACAAACATACAGAGAAAATCCATACACCCACTCCTTAGATTCAACAGTTGTTAACATTTTGTCGTATCCGCTCTATCTGTATCTATGTGCATGTGTGTGTTTTGTTCTCTATTTTAAGGTTAAGTTGCAGACAGTGGCACTTCGTACATCTTATAATTTATATATCTCTTCTAGTTTAGTATATATCTCTTAGAAATAAAAGCATTCTGACTGGAGAGGTTTTATCTGAGTAACGACCTAAACAGCATCCCTCTGGCTACTGTGTTGAAAATAGGCTGGATGGGGGAAAGGAGAAAGACATGGAAACCTGTATTCCGTAACATATGGTATGTCACGCTGATGGCAGCTGGAGGGAGGTGAGGCTGGAAAGGAAATCAGGGGCTGACTAAAGGATCTGTATGCTAGATTTAGATGTTCTTAATCTTATACATCTGGGTTTCCCAAATATGATGACTTTTTTGTCTTTTGTTGTATGATTACTCTCTGTACTATTATTTGCTAAATATTTTTCTTTAATTATGAACATAAAAAAATCTTACATGCCTTAAACAAGTTAGACACAAAATAATTCATTTCATGGGTTTCATTCTTTGCTAACACAAAACACTTAACCATTAGAATAAAAAGAACAATTGTGTAACATCTGAAAATTGTCATATGTACTACCAGGAATACAGATGCTGTCCTTTGAGAAAGACTGCTATAGATAAAGGAAATCATTGGAAGTTTTTAAGCTGGGACAGACATAATCTGAATTTTGTTGAGAACATTCTGGCAGTTGTATAAAACAAGGATTCGAGAGGGACAAAAATGGTAACTTTGTTACTTGTTGCCTATTGTGTACCAAGTGCTTTGGATACAAAAGTAAATGAAACAGGTTGCTGCCACTAAGGAGCCTACAATCTAGTCAGGAAGACATGAGGATAATTTCAGCACAGAGTGGTAGTTACTATAGTTAGAAGTATATACAAGATATAATGGTGACTAAAAGGTGGGTATGATCGACACTGCCTTGGAAACCAAGTCCAGGAAGGTAGCACAGAGGAAAAGCTGCTTCAGCTGGGTTTCAATGGAGGTGTTAATAGTGTAAACAGAGATTGGAGGTAGCGAGGGAAGAGTAATGGTACGTGCAAAGCACGGACATGTAAAATGACAGGGTATTCGTTCAACAAACATTTACCAAACACTATAAATCAGGTTCTATATAAGCCCTAAAGCACAAAAAGACGAAAGATGAACCCCCTCCCTGAATAAGCTCAACGTCAATTACAGTGAAAATCACAAGGCTACGTGTTAGGTATTATTGATTGATGTAAGTATGCTGTGTGAGTACACCTAGCTAAGCATGCAATTCAGACTGGGTAGCAAAGAAGCGATCTCTCAGATGAATTTTGACAATGTAAAAGGCGTCTGCAAGTACAGAGAGGCGTGAGATCATGTGACATGGCTGGAGGAACCGCAAAGAGTTTAGAAAGGCTTGAGAAGTGTGGATTTGATCTTAAAAGGAATGGAATATTATTATTATTAAGCCAAGGAGTCATAATATCAGATTTGCTTTTGAAAACATCACCCTGAAGTGTACATAATGGTTCGAAGGGAGGTTAGCAGAATTGCAAAGAACAGTTTGAAGGCCGATGAACTGCTTTCATATGAGAAATGCTGGTGTGGGCCTGGACTAAAGCAATGTAACATGGAAGGCAAGGAAGTGATTGACATGAAAGGGATTGAGGAATTAGAATCAACAGCACTTGGTGACACTTGTTATAGAGGCATGACTCACAACTGGGTGATTGTGTGTTGAGAAATGAGTTGAGTATACACAGAAATTGAATGTGGACTGTTCTGGATGGCATTTCTTCTATAGAATTTGAAGGAACTCTTTTTTTTTTTTAAATTTTTTTTTCAACGTTTATTTATTTTTGGGACAGAGAGAGACAGAGCATGAACGGGGGAGGGGCAGAGAGAGAGGGCAACACAGGATCGGAAACAGGCTCCAGGCTCTGAGCCATCAGCCCAGAGCCTGACGCGGGGCTCGAACTCATGGACCGCGAGATCGTGACCTGGCTGAAGTCGGATGCTTAACCGACTGCGCCACCCAGGCGCCCCTATTTATTAAATTTAAAAAAATGTTTATTTTTGAGAGACAGAGAGACAGAGTGAAAGTGGGGGAGGGACAGAGAGAGAGGGAGACACAGAATCTGAAGCAGGCTGCAGGCTCTGAGCTGTTAGCACAGAGCCCGAAATGGGGCTTGAACTCACCATCCATGAGATCGTGACCTGAGCCGAAGTGGGACACTTAACTGACTGAGCCACCCAGGTGCCCCCATCAGTATTTTTTAAAGGTCACTAGCTTATTCTATTGGGCAGCCAATGTGGAGAACCTAGAGATTTACTTCCTTGGAAACAGAGGCTCTAGAGACTAATTCTTGTCGATTTGGGCATAGATACATTGACAATCAGACACGCTGGCAAACTAGTCTCATGGTCCAGTAAGCATTTTTAGAGGTATAAACTTATTTAGGGCACTTAAAGATCATTTATCTTTGTGTGATAACTTAACATTTGGCATCTGGTGGCCTTACGCAGCTAATGCTAATCTGAAAGTGTCTGACTGAAGTCCAGAGGCCAACTGCACACTGAACAGGATATGGTTAGGTGATCAGAGAGTGCTTGGAGATTCACGTAGGATGAATTTAGCAAATGTCTATTTGAAATAAATTTCATGCTTGTAAGGGAGTCTTCTAATACCTGATTAATATTTTACTGTTACAGTATGCAGAACTGTATGGTTCAAGGGTATTATTTTTGCCCCTGCCATTTTTGAAAGATGGTCTGTGATTTCTTGATATAGTTAGAGAAATGTTGGTTCTGAGGGGCATGTTATTTCATCAAGTTTGATAGATCTATTTTCTTCTTATTGACCTATGGATATACTACTCAGTAGCCTGTAAGTATAATGATCAGTTTATTGTTAATGGAGATTCATAAATGGGGTACTTGGGCAAAAAAAACAATGTGTAATATCTCCTAATTATAGGGTATAAGGTACTTCATGTGATAATATTAGAAACTGATTCTCTGGGGCGCCTGGGTGGCACAGTCGGTTAAGCGTCCGACTTCAGCCAGGTCACGATCTCGCGGTCCGTGAGTTCGAGCCCCGCGTCGGGCTCTGGGCTGATGGCTCGGAGCCTGGAGCCTGTCTCCGATTCTGTGTCTCCCTCTCTCTCTGCCCCTCCCCCGTTCATGGTCTGTCTCTCTCTGTCCCAAAAATAAATAAACGTTGAAAAAAAAATTAAAAAAAAAAAAAAGAAACTGATTCTCTTATGCATGTAGCTTCTATTAAAAGTGCAACAAAGTCCACACTTTTCACAAAAAAGTGACAATGAAATTATAGTATATTATAGAAAACAACGGCTATTCCTTCTATTTGGACAGTTAAGCATGCTTTGCATTCTTTTGTCTGCAAACATTTGTGGAGTATCTACCAGGTGTTAGCACTGAGCTGGGACCTGAGATACAGAGTTGTAAGGCATGATGCTTTCTGCCCTTGGGAACTCACATAGCATTAGTGCAGGAGGCAGACCAGAAGGTGTGTACAACGAGTTAAGTCCAAGGTTGAGATAAGCCCAGAGTGCGAGAGGAACACCAGCTGGGCACTCGGCTGCTTATTACAGGACACGGAGCACAGCACTGACTCCGTGTGGTAGCACTGTCTTACAGCCCTGGCCCAATTCTTGCTGCTTGAGAAGACATTCTGGGATGGAAAGATGCATTTCCCCAGTAGTCCAAATCTGCCAGTTTATTTGTTGAGTTAAACACTGTCATCTGTGGATACTCTGCCAGAAACCAAAACAAAATTCATTACTTAAAAAATAGTCTTCTAGATCACTCTGCTACATAGCCATATGTTGAAAAATTGTTTTAAATTTATGTTTATTTTTGAGAGAGAGAGAGAGAGAGAGAGAGAGAGAGAGAGAGAGAGACAGAGTGCAAGTGGGGAAGGGGCAGAGACAGAGAGGGAGACACAGAACCTGAAGCAGGCTCCAGGTTGCTGACAGCACAGAACCAGACGCAGGGCTTGAACTCAGGACCACAAGATCATGACCTGAGCTGTAGTCCGATGCCTAAATGACTGAGCCACCCAGGTGCCCCTAACCAAGTATGTTTTTAAATACTGTAAGTGCAGCTTTCCCTTTGCTTCTCTTTTGTCTGAAGGCCTCATAATACTTCAAAAATTACACTTACAATAAAAGTTTAGAAAGTGGTTTTTCTCTCAATGACATAGTAAACAATACTGTCTTAAACTCCAGCAAAGGAGAAGATCGGAAAATGAATTGCTTCAGAGTGAATAAAAAGTAACCTCAAGGCTTTGTCTTTTAAACAATGAAAATATTCTTAGTGTTTAATTTATGTAGCTAATCATTAAAATCAGTTTTAAAGCTATTTTTGGAAAACAAGTGCTTTCTGCAGTGATTTACTACAGCAACAGCCTGGAAATTTCCAGGCAAGGACTCTCTTCTGCTTGTTTAATGAATTCTGTTTCACATTAGGACAAAATTGGTGGGTTTATTCAGTATTAAATATTAGGTTACCTAGACTAGAAATGAGCTAGTCTTATGTATTATACTTGGTGCTGGTGGATTTTGTTCTTTCAAGCTGTCAATACAATAAGCATGCTGTTGATTCTGAAATACTTATTGTAGATTCCTTGATCAACGTCTTTTTCTAAAGTTTTATTTATTTATTCTGAGCGAGGGGAGGGGCAGAGAGAGAGGGAGAGAGACAGAATCCCAAGCAGGCCCTGCACTGTGAGTGTAGAGCCCGATGACGGGCTTGAACTCATAAACCCTGAGATCATGACCTGAGCCAAAGTTGGACGCTTAACTGACTGAGCCACCGAGGCGCCCATTTTTGATTAATGTTTTTACATATTCTTGACCTAGTAAGCCACTGAAGCATAGTGCCTTGAATAGGAAACACAAACAACCATTTCTCTGAAAAGTGCATATAGCTTTCTATAATGATCCCTGGAAGAGCAAGAAACAGTAGTTAGGACACTCCATGTATTCAGAGCCTCAAACTGTAAGATAGGACTTCCCCTCCCACATCACTGGGAAGATAAGATTAAAAACGTATAGGGGCGCCTAGGTGGCTCAGTCGGTTGAGCGGCTGACTTCGGCTCAGGTCACGGTCTCCCGGCTTGTGAGGTCAAGCCCCACAGCAGGCTCTGTGCTGATAGCTCGGAGCCTGGAGCCTGCTTCTGCTTCTGCTTCTGCTTCTGTGTCTCCCTCCCTCTCTGCTCCTCCCCTGCTCACATGCTCTCTCTCAAAAATAAATAAAGATTTAAAAAAAAATTTTTTTTAATGTATACAAAATAGGGGTGCCTGGGTGGCTCAGTTGGTTAAGTGTCCAACTTCAGCTCAGGTTGTGATCTCACGGTTTGTGGGTTTGAGCCCCACGTCACGCTCTGTGCTGACAGCTCGGAGTCTGGAACCTGCTTCGATTCTGTGTCTCCCTCTCTCTCTGCCCCTTCCCCTGCTCACTCTCCATCTCTCTCTCTCCAAAAATAAACATTAAAAATTTTTTAAATGTATATAAAATATTATAGCTGCAAAGAAGTGTGTACATATAAGCATATACATTTGTTGAGATTGCTAAAGAATTTGGGATAATCACTTTTTAACAATGTTCCATGCTAAGTCCATTTGCCAAGTATCATGAACATGAGCACTTGTAACATTCTAAATGAAGAGCATTTGGCCCAAAAGATTATGATTTTAGCTAAATCAGTTTCCTAATGATGTGTCCGAAATGGGGCTGTGATGGGAGATTTTGTTGAGGAAACTCTATCCACAAGTTCACAGGACCATGATAATATGTATCCTGTGTTTTACCACCACAGAATTATCAACGATTTTGATTTCTTTCCCATTGCCTGCTGCTTTTCCTCTGTATATGAGTTATAATGTTGCCATTTGCAACAATATGGGTGGAACTAGAATGTATTATGCTAAGGGACATAAGTCAGTCAGAGAAAGACAAATATCATACGATTTCATTCATATGTGGAATTTAAAAAACAAAGCAGAGGGGCGCCTGGGTGGCACAGTCGGTTAAGCGTCCGACTTCAGCCAGGTCACGATCTCGCAGTCCGTGAGTTTGAGCCCCGCGTCAGGCTCTGGGCTGATGGCTCAGAGCCTGGAGCCTGTTTCCGATTCTGTGTCTCCCTCTCTCTCTGCCCCTCCCCCGTTCATGCTCTGTCTCTCTCTGTCCCAAAAATAAATAAACGTTGAAAAAAAAAATTTTAAAAACAAAGCAGATGAACATAGGGGAAGGGAATGAAAAATAAAATAAGAGAAGGATGCAAATAAAAACAGAGAAGGATGCAAAACATAAAAGACTTAAATATAGTGAACAACCTGAGGGTTGCTGTACGAGAAGTGGGGGGATGGGCTAAATGGGTGATGGGTATTAAGGCACTTGTGATGAGCACTGGGTTTTATATGTAAGTGATGAATCACTGGATTCTAATCCTGAAATAACACTACACTATATGTTAACTAACTTGAATTTAAGTTAAAAAAAAAAAAAGTTATGTTCCATTGCAAAGGGACCACCTGAGGACAAGATTATGTCCAAAAGAGGAGATAATCAACTTCAGGGTTTTTTTGTTTGTTTTTTTCCAATAAATATTATACTGCTGCTTTTTCCTAGTCTTTTTTTTTTAATGTTTATTTATTTTTGAGAAAGAGAGAGGGTGGGGGCATGCATGCAAGTGGGGGCAGAAGCAGAGAGAGGGGACAGAGGATCTGAAGTGGGCTCTGCACTGACAGCACTGAGCCCGAAGTGGGGCTCAAACTCATGAACTGTGAGATCATGATGTGAGCCGAAGTCAGATGCTCAACCAACTGAGCCACCCAGGTGCCCCTCTAGTTAGTCTTTATAGGTGGAAACATTAACAATAACCCCCGGTGCCTGGGGGCTCAGTCGGTTAAGCATCTGGCTCTTGGTTTCAGCTCAGGTCATGATCTCATGGTTCTTGAGTTCAAGCCCCATGTTGGGCTCTATGCTGACAGTGGAGAGCCTGCTTGGGATTCTCTATCTCTTCCTCTGTCCCTGCCCCTCCCTCTTTCTCTCAAAATAAAAAATAAACTTAAAAATAAAAACCCGAAAAACAATAGCCCCAACCTCTGGCAAAGAAGTGTAGAGATTTAGACCCTTACCATTCCACATTGGCAATGTGATCGTATTAAGGTGTTAGTGTTCTTGACATTTGTTATAGGCCATTGCCTTTCATTCAGACCTTATGAATTCATTTCCACAGAAAGTGTATGACTTTATTCTTTAAAAATGTTTTTTTCTTCTAAACTCATATTATAAATTCCATTTTCTCCTGGAGAGATTTTTAGTTCAGATTGAGATAAGAAGCCCAGCTCCAAGCTGTGGAACTCTGGGAAATTTTGTTTTTAATTTTTTAAAGTTTATTTATTTTGAGAAAGAGAGTGAGCAGGGGAGGTGCAGAGAGAGAGAATTCCAAGCAAGCTCCATGCTGATAGCACGGAGCCCGATGAGGGCTTGAATTCATGAACTGTGGGATCATGACCTGAGCTGAAAGCAAGAGTTGGGTGCTTAATTGGCTGAGCCACCTAGGCACCCCGAACTTTGGGCAATTTAAGTAACCTAGGTAAGCCTTAGTATCTTCAGGGTTATTGTGAAAATTTGTAGCAGTGACAAAAAAGTGTCAAACAGGGCCAGGCACATATAAGCCTGCAATACATGAGATGCCATCATTATTCTTACAAGGGTCTCATCAGGCTGACCCTAGAAAGGAGAAGTTCCCTTTCTAGAGGTAGCAAAGAGGGACTCAAAATTTGAGGGACTCAAATTTTCCCATCCCTAATTCAAAAGTATCTGTACTGGCACAAAACAATATTATTGTTTAGCAGGTGTAAGCTAAGACAAGAAAATGAAGAAAAAGATACCAAACAGCAATATTTTAGAATGTTATAACCCGCAGGTGGGTACTTCTTTTGAAAGCAGAACATTATGAGAGCATATGAGGTGCAAAAATTTTTCCATAAGTAAGAGGTGCAATTGCTGTTATTATAAAGTAACATTAAAGATATTTTTTGCCTCCACTATAATATATATACATTTTGTTGATGGTAAGGATCGGTGTTGATTTACTCTATAGGGCAAGCACCTCAAACAGTAAGTGTGCAATAAATGTTTATTAAGTGAACAAAACTATAAGCAAGGCTTAGGAATTATTTTTCTACCAGAGATTCATTAAAAAATGTAAAGGTTGGAATTGACATTCTGAAAGCATAAAAGCCTGACTGGTCAATAGATCCAATCATATCCAGGTAGAGTGAACATAATGTGAAAGAGGAAAAGAAATTCTCTAAATCCTGGGCATCTTTTCCAGATTAGAATGACATTTTAAGAGAAAGAGAAGAAATCTTAAGAAAGGAGCAGAAAGACCAGAGAGACTTTTGAAGAGCATCAAATAATTCAATCAAGTGGTAGGGAAATGACCTTTGCTCTGGCCGCTGGAAACATTAACATGGTTGCAGCTTCAGTAATAACAATGTTCTTGCCTGCAAGAACTCGAACTCGGTCTTAAACCACAACATGGTAGTTCTCAGCTTGCTTTACTCATCCTGTTCATCCCCCTGCCTTTCCTTGAACTTTCAGCCTAAGGCTCTCTCTCTGCAGTATTGTTGGCGTGCTCACAATTTGCCTCTGCAGATTACCACAGGTGTTCCCCATGCCCTCACTCACTGTGAAAAAAAGAGAAAAAGACAGTTCTGTCCTGGAGAGCGAATATCTCCCAGAGGGAACCCTTGGAAGCTGGAATCCAATTTCTTGATGTTTCCGAAACTGGAATCTGTTATAACTAGAAAATGCTGAAGATAATAGGCTCCTGCTGCTAACCAAACACTCAGATAAGACGCACAGAAGAGCCTCGGCCAAGCAGAAACCAGTCTTTTCATAAAACACTGGGCTTCTGAGCACACATTGTACTAATTCCGTGACTAGCAGCTCACCGTCATGGCTCTGTGGTTCTTTTCCCCTTTAAAGGTCTTGATCAGGCCAATTCCTTTCTTCTTTGTGTTTGAGAAATGTGTGATTGAGGCTGCTTCACACTGGAACTTGGGTTTCCATTACCTCTTTGGCATCTCGTACCCATTGTCGGTCCAGTTCTCTCATCTGGTCTTGTGGTTCCAATCAGTGAACCAAGGCGGTGAGAGAAGCATCATGCTTGTGTGCACCTACGTCTTGTTCAAAAGTACCAACCATGACCTTGTCTTCCCATTCTTGAAATCTGTGCTCAGCTGTTTCAAACTTCCTGTGTCCTTGTTAGTAATGGCCAAATAGAAATCACTGAATCTTTCCCGATAATGGTTAGAGGCTGCCAATTTATGGTAATGGTGGACATACGTGCCAATGGGAAAGGTACATTATTCAAGTCACTTTGGCTGTAAGTGACAGAAACCGAGTGCAGGCTAGCTTACATTAAAAAAAACCTTGGGGCGCCTGGGTGGCGCAGTCGGTTAAGCGTCCGACTTCAGCCAGGTCACGATCTCGCGGTCCGTGAGTTCGAGCCCCGCGTCGGGCTCTGGGCTGATGGCTCAGAGCCTGGAGCCTGTTTCCGATTCTGTGTCTCCCCCTCTCTCTGCCCCTCGCCCATTCATGCTCTCTCTCTGTCCCAAAAATAAATAAACATTGAAAAAAAAAATTAAAAAAAAAAAAAAACCTTGCCAGCTCCTGTAACTGAAGTCAGGCAGAGGTGGATCTGGGTAGCTGAACAGGTGATGATAGGAACCTGTTTCTCTGACTTTCCTTCTGTATCGAGTCCAGTCTTTTACCACATGGCTGCAAGATAACTCCAAGCTTACTTGGGCCCAACAACCTAAGATCCTAAAGGAAACACTTAACATTTGTCCCATTAGCCCAGCAGAAGTCCCCCAGTGGACCTTGGAAAGCTTTATGAGTCACATGCCCATCCCTGAGTCAGTAGTTGTAGCCTGAGGTTGGAGTTCTCAGACCAGGTCTGGGCATGTACTTGATCTTGGGGTTGGGAGTTGGGCAGTCAGATAGGAAAGGAAGAGCAGGGAGGATTTTTCTTAA
This sequence comes from Felis catus, assembly GCF_018350175.1. NCBI lineage: Eukaryota > Metazoa > Chordata > Mammalia > Carnivora > Felidae > Felis > Felis catus. The sequence continues at coordinate 23,658,959 of NC_058383.1, read as the reverse complement.
AGGAAAGAATGCAGGGAAGATACAACACCACATGCCCCCAAATGAGTTTTTTCCATAGATAGTTTGTGTGGAGCAGAAGTGACATCATGTATCAGTGGCACCCTTGGTGCCTCTCTTACTTCCAGAGGCTATAGTAGATATGTGTTGATGGCCCAGCCTGTGACCCAAGCCTCTGTGTCTCAGAGCCCAGAAACTAGCAGCACAAGAGCAATGGGTTGGGTAGGTCATTACCAATCACTTCTTGGACCAAGCAGGACCTGAGATGAAGGGTGGTCTTGTGGAGCACTGATCGGAAGGTGTGGCCATTCCTAACAAATGCAGTCCAGTCCAGAGCACCAAGGACATTCCCAGCTATGGCTTTTGGAGGAGGAGGTAGTGATAGTTGGAGATTTTGCACATGATTCTAGGTGCAGGCCTTCTAGCTAATGCCTACTTACCCTTCAGATCTCAGCTCAAATACTGCTCCCCAGGGGAGCCTCCTCTGGACTCCACTTGCCAAGAGTAGGCCAGCCCCTCTGGCTATGTGCTGCCATCTAATACCTTGTGTTTTTCCATCACAGCACTTAATGGAGTGATCTTTTAAATAATTTTTTTAATATGTATTTTTGAGAGAGAGAGAGAGAGAGAGGTGAAGCATGAGAGGGGAAGGGGCAGAGAGAGAAGGAGACACGGAATCCGAAGCAGGCTCCAGGCTCTGAGCTGTCAGCACAGAGCCCAACACGGGGCTCGAACTCAAGGACCTCGAGATCATGACCTGAGCCGAAGTCGGACGCTTAGCCTACCGAGCCACCCAGGTGCCCCCTTAATGCAGTGATCCTAGTCACCATATGTAAATCACTCTTATCTGTGATTGCTTAAGATCTGCCTTCTGCACCAAGAGGTGAGCTCCTTGAGGGTGGGAACTCTGTCAGTTTTGCCTGCCATTGAATACCCAGTACTTGGTCCAGTGCCAACACATTTAATAATCACACAGTGCCTTTTTTTTTTTTTTTAAGATGAATGAATGATACCTAGTTTCTGGGAATAGCAGCTGATTTTAGTATGAAAATGTAATAAACTGCCTCTTCTTCTTCCTAAACTATCAGATATTTTTGATCTTTTCCGTTAGTTCCTCACTTGGCTGAGGGGATAAGGTGATATTTTAGATAGCCTAGGTGACCAGAAAGAAGCTGAAGACTGGATAATCAGTCCCCAAATAATTAGGAGCCCTCTTTTAATGTATGTGATTTAAATGAAGGAAAAAAAAAATCTACCAGGAGCATAATGAAGAACCACAGGGACCTGGGAGCTTAGTGTAAGTTCTTGGCAGAAAACCAGGACCTGCTACTCCTGAATATAACTATTAACTGTAGTTTCTTTTTGTAACCTCTAGTTGTGTTGAATGGAAGTAAGTTTAGTGATAAAAATGAATGCCAAATTCCCACCACTTTGTTTAAAACACGTTGGAGGGTAATTTCAAGACTGAAGCATCATGAGCGTGTACGTGTGCCTCACCTCCACCCTCTGTCTTCCCATGTACTGTGAATGATCCTTCAGGATAAGCTGTATGACGTCCCATCAGGCATTAGCATCACCCATTTACATGTCAGCCTCCTCTGGTATGGGCAACTGGAAGGTAGGGATTATTCAATTATTTGGGACAAAAATCCAGATTATTTGATAAAATTTCTATTACTTTTTGAAAGCAAAACTTTTCTGAAGCCTTTTGTTATATATCTTTGATTTAAGAAGAGATATCTCTAGAGAAGCTAATTATGTTTTAAATCTTTTTTTTTTCCCTAGTACAATTTTCGATCTTCATGATGCTATGTTTAATTTGATTTGCCTGGTCCCCCTGGGCATTGCAGTAATTCAGATTCTGGTTTGGAGTCCATTCTCAATGAGGAACAAGACAGACTACACAGGGGCTCTTTAAGGCCAATGCTTGGCTAGCATGGAATTCAAACAAATCTTCAGTTGTTTATTCTTACAGAGATTACATTCTACCAGAAGGCAAAACTGTATTTTATAACCCCTAATTTGTTTAGAAAACAAAACAGATGAAACAAATACAACATGTTTTAGGGCGTTTTGACTACCGTAATAAACTAATAAGAAAGTTAAATATGAGTTCAGGCCTCTCTGTTGGCTGTTTCCAAGTGGTCTTGTGGCCTGGTCGCAACTGTTCTTCTTCACGCTTGAACTTCTATGTGATTTCCTTCAGTTTCCAGAGTCCGCCTGATTGTGCATGCCACTTTCCTTCATTTTTATTTTATTATTTTTTTAAGTAGGCATCATGCCCAGTGTGGAGCCCAAGGCGGGGACTTTACCTCATGACCCTGAGATCAAGATCTGAGCTGAGATCAAGAGTTTAACTGACTGGGTCGCCCAGTCTCCCCCTACTTCCTTTTATCTTAAGCCTCATACTGATGCTTCAACAGATTATATCAGGGAAGACATCTTTTTTTTTTTTTTTTTTTCCTTTTCGTTAAGTAATGCTGCATCACCATCATCTGTAGATTACCCTGTGACTGATAGTGGTCATATTTGGTAGATTCCAGGGCCAATATAAGAGAACCCCTATAACCCAGATTTATGTGGCTGGCTTGGTCATAGAACTTTTGGTTATGAAGGAATAGGAATTCAACTTCAGCTGTCTTAAATAAAGAGAGGTTCCTTGTAAGGATACAGTAGGGAAATTCATAGGCATCGCGGACAGGGAATAAAATAGAGTTGAATCATACAAGGACTGGAGTGAGAAAGGCAGGGCCTGAGGTAGCTTTCTCTGCCTCTGACATCTTTATTTCATGGTTCTCTCTCTCTCAAACACACATACTCTCAACTGAGCACCAGACCTTTCAGATCAGTTGCTCATCTTCATCTAACTGACTCAGACTCTGTGTGCCTATTATATTCTCTCTCTCTTTTATTTATTATTTTTAATGTTTATTTGTGACAGAGAAAGAGAGACAGAGCATGAGCAGGGAAGGGGCAGAGAGACAGGGAGACACAGGATCTGAAGCAGGCTCCAAGCCCCGAGCTGTCAGTGCACAGCCCGACACGGAGCTTGAACCCATGAACCGTGAGATCGTGACCTGAGCCCAAGTTGGATGCTTAACCAACTGAGCCACCTAGGTGCCTCCCTCTCTCTCTCTTTTTAAAGTTTTATTTATTTATTTATTTATTTATTTATTTATTTATTTATTTATTTGTAATTTCTATATCCAATGTGGGGCTCAAATTCACAACACTGAGATCAAGAGTTGCATACTCTTCTGACTGAGCCAGCCTGTTAGATTCTCCTACCCAAGAATGGTCATTGCTCAGCATGACACATTGTTTACACTGGTGAACTGAAAATACTTAACAACTGGCTCTCTGAAAAAAAAAATGTATGCATATATATGCATATATAACTTTATTATATATTTTACTGATAAAAAGGATGTATCGCATATGACTTAAAAATAATAATAATACCTACTCTTTATTGTAAATTTCATACACCTATAATGTCAGTGTGACTTGTTATTTCTTAAAAATTCCACTCATAAGGTTTTATAATTCATAGCAATAATCATGAAATCAAGACTACGAATAAATGCTTGATTAGTATTCAATTCAACAAAGAAGTCACTTATGTCATAGGCCAAGGAGTATAGTTACAATCTAAATGTTATTTTATATTTTTGTTTATAATAACCAGTAAGAAACAATAAAGACATACTTTAGAACTTTACTCAGTCATTAATGATGTGAGTAACTTCTCTGAATAACTGAATGATAATTTTCAATACTGGAAAGAATATGTCCTCAATTCCCTGTGTTTTCACAGTGTCACAGATATAGAGATGACAGTTTGGAGTTTCAGCTGCATGGTTAACATTTTCTTTATTACTTTCTTAAGTCTAGACCAGAGGTTGGCACACCTCTTTTGGCCTATGAACCAAATCCAACATGTGGTCTCTTTTTATACTGTCTGAGATCTAAGAATAATTTTTGTAGTTTGAAAGGCTTGTCAAACAAATAATTGTTGTGTGACAGGAACTGTATGTGACTCAGGAGACAAAAATATTATCTGGCTCTTTATAGAAAAAGTTTGCCAACCCCTGGTCTAGACAATCAACAAAACAAAACAATACTATATACTGATTTCCATGGCATAAATACATCCACTATAGCTAATTTCAGGCTATAAATGTGATATTACTGAACACAGATTTAGGGGGAGAGATGATCAGTATCATGCCATTATAAAATTAAAAAACAAAACACATAATCATAACACCATATGCACATATTGTATCACCATACAGATATGGCAGGTATTAATAACATTAAAAGCATAAATAACAGTAAAATGTAGCAACTAGAAAGTAATGTTTTGAGTACTTATCACTTTTGTTTTTAATATCATTTAATCATAAACTTAAGTATATTAATTTTTAACAATTTCTGTGTTTAAATTTTTTTCAATGTGTATTTATTTTTGAGAGAGAGACAGAGTGTGAGTAGGGGAGGAGCAGAGAGAGAGGGAGACACAGAATCCGAAGCAGGCTCAGGCTCTGACCTGTCAGCACAGAGCCCAACGCAGGGCTTGAACCAAGAACTGTGAGATCATGACCTGAGCCAAAGTCGGACACTTAACTGACTGAGCCACCAAAGCACCCCCCGACCCCCGCTTTTTATTTACTTTATTTTTTTTAACAATTGCTGTGTTTAAAACCCAGCCTGAGAAATTCCTGAAAAGTTGATAATGGCTTTTACCAGCCAGGATGAGCAGGCTCCAGCCTACCATGGGGTGTACATCATAATAGTACTCAATGGGTTGCCACTTGGTCTGTTGGTGGGTATGTTCAGTAAGAATTGGAAGCAGTGTAGGTAGAGTAGACCTGATTCATATTCTGAGTTCTCTGATCCAAGCCAGGGTGTTTCAGTAAGAGAATACAAAATGGTGTATTTCCTGCATTTTTTTCATTTTGCTTTTCCTGAAATCAGCAAAGTTCTTTCCAAGCCTGGAGATAAGGACAACTAGGGATGGGGATATGACTATATTATCTTTCAGAATGGTCTATTAATCATAAATCCACACTCAATCCTGAAGGGAGAGCTAAAGGTGGTGAAGAAGTTTGAACTTGAGCAAACTTTAATGTTTATTTTTGAGAGAGAGAGACACACACACACACACACACACACACACAGCACAAGTGGGGGAGGGACAGAGAGAGAGACACACACACACACAGAATCCAAAGCAGGTTCCAGGCTCTGAGCTGACAACACAGAGCCCAATGTGGGGCTTGAACCCATGAACCATGAGATCATGATCTGAGCTGAAGTCAAACACTCAACTGGCTGAGCCACCCAGGCACCCTAAACTTGTGCAAACTTTAATATGCAGAGTGTCCCATGAGGAAAGAGTCAGTGAACTTGAAGATATGTCAGTAGAAATTACTCAAGCTGAAACACAAAGAGAGTGAGAATCAAAAAGAATAGAGCATCCAAGAGACTTGAGACAACATATAATAGTCAAACGTACATTTTAATGGAATTCTTCCCACCCCAAAAGAGAACAGAACAGGTTAGAAAAAATATTTGAAAAGACGATAGCCAAGAATTTTCAAAAAAATAATGAAAGACATCAAACCCAGAAGTTCAAGATCCAAGTAGCTCAGAGAACCAGGAAAATACCACAATAAATATTGAAAACCCCATCAAACATACAAAACAAAAAACACCTAGACACATCATATTCAAACTGATGAGAGCCAAAGATAAAGATAAACCACTGAAGGTAGCCCAAGATATAAGATACATTACATAGAGAGGAACAAAAATAAGATGAGCAGCACACTCTTCACCATAAATAATGGAAGACAGAAGGCAAAGTAATGACATCTTTAAAATATGAAAGAAAAAAATTGTCAACCTAAATTTTTATACACAAGGCAAATATCTTTAAAAATTAAGTGAGGGTTGCCTGGGTGACTCAGTCAGTTAGGCTTCTGACTTGGTTTTGGCTCAGGTCATGATCTCACGGTTCGTGGGAGCCTGCATCAGGCTCTGCATGGACAGCATGGAGCCTGCTTGGGATTCTGTCTCTCCTCTCTGCCCCCCAAAATAAATAACTAACATTTTAAAAAGTGAAATAAAGACTTTCAGACAAACAAAAGGCTGAAAGTTTCATTACCAGCAGATGTGCATTACATGAAGTGTTCAGGAAGCTACCAGATAGAAACTTGGGTCTAAACCAAGGAATAAAGATCTCTAGAAATGGTTAAAATGGAGGTAAATACAAAAGACTTCTTTTTTCTTATTTTATAATCATTTTAAAATTTTTATTTATTTTTTTATTTTCAGAGAGAGAGAAAGAGAGTGTGAGAGAGGGGTGGAGGGAGAGAGAATCTCAAGCAGCCTCCATGCTCAACACAGAGCCTGATGTATGGCTCAATCCCACAACCCAGGGATCACAACCTGAGCCAAAATCAAGAGTTGGACACTCAACTGACTGAGCCACCCAGGTGCCCCTTATTTTTAATCACTTTATTTTTATTAAAATTTTAAAAATGTTTTATTTATTTTTGACAGAGAGATAGAGCATAAGTAGGGAGGGGCAGAGAAAGAGGGAGACACAGAATCTGAAGCAGACTCCAGGCTCTGAACTGTCAGTACAGAATCCAATGTGGGGCTCAAAGCCAAGAAGCCTGCAATCATGACCTGAGCCCAAGTCAGACCCTTAACTGACTGAGCCACCCAGGCTAAATCACTTTAAAAGGTGACTAAGGATCACTCATACATTGCTGGTGAAAATGTCAAGTGGTACAGCCACTCTATAAGACATTTGGCAGTTTCTTATAAAACTAAACATGCAATTATAATGCAACATAGCAATTGCACTTTGGAGCATTTATCCCAGAGAGATGAAAACTTACATTTACACAATTCCTTCAACAGATTAATGGTTAAACAAACTGTGATACATAGAAACCATGGAATACTACTTAGCAATAAAAGTTAAACTATTGACACACACATCAACTTGGATGATTTTCCAGGGAATTATACTGAATGAAAAAACCCAGGCCTGGGTAGCTCAGTCAAGCATTTAACTCTTGATTTTGGCTTAGGTCATGATCTCACAGTTCGTGAGGTCAAGCCCTGTGTTGGGCTCTGTGCGGACAGTGGGGAGCCTGTTTGGGATTCTCTCTCCCTCTCTGTCTGCCTGTCCCCTGCTCATGCCCTCTCTCTCTCAAACTAAATAAACATTTTTAAAAAATAAAAAATAAATAAAAGGGCAACACAAGCAATCCTTGTGGCAATGAAATTGTTCCGTATCTTGACTATGGTGGTGGACAGATGAATGTACATGTGATAAAATTGTATGGAACTAAACACACGCACACACACACAAGTAAAACTATCTAAAAGATTAGTGGAATGTTAACAGTGTCAAAATCCTCGTTGTGATATGTGCTATCTAATTTGTAAGATGTTACCATTAGGATAAACTGGGTAAAGATTACATGGGATAATTCTGCACTATTTCTTACTACAGCATGTGAATCCACAATTATCTCAATAAAATTTTCAATAAAAGATAATTGACTATCTAAAGTAAAAATAGCAGCACTGTATTTGGGAATTACAGTACATGCAAAAATAAAATATAGGACAACAGTAATATAAAAGATTAGAGGGAACAATTTGTCATATATTGTTAAAAGGTTCTTACACCATATGGAAGAAGTATATTATTATTTTAAGGTAGGATGTGATTAATTTTAGATGTATATTATAAACTTTAGACCAACCATTAAATATGTATATTAAAAAAATTTTTAAATGTTTATTTACTTTTGAGAGAGAGACAGACAGAGTACGAGTAGGGGAGGGGCAGAGAGAGAGAAAGACACAGAATCTGAAGCTCCAGGCTCTGAGCTGTCAGAACAGAGCCCAAGATGGGGCTTGAACTCACAGACTGCAAGATCATGACCTGAGCTGAAGTTGGATGCTCAATGAACTGAACTATCCAGGCGCCCCATAAATATATATATATTTAAACTGAGGCATGAATAATAAGCCTATAGTGGAAATAGCATAATAAAAATTAATCATCCTAAAAGCAGGCAGAAAAAGTGGAAAGAGGGCCAAGAATGGAACAGAGAAAACAACTGACTAGATGTTAATCAATATTACATTAAATACAAATGGTCTAAATATACCAATTAAAAAACAGAAATTATTGATTGGATTAAAAACAAAACAAGATCCAATTACATGATATGTACCAAAAAATCCGCTTCCAATATGAAGACACAGGTATGTTTAAAGACGAAGGACCAAAAAATATAACATGTAAGCAGTAATCCAAGGAAAGTTGGAATGGCCATGTTAACATTTAAGTCAACTTCAAAAGAAGGAATATTACCAGGGATAAAGAGAGAGCTTACCTAGTAATAAGTGGATCAACTTACCAATAAAATGTAATAATCCTAAATATGTATGTACTTAATAATGGAGCTTCAAAATGCATGAAGCAAGGGGCGCCTGGGTGGCTCAGTTGGTTGAGCGTCTGACTTCGGCTCAGGTCATGATCTTGCAGTTTGTGATTTCAAGCCCCACACTGGGCTCTGTGCTGACAGCTGGGAGCCTGGAGCCTGCTTCATATTCTGTGTCTCCCTCTCTCTCTGCCCCTCCCCTGTTTGTGCTCTGTCTCTGTCTCTCAAAAATGAATAAATGTAAAAAAAAAAATTAAATGCATGAAGCAAAAAACTAATAGAAGTGAATGGAGAAATAAATCCATAATTTTATAATTTTTTAAATAATATTTTTAAAGTAAACTCTACCCCCAATATGGGGCTCAAATTCACAACTCTAAAAACAAGAGTTGCATGCTCTACCAATTGAGCCAGCCAGGTGCCCCCAAAATCCACAATTTTAGGTGGGAATTCACTTCTTAGTAATCAATAGGGCATTTAGAAGGAAAATCAATAAAGATATAGAAGTGAACAATACCATCAAGAAACTTGACCTAGTTGCCATTTATAGAACAGCTTGCCCAACAACAGCAGAATACACGTTCTTTTCAAGTGCAAATGAAATATTTAGCAAGTTAGAACATCTGGGCAGTAAAAGAAATAATGGGGTGCCTGGGTGGCTCAGTTGGTTAAGTGTCTGACTTCGGCTCAGGTCATGATCTCAAGGCTGTGAGTTCGAGCCCCTCGTCAGGCTCTGTGCTGACAGCTCAGAGCCTGGAGCCTGCTTCAGATTCTGTGTCTCCGTCTTTCTCTGCCCCTCCCCCATTCGCACTCTGTCTCTGTCTCTCTCTCTCAAAAATAAACATTAAAAAAAAATTAAAAAAGAAATAACAACACATATGAAAGAAGTCATATAAAGTATGTCTTCTGATTATAATGGTATATTCAATTAGAAACCAATAACCTACCTGGGAAATCCCCCCCAAATCTGGAAGTTAAGAACACACTTTTAAATAACTCATGGATTAAAGAAAAAGTCAGCAAGGAAACTGGAACATATTTTGAATTGGACAAAAATGAAAACATGATACAGTATATCAAAATTTGTGTTATCAATGAGAGCAGTGCCTAGAAGGAAGTCTGTGGCATTAAATGAATATGTATATATATTATACATATGTGCCTATATATTATATGTAAATAAAAGAAGCGTCTGAAATTAATAATCTATGTTTCCACCTTAGGAAACAAACAAACAAAAAAGAGCAAATTAAACCCAAGTCAGGCAGGAGGAAATAATAAACATCAGAAATCAATAAAATTGAAAACAGATGCCTGTTTGGTTATCACCAAAAAGATTAGAGATAAAAAATGCTGGTGAAGATGTGGAGAAAAGGGATCCCTGTGGACTCTTGATGGCAATGTAAACTGGTGCAACCACTGTGGAAAACAGCATGGAGGTTCCTCAAAAATTTGAAGATAGAACAACCATATGATTCGCAATTCTACTTCTGGGACTACATCTGAAGGAAAAGAAAACACTATGTTGAGATATCTGTACCTCCATATTCACTGCAGTATTCTTTACAATAGCCAAGACAGGGAAAACAATCTAAATGTCCATAGACAGATGAATAGATAAAGTTTTGGTATATATATATATGCAATGGAATTTAGCCATAAAAAGAAGGAAATCTTACCATTTGTGACAACACAGATGGATCTTGAGGGCATTATGCTAAGTGAACTAAAACAGGGAAAGAGAAATACTATAGGCTCTCACTTATATGTGCAATCTAACAAACAAAAAACCAACGACCAAAAAAACAACAAAAAACCCAGAAACTCACAGAAAAACAAAACAAAACAAAACAAAACAAAACTCACAGAAAAAGAGAATATTTGTGGTTTCCAGAGGCAGGGGTGGGAAAGGAGGAATTGGAGGAAGGTGGTCAAAAGGCACAACCTTCTAGTTATAAGATAAATAAGTACTCAGGATGTAATGTACAACATGATGATTGTAGTTAACACTGCTGTAGGGTATATTTGAAAGCTGTTAAGAGTAAATCCTAAGAGTTCTTACACAAGGAAAAACACATTTTCTTTCTTTTTTTTCTTTTTGTAACTATATGAGGTGATGAATGCTAACTGTGATGATCATTTCATAATATATGTAAGTCAAGTCGTTATGCTGTATACCTTAAACTTACACAATGCTGTATGTTGATTATATCTCAGTAAAACTGAAAGAAAAAGAGGGATGCCTGGGTGGCTCAGTCCATTAAGTGTCCAACTCTTGATTTCGGCTCAGGTCATGATCTCACAGTTCATGGGATTGAGTCCTTCGTGGGGCTCTGCGCTGATAGTGTGGAACCTGCTTGGGATTCTCTCTCTCCCTCTCACTCTGCCCCTCCCTCACTTGTGTTGTGCGTGTGCGCTCTCTCTCTCTCTCCCAAAATAAACTTAAAACAAAACTAAAAGAAAGAGGTATCTGCACTCCCATGATCGCTGCAGCATTAGTCACAATATCCAAGTCTGGAAACAACCTAAGTGTTCGTTGATGGATGAACGGATAAAGATGTGATATAGATACAGAGATTATTCAGCCATAAAAAAGAAGGAAGTCTCATCATTTGCACCAACATGGATGAACCTGGAGGACATTATGCTACGTGAAGTAAGCCAGAACAGAAAGACAAATACTGGTATGGTTTCACTTATAAATGGAAGCTTAAAACATTGAACCAGAGGGGCGCCTGGGTGGCGCAGTCGGTTAAGCGACCGACTTCGGCCAGGTCACGATCTCGCGGTCCGGGAGTTCGAGCCCCGCATCGGGCTCTGGGCTGATGGCTCAGAGCCTGGAGCCTGTTTCCGATTCTGTGTCTCCCTCTCTCTCTGCCCCTCCCCCGTTCGTGCTCTGTCTCTCTCTGTCCCAAAAATAAATAAACGTTGAAAAAAAAAATTAAAAAAAAGAAAACATTGAACCAGAGAACAATGGTTGCCATGGCATGAAGGTGTGGAAGTAGAGAGATGTTGGTCCAAAGGCACAATATTTCAGTTATAATAAATTCTGGGAATCTAATGTAAAAAATGGTGACTATAGTTAATAACACTATATTATACACTTGAAATTTGCTAAGAGAGTAGCTCTTAAGTGTTCTCACCACATATGCACACAAAGGTACCTATGTGAGGTGATGGATGTGTTAATGAACTTAATTATTATAATTATTTCATAATTTATATGTATATTAAATCATCCAATTGTACACCTTTAAAAAATCATGTTGTACAATCTACATATACACAATTTTTACTTGTCAATGATACCTCATGAAGTCTGGGGAAAAAAAATTAACTCCTGATCTTTGAAAGACATTGTTAATAAATGAAACGGTAAGCCACAGTCTGGGAGAAAATATTTGCAAAATCCATATTTGATAAAAGACTTGCATGTAGAGTATTTTAAAAAGAGTCTCAACCAATTAAAAGATAAGAAACAACCCAATAAAAAAGGGGCAAATGTTTGAACAGACATTCCACCAAAGAAGAGCTACAGATGGAAAGTAAGTACATGAAAAGTTCTTTAACATTATTGGTTATCAGGAAAAGGCAAATTAAAACCACAGTGAAGGAGTGTCTGGGTGGCTCAGTCAATTAAGTGAACAACTCTTGATTTCCGACCAGGTCATGATCTCACAGTTCATGAAATCAAGCCCTGTATCAGATTCTGTGCTGATAGCATGGAGCTTGGGAGCTTGGGATTCTCTCTCTCTCCTTCTCTCTCTCTGCCCCTCCCCTGCTCATGCTCTCTCTCTCTCTCAAAATAAATAAATAAACATTAAAAGAAAAATAAAACCACAGTGAAATACCACTACATAACTATTGGACTGGCTAAAATAAAAACTGACAATACCATGTGCTGACAAGATTGTGGAGCACCTAGAACTCTCATACAGTCCTGGGAGAATTAAAATGGCACAGCTGCTTTAGCAATCAGTTTTGAGGGGCGCCTGGGTGGCTCAGTCGGTTGAGCATCTGACCTCGGCTCAGGTCACGATCTCACAGTCTGTGAGTTCGAGCCCCGCATCAGGCTCTGTGCTGATGGCTCAGAGCCTGGAATCTGCTTCCGATTCTGTGTCTCCCTCTCTCTCTGCTCCTTCCCTGCTCATGCTCTGTCTCTCTCTGTCTCAAAAATAAATAAAAACATTAAGAAAAAAATTTTTTTTAAAAAATCAGTTTTGACAGCTTATTAAAAAAGTTAAATAGACATAGAATCTGACATAGAATCCAGAAATCCCATTGCTAGCTATTTGCTCAAGAGAACCAAAAACTGTGTTCACACAAAACATGTACACAGTTGTTTATGGCAGTTTAGTCATGATCACATACATAAAAAAAACTGGAAGTGACTCAAATGTCCTTCAGCTGGTTAACAGGGAAACAGATTGTGGTACATCCATATCATGGAATGACATATGTCAGTAAGAAGACAGATTTACTGATACATCAGCATGAATGAATGCCAAGTGCACAATGCTGAGTGGAAGAGAAGCCAGACTCAAAAGATTACCTAACTGTATGATTCCATTTAAATCATATTCTGGAAAGGGTAAAACTTTCAGGGGAGCAAACACATTAGTGGTTGGCAGAATCTAAGATGGGGAGAGAGGTTGACTACAAGGGACACAGGGAATTTTTTTAAGGAATGGAAATATTCTGTATTTTGATTGTGGGTATTGGTCACAACCCTTGTATGCACTTGTCAAAACTCAAACTGTATACTATACAGGGTGAATTACTGGACTTAAAAAATATTTATAGGCCACAGAAATTGTCTTCATTTTATTTCTGGAAGATTGTTTTGAAGTGATTACACAAGTGACATTTGACTTGCTATTCAGAAAGTCAAATGGTTATCTCAACACTTTTAGGGTATCTCAACACTTTAAAAATAATTACCTCATTAACAATGTCATGACTATTGAATACTGTTTTATTAACACTTTTTATTAAAGTACATATTGCTTCTGGGGCACCTGGGTGGCTCAGTGGCTGAAGCACCTGACTTTGGCTCAGGTCATGATCTCACAGTTTGTGAGTTCGAGCCCTGTGTCAGGCTCTCTGATGTCAGCCCAGAGCCTGCTTCAGATGCTCTGCCTCCCTCCTTCTCTGCCCAACGCCCACTAGCTTTCTTGCTCTCTCAAAAAAACAAATACACATTAAAAAAAAAAAGAACATAGCGCTTCTGCTAAGGACCTCTTCCCCGCCTTCTTCCTGTGAACCATGTTAAAGATTTCTGATTTACAGCAAGATTCTGAATCAGTACACCTCGAATGACCCAGGAACCTGCAGTGTAACTAACACCACCCGGGATTCTGATGCTCCTGGGCTGAGGATGGCTAAAACACTAGGAGGCAGTAGAGCATTGTGTGAAGAATGTGAGTTCTGAAATCAGACCGCCTACTTTAAAATCCTGCCTCAACCACTCATTGGCTGTGCAATAGAAGCTTTATGTGCCTTGGTTTCTTCCTCTGTAAAAAGAAAGAAAGAAAGAAAGAAAGAAAGAAAGAAAGAAAGAAAGAAAGAAAGAAAGAAAGAAAGAAAGAAAGAAAGAAAGAAAGAAAGAAAGAAAGAAAAAGAAAGAAAGAAAGAAAGAAAGAAAGAAAGAAAGAAAAGAAAAGAAAGAAAAGAAAAGAAAAGAAAAATGAAGGAAAGAAAAGAAATAACAATAGTATCAACCTTCTTAGATTGTATTGAGGATTAAAAGAGATGACACCGGGGAATGTAGGTGGCTTAGTTAAGCATCTGACTTGGGCTCAGTCACGATCTCACGGTCCATGAGTTCCACCCGTGTCGGGCTCTGTGCTGACAGCTCAGCTGGAGCTTGCTTCCAATTCTGTGTCGCCCTCTCTCTCACTGCCCCTTCCCTGCTTGCACTCTCTCTCTCAAAAAATAAACTTAAAAAAAGAAAAAAGAGATGACACATGGGGATGCCTGGGTGGCTCAGTTAAGTGTCCTACCCTTGATTTTGGCTCAGGTCCTTTCGTCATGATCTCACAGTGGTGAGATAGAGCCTCCCCCCACCTCCCACTGCAGGGCTCTGCGCTGAGCTAGAGTTCTGCCACCAGTCGTGCATTCAGCATAGAGCCTGCTTATGATTCATTCTCTCCCTCTCCTTCTGCCCTTCGGCAAGTTGGGTGTACATGCGTACGTGCTCTCTAAAAAAAAAGAAAACAATTAAAAAAAATAAAGAGGTGACACACGTTAAGATACCTACCACAGTGTCTGGCATCTATTGTGAGCCATTGTTGTTTTCAGTGGCCTGGGTGGCACTCTTGCAATGCTCTTTTTCATAAAGAGTGAGGCTGTGGCCCAGATCTAGAATTTCATGCGGTAGAAATATGTTCATTTTCGTTCCTACTTTTCCTAATAAGTGCCTCCTCCCAGGGGACTGGGCAAGCCTCACACTAAGTGGGAGAGTGACTGATATTGGGAGGAAGAAATGTAAGGATTTTGGTTTCAGATCATAAGAAGCTGACAATTTGTTAAGCACACAACTGTCAAGACGAAAGACGGCTCTACTTACAAACTTTGTCACAGGTATGTACGATTTGCTGTAAATTATTTCCTATTTTGTGGAGTGCTGTGGGACTGAATTTGTGAGATTTCTTGTTAAAGTGTGTGGGAAAACAAAATTATACCACTTCTCTTGTGTACTATGTAAGTGTAGGCATGTTTATATTATCACTTGGGGAAATATCCACAGAACCCATAATTCATGAAAGAAAGTAAGCAGGTGAAGGAACAGATCCCATAACTGGAAGAGTCTCTAATCCAGGTGCATATGCACAGGTGGTCTTTATTAATTACCATTTTTACAACAAAATAATGAAAGTTATGTGATTTTACGAGGTCACATGGAAAATGTCGGGGATGTAACTAGAATTTGAGTTTCCTGTCTCTTGGTGTGAGTGTTCACCCTGTTTTTGATGATAAAGATGAGAGTTGGATAAATGGAAATGGGGTTCAGGGATGAGGAATGTGGGGTGGGGCAAGAAAGACCTTGAAAGAGAACCACAGCATGCCTCAACAATCTGGGAATGTTCTCATCCCTATCAATTGCACTTTTCAGGCAAGTGAGGTCTGTCTGATATTTGTTGAGTGAAGCACATCCAACCATGTGGTGAGCATGGAATGAGGGATGTGGCCATTTAGAATGATGTTAATGGACGATGTCATGGAGCCTGGATAAAATGGATGCACCCATCACCATCCACACAGAGAGACATGTGCAGCATTGAGCAAAGTGAAGGATACTGTCTCCTGGGCTGATGATGGAGATCCACTACCAAATCAGCCTGCCTTTCCATTTCCCAAGGCTGACGCAATTCCTCCCCACCTCTACCCCCAATGAGCTGTTTTTTTCTGTACATATGTTATGATCTTCCTTCAGTCAATCTGCAATCAAGTCTTGGCTTCGGGACCTGACCGAACTCACAACCCTAAGATCAAGACCTGAGCTGAGATCAAGTCAGATGCTTAACTGACTGAGCCACCCAGGCACCACAACAGATCTGCCTTTTTATTTTTTTTTTTAATTTTTTTTAATGTTTATTCATTTTTGAGAGACAGAGACAGAGCACACGTGGGGGAGGGGCAGAGAAAGAGGGAGACGGAATCCAAAGCAGGCTCCAGGCTCTGAGCTATCAGCACAGAACCTGACACGGGGCTTGAACTCATGAATTGCGAGGTCATGACCTGAGCTGAAGTTGGACGCTTAACCAACTGAGCCACCCAGCAGCCCCAGACCTGCCTTTTTAAAAGGTGACTTTATGGGGCACCTGGGTGGCTCAGTCTGTTGAACGTCCAACTTCGGCTGAGGTCATGATCTCATAGTTCGTGGGTCTGGAACCCATGTTGGGCTCTGTGCAGACAGCTCAGAACCTGGAGCCTGCTTTGGATTCTGTATCTCCTTCTCTCTCTGCCTCTCCTTCACTCGCACTGTCTCTATGTCTCAAAAATAAAGAAACGTGAAAAAAAAAAAGGTGACTTTACATTTCTTTTTTCTAATCCATTATACATACACAGCAATTTTATTTCTGTATTTCCAGAATTTATTTCAGGGCAATATTAATGATCAGCTGCATGGGGGGGAGGGTGGGGCTGGGTGGCTAAGTCATTAAGCATTTGACTTTAGCTCAGGTCATGATCTCAAAGTTTGTAAGTTCGAGTCCCACATCGGGTAAGCATGAGCCCCACTTAGGGTGAGTACAGCCCTGCTTTGAGTAAAACACGAGCCCAGGGTGAGCCGTGCTTCTCTCTTCCTCTCTCTCTCTCTTTCTGCCCTTCGTGGGATATTCTCTCTCTCTGCCCCTCACTCACTTGCACCCTCTCTCTCTCAAAAAAAAAAAAAAAATCAACTCTATGTACTGCCTATCATGTCAAAATGATCTGACTTAATTTTTTCCCTAAAACATCTTTGGGGGTGCCTGGCTGGCTCAGTTGGTAGAGTATGTAACTCTTGTTGATCTCTGGGTCATGAGTTCGAGCCCCACATGTGACACAGAGTTTGCTTAAAATTAAAAATTCTTTAAACTATAATATATGTCAAAAATATAATGTATTCCTGATACTTGTGTCCAAATATAAATTCTAAATGAGGAAAAGAGCTAATAAATAGTAAATGTTCTCAAATATGATTTGACATGTATCATGTATACATATTCCTATGTATATGTTGCTGTTTATAGTATGACAATGGAGAAATTCCCATTCATTTATCAATCAGGACGTTGGAGACTCTAAAAATTAATCCATTGTTCTATCAAAGTCTACAGGGATAACTTAAGGCTTTTTTACATAAAGCCTCATTCCATTGAATCATTATGACGAGCATTGTAGATGTGGTGAAAATTATCTATAAATATGTCTCCTTATGAAAATAAAAACAGTGCATGTATAACCTAAGGCAATTTGTTTAAAATTATGTCTGTCTAAAAAACAGCACATTTGGCTCCAATGTCATTTATAGTTTTGGTTATAAAATGGACTTTTCCTGGAGGGAGAATAGCCTGTTCTATATTCACAAACTACACTTTAGTGAGGTCCTTGAGCAAAGCTGGCTTCTCCCACCCCACCTGCCAGAACTGGTGTGGGAGGCTGGAGGAAGAGGGTGGAATCTGAGCTCTGTTAGTGGAAGGAAAAGCTAATGGCCTTTAATGCCTGTCCCTGCCATATCTAAAACTTTACTTGAAAGACTTGAGGACAGAAAGCTAATGAACTTGAAATAAACTTTCTACTGTGGAATAGCTTAATAGCTGTTTGCAGTATTGACTCTCGATTTTAGGAAACTGTATGGAACAAAGGATGTTTGTTGGTAAGGGGAAACTATGAACTGAAGGAAAACAGCTGTGGGGGTTTCAAAATGCTGAGGTTTTGGATATTTAATAGTCAAATGCCTTTCTTCTGGGTTTAATGATTTGTAGGCACAACACGTTTAAGGAAGATCCTAGGTTAAGTTGTAAAGCAAACTCACATTAGTTGTGGCCATTAAAAAAAAATCAATCACTGTTTTTACCAGAGAAGGGAGATAGTTTTGTCTGATTTTCAGGTTGCTTGACTGCTCAAGTATCCTCTTTCATAAACGTATTCTTCCTCATTCTCAGACCAGTATGTGGTTGTGCAAAAATAAAATAGTCATCGTCTTTCATGCCAGCAGAGATGTGGTTCTGTGCTATGTTATACAAACTCTTTAAGATCACTTATGTTTATGTATGCACATATATATTTTGTCTACTATGAAATATTTAGATTTTGTTTTAAAGCTTTCTCATTGTACCGTGCAATTTTTTCATGTATTTCATATAAACCATAAGTTTGAGTGTTTTATAGTTTCAAAACAAGTATATGAAAACACAGTGGCATGAAGTGACATGGCACACTGGGTGGAGAGGAAGTGGCCATTCATAAGACCAAACCCACATACATGCAGGAGACAGCAATTATGAGGCCAAGGATAGGGATGTTTTGAAAATATACTTAAAACGAGATCAAAGATCTTTGGACCTTTGAAAATATCCCAGAAAGTGAATGAAAAACAACAGCCTTCTCTCTTTTTTCAGAGCTCTGACTCAGACCTCCTACTAGAAGGACACTGCAGAGTTGAAATATGTATTTTTAAATAATACACATATTCCTCTAAGTGAGTTAAACTATTATGTGCAGATTTTCTCGAAGGGTCCTAAAAGCAGTCATGTAGATGTACAACATAATTACATAGGTGGCCACCGTGAGTCTTCACATCCCAGAAGGCTCCAAGAGCACCCCTATTTCTTTTCTCACAATTACTAGGCGCATCTATAATCTAGAGGAACTTGGGCAACTCGGAAGCTCTCAAGCTTAGCAAGGAGATGTCAAAACGAGGGCCATGATGCCACACTTCCTCATACTTCAGCTTTCCCTGAACACTCCATTCCCCACACCCCAGTCAAGTCAGATCCCTCTAAGTTCTAACAATATCCAATTCTTTTCTAGCACTCAGCCGTTTGTAATTATATATTTTTGATTATTTGGGCAGGTCTGCCTCCCTACTAGACAGACAGACAGCAAGCTGTATGAGGGTGAGGCACTGTGTTTCTATTCCACTTAGTTTAGAGCCTAGCGTGTGGCATGTATTCGATAAATGTTAATTGACCACATGAAAGTGCTATTTGTCTTTCTGCTGTTATTCCTGACATCAACTGAGACAGGTAAGAGATTGCCATGGTGTGGGGTAGAGGGAAGCCGCAGGGTTCAGAAGATTGTAAGCAGGTGAAATGCCATGGTTGGTGTGGAGTTCTATATATCAGAGAGGGAAAGGCTTTCCTACTAAGACAGTCATCCTTCACAAGTAAATGACTTCTATGTGCTGCCTGATTTTGTAATTTTAGGTTTGAATGTTTTTTAGATTTGTGTTCTCTTTCCTCTTCTCATCTTTCCTCCCTTAGTCCCAAGTCTCAGGAAGGAGCCTAGGAATAAACACATAATGAGGAGGAGCTCTCATCAAGGGCTCTAAGGGAATGTTTTATGGAGAGTAGCTTTGCAGAGATCACGGTTATGTTAGGACCGGACATCCTTATTATGATAATCTTGGTTGAGACTTTAAGATCATCTGATTCTCGTAGGTGTATTATGAAGTAGGCAGTTCAGAATCATGGCCCTTAGTTTATGGATAAGGAAAAGGGGTCATCAGAAGAGGTTGAATTATCCATGTTATAATGAAAACAAGAGCAAATTAACATTTCTGGAGAGCTTCGTGCATCTTGAGGCACCTTTATATTTAGAATATATAGTCTTTTATATTTAGAATATATACTTTAATCATTACTACATCCCCATGAGATAGGTAACCATTATTATTATTCCCATTTCACAGATGAGGAAAGTGAGACCTACAGCAATCAAGTTATTTGCCTCAAATTGCATTACCAAGAAGCATAGAGCCAGGCTTCAAACCCAGCTGGTCTGTCTCAAACCAGTATGCTGATGAGTTAGCACTGGGAGATCTCCAAGAGTACATTGTGTTATTTGTACTTGCCTCTATAGGTAACTCCTGGTTTAATATTGCTACTTTATGTTGCCAATTTTTTTCTAACCTGTTTGCAGTTTCACCTGAATTTAGAATTTATCAAGCAGAGATGACAGTGATCACTGTGTATGACTGAAATTATATCAACCAAGTTCAGATAAAAAAATGCCCTGTTTACTAATGAAAAAAAATGTCGGGATGCCTGGGTGGCTCAGTCGGTTGAGCGTCTGACTCTTGATTTTGGCTCAGGTTGTGATCCCAGGGTTGTGGAATGGAGCCCTTAGTGGGGCTCTGTGCTGTGTGTGGATCCTGCTTAGGATTCCCTCCCTCTCTCTCTCTCTCTCTCCCCCTCTCCCCTACTCACACTCTCATTCTCTCTCTAAAAAAATAAATAAAAATAAATTGCTAGATACATTTACTAATTTTATTTTTTGGAGGTGCTCATTGCTTAATTACCACAGGGCACATCTATACTGGGGGAGACTTGTACCATTCTCTGACACTCTACAAAATACTAAGTATAAAAAAGTCCACAAAAACTTGTGATTTTTGAGTGCTTTTTACACTACTTAATCTCTTCAAGGAGAGGACAATGACCAACAGTGACTGGCACATTTTGTGCCTGTACAGATCCAAGTCTCTCTTTTTCTTTTGTTTTAAAGCTTTTTTTTTTTTTTTTTAACGTTTGTTTATTTTGAGAGAGAGAGAGGGAGAAAGGTACAGCAGGCAAGGTGCAGAGAGAGAGAATCCTAAGCAGGCTCTGCACTGTCAGCAAAGAGCCTGATGCAGGGCTCCAACGCATAACCCATGAGATCATGACCTGAGCTGAAATCAGGGACCGGATGCTTAACCAACTGAGCTACCCAGGCGCCTGCAAGGCTCTCCATGGGTTCCCTTTACATTAGATTTTGTCACTGAAAAGAGAACATGGATATGTTGTAATTTGTAGCTGATAAGTACAATTACACCAAAAGGTACCCTTGCTTAGAGTTCTAGAGAAGAAAGTGATCCAGACAAGATTTGGGGCCTATGCACAGCACTATGACCCAAGTTCAGTACCTGAGCTCCTGGTCAGGAGGGCAGTGAGCAGAGGTCAATACAGAGGGTGTTATTTCTGTGTTTTTGGAATATTACTGACTGCATTTAAAAGCCACGTTAGAAGGGATATTGGCTGGTTTTCAGCTTCTTGTGTTATTCGTGCCTCTGCCCCTCTCCATTATGGATAACTGAGGTTTTTAATTGAGGTTTTAATATACAGTAGTGACATTCTAGTAGATGAAGGAAGGGGGCAGTCCCCGAGGGCAATCTGAACTTCTGCTTAGTATATTTACTCTTGCTGTTTTCCTTCCTCCTCATTTGTAATTCAGGAGGCTCTCTGAGAGAGACAACGAAGAGGCTTCTTAGATGGATCGAAGGATCACAAGCTGGGATACCAGGTTCTATGAAAAGGTCTGCTATTGAATTTGCTCTACCTTTAGGCAAATCATTTGATCATGTTGTGCTTTGGTTTCTTCCTGTGTTTGCTAAGTGTAAATAACATGTATTTGACTATTTTGTGATTATTATAGACTATTTTAAATGTGTGGGTGATTTATTTTTCCAGGCCAGCTGCTCAGGTATAAAATGAAAACCTGCTCCTTTGAGATGCTAGGCTTCCTGGCTGTCAACTGACCCCCAAATCCTTCAGAGTTCAGTAGGCATCTAGTTGCTTCTTGTTCATCTGACACATTTTGCAGTCTCTGTGCTGTGGCTCCTCAGGTTTACTCTATAGTTGGGGGGCATACCTTTTGTCTTTTTTGTTTTCAGAAATGAAATGTGTCACTTTATATATTCCTACTGCTTTCACCCTCCTCCCCACTCCACCTCTAAAAAGATGAAGGCTGCTTTTTCTGACACTGATTGCATGAGACAGGAGGGACAAGTGACATGGTAAACAAACTGAGTTTACCTGGACTGGCTAATATGGTTCCCTTTTGATGACTTGGGCCAGGACCACTACAAGTTTGAACTAGATTTAGTAAGGTTCAGGTTCTTTGGCGTTTTAGCAGGAAGTAGTCAGGTAACATACTGAAAAGAGAGAACACAAAGTACCCTCCCCTTTCCCCTTTGTGTTTGTTATAGCCTACCTCACATTAGGCAACAAGATGCCCCTGTTCCCAAAAAGTCCCAAGCCAGGATTCTTAGAAGCTAATAAATAAGTTTGTGGGTAAAGTACGATTTTGTTCTTCATCAGTGGATCACCATACCACTGCTTCATAAATGGTAATCTCTGAAGTGCAATACTGGAGTTGACGGTAAGGCTTACTTCTTTTGAACTAAAATAAAATGTATTTACATTATTTCTAGTGCAGTTAAATTAAAAGCAGTTTCCAAACAAACCTGGAAAAGGTGTTGAAGCTAGAGAACCCATGAAATATATTACTCCTTAGTTGTAGCTTGGTGGTAGCAGCAGGAAGAACTTCAGACACAGGAACACGGTGTAACCCTTCGGTTCTGAAACGTTGCTAGGTCTCCTCGTGCTAGAAATGATCAAAGAAACATCCGGGTAAATATTGCTCCCGGAGCTTAGTTCGCTTTAAGAGTGCTGGGTCCAACTTCCATCTGTTAGTTCAAGGAAACAAGCAGCAAGGGCCTCGGATTTGGGGGTCTTCGTTCTTGGGCAGGGTCATCAATACATCAACGTAATACTTGCAGGTGCCTGAGCTGCAGTGGCTTCCAACAAAGGCAGAGCTTTCACTGATATCTCTTAGAAACATATAGCCAGCAACTTGCCAGGCTTGGGGAACAGGACTGGGAAGAGCCAAGGGCTTGGTGATATCCTTTCTTCCCAGATTCCAGACCGCTTTGTAGCTCCTGCGGAGCAGGGTGGAGGTCCTTGGGGTGGGGGTCTGGCTCTTCGGCTCTAAATGTAAATAAGAAGCCACGCAGCTGAGCCAGTGACAGTTAAGAACTGGCAGCGTCCGTCTCAGGCAAGGTGTTGGTCTGACAGTCTAGACGTACGAACGGCAGGAGACTCCCTCTCCTCACCCTCGGGTCAATCTGCACAACTAAGTTAAGTACTGCCGGGGTCGGGGTGGGGGGGTTGGGGGAAGGGAATGAGGCGCCCAGAGGCAACGACTAAGGCGAGGAAAGACCAGAAGTCCTAAGGACACCACCTTGGAGGGACCGGGAGGCTTCAGTAACTGCCTTCGGAAGTATCGCCCTTGCCGTATAAAATGAAAATCATCTCCGCCATTACGTGAAGCCGCGGCCCAGACAGGAGGCGGGGACGCGCGCCTGGCGAATGCGCGCTCCCTTTGTCCCGCCTCCTGGCCGGCGGCTCAATCCGTGCGGGAGCGCGCTTCGGCCGCTCATAAGTGCTCCGGGTGGAAACTGGCGCCGGCGGCGGTTGCGTTCCGCGGGCGGAAAGGAAGGGGGAGGTGGGAAGGCTGTGCGCCGCCCGCTCCTCCCCACCCCCCGCCTCGGCCCTGAAGGGGCTGGATGGGCAAGTTGGGCGCGATGGCTCGAGTCCGGGCGGCGGCGGCGGCGGCCGGAGGCGGCGGCGCCTCCTCCTCCTCGCCCCGGCGCCGGCGGTGATCCGAACGAGCGGCCGCGGCCCCCGATGAGACTGTTCGCGGGCTGGCTGTGCCTGAGCCTGGCGTCCGTGTGGCTGGCGCGGAGGATGTGGACGCTGCGGAGCCCGCTCACCCGCTCCCTGTACGTGAACATGACGAGCGGCCCCGGCGGGCCGGCGGCGGCCGCGGGCGGCAGGAAGGAGAACCACCAGGTACGCGGCCGGGGTCGGGCCCGGGCCCGGCGGGGGCGGGGGCGTGGCGGCCCGGCCTTCCCGCGCTCGGCCCGGCTATTGTGCGGGGCTTCGCGGCGAGAGGGCCTCCCCGGGCCCTCGCCCCGCCGCCTCGGCCCCTCGGAAAGTTTCCCCGACGTCGTCCCCGCCGGGCGCTGGCTCCGCGACCCTCGAGCGTTCGGCCCGGGCCCCGCCGCGCCTTTTGTTCCCGGGCGCGGGCGGACAACGGCCTCCCGTTCCTTCCCGGGCCCGGGTGTGGGCGCCCCGGCGCCCCGCATTGTTCCCGGGTGCCAGGCGGTGATTGCAGGCGCCGGGCGGCACGACGCAGGAACTTTGGGGCGAGCGCGTGGCCACGGGCATCCATCTGGCACCGGGGCCTGCGATGTAAACGACCAGACCAAACCCATCGCCCTCGACCGCCTTCATCACCCCCGGGGAATCAAAGCGAAAAGCAGGTCCTTCTTTTTGTCTGGTTGAATCTCTGAACGTACAAAGGGCCATAAAGAAATTTAACCGTGCATTGTGAGCCATTTAACCCTCTGGGCTTATTCGGGTGACATTTTCCCTCAGCAGTTAAATGTGTTTGACAGGTCCTCACACTCCCATCCTGCTGAACCTTCCTCTCCTACCAAAGAGAGATCTCCTTTTAACTTCTGTGTTGGTAGTCGACCAGAAAGATGTGGTAAGAAGGAAGATGATGCAAGCTTTTCCTGGAAGGGTTTTTAAAACAGAATTAGGGAGGAGTGAATTCTTTTCAGAGTTGTGGATCGTGAACGACGCGATGTGACCGGTTAGGCAGTCTTTTCATTAGCTTAGTTTCGTGCCACTTACAGAAGTATGTGCAGGTCAGCTGTGGAATTAAGAGTGATATTTCATTTTTGACCATAATATAGTTTGTGGTTAACCTTGCATTCATTGAAAAGAGGCTTTTAAACTCTGTCGGAGTGTTGGTTTATAATTGCTAGCATTTATAGTGCATTTTGCCTTTCGAGAGAGCAGTAAGTGGTTATTCCCCATCTTATGACTTAACGTTTTCATAGATTTCTCATTTTCCTATGTTACATTTCTTGTTATGCCAGGCGTTCAGAGAGTTTACATTCGGGTTGATTTCGTGTGTTTTAATGAAAGTAAAGAATTATCTAAGGACATAAAGCAATTCATTAAGGAAAGTAGCTTATAGTTTTTATTTAGTAATTACTGATTGTGGCCCATTTTCTATTTTTAAAGGAAGTCCTAAATTCCCATAAAATTTTTTTGTGATCCCAGAGCTATTTTGATTTGTTAGGTAGTCATGCCTATGATATTGTTAGGAGAGTACATAAAGTCAGTAGGTGATCTTCAGTTGTGAAACCACATTCTTCGCTATAAATTACTTACATTAATCGTTCATAGAGAAACAATTCTAAAGTACTGCAGTGATAATGTACAGTTACCAAATGTCACATATCCACGTGGAATATGGATAGTGGCATAAAACAATGAATTAGAAATGTCATTTTCAACAATTGGTAGAAGTAATGTTCCAGTTAGGACAAAAAGGAAGCTTATTTCCACTGATGTGGAATTATGGTGGAGTCTCTTAGCTGTAGGTGTTTATGACACTTGTGATTACCTCTACTATAACATTTGATTTATTATATATATATTTTGTATGTAATATATTTACATAATGCTTATAAAAGAATTGGTTATATTTAAAAAACTGAAAAACTGTTTACATAATTTGATTTTTCGTGGAGTCTGGGTAGACTATAGCTGGAGACATAGCCTCATAATAAGTACTTCCTAACAGGAGATACTTTCTAATTGTGTGCCTTTTAAAAACTGAATCAGTTACTAATACTGGTTTCTGATACCCCATTTACTTTGTTACACTTCTGAGATACTGAGTTATATGTGTACTTGTGTGTTTCAACCAGTTGGACCAACAATTTGGCCACTAATTTCTCCAAAGTGAAGACTAATCTGGTACTTTCTGAATATTTAGGGGCAGATTGACTCTTCCTTAGAGTGATCAATCCAGTGATGCATTGACGTATGAAAATATTGCCTGTGAATAAAGATTAAAATGAACAAAAGAAATGTGTGTATAGAGACCACGGTGAGATAAAGTGAAAGAGGAGACCCCTCTCTGCAGAGTGCCTGCGCTCATTTGTTATCTTCTTTATAATCCAGGATCCTAGGTTTGCCTTATGAACTTTCTTACTTGTAAAGTAACTTGACTCTAACATTCTTGCCCTCTTCACATTTATAGTTTTATACAGAGTTTTCTGGTGTTCATTTGGGAGTGTGGGTTCCATAGCAAGCCACATCTGATTCTTTTGGGGTTGCATGAAAGTGGGGTTATGGATTTTTAAAAAATTTTTTTAGTTAATGTTTTTTATTTATTTTTGAGAGAGAGACAGAGTGTGAGCGGGGGAAGGGCAGAGAGAGAGGGAGACACAGAATCTGAAGCAGGCTCCAGGCTCTGAGCTTACAGCACAGAGCCTGACGCAGGGCTCGAACTCACAAACCATGAGATCATGACCTGAGCTGAAGTCGATGCTTAACCGACTGAGCCACCCAGGTGCCCCAATGGATTTAATTGAACCGTACTTAGCACAAGTTTTCTTTATGATGATTTTATTAAGAAATTATGGTGGAGGATTCTCTGGTTAAAAGAGAAATCTTGGGAAATGTTTATCATTAAAAATTGCTATTTAGTTATGATAGCCTGGACATAGATGAGTTGCAAGGCTCTTTTGCCCTAAAGTAGTTCTAAAACTATAGTAGCAACACCATTTTAATAATTTGGTTTGGCGTGCTAGCTTCAAAGCTGGGATTATTTTTCACTTTAAGCAAGAGAGAAGCAAGGAAGGGCTTCTCTTAGAGCTGGGATGTGGCTTGCAGGCCAAATTGGGCTTACTGACTTGTTTGTTACAGCCTGTAAAGTAAGAATAGTTTTGCGTTTTTATTTTTATTTTATTTTTATTTTTTTTTCAACGTTTATTTTTGGGACAGAGAGAGACAGAGCATGAACGGGGGAGGGCAGAGAGAGAGGGAGACACAGAATCCGAAACAGGCTCCAGGCTCTGAGCCATCAGCCCAGAGCCTGACGCGGGGCTCGAACTCATGGACCGCGAGATCGTGACCTGGCTGAAGTCGGACGTTTAACCGACTGCGCCACCCAGCGCCCCTAGTTTTGCGTTTTTAAATGACTGCAAAAGCATGTAATATTTTATAATATGTGAAAATTTCTTATATGAAATTCAAATTTCAATATCCACAAATAAGGTCTTGTTGGAACAGAGCCATCACATTCGTTTACTTACTGCCCATAGGGGCCTCCACACTACAGCAGCAGTGGTTGGTACTGTGTGACCCACGAGCTGAACTATTTACTCTGTAGCCCCTTACAGAAAAAAAGAGTCTTCTCCAGAGAAAGTTTCCAGCTGCCTTCATCAGCAGCACATTTCTTGGTCACAGGTTGCATGGTGGATAGTTTGCCTCATTGGGAAGAAGTAGAGCCAGGCAGTGAGAAACTAGATATGTCACTTTTCAACATTGGCAGGCTTGGAACTTAAAAAGAAGATAGCAACAACAAAAACTTTACATCTAGTGTTTTTGTCTCATTGTACCTAGTACTTCAAGTTAATGCATCAATTATGGAGCTGTTGAAACTTGAAAGGACTCTTAGGCTTCACTAACTAGGTTCTTGATAATAATAGTCATTCAGTAGTTTCTGAACTGATGGAGTGCCAAAAGAATTGTTATGGAACTCCCTGGAACCAAGCCAGGAAGGTTTCTGCAGGTGATGTACTGTAAGGATTCTTAAGAGCACAGGTAACCTTGAATATCTGGAATTAGCAAGGTATAACTTAAAACTGCAAGGTTGTGTTATATCTGACTTATTTTTTCACCTTCTGTAAGCTCTGAACTGTGTTATGTTGCAAGGGGTGATGGGGTGTAAGACGGAATTGAAACAACTGGGGGTTTTTTCCAAATGAAAAAATACTTGGACATCACAGCCATAGGTCACAGGTTGTGCTAATGGACAGATTCGGTGTCCTGTCCCCTCACTCCCCATTTACCTTGCAGGGGCTGATCAAAGTCAGGCACAAGTTAACAATGCTCAAGGGCAGTCACCAGCTAGCCAGATGGACACTGATGGATTTGTATCCTCTTCTGAGCTGCCTTCCAGAATCTGGAGGCCTCTGCAGCTGAATACCAAAGAGATTCTGAAAGGAGTTTCTTTCCTTCCTTACAATTGTGTTGAAACACTATCCAAATGTTTGCCTCTGGGTGCCTGGGTGGCTCAGTCATTTAAGTTTTGGACTTTGGCTCAGGTGGTGATCTCGCCGTCTGTGGGTTTGAGCCCTGTGTCCGGCTCTGTGCTGAAGGCTCAGAGCCTGGAGCTGGCTTTGGATTTTGTGTCTCCCTCTCTCTGTGCTGGCCCTGCCGCCTGCTCATGCTGTCTCTCTCTCAAAATAAAGAGACATTGAAAAAACAACAAGTGTTTGCCTCAGTTTCACAGAATATCAGGATCTCTCTCTGCTGCTGAATACACTAGAAGCATTTATGTTCCCCTTTGAAGGTGCTTGAGGGCACCCTGGTGATTGCCAGTAAAAGACCATTGCTTAGACCTTCTAAAGCATTGTTAAAATCTTAGGATTATAAAATTCTAACAGTGAGTGCATATTTTAAATGAAAATTTCCAATTATTTGTTTATTAAATCAAAGCTGAAACAACTTAATCTAATCCATATGAATTGTTTCCCTCCATGGACTTGGGTGCCTTGTCACTGTACACATTGAAATCTCATATAAAGAGGTTGTTGGTTTAGGCTTGTGTCATCTGTGGAAGAAAAATGAATGGTTTGCATGTTGACTCTTATGCTGTGCTTCAGTGCAAGGAAGTGTCAATGATTGAATGTCTGGACTGATAGGATTCATTGCAGAACTTAGAATGTGATTTTTGAGTCCTTAGCTGCCAGGTCCAGGTCGTCAGGCTTAGTCTGACCACCCTCCGTAGTAGAAAAGATTCTGTGTTCATGGACCCCATCAGTGGAGCCTTTCCAGTTGTTTTTAGTGGTGCTAAATGCCTCAGGTCTTTGGTTACTCATTCCTTTTGAGAATGGCTGGGTGCCCAGGCCTACCGTGTGGTTTTTAGGCATTCTCTTGAACTTCAGTTCTCTAACTGGCTTTTGTGGTCCTTGGACAGGAAGGGGAAGGAAATCAAGTTACTGTGTTTCTATTGTCTGCCAGACACTATAATGATTCTCTCTAATCCTCATAACAACTCCCAGAGGTAGGTGGCGCACCCCCTTTTTTAATAGACAGTTGAGCCTAAGAGCGATGACACTTGCTCAGGAGATACTTGGTAGGTGGCAGAGTTGGGTTTTGATCTCTGCTCTGTCTGGTTTCAAGGCCCAGGCTTTTCCCACCTTTTCATGATGCCACTCCTAGGACGCCTTGTGTTGTATGAGGGTCTGTGAAAGTAGGCTGTCTCCTTAGTAGGAAACTGCCCCCACTTAGCAGAGCTGTGTGGAGACATTGAATCTATGTAGCTGTATGCAAAAACACCAGTTGCAGTTTTGTAGTGTGTGAGTGAGACAACGTTGGGATAAGTGTCCCAAGTTCTGGCTTTCATCCAGTTTGTGAATGCTTTGGTCAAGTTTAATGTTGGGAAAAAAATCGTACCTATGGTGTCTTTTTTCCAACACCCACTATTTCTTTGACACTGGCTGGGTGTCCTACAATTCATTTCTGTTCTGACACAACCCGGAGTTAACATCTGTCCAGAGGTTTAAGGACTCCATCCTGCAAGACTGCCCTCCCTTCGGGTGCCAGCTGCAAGTTGGAGGTACATAGAGAACCCCCCCCCATGTTTCTGCCCAATTTGTGTACAAATTCTGGGGTTCCCACAACCCTCCCTCAGGTTAGATAATTTGCTAGAATGACTCCATTTAGGAAGACATTTTACTTGTTTACTGGTTTATTATAAAGGATACGATTCAGGGAAAGCCAAATGGAAGAGATGAATAGGGCAAGGTATGGCAGGTGGAAGGTGGCACAGAGCTTCCATGCCCTCTCCAGGTGTTCAGCAACCTGGAAGTCCCTAGAGCCATGTTGTTTAGGGGCTTTTTGAGGGTTTCATTACCTAGGCATGGTTGATTTAATCACTGACCTTTGGTGATAGAACTCGATCTCTTAACTCCTCTCCTTTGTCTAGAGGTTGGAGGTGGGGCTGAAAGTTCAAACCCCCCTCCCCCATCACTATATTAGCATACGAAAGATACTCTTTTTTTTTTTTTATTTTTTTTAATGTTTATTTATTTTTGAGACGGAGGGAGACAGACCATGAGTGGGGGAGGGGCAGAGAGAGAGAGGGAGACACAGAATCTGAAACAACTCCAGGCTCTGAGCTGTCAGCACAGAGCCCAATGCGGGGCTCGAACCCATGAACCGTGAGATCATGACCTGAGCCGAAGTCGGATGCTTAACCGACTGAGCCACCCAGGCGCCCCCGAAAGATACTCTTTAACACTTAGGGGATGCCCCAAGAGTCTTAGGGGCTCTGTGCCTGTATCTAGGGGATAAAGCACCAGTAGCGAAGGGGGTGAGGGAGAGAGAATCTTAAGCACGACATAGGGCTCACATAGGGTTTAATCTCATGACCCTAAGATTGTGACCTGAGCCAAAATCAAGAGTAGGACGCCTAACTGACTGAGCCACCCAGGTGCCCCCTAAAATAACCTTTTTTTTTTTTAAGTTTATTTTGAGAGAGAAAGAGAGCACAAGTGGGGAAGGGGCAGAGAGAGGGAGAGACAGAATTGCAGGAGGCTCTGTGCTATCAGTGCAGAATCTGATGCCAGGGTTGAACTCCCGAACCATGAGATCATGACCTGAGCTAAGATGAAGTGTGGAACACTTAACCGACTGAGCCACCCAGGCGCCCAACCCCTAAAATAACTTTCTTTTTTCAAATGTTTATATTTGAGAGACAGACAGAGACAGTGTGCGAGCAGGGGAGGAGCAAAGAATCAGACGGAGACAGAATCTGAAGCAGGCTCCAGGCTCCCAGCTGTCAGCACAGAGCCTGACGTGGGGCTTGAACTCAAGCTGTGAGATCATGACCTGAGCTGAAGTCCGATGCTTAACTGACTAAGCCACCTGGGTGCCCCCCTAAAATAACTTCCTAACTCCAGTTCTATTACCTACTGTGCTCAAGTCCTCTGTATTTTGGAAGAAAAGATAATTATATAACACGTTTGACTATTGAACTAAAAAATAAATTCTGATAAGCTTTTAACTATATCCCTCTGTTTGATAAGCAAATATAATCTCATCAGAAAATTATATTTCTGCTTTGAAAGAATGATTGATCCACCAAGATTATATAAAGATTAGGAGATGTTCATGGGACCTGACCTAATACCTTATATTTTGATTAGCGAATATTGTCACATATGCATTCACAACTCATGTCTACATCATTTGGCTATTTGTCTGATCTTTAGTATAGCTACAGTCTTGTTGCAAGTAATTTACTGTATTTTTAGAAGTTCTCTATTTACTGTATTTTATGGTATTTACTGTAATTTTTAGAAGTTCTGGTTAATTACCACATCCTACCTTGGACTTGGCATTAGTAGATGACTGCATGGTATAACTGGTTTGATTAGAATTCGTTATTTAAAAGATTTCCTTACCCTCTTGGATTGGAGAAAGTTCAAGTGAGCTTTGAAGGAAGATGCTAAAATGACGTTTTTCCCGGCACTGGTCTCCAGCTGAGGAGGCCAGCCCACAGTGGGCTTGGCACACAGTCCTTCCAATGCGAACGTTTAATGAGCGTGATGCTTTGTTCTTGCCTGCGCACCTTGGTCTCTGTAGTCTTTGAGGAGCACACATTCAAAGAACTCACCTGCTTGAAAGTGCATGGGAGCCTGCAGATAGGCCACCCAGTGCTGTGAGCTCATTACAGCTTTTCATTTAAGCTGGGTTGTCTGGAGAGAGGAACTCCAGTGGGGTGGCAGGGGCTCCTGCATTGATTTTTCTATCAGCATCTCATCTTAAGGGCAAGGGGACTGCTTATTTAAGGCTTGAAGTTCTTGGCCAAGATCGTAATCCCATTACTTGATTCCCTTGGTTTCTGATTTTTTTTCTCTCCTCTGGAGTGTAAGTCCATCTTTAGTTTTTCCCTAGACCACTGTTAAGCTGGGATAATTAGGAAACACTAATGAAATTTTCTGGGTAGGCCCATGTAGGGGTTCTCAAGCAGTGGTGATTTTGTCCCCCAGGGGGCATTTGGCAATGTCTGGGACATTTTGGGTGGTCCTGATGGGAGGGGAGTGGGGAGCGCTCCTGGCAGCTGATGGGTAGAGGCTTGGGATGCTGCTAAATATCTTCTAATACATCAGACACATCTCATAACAAATTATGATTATCTGGCCCCAAATGTCAGTAACGCTGAGGTTGAGAAACCCTGTAATTTAGTTGCTATCTAGATCAGATTATCTTTTCTCTAAACACACCCCCGTCCAGTTTAGTTGGACAGAATGGTCCTGCTTTCTTTTCTGAAAATAAATCTCAGACACACTGGGTAGACCGAGGAGAAACTTCTTTGAAAGAAACCTTTATAAAACAACATGCACCTAGAATAGGAACCTCAATCAGCTGGACGTGCTCAGAAACCCCAGGCTTCCCATTTGTCCAGAAGTTGTGGGGTGGTAAATGAATTGTGAATGTACTTGGCCAAGGGCCTGATACAAAGTAGGTGTTTTAGTCAGTGTCATCCTTCCTTGCTTGCTTGTGGTGTTGCAATTTTGTGGTGAGTGGGTAGGTTTAACCACTGTTTGCAGAAGTGAGTTTAAGCAAGACCTTTCAGGGGTGCCTGGCTGGCTCAGTCAGTGGAGCATATGACTCTTGATCTCGGGATCATGAGTTCGAGCCCCACGTTGGATATAGAGTTTACTATAAATAAATTAAATAAATAAATAAATAAATAAAGTATAATAATAAAATAACTTAGAAAAGTAAGACCTTTCAAAAACCTTGGAGTTTCAGAAATTGACAGAAACCCAGTGACAGCTATCTCTGTGGTTATCCTTATATTCATTCCCTCCAGGATTTTGCTAGAAACTCCAAATTCTATGTTAGGCTGCCTGTGATTTTATTTCTTTTTATTTTTTAAACATTAATTTTTTTTTTTTTTTTTTTTTTTTTTTTTTTGAGAGAGCGAGCGAGCATGGGAGGGGCAGAGGGGATAGAAACAGAGAATCCTAAACAGGCTCCATGCTCAACACTCACCATGGAGCCTGATGCGGGGATCGATCCCAAGACCCTGGAATCATGACCTGAACCAAAATCAAGAGTCGGCAACTCAACTAACTGAGCCACCCAGATGCCCCAAGGCTGCCTGTGATTTTAACAGTAGTTCATTTGACAAACATTTATTGTTCACTGTATCCGTATTAGGCACTGAAGTCCGTCATTGTCCCTCACTTTATGAAATCTCTTTCTGGGAAGATATACACTGAACATACAATTATGTACAGTTATTAGTTCAATGTTCATAAATGTTACCAAGGAGACATATGAGATGTAGGAGAGAGGTATTTGGATGGGGGGAACCCAGCCTAGTCTGCAAATTCAAGGCAAACATACTTGGAGAAATATTTTAGTATTAGGTTGAATTGACCAGGTAAACAGAGAGTGGGTTGGGGTGATGGAAATGTAGGGGATGGAGCAAACACCATGTGAGATATCCAGAGGAAAGGAGCCTTCCAGAAAAAGAGAGGGGTGCAGTGTTAGGACATAGTGAATGGCCAGGTGTTATGGGTGGGCAGGCAGTGTCACGAGGTGACTGTGGATACAGACTGGACAAATCGTGTAGGGCCTGGTAAGCCATATTGAACATTTTGGATATTAGCTTCAGACTTCTGTGTAGCAGGGTTGTGATGTGATCAGATTTGCATTTAAAATTTTCAGTTTTTAGAGAGGTTTGTTTGGCCACTTAAATTTTCAAACCACTTTTAATTAAAGTGCTATCCACATTTAGATATGTAAATATATGTTTAAAATAACCTTTATTGAGATATGTATAGTTCACATACCATAAAATTCATCCATTTAAGGTGTATAGTCAATGTTTTTTAGTACAATATATTTACACAGTCGTGCAACCACCATCACTCTCTAGTTTTAGAACGTTTTCATCACTCCAGAAAGAAACTGTGTATCCATTGGTAGACACTCCCCACTGCCCCCTGCCCCCAAACCCTTGGCAACTGGTCTACTTTCTGTCTCTGAACCTGCCTATTCTGGACATTTTATGTAAGTGAACATATCATTTGTGGCCACTTGTTACTGGCTTCTTTCCCTTAGCATAATGTTTTCACAGTTCATCCATGTTGTCACCTGAATCAGGACTTCATTGCTTTTTATGGTTGAATAATCCATATTCTGTTGTATAGATCAGTCATATCTTGTTTATCCATCAGTTGATGGACGTTTGGGTTTGTTTCCACTTTTTGATGATTCTGAATAATGCTGTGGAGTTGGCATTTGTATCATGCAAATGGTCAGGAGGAGCATGGGTTTCAACTTTTATATTTATTTATTTTTAATTAATTTATTTTGAGAGAGAGAGCATGTGCCCGTGAGCTGGGGAGGGGCAGAGAGAGAGGGAGAGAACCCTAAGCAGGCTTGCACTGAAATCTAGAGTCAGACACTCAACGCCCTGGGCCCCCCAGGCACCCCCAACCTTTATCTTAAGAATTTTTTCTTTAATATTTATTTATTTTTAAGAGAGAGATGCATGCTCAAACACACACACACACACACACACACACACACACACACACACACACACACACACACACACACAGTGTGAGCAGGGGAGGGGCAGAGAGAGAGGGAGACACAGAATCGGAAGCAGGCTCCAGGCTCTGAGCTGTCAGCACAGAGCCTGATGCAGGGCTTGAATTCATGAACTGCGAGATCATGACCTGAGCTGAAGTCAGACGACTGAGCCACCCAGGCTTTCCACCCCCCTCTTATACAAATTTTTTTAATGTTCCAATCTTTGTCTTTAAAGAGAAGGGCTTTACTCCTTCTCATTCCATAGCACATTCTGTTCAGAAAGCAGTTTCTTTTCTGAAGCACTTGTATAGCTGTAAAGGTTCAACCACATGTGTCAGTGAATTGAGAGAAATGCTGTTAAGAACTGGAGTTTTCCTCTTGGCACTTGAAAGCAATATTTGCAGTTAATGATGCCAAGTCTTACTTCGTTCTAGAAGTCAGAGTCCATTGTTGTTCTAGTTGTCCATTTACAAGTGGATGCCAAGGAATTCTTAGCTCCTCTGTTTCACTTGAATGACTTCTTGTCTGCACTAATAGAATGCACCTGATTGCCTATTACTAAGGTGATAGCTTTCATCTTGATTAGTCATTTCAGAAAATAAAAAATAAATAAAAGTCAGAGTAGCCTCAGTATCACAGAGTTCAGAATGTGTACCAGGAGGTTGTGAGTATAATAAAAAATGGTTTATGACCTCTACTGGGGCATAACTTCAGGCACAGTGAATATTAAGAATTAATGATTAAGCAAGAACATTTTCAGACCAAGGAAGAAAGTATAGGCAGTAAATATAAGAAGCTTATCATGCAGAGTGGAAAAAGTAAAAATAGTTATCAAGTCCAAGCAGTTTTGGTAACAGTGTTTAAATGGTAAATGAACACAGGGGCTCCTGGGTGGCTCAGTCATTGAGCATCTGATTCTTGATTGTGACTTGGGTCATGATCTCACCGTTAGGTTCGTGAGATGGAGCCCTGCGCTGGGCTTTGTGCTGACAGAGCAGGAGCCTGCTTGGGATTCTCTCTTTCCCTCTTTCTCTGCCCCTCCACTGCTTGGGCAGATGCGCGTGCTCTCTCTTTCTCAAGATAAATAAATAAACCTCAAAAAAAGAAAAAGGTAAATTAACAAATCAGTCAACAGATGGGAAATTTGGTATCTAGTTTGGATATAGGGTTTGTAAAAAAAAGATTAGTTAATCTTTAAATTTTTAATGTGCCTATTTGCTTGCTTGTATTGGATTATAACTGGTTCCTTTCAATGTTAGTGTCAGGAATGTTACCCAAGATTTGTTTTAACATTTAGCAAGCTTAGGATGACTGTAAAATTGGCCCACCAATTGCGTAAGCAGTTACAGGATGCCTGTTGATAAATGGTCATATTTGTCAGGGGGAAGCAAATTACTTTTTTTTTTTTAATTGTTTTAAATGTTTATTTATTTGTGAGAGAGAGACAGAGTGTGAGTGGGGGAGGAGCAGAGAGAGGGGGAGACACAGAATCCAAAGCAGGCTTGAGGCTCTGAGCTGTCAGCACAGAGCCTGACGCAGGACTCACACTCACGAACTGTGAGATCATGACCTGAGCCAAAGTCGGACGATTACCGACTGAGCCACCCAGGTGCCCCGGAAGCAAATTACTTTTGACGAAGGCTCTCTTTATTGGGAAAGATTGATTGTTTTTTTTAGCAGATAATGGATTAATAATAACTGGTCAACCCTACAGTTTCATCATTGTAATTAATGGGCTTACTCTTATTTATCAGGCCATGTTAGAGGAATCTCGTTGCTATTATTATAGGATTCTTCTGTGTGTCTGGTACTACATTGAGGATTTGCCTGCATTACCTTATTTAATCCTCTCAATACTAGGATAGATAGACACCAGTGACATCTCTAGTCTACAGATGAATGAACAGAGGCCCAGAGATTAAGTGACTTGTCCAAGCTTACACACGAATGGCAGAGCCAGGACTTGATCAGACTCTAAAGCTGACATACCCTATGATTGACTTCCCTCCCTTCCCTGGTACACTAACTCTAAACGGAAAACATTTATTATAGAAGGTTAAATTTCATCCACAGTTGAAGCTCCTGAATTTTGTTCTGAAAAGTACGTTCAGGTTAGAGCCTGTTCCCAGAAGTCTCGTTCTCAGCATGTTATTACCTTGTCTTCTCATCGATTACGATGTGACCTTAAGTAACTTCTTGATCTTTCTCAAGCACATATTGCCCCCGGTCTGTGAGAATGTTCTATGACCTGGTAAAGCGCACCTCAATAATTCTAAAGGCCTCTATATAGCCTACAAGAAGAAAGGCAGCTTTATCTGGTCACTGGAGTGGTAATTTCTGCTGCTTTACTCTGCCATTGATTTGTTTGCTGTTTTTTTTTTTTGTTTTGTTTTGTTTTGTTTTTCAACGTTTATTTATTTTTGGGACAGAGAGAGACAGAGCATGAACGGGGGAGGGGCAGAGAGAGAGGGAGACACAGAATCGGAAACAGGCTCCAGGCTCTGAGCCATCAGCCCAGAGCCTGACGCAGGGCTCGAACTCACGGACCGCGAGATCGTGACCTGGCTGAAGTCGGACGCTTAACCGACTGCGCCACCCAGGCGCCCCTGTTTGCTGGTTTTGAATTAAACCATTGCGTTATGTGACTGTTTCCTTATCTAAAAACAAGGTTAATAATGCTACTTACTGCCTTCTGATGTTGATTTTCAGTGAAGGAGAGGCCAACTGTGCCTTCCTAGATCTCAGGGTCCTGGGGATATAGTGACTGAAATATTGGGCAGGGGGTCAGAATACAAGGACTGTGGCCTGGCTCTGTCACCTACTAAACTGCATGACTCAGAAACCTCTTCCCCCTGCGCCCCCTACATTATGAGAATTAGATGAGAAATTATGTATGTGGAAGTATTTTACACTTTATAGGTCATCTGAGTGTAAGAGATGATGATTACCCTCCCAGTGCCATGAGATTATAACATTTAGAAATACTGGATTTGATTTAGTCTTCTGGCTTCTGTTTTTGGACTTCTTAGATGACACTTAAGTTGTGTGTTTTCACTTGTTCTTCTTTTTTTTAGTGGTACGTGTGCAACAGAGAGAAATTATGCGAATCACTCCAGGCTGTCTTTGTTCAGAGCTATCTTGATCAAGGAACACAGATCTTCTTAAACAACAGTATTGAGAAATCTGGCTGGCTATTTATCCAATTATATCACTCTTTTGTGTCATCTGTTTTTAGCCTGTTTATGTCTAGAACATCTATCAATGGGTAAGTGAGTCTTGTGTATTTTTTCTCTCTCCTTAGGTTTAAAAAAAGAAAATGAAAGAGAAAAGCTATTTTGTTAAAGGTATTGATCACCTCAGCTACAATACTTGTGCTCGTCAGAATCCTTGGCAGTGGGTGGGTCCAGTGTCTTAGCCTTCTGCAGTTGTGCCTTTTATATTCATCATAACTTGAGACATCTGGGTGGCTCTGTTGGTTAAGCGTCTGACTTCGGCTGAGGTCATGATCTAATTGTTCGTGGGTTCAAGCCCCGCATCGGACTCTGTGCTGACAGCTCAGAACCTGGAGCCTGCTTCGGATTCTGTGTCTCCTCTCTCTGCCCCACCCCACTCATGTTCTGTCTCTGTCTCTCTCTCAAAAATAAATAAACATAAAAAAACTTAAGAAAGTAAATTCACCATAACTTGATAAATAGCCTCATTAGTCTGTATTTCTACGGTGGGAGTTACTTGGAGCAGTGCTTCCCAGCTTCGATGTGCACAAGAAACAACCCGGAGATCTGGTGAAAATGCAGATTGTAAATCGGTAGGTCAGGGACCTAGGATTCTGCATTTTTAAAAAAAATTTTGTTAACATTTATTTATTTTTGAGACAGAGTCAGAGCATGAATGGGGGAGGGTCAGAGAGAGAGGGAGACACAGAATCCGAAACAGGCTCCAGGCTCTGAGCTGTCAGCACAGAGCCCGATGCGGGGCTTGAACTCACGGACTGCAAGAATCATGACCTGAGCTGAAGTCGGACGCTTAACCGACTGAGCCACCCAAGTGCCCCAAGGATTCTGCATTTTTAATAAGCTCCCAAGTGATGCCCATGATGCTGCTAGTCCCCTACTGTAGAGAGTAGCAAGAACTAAGCCCTTAACATGTGGTGAAGAGTAAAATCTTTGCTTTAGCACACTTCCCAGGAACAAGTTTTTTTTTGAGAGGGGGGGATTTAATCAACCCAGCAATGTGTGATGGCTTATTTCGAGTGAAGGCCCAACATCTGTTCTTAACATAATGTCTAGGCGCACCAGAATTTTGTAAACTTGCTGTGGAATGCCCATCTCTAGTGTGGTTCTCTCATATAAATCCATGGAGAAAGCTTTAGGAGTACAGATTTTTTTCAGTCTTTTCTTGGCCAAATTTTAAAAAATCCCCAAGGCCCAAGAATCTAGAATGCCAAGGAGAAAATCAGTAGAGTTTAGTGTTTACAAAGCCTTATTGGACTGCTTAAAGCCACTGGTTGGGCCCACTTTTTTTTCCCCCCTTGAGGTTTCGAGCCAGCTTCTCCTGACTGTCTGGATCCCTGGTCTATCATCTGGTCCTTAAATATGTTTTTAGGCACCATGAGCCATTTCTCAAGATTTCTTTCTTGATTTTCTTCATTGTTTATATGAAATTGCCTTAGGTTTGCTTCAGCAGGCCGTTGTTATTTTTGTCTTGGTAGTTGAGTTTATACAACTTGGTCTGACATTTTGTTTCTAAAATTGACTACACTGAATTTCTGTTCTATACCATTTTATTTATTTTGGAGAGCAGGCAAGTCATTGTAGCAGTGATTCTTATCCTTTATGAAGTCCTTTACCTTTTGAAAATGATGAAAGGTAGGAATCTTCTCTTCAAATAGTATTTTCATTCAACATTTCACATACAGTTTTGGGAGATTTCAAATTCTGAACCACCTCCCCCCTTCATCCCCCACCCCTACTCCCAACCTCTGCCCCATGGGACCCTGGTTAAAATTCCTTGATTTGGAATTTCACAGTTTGGTCAAAGAGAGGCAATGCAATTAATAAATTCCTTTGGATTCCCTTATCTGCAGCTCTTCTGTTGTTTGTTTGGTTTTGTTTAACTCTCACCTCCCACTCTCTCAAAACATGTCCTGTGTCTTATTGTCACCAGAAAGCTTAATTTTGAGCCTGCTGGTACTTTCCATCCATGGTAGATTATTACCATGAATTGCTGTGTCTTAAATAACTACAGGCATCCCTCATTGCACTTCACAGATAATTGCCTTTTTTTTTTTAATTGGAACTTTGTGGTAACCCTGTGTCATGCATGTCTATCAGCGCCATTTTTTCCAGTAGCATTTGCTCACTTTGTATCTGTGTGTCATATTTTGGTAATTCTCCCAGTATTCAAACTTTTTCATTACTGTATTCTGGTGATCTCTGATTAGTGGTTACGACTCGCTGAAAACTCAGTTGATGGTTAGCTGTTTTTTCACAATAAAGTATATTTTAACTAAGGTATGTACATTGTTTTTTTAGATATAATGCTGTTGCATACTTTATAGGCCATGGCGTAGTGTAAACAACTTTTACATGCACTGGGAAACCAAAAAATTCATTGGCCTGCTTGTGATACTTGCTTTATCGTGGTGGTCTGGAACTGGACCTGTGGTATCTCTGAGGCACCCTGCACTGTGGTGCCTTGTTGGACTAAGAAGATACTTACCAGACCTCCTTTATGTTAGAAAGGGAAAGGCTAAATAAGGAGAGACCTGATAGCTGTTTTCAGAGTCTATATTATAAGGAAGATACCTGTAAGGAGACACACCTCCTCTACAGATTCTAAATCTGGAGAGAACTTAGATTGTGGCCAGAGAACCTAGGATGGTTAATAAACACAAACCCCCCACCGCCCATGGACATCACTACCTTTAGAAATTAAAGACAAATTAGAGAGCCATACCTGATGTTTGCTGGAAACCTTGTACTGAGTGAGGTCAGTGTCTTGGTATTTTAAGTGGGATAATTCTTTATCGTGTGGGACTGACCCACTTCTATCTGGAAGTCTAGCGTTTCTGGCCTGATTCACTAACCAGCGGCACTCCCGGGTCATGGGGATGACCCCAGACTCTCCCACCTACTCGCAGTGCCCCCTAGAGGGTGGAGTTGGTCCTGGTTGAGAAACACTGGGCTTGGTGATTTTTTAAAAAATTTTTATTTACTTTTATTTTTTACACTTTTAATCTTTTTTGGAGCCTCTGTTGCTCATGATCTTTGAGGATAGACAGTGTTTCCGTCTCTGATGCCTTTAAATGTAGACAAGTCAGATGACCTCTACCTCTAGAGTTTTATGATTATAATGTCAGGAGTCCTTACATCCCAAGAAGGTGGCTAGGGGAAGCGTGATATTTTATAACCGGGAAAGTTTGAGCCAAAAAACTGTTTTGCAACTTACTTTTGATCCTGTGGCAAGTCAACACCAACACTGCATCCCCCACACCGTGCTGCCTGTACCCTCTTCCTCCTCTGACGGTGGCTCCTGTGTGAAGTTTTGTAAAGCTCTTTCAGTAAGTTCAGTCTCTTTTCTCATATTTGCTTTCTGTAGCCTATTTTTCCACCAGAAGATTAAAAAATAATGGTCTTGGAGGAGGTAACACTTTCTCAGTAAGCAGTTTGAGGGATAGCATCATGTTTAGCAATCTGATGTCTATGCCCCCCCCCTTCCCTAGTTTTTTAGCATTCTGTGGGGCAGGAGGTTTACTGTAAAGACATTATTAGATCTGCTTAAACTCTCCTAAGGCCTTAATGGGAAAAGTGGAGAGAGAGGGAGCCTGTTATATGAACTCTGCAATTTTAATTCTTTCCTAAAACTGGTCTTACCAGGAGCACCAGGTTGCACACATCTTTCCAGTCACTGTGTGACATACTGTACCATATGCTTATTTCCAGAAAGTAGCAGTACAAACCAGATTTCCCTGCCATTTCCCAGACTGGTGCTTTTCATTAAAAAAAAATTTTTTTTAATGTTTATTTATTTTTGAGAGAGAAAGCACAGGTGGGGGAGGGCCAGACAGAGAGGAGGACAGGGGATCTGAAGTGGGCTCTGTGCTGACATCAGAGAGCCCACTATGGGGTTTGAATTCACGAACCATGAAATCATGACCTGAGCTGAAGTCGGACGCTTAACCAACTGAGCCACCCAGGTCCCCCCAGAGCGGTGCCTTTCAAACTGTGTTCCAGGGTCTGAAGGAAGTGCCCCAGGAGCTGCTGAGGGGGGAAGGCCCAGAAGTGG
This sequence comes from Felis catus, assembly GCF_018350175.1. Lineage (NCBI taxonomy): Eukaryota > Metazoa > Chordata > Mammalia > Carnivora > Felidae > Felis > Felis catus. Next base: position 23,617,024 of record NC_058383.1, on the reverse strand, counting down.
CCGCTTCTCCCAGGCTTTCCGCCTTCTTTCTGCAGCAGCTCGCTATTTGTGGTTCTGTGCTATCTCTGAGCTCCGCTTCATTTCAGGAAAGGGACCTGGAGAATCCCTGCCCTGGAGACAGTAGGATTTGAGAGCTAGAAAACCAAGGCTGAGCAGGGAGTGCATTCTGTTCCCCACCGTGATGCTTCCTTGAGACTTGGTTTGAGCCACAGCCTCTGTCTGTTCAGAGAGTTCTCTCTGATCTCCATTTAACTCCTCTCAAGCTTTTTTTTAAAAGGCGTTACTGTGGTTTTGAATGTTTTTCAGGATCTTCAGAAATAATAAGACCCAGATGATCATGTAATATATAAACTGATGGAAGTATGAATCTACTTTTTTGGTCTAAATTAACTGATATTGCAGGGACCATTTTTTTCTCTAGTGTCTCTTAAAAATCTATGATATTGAAGTTATTTTTTTTCTCACGCATTGTTTAGTTTAATAACAGCTTTTTTTTCCTATTTGATTTTTCTGCTTAGTATTATTGGCTAGTGCTGTAATCGGATTCTGTTGGGCTGTCGTCTTTTTTAACTGATAAATATGTTTTCTGTTACTCTGTCTCCATCTCTCCTTCCTAGTTTGACATAAATTCTTCACATTAACCTTTTAATCTCTTACTCATTCTTCTTCCCTTCCCTTCCTGTCTCATCCTGTTTCCTTTCTACCTTTTACTCCTCTCCTTTGCTGACTCTTTATGGGGTGTTATCTGTAAACTCAGCGCCAAATGATATCTGGAGGTATTTTCTTATTTTACTAACTTTGCTTTTAATCCTGTAAATCATATATAAAAGTAGTATATAGGGGCGCCTGGGTGGCTCAGTCTGTTGAGCGTCCGACTTCAGCCCGGGTCACGATCTCGCGGTCTTTGAGTTCGAGCCCCGCGTCAGGCTCTGGGCTGATGGCTCAGAGCCTGGAGCCTGCTTCCGATTCTGTGTCTCCCTCTCTCTCTGCCCCTCCCCCGTTCATGCTCTGTCTCTCTCTGTCTCAAGAATAAACGTTAAAGAAAAAATTAAAAATAAATAAAAATAAAAAAACAAAAAGTAGTATATAATTTAACCATATAATCACATAAGATAAATATTTTGTAAGTTCAGGAGGCTATTGGTACTGAGTTACTGCAGTCACTCTGAATGTATGTGGGGGTGCTTAATTTGCATAGACTCTTCTATTTTTGTCTTTTTTTTTCTTCCAGGTTGCTAGGAAGAGGCTCAATGTTTGTGTTTTCACCAGATCAGTTTCAGAGACTGCTAAAAATTAATCCAGACTGGAAAACCCATAGACTTCTTGATTTAGGTGCTGGAGATGGAGAAGTCACAAAAATCATGAGCCCTCATTTTGAAGAGATTTATGCCACTGAGCTGTCTGAAACTATGATATGGCAGCTTCAGAAGAAGAAATACAGGTATAATTTTTAGACATGATTTGGGGTATATTTCTTGGTTTCGGATGTATTTCTTCTTGAGAGTATATTACTTAAAGGATGTGAATCAGAAACAATTTTCCATGATTAGAATTTTTTAAAAACTTTCCATATTACAGTTAAGTAGAAATTTAGAGAGAAATCCTCTTTCCTCATCCGTATGTTTCTGGACTAGAGGAGTTGGCACTGTGGAAGAAGGGTAGGTGAGGAATAACTTGGAAAAGAGGAATCAGATGTAGAGACTTTTTTGGGGCACCTGGGTGGGCTCGGTTGGTTGAGCCACTGTCTCTTGATTTCAGCTCAGGTCATGGTCTCCCAGTGGTGAGATTAGGCCTCACATCAGGCTCTGTGCTGGGTGTGGAGCCTGCCTGAGTTCATCTCTCTCCCTCTCGCTCTGCCCCTCCCCCTCTTACTTGCTTAAAAAAAAAAAAAAAAAAAGGTGTAGATACTTTTCCTGTTTGGAATCTGGCTTTTGTTTGTTTGTTTGTTTTGTTTGAGAGAGTGTGAGCAGCAGAGAAACAGGGAGAGAAAATCCTAAGCAGGCTCCATGCCCAGTGAGTAGCCAGGCTTGATCTGACAATGGTGAGATCATGACCTGAGCTGAAATCAGGAATCGGGAGACTACTGACTGAACCACCCGGGCACCCCTGGAATCTGGCATTCTTCTTCTTTTTTTTAATGTTTATTTATTTTTGAGAGAGAGACAGAGCATGAGCGGGGGAGGGGCAGAGAGAGAGGGAGACACAGAATCCGGAGCAGGTTTCAGGCTCTGAGCTGTCAGCACAGAGCCTGACGCAGGGCTCGAACCCACAAACTGTGAGATCATGACCTGAGCCGAAGTCGGATGCTTAACTGACTGATCCACCCAGGCGCCCCTGGAATCTGACATTCTTAAAGTTTATTTTTTGGGTTTTTTTTTTTTTTCAATTAAAAAAATTATTGTGGTCAACTACATAACACAGAATTAACCCTTTTAATCATTTTTAAGAGGACAGTTAGTGATGTTAAATACATCTACATTGTGTAACCATCACCACTATCCATCTCTAGAATCTTTCTGTTGTCCCCACTGAAACTCTGTAATTAAACACTAATTTTCCACTCCTCCCCCTCTACCACCCTGGCCCCTGGCAACCATCATCCTACTTCATGTCTCTAGCAATTTGACCCTTCTCGGAGCATGAAATAGGAGGAATTATGCATTAATTGTCTTCTCATGAATGGCTTATTTCACTAAACATAATGTCTTCAGGGTTTATCCTTGTGGCATGTATCAAAATCACCTTCCTTTAGAAGGCTGAATAATATTCCATTGTATGGATGTACATTCATTCGTCAGTGGACACTTGGGTTGTCTTCATCTTTTAGCTATTGTGAATACTATTGTGAACGTGAGTGTACAAATAACTGTTTGAGTCGTTGCTTTTGCTTCTGGGTATATACTCAGAAGTGGAATTGCTGGATTATAATGTAGGACCCTGTTTAATTTTTTTAGGAATTGTCATACCATTGTCCACAGCAGCTGCCCCGTTTTACATCCTGGCAGCAGTATACAAGGGCTACAGTTTCTCTGCATCTTCACGAGTACTTGTTATTTGCTTATTTTTTTTTGGTAATAGCCATCCTAATGGGTATGAACTGTCAAATCTTGGTTTTAAGACCATCTTCTGCTCGAGAGACTTAGAAAGAGAGCTGTTTTTTATTCAGTATGGATTCTATTGAATAGGAGAAGAAGGTGCTGGGTACAGAATGGGCCTGCCTCCTCCTCTGATATTTTGGAAGCCAGGCTTAGCCTTAGAAAGAAGGAAAAAGGAATTATGAACTCACTTTTGTATCCACCTAAGTTTCTGCTTCTACAGACAGCATTAGAGTAGCTCTTGGAGCACGACTTGATTGAACATTGGCAAAACATGGAAATTTTAAGCGTGGAGAAGAGAAGACCAAGTAGGAAGGGGGTGGAAGGGAAGATTACGATCAAATGTAATGGGGTTTTATATGGAAAGAGAGGAGTAAGTGTAGTTTCTGGTATAATCATGCACAGCTAGGTCTCAGAAGTTGAGGTAGAGTTAAGGGACACTCACCTTCCTAACAGCTCAAGTATTCAAGTCCTTGCCCCTCTCAGTGTTTAAATAGCTATTAGGGATGCTATCATAGGAGACTTCTGTCTGTGTGAGGTTCAACTGTGTGATTTGTAAGATCCCCTTTAGCACTAGCAGTCTGTCTCAGATTAGATCCTGGAGGGCCTGTGTAGTGATAACTGAATTCTTCTCTTTTCTCTTTTCTTTTTTCTCTCCTCTTTTCTCCTCTTTTCTCCTCTTTTCTCCTTTTTTCTCTTCTCCCTTCCCTTCCCTTCCCTTCCCTTCCCTTCCCTTCCCTTCCCTTCCCTTCCCTTCCCTTCCCTTCCCTTCCCTTCCCTTCCCTTCTCTCTTCTCTCTTCTCTCTTCTCTCTTCTCTCTTCTCTCTTCTCTCTTCTCTCTTCTCTTCTCTCCTTTTCCTCCTTTCTGAGAGAATCTTAAGCAGGCTCCATGCCTAGCACAGAGCCCAACGTGGGACTTGATCCCACAAACTAGGAGATGATGACCTCCACCGAAACCAAGAGTCGGACACTCAACCGACTGAGCCACCCAGGCGCCCCATGAATTAATTTCTAATTAAAGAAATACTTCAGTATTTTTGGGTGGTTCAGTCGGTTAAGCATCTGACTCTTGGTTTCAGTGCAGGTCATGATCTCCTGGTTTGTGGGATGGAGCCCCACATTGGGCTCTGTGATGACAGTGCAGAGCCTGCTTGGGATTCTCTCCCTCCCTTTCTCTCTGCCTCTCTCTCTCTCTCAAAAGAAATAAATAAACTTAAAAGAAATTAACTCGTCATTTGAAAACTTCATGCCAAAGTCCTAATCTGACACTCTCCTCCCATGTAAAAAAAATCTGTTCAAAAGTAGATATGGGGAGGAAAGTGTTTGAAATGTTTCATTCCCCTCCTACTCACCCCTGCTCCTTCCCTTGCTTGCTTGCCATTGAAGCCCTTCTTAAGACTAAATGCCTAAATGGAATTATCAGTGAAATTTAGATATCTGAATTAATAATTCATTGTATCTAGAGTTTACATGCTGTGTAACCTACTAGTAAACTTACTACCCTATGAAAAATACTTAATTTTTTTCCCCTAATACGTAGCACATATGCCAAAATCTGCAGTTTGACCTAAATAGGGAATTCATACTGGTTGATATTCTCTCCACAATATTATTAGTATTAAATAAGAACATACTCACAAAAATGGTGTTTTTCAGCACAGTCTGAGATGTTTTTTTTAATATGAAATTTATTGTCAAATTGGTTTCCATACAACACCCAGTGCTCATCCCAACGGGTGCCCTCCTCAATGCCCATCACCCACTTTCCCCTCCCTCCCACCCCCCATCAACCCTCAGTTTATTCTCAGTTTTTGAGAGTCTCTTATGGTTGGGCTCCTTCACTCTCTGTAACTTTTTTTTCCCCTTCCCCTCCCCCATGGTCTTCTTTTAAGTTTCTCAGGATCCACATAAGAGTGAAAACATATGGTATCTGTGTCTCTCTGTATGACTCATTTCACTTAGCATAACACTCTCCAGTTCATCCACGTTCCTACAAAAGGCCATATTTCATTCTTTCTCATTGCCATGTAGTCTTCCATTGTGTATATAAACCACAATTTCTTTATCTACTCATCAGTTGATGAACATTTAGGCTCTTTCCATAATTTGGCTATTGTTGAAAGTGCTGCCATGAACATTGGGGTACAAGTGCCCCTGTGTATCAGCACTCCTGTATCCCTTGGGTAAATTCCTAGCAGTGCTATTGCTGGGTCATAGGGTAGCTAGTTTTTTTGAGGAACCTCCACACTGTTTTCCAGAGTGGCTGCACCAGTTGGCATTCCCACCAACAGTGCAGAGGGTTCCTGTTTCTCCATATCCTCTCCAGCATCTACAGTCTCCTGATTTGTTCATTTTAGCCATTCTGATGGCACAATCTGAGATTTTAATGAGGAAGTAATATCTTAGGTTGGGGTTTGTCCAACCTGCTGGCAGGGCAGACTTTTAGCTTAATACCTCGTTTTCTTGGCTTGGGAGCTAACTATTTTTTGTTTCTCTTCAATATCTGAGTTCATGAAAAACACACAGAAAATGGTTGAGTTCTTTTTCTGTGTTGCCAAGGTATCCTTATTTATGCCAAAAAATCCAGTTGTAAAATTCAAGGATCTGGCTTTGATTTCTAAAACAAAACAGCAAATTTTTTATACTGTTGGTGTTTTGCTTTTTATTTAGGATTTACCAACATGCCGATTGCTTTGTCACTTCTGTAAGGAAAATATGTTTTAAATCCTCCCAGAAGATAAACTATTACTTAACTTGTTTTCTTGAAAATAATAATTCCAGGGTTAGAAATACTGTTTTGGAAAAGCCACAGGCACAGGAAAGGCACCTAATTTTTGATTAGGTGTACTAATGAACAATCCCACAATTCAGGGGACAATAAATTTTTTAAAAAAGATTCTGTGGCAGGAAAAAATTTTGGCAGCATGTTTTCCTTCTTCAGTCTGCTTCACCAAAAGTTAGTGGTAAAATTAGTTGGTCTGAATGGTAGTTAGATGGTAGAGGAAATAAGGGTGTGGGAAGATGCTGAGCTGTAAAGGGTGTGGGTTTAGAATTAAATCTGCATAGACCTTTCACACATGCGTAATCAAAAAGGAATCTTATCGGGGCACCTGGGTGGCTCAGTCGGTTAAGTGTCCGACTTCGGCTCAGAGCCTGGAGCCTGTTTCAGATTCTGTGTCTCCCTGTCTCTCTGACCCTCCCCTGTTAATGCTCTGTCTCTCTCTGTCTCAAAAATAAACAAACGTTTAAAAAAAAATTAAAAAAAAAAAACAAAAAGGAATCGTATGTACATGTTAACACCAGAGAACAGAGATTCTCAATGTAAGTTTGAAAGTTACTTGACTTGAATCCATTATCTGTAGGTTTGGGATCTTTCTTGAAAAGAAATTATTATAGTTTAAGAATTCTATTTCTCTGGGTGCCTGGGTGGCTCAGTTGGTTAAGTATCTGACTTCAGCACAGGTCGTGATCTCATGATTCATGAGTTCAAGCCCCGTGTCGGGGTCTGTGTTGGCAGCTCGGAACCTAGAGCCTGCTTCAAGTACTGTCTGTCTCTCTCTCTCTCTCTCTCTCTCTCTCTCTCTCTCTCTCTCTCTCTGCCCTTCCCCTGTTTGTACTCTGTCTGTCTCTCCCTCTCTCAAAAATAAACATAAAATTAAAAAATTTTCTATTTCTCATGCTAACATCCTTTATTTTCTTAAAAAATTTTTTTAATGTTTATTTTTGAGAAGGTGGGGAGAGATTGAGAGAGACACGGAGCACAAGTAGGGGAGGGGCAGAGAGAGAGGGAGACCAGGTGCCCCTTTATTTTCTTTTTTTAATGAAAAGATGTTGGAGACTGAAGTGCAGACTGCTCTTCACTCACAACCCACCACCCGGAAAGCATCAATTCACGGACCGGTTGTCAGGCTCTTTCTCCCCTTAGCTGGGGAGAGTGGGTTCCTTGGCCTGAATAGCCCATTAGGAGTTTCCAAGTTGCAATTTTTACTCTGCCAGTGACTTACAGTATGATTTGGACAAGTGACTTCTTCCACTGTTCTCATAAGTGGAGGAAATCTTAACCACGGGTCTCAATTCCTGGGCTAATACACAGTTCGATTGGGGCCAGTACATTTGTCTTCATCGGTGGAACTGAGTTTACAAGTGAGTTTACAAGTGAAAAGTCACCATACAAAGATGAAGAAGGGCTTCTAAATGTGTAGCTGTAACTTTCCCTTATTAAAGCCATAATTTTTTATTGGAGCATGTTTTTCTTTCAAAATGTGCAAGTAATTCAGAGATGGATTTGGTGAGATTATTCTATATGAAAACATGTTGATAAAAGTTTGGCTTCTGCTTCCTTATAGATGAGCCTAAGACTTTTTTTGTTGTTTTGTTTTTTTAAATCAAGTGTATCATTTGGTTTTTTTGTTTGTTTTTTACAATTTATGAATTTAAATAGGCTGTTTGAGGTTTTAATATCTAAAATAGTCCTTTTCGATTGTTCATTTTGGTTTTTAAAATGAGAATTGATAGTATTTTAAAAAAATTTTTTAATGTTTATTTTTGAGAGAGAGAGAGACAGACAGACAGAGTGCAAGCTGAGGAGGGGCAAAGAGGGAGACACAGAATCTGTAGCAGTTTCCAGGCTCTGAGCTGTCAGCCCAGAGCCCGATGCAGGGCTTGAAACCACAAACCGTGAGATCATGACCTGAGCCGAAGCCCGGCGCTCAACTGACTGAACCACCCAGGCGCCCTGGAATTGATAGGATTTTTATCCCCAAAGTAGGACCTTTATAGCTTGAATGAACTAAATCCAGTTTCTAAAATAATCATTGCACAATAAAGTGATTTTGGAGCCCTAATGCCCTACTTATTTCAAGCAACAAAGGATTCTGACTAGTCCCTTGAAGTTGGTTAGAGCATTGTTTTGGAGGAGGGTTTAGTTATTACAAAAAACCTAGACTGAAAACAAGATGCAGCTGAGTGGTTTGTGCTCCTTTATTCTATTTGAAAATGCTCTCAAATATCACTATGCTAATGAGTTTTTTAAAACAGCCCTCATTATACTTTCAGAATTTTCTAAGTTAACTCTACTGTATCTACTCAGCATTATCAAAGACTTGTTTACCAAAGATCCTTTTTCCTGCTCCCTTCTCTTCCCTGCCTCTATCATAACGTGCCCCATCTGCCACATTCTGATTGTCACAACCAAGCAGGAGTGAGTAATTTACAGAATTGCCTTAATGGTGTGGCTGACAAAGACTCTTGATAAGAGAACTCTTCCTGTGGATAAAACATTGTAAAGGACTTAGAAATGTTCTGAGAGAGGGATGGTAGGAGAGAGGGGGGGAGGGTTGAGAGTAGTGTGTTAACTGTGCTCTTCATTGACGCTTTTAATAGGATGCCCCATGCTTCGTCGTTTCTATATAGTTATTCAGATAGGAAATTCTAGAGTATGAATAGTACCTGTCTCCTGGAAACAGAGATGTGTGCTCAAAGGCCATAGGTTGTAAGTGGAAATTGCCTTTTTAAGAAGATACCCAGCCATAAGAATACCCCTAGCCATTCTTAAAAATAGAGGGGACTCCAGGAATATAAACCATGAATATGTGATGTATTTTATGATTACATTACAATGAAGTAAAAAGCAGGATTTTTTTTGGTTCATTTTATGTTCAGGAATTTGATGCCCTAGTTGTATAACCATTTTTAGCGCCTTGTAACTCATTCTTATTAAACATATGTTTTGTTCTTATAAAGGAAGTATATGTTTTTAGATTTGGAAATGGGTGAAATGCTAAATTTAAAGAAATAGAGTTGCTGCTTTTCTTTGCCTGGCCATCTTATTATTGCAAATATAAATTATAAATGAAAGATCGTGCGTTTACTGTGATTGAGAAGACAAAGTTAGAGCCTGTGAGGCATCCCAATTATTTTCAAAGATGTCTTTAAGGGCGTTTATATCAATCAAGTTCTTTCTGATGTTTTTAGAGTGCTTGGTATAAATGAATGGCAGAATACAGGGTTCCAGTATGATGTCATCAGCTGCTTGAATTTGCTGGACCGCTGTGATCAGCCCCTGACTTTGTTAAAAGATATCAGAAGCGTCTTGGAGCCCACTAGAGGCAGGGTTATCCTTGCCCTGGTTTTACCCTTTCATCCCTATGTGGAAAACGGTAAGTGTGGTCAAGTCATTTCCTACCCAACATAGATGTCTTCTGGTATTTGTGATTCTGTTTTCTTAGAATAGCCTGGATTTTAAAGGAATATGGTTAACCCATGCACAACATCACCTTGGTTAATGTTCATATTAATGTGGATTTTGTAGAACCTGGTGTCCCCTTTGCAGTGGTAATAGTGAGTACCCAGCTGGGTCTGCTTGTGTGGAATTGAAAACCTAAAATGTGGCCATATTTTCTGTTCTGAAATGGAGCCTCAGCCATTTGTTTATCAGCTTAGAAGCTGAGCCAAGAAATAAGTGATGCCTTTTAATGTACCTGGATATACTTGTCGAGTGCCACAGCTGTTTTGTGTTTTACATCTCTTGTTCCAGACTCGAAAAATGGTAAATGCCGTTACCTGTTTTACCCTCGTGAAGACCATTTGTGTTCCAGCATGTGTCATTTCTTTGTATGACATTGGGTTTTTGGTTGCAGCGTCTTGCTCTTCCACAATCCCGAGTCAAGAATGTATTAAAAGAAATGGTTTGATTTCGTATTACTTCATATTTACTGTGATCTGGTAGTAGCCACATTAACTCATGGTTTTAGCTCATGTAGTTTGCATTTCAGGTCTTGTTGGAAGTTATGATTTTAAGCCTCTCCTTTGCATTTTCATTAGTTAATAATGTGCAGTAATACAAAAACTATTTATTAAGTAATACATGGTAATATTTGAAAATCTTTAGTTTTTCCATTTTACTGCCTGGTTCAGCCTTGGGTTCAAAAACTCTAAGAGCCTGCAGACATTTTTAAGACCTGCATTAATATTTCATAAGCTTCATAGTTCTCAAATATCCGTGAAAATCTGTCTTAAGGAATAATATTCATGTTTGCTTATAACCATGGATTTGACTTGCTCCTGTATTTCTTCTTGTCCTTATTTTTAGCCCCCTCAGGTCTTAGTCCCTTCAGATTAAATGCTTGTTTTAACATTTACCAAATGATTTCAGATGTTTGTTGATGATGGGGAAAATGCAGAATTCTTTAGACATAGGAGGGTGGGAAGGAGTGCAGATAGACCAGATCAAGCAATTCCTGTTGGTGAATCACCTGGTCGTGGTAAAGAAAAAATTGCTTTCAGTGTGAGTGTCCATATAGCGTGTATGCATGTGTAAGTTTGTGTGTGTGTGTGTGTGTGTGTGTGTGTGTGTGTGTGTGTGTGTACGTGCAGTACAGTGAGGATCCTAGGAAATGTCCTTGGTAATTCAGCAACCTGACTTGTCAGTGCTGTTCCCTGTGTAATTAAGCCTTAGCTCCATCTCTGCATTGCAATCACTAGTCATCAGATTATAAGGCCCTGGTTTCCTGTGTCCTGTTGGGCAACCACATGATAGAATTTTAGTGCTATTTCCTGGCATAGCAGGAGGTGGAAGAGCAGGGGAAGAAACATTAATCTAACCATGAATTTTATTTCCTTGTGTTTCTCACACTAAAAATTGAGAGGAAATCCAACTGCACAAGAGAGCAGTCCCCAGTAAGGCCTGAAAACAAACTCCTTGGTTGTGGACGTGCAGTTGCCTACTAAGTCCCGGGAATCTGGCACATGACGTGTAGCAAACCTGAGTACAAGAAGCTTTTTTGCTGTGGGTGGCCTTTATTGACCTATCCATTTTGCATATTGCTCCACGCACTCCGTTATTGCTTCCTTTCTTTAAGTCACTAATTAGATCCTGATGATTTCCATGTGACACAATGTGACGACTGTAAGCTGCAAAGTGACCTTGTTGTGTGTGTGAGTTCGTGAATACTGGGCTGTTTTAAGGAAATAGGAGTGTGCTTTGCATACTTGGCCCAATTTATATTTCAACAAAAAGCAATTGTAGATGAAATTATTTTTTGCACTTTTTTGATTTGTCTTGAAGTCCTGTCACTGCAATTTTGTTTCTTAGGTTAATTTGGAAAAAATGTAAAATGCATCTTTCTAATTTCAATTTCCATTTATTTGGTTTCCTGACCCAGTTTTGGTTATGGGGTCATTAAATCTATGTGAGAATTGTTCTAAGCATCAAATAAGGGAAGAGTAGATAAAAAGACAATTATATTGCAAAAATGAAAATTTAGTGGCATGCTTAATTTTTTAAAAAGTATAATTTTATAAAAAAATAAGTCATGGTAAAAAGAGTTCAAGCAGCTAGCAAGAGGGTATACAGTGAAAATTTTCTCATCTGTTCCAGTTCCACAGTCTTGCTCAGGTCTCTCGAATATTCCTTTAAAGATCATCTATGTAAATATAACTGCACATGAAAAAAATGATTATATTATTAAACCCCACTGTAAATACTTTTGTTGCCTTTTTCCACTTAAGTGTATCTAGGAAATTGTTCCTTATCAGCACATATGTACCTGCATCATGGTCTGGATATAAGCAATGGTATGTTGGAGTCAGTTTTACTGGCTCATGAGAGCAGATTGTTACATTGTGAATTTAGTGAACTGGTTTTTAAACATGGCTGTTATTGAAAGTGACCACTGAGTGGTCAATGGGAGCACTAAGGTCTTGGAAATTGTCAAATACTATGATAGCCTCTCCTTTCTCCAAGCTGGCTGGTAAACATTTACCAGCACATCACTGGGTGTAGAACTTTCCTTGAGGAGGCCCCTGTTGTACTTTTAGGGACCAGCAGTTTGCTTTATAAATAATAGTGAAATGAACACTCATAGGCAGGTCTTTTCATATGTGTAAGTATGTATCAGAATGCTTTCTGCTTTAAGAAACAGACGGAGCAACCCAAATTGCTTTTAAAAAATAAGAGTTTATTTTAGAAAAGCAGTTCCATGGTTGCATGGTTGCGTTAATTCTGTGATACAGCTGCTCTGTTGAAATTGAGAGGTTGCTTTCTTCATCTTCAGTGTGGTGATAGTCCCCACAGAATTGCAAAGTGGCAGGGGCACCTGGGTGGCTCAGTCGATTAAGCGTCAGACTTCGGCTCAGGTCATGATCTCATGGTCCGTGAGTTCGAGCCCCGCGTCGGGCTCTGTGCTGACAGCTCAGAGCCTGGAACCTGCTTTGGATTCTGTGTCTCCCTCTCTCTCTGCCCCTCCCCTGCTCATGCTCTCTCTCTCTCTCTCTCTCTCTCTCTCTCTCTCTCTCTCTCTGTCTCAAAAATAAATAAACATTAAAAAAGAATTGCAAAGAGGCAGGTACAGTGCCAAGTGTCCTGTGTAGGCATGACAAAGTCTTGAAAAGAGAGGATCCCCACGCATCTTTTTTTTTTTTTAAGTGAGGGAAACCTTCCCCAGAAATCTTCCCATCACTTTAGGGCCCGTTGGCAAGGATGGGGCACATGTTCCTGCTCAGCCAGCAACTGGTCAGGGGCATAGAACAGTCACGATGCACTCTCTGGGTCTGGAAGGGAGTCGTCTGCCCTCAGCCTATTTACGTTGTTGGGTAAGCTTGCAAAGAAGGTGGAAGGGAATTGGTGTTGACTGCTCTTATGCCACAAAATATCTTCATTCATTTAGAAAGTGTTTACTGAGTGCCTAGATGCTGGAGATACAGTACGTAGAAAGCATGTAAATATCCTTGCGCTCATGGAGCTTACCTTCTAGTGAGGAAGACAGGAAGCAAATGGCATGCTGTTGGTGATAAATGTTAGGGAGAAAATAATAAAAGCAAGAACGGGGCATCTGGAATTGGGGGTTGGGTTTGGGTGCTATAATTTTAAAGAGGGTACTCAGGGAAAGGCCTTACTGAGAGGGTGACATAGAAAAAAAAAATGAAGGAAATCAGGTGTAAGGTTTTCTGTACAGTCCATTTCTAGGAGTGAAACTGCTTGTGAAAGAGTTGTCCTGATAGCTAGCCTGCAGTCCTAACCCATTTATTGAATAGTCATCTTTTCCCCAGTGCTTTGAAACTCGACCTTTATAATAGACTGAAGTCCCCTATGGATTTGGTTCTATTAAGATGTATCCTTCCGTGTAGGCCAGTACCCAACTATTTTAATTACTGTAGCTTATCATACATTTTTAAAAAATGTTTATTTATTTATTTTGAGAGAGAGCGCACATGTATGAGCAAGCATGAGTGGGGGACGGGCAGAGAGAGGGAGAGGGAGAGAATCCCAAACGGGCTCCGCACTTACAGCTAGGAGCCTGACAAGGGGCTCAGTTCCACGAACTGAAAGATCATGACCTGAGCAGAAATCGAGTTGGATGCTTAACTGACTGAGCCACCCAGGGGGCCCAAACTTATCCTACACTTTAATGTCACAGCATTAGCCCCCTTTCATTAGTTCCTTTGCAGATTTTTCTTGGCTTATTTATTTAACAGATCAACTTCAGCACTAGTTGGTCTAGTTTAAATGTTATAGATTGATTTAGGGAATATTGAGTCTTCCTAGCTAGTAGTAGGATGTGTCGCTCGTTTAAAAAAATTTTTTTTAATGTTTATTTACTTTTGAGACAGAGACAGAGACAGAATCTGGGTTGGGGAGGGGCAGAGAGAGAAGAAGATACAGAATCCAAAGCCGGCTCCAGGCTCTGAGCTGTCAGCACAGAGCCTGACGCAGCTTGAACTTACGGACCACGAGATCATAACCTGAGCCCAAGTCGGATGCCCAACCAACTGAGCCACCCAGGCACCCTGAATTCTTTAATTTCCTTAGTAACAGAAGTTTTTCTTCCTAAACGTCCTGCACAGTTTTTGTTAGATTTATTCTAATGGTGTGTTTGTGTGTGTGATATTGTTAAATAGAAATTTTCCTTCTATCATTATTGTAACTCTTAAATTTTTTCCCAGCTTTTTGGGAAATTGACAAATAAAAATTGGATGTTTTTAAGGTGTACAGCATGATAATTTAATATACCTGTATGTTGTGAAGTTATTACTACAAATTAATTAATACGTCCATCACCTCACATAGTCTTTTTGTGTGTCATAACACTTAAATGATCAATTCTTTCAGCAAACTTAAGGTGTACAGTGTAGTATTATTAACTATAGTTACCATGCTATACGTTAGATCCCCAGAGCTTACTCATAACTGGAAGTTGGTGACCGTTGACCAATATCTCCCCATTTTCCCCACCCTCCAGCCCCAGGCAACCATTGTTCTAGTCTCTGGTTCTTCAAGTTTGACTTGTTTAGATTCCACATATAAGTAAGATCAGAGATCATGCAGTATTTGTCTTTCTGTGTCTGGCTTATTTCACTTACCATAATGCCCTCCAGTTTCATCCATGTTGTTGCAAAGGGCTCTCCCATCATATTTTAGAATGAATGGTAGGTGTACATAACATAAGCAATTGAATTTTTGTGTATGTACTAATTTTTTAATCGGTTTAGATTGTTGAATTATTTTAGTGTTTCCAGTAGCTTCTCTACTGATTCTCTTGCGTTTCCTTGATGCATCTGCAAATGATTTTGCTACTTCCTTTTCATTTTTAGACTCCCCCCCCCCCCCCCCCCCCAGTGAATTGGTAGTTAATTCCAGAAAATGTTTTTTTAAATGGTGGGCGTTTTTGTCTTGTTTTTGACTTTAATGAGAATATTTCTGCTTTACATGTGATGCTGTCTTTTGGCTTGAGATTGCTGTTGATTGACTTGAAATATATATTCTTTTAAATCTCGTTTTGTTAAGAGCTTAAGGGGCGCCTGGGTGGCGCAGTCGGTTAAGTGTCCGACTTCAGCTCAGGTCACGATCTCGCGGTCCGTGAGTTCCAGCCCCGCGTCGGGCTCTGGGCTGATGGCTCAGAGCCTGGAGCCTGCTTCCGATTCTGTGTCTCCTTCTCTCTCTGCCCCTCCCCCCTTCATGCTCTGTCTCTCTCTGTCTCAAAAATAAATAAACGTTTAAAAAAAAAAAAAAGCTTAAAAGTCAGGAATTGCTGTTGAATTTTGTTACCTGTATATTCATCATCTGTGGAGATAGTCATTCTGTTTTTTCTCCTTTGACTTGTTAAATTAATAGTACTTGTATAATACATATCCACCCTTGCATTTCTGGGCTTAGATGGGATGGTCTTGTAATGCATCACTGGGTTGTACCTACAAAATTTTTAAATAAAAATATTATATCTATCTGATATTTTATTTATTTGGAAAATGTTATCTTTGTCATGTTTTGGTATCAGTGTTCTGCTGACTTTGTAAAAAGTTATTGGGAAGTTTTTTCTTCTGTGCTCTGGCACAGTTTAAATTGCATGCGGCTCTCTGTACTTGCAAAGTTTGGTAGAATTCTCCTGTGAAAGCAGTTAGGCCTGTGCCTTTGGAGAAGTAGCCTTTGGCATCTTTCTCACTTTCTTTTAGGGTCATTTTTCTGGTTAAATTTGACATTTTTAGTCTTACAACTCTCAAAAGTCTAAATAGAAATCAGCAAGACTGATAGGACTGTTCCACAGAAAAAGCCTGGGCTTTGAGGACTGGCCCTGTTTGAAACACGGGTCTCTCATTAAGGTTAGTGTTTCATCTGTGAGAGCGGGGCTAACGCTTATGTTGGGGTTTGTTGTGAGTATTAAATAATCTCATTTATGGGATAGGGCCCCACCGCATCTGTGTCAATGTTGATATTTTATACATGTTAGACTTCTTTCATCCCATTCTGTTCTGTTACTTCATTTTTGTCTGTGGCTTTATTAATCCTATTTGTTCAACAGGCCTTTAGTGTGCAATGTTCATCAGTGTCCTTCAGACCTACTTGAGATCTCTCCCTTTTAAAATAATAATCACAGTTTGATACACTGTAATATTTATTTATTTAACTGCACCCAGGCTTGAACTCACAACTCTGAGATCGAGAGTCTCATGCTCTTGGACTAAGCCAGCCAGGCGCCCCGATGTCCTCATTGTAACTTTGTCTCAAAGTGTGCATTCTTCATCGCCTCATGTGACTTGACTCTACAGAGACTTAACTATATGCCTGTTAGCCAGCGTCTCCAGTTCACCCAGGTTTTATGTAGTAGAGAAAAAGAAATTACTTATTCTGAAAATCCTGCTGACATCTTTTGGTATGTAGTTTAAGTGCTCTTGTCTAGAGGGTAGTGTGTAGACACTAGAAGCACGTCTTTGTTGTTTCCCTCTTGGGATTTCTTTCAGTATTATTCTTCTTTCACTGCCATGGGAAACTCAAAGCTGAACAGAAAGCTGTAGCTTAATTTTTTCCAGTGAAAAGCCCGGATGCTCAGCTAGTAGGAAAATTAATATTGCCAGGGATTCAACAAACACTGCTTATGGAGAGGGGTGAGGATCGATGGCCAGGGAGTGAAGTGTGCTTCGTATATCAGTTGACGGGCTGAAAAAATATTTTTCTATAGAAACAGCGTTCAGTTGTTTTCACATAAAGGTGTTGGAGAGCCTAGTTTTTACCAGGCAACGAACACTAGGCAGTGGAAATACAAAGATAATGTAAAACTTGCTTCTGGTCTTAAGATACTTGAAGAATCATACAGAAGATAAATGTAAGCAGACAATGGCAGGATAATCTGATAAGAAATGTGACAGAGTACTCTGGGTTTAGAGAAGGAAAGACCCATTAAGAGCAAGGGGAGGTTATGGTAGGTTTCATGTAGGAGGTGACATTTCAGCTGTGTTTGTATCTGGGAAGTATTTTACCAGGCAGAGAGAACAGCACATGCAAAAGCAGGAGAGTGTGAGCAAGGTGGGATTAGGGAAGGACAAGGTCAGTGTGATCCAAGGGTGGCATGAAAGAAAGGCCTTTGACTGTATAATAGTGTAGCACCGGGACGCCTGGGTGGCGCAGTCGGTTAAGCGTCCGACTTTGGCTCAGGTCACGATCTCACTGTCTGTGGGTTCGAGCCCCGCGTCAGGCTCTGTGCTGACTGCTCAGAGCCTGGAGCCTGTTTCAGATTCTGTGTCTCCCTCTTTCTCTGACCCTCCCCCGTTCATGCTCTGTCTCTCTCTGTCTCAAAAATAAATAAATGTTAAAAAAAAAATTAAAAAAAAAATAGTGTAGCACCTAACAGCTGTTGTTGGTTAGATGGGTGAATAAAAAGATGATATTAATATATACATCATTCACTGTGATGTATGACCTGAGGGAATGTAACTACTTTTCCAAAGGAGAACGTATTCTGAATTTGAGCTTCAACAACAATCTTGGAGACACAGCCCTTGCTTGTGTTGGGTAAGGCTCCTTCTAAATCAAATACTGATGTAGCTCAGGGATTTTGTCTTCTCATTCAGTTACACAAAGAACAGCAGATTTTCAGCCCTGGGAGTACCAAAATGTAAGGACTCCCAGAAAGGAAAAGTAAATTCTCTAGTCCACCTCTTTCTGTTCACCTAGATAATGCTTACCTTTTTTTGCCATGTAGCTTAGAAGTTCATTTATTTCATCCAGGTCAGTGGTCTCAAAGTGGGGCTGTACACCCAGGAGAACACAAGACTGTTTATTTTGGGTTATAGGAAGAAAATATTAACATGTCTATTAATATGACTTTTATGCCATTTTAATTTCTACTTTTGTGTATAAGTTACACATACATGCACACATACATGTACACACTATACCCAACACACAAGTGTACAACATAGGCATTCACACGTACATATACAAACACACAAAAAGAGTTTATGTGTTCCTGCTCGCTTTCCATTTTTTCCTGGCACGTGTGATTACATATGTTGGAGACCACTGATTGAAGCCATCATTGCAAAACATTTTCAAAGGGTTCTTAAAATATTTCATTTATTTATTTTTAATTTATTCTTGAGAGAGAGCGTGCACGTGTGTGAGCAGGGGAGGGGCAGAGAGAGAGGGTGAAAGAGAGAATCCCAAGTAGGCTCTGTACTGTCACCATGGAGCCCAATGCTGGGCTCGAATTCACAAACCGTGAGATCATGATCTGAGCCAAAATCAAGAATCGGACGCTTAACCAACTGAGGTACCCAAGTGCTTTTAAGATATTTTAAAATTCTGTCTGGGTTTTAAAAATAGAATACACTTCACTTAATACCACTTTAAAAGAAACACTTTAATGAAATAAAAACAGATCGTAATGCATTTTTAATAACAAATGTACACATGTGGGTACTTAAAATAGATTTCTACAATGAGGTAGCTTTCAAAGAACCATCCATAGCATGTTTTCTCAGTGAGATGGTAATGATTCCATAAACATCTTTGCTGTACCCAACCCCTTATCGAATCTTTCCCTCCTAAATCAGTTAAAAATCAGTATTGCCTTGCCCACTGCTTCCCTGGTGCTGTTACTTGGCACAACACTGACACCTAGGGTTGGTTGTGGCTTATTTGTTCTGAGGTTCTGAGGTTTTCTGTCTAACCTTCTGCGTTGGATCTTCTATATTTTAGCTCATCTTCTTACTCTGTTCTCTACCAGAAGAAATAATACTTGCTCCAAGGTACTTTTCAAGATGGCTTTTCTTTCTTTTTTTTTTTTTAGATGGTTTCTCTAATTACGATTTTGACATCTCGCTTCCATCTTCTTCCCTCCCTCCCAGCTTAGTCTTAATTGGCCCATCACTATCACACTCACAAAGACAGTTCTTCCACTCAGGACAGAGGGATGTAGTGTGACCTCTAATCTTTAGGGTAACGGTCATCACGCATCTCGTATGTTGAATGAAACAAATACAGGATATGTGTTATGAAAATGGAAGTTTTTAAAATGTTAGACTTGGGGCGCCTGGGTGGCTCAGTCGGTTAAGCGTCTGACTTCAGCTCAGGTCACGATCTCGCGGTCCGTGGGTTCGAGCCCCGTGTCAGGCTCTGTGCTGACAGCTCAGAGCCTGAAGCCTGCTTCCGATTCTGTGTCTCCCTCTCTCTCTGCCCCTCCCCCTTTCATGCTCTGTCTCTCTCTGTCTCAAAAATAAATAAACATTAAAAAAAAAATTTTAAAAAAAATGTTAGACTACTCAGAATTCTCCTGGCAAATTAGGAAAGTATTTTTCAGTTGTATTTTGTAGGGTTTTAGTTTTGGTAATTACTGTTAGTGATAATTTTCTTGTACTGTGGCATTCTTCCTTCTAGGTAATTATCTTTTCCATTTACCTGTGATTGTTTTTGTAAAGCCCTGTGTGTCCATTAACACTGCCATGGCTTCTGGATTCGGATTTTCAGTGACTTCATTGAAAATTAAAACATTTCTGTGGCTTTTCATGTTAGAAAGTGCTCTTCTTTATTCATAAGTGTTGCCTTTCTCCTGCAATAGTAAATAATAAGCCATAATTAAGATTATATAACCAATGATGCACCACTGCAAGCAACACAAACTACTATGCCCTCTTGCATTCTGTGTCCCAAGTACCCTCCAGTAATCTTAAAGGTCCAGTTACTAGTGTCCCTGTATTTAGAGTAAGATTTGGGAACTGAAAATCAAATTTCTTTTCTTTCTTTTTTTTTAAGCATTTTTCATTCTTTATTATATTTTGTTAAGTGTATTAAGATTCCATTCATTGCATTTTTATTGTCAATGTTGTTGTTGAAGTAACAGGGTTATTTGGCCTGTAGTGTTTTCCAGTCTGGGCTACACTGATGTTCTTCTGTGCTCTGTTGAAAATTAATTTTCTTGTTCACATGCTTTTGTGAGAGCCCTGGCTTACAGTACTCACTTATAGACTTGTCTTCAGGACACTTATCTTTTCCTGTTTGCAGAAAAAGATGCTCCAGCCTCAGCAAGAAAAGAGTGAACAGGCATTTATAATTATTCAGAGTGGTGTCTTAGGTAATTAGACCATCTCTTTTTTATTTTATTTTATTTTATTTTATTTTATTTTATTTTATTTTATTTTATTTTATTTTATTTTATTTTATTTTATTTTTGTTTAACATTTATTTATTGTTGAGAGAGAGAGACAGAGACAGAGACAGAGACAGAGACAGAGTGGGAGTTGGGGAGGGGCAGAGAGAGAGGGAGGCACAGAATGTGAAGCAGGCTTCAGGCTCTGAGCTCTCAACATAGAGCCCAATGCGGAGCTTGAACTCATGAACTGTGAGATTGTGACCTCAGCTGAAGTCAGATGCTTAACTGACTGAGCCCCCCCCCCCCCAGATGCCCCTAATGAGACCATTTCTTGATGTATTTGTATACACACTGAAATGTGTCATAGGAAGTGGTCATAGGTTTTTAGCAATGACTACTTGGACTATATTCTCTCCTGGATGAAAATCCTTTTTAAAAGTTTGGATAAAAAAAAAAAACAACACCTGGTATCAGGCTCTTAATTTGCCCTCTTGGCTCCTGTTTAGGAGGAAAAATCCTTAGTAGTGTATACGTTCATTATTTTGTCTACATTTTAATTGAAATCTGAGCAGCCTGACTGTGCATTGTGGAAACTGAGTATGTGCTCTGCTAGCACTCAAACAGCATCTTGTTTGAAAAACCTGTTATATAGGACTTTAAAGGGACCCTGTTGGATGTGTTACAGATAACATAAATGCTTGTTCTTGCCACTCCAATCCTTCAGACTGAAGAAATACTTAATTTTTACTTTCATTAGCTCATCTTTAAAAAAAATTTTTTTAATGTTTATTTATTTTTGAGACCGAGGCAGAGCATGAGCGGGGAGGGGCAGAGAGAGAGGGAGACACAGAATTCCAGGCAGGCTCCAGGCTCTGAGCTGTCAGCACAGAGCCTGATGCAGGGCTTGAAGTCGTCAACCGCGAGATCGTGACCTGAGCCGAAGTCGGACACTTACTGACTGAGCCACCCAGGCGCCCCTAGCTCATCTTTTCTAATGTGAACTTATTTCTGCCTTACTAGTAGTGTTTTCTGTATAATTTGACCCAAGTTCCAAATGTTTGGAACTTATTGCCCACTACTGCATGCAAGATATTGTACAAAGGGTCTCAAAATCCACAAAAGCATCCTTGTCTGAATCGAAAACACTGCCTGTATCCACTGTGTTTCTGAAAGATTCCATGTTACTAAGATGCCAGCCTGGTCTGTATTTAATACTGTGGCAAATGTCCTTTGTTATGTATTTATCAAAACACGTTCTCTATAAACATGCATCATATGTGAAAGTCCCTTTCAGACTCCTACTTAATAGGAAAACATGATTATTGACAGCTCGTTGGCAGCTTAGCTCTTTTAGCCAAACAGATATATATGCTTTATATCTGCATTACGTCTTTGTGATATTTTACACTTAAAGATTGTTGTCTTGTTTCCACGCATCTCTTATTATATAGTTCTTGAGGAATTTCCTGAAAAATACGCCAAGCACTCTTCTTCTATAAACACAAATGAGAAAAAAAATGCCTGTCTCTCTTAGGACTAGAAGTGATTATTATTGTACATCCTATGAACTTTTTCTTTCGTTATTGCCTCCAGTCTGAGGAAATAACCCTCCACCCCCAGCACGTCTGTACTTCCCATTAACTTTTGTATTCTGAGTATGTGAGGTAGGGTTTGTGGTTGAGAATAATCTAATTTAAATCCTGGTTTACCACTTGAGATTATCCTCGAGTTTCTCAGTAATAAGAAGTGGTATCTAGGGTGGGGGGCACATGGCTGGCTCAGTTGGTTAAGTGATTGACTTCAGCTCAGGTTGTGATCTCGCTGTCCGTGAATTCGAGCCCCACGTCGGGCTCTGTGCTGACAGCTCAGAGCCTGGAGCCTGCTTTGGATTCTGTGTCTCCCTCACATTCTGCCCCTCCTCTGCTCATGCTGTGTCTCTCCATCTCTCTCAAAGATAAACAAACATTAAAAAAAGAAATTAAAAAAAGAAAGAAGTGGTATCTGGGGTGCCTGGGTGGCTCAGTCGGTTAAACGTCCAACTTTGGCTCAGGTCATTCTCTCACACTTGGTGAGTTCAAGCCCCATACCAGTGCAAAGTCTCCTTTGGATCCTCTCTCCCTCTCTCTGTCCCCTCCCAGAAATAAATTAAAATATTTTAAAAAAAGAAAAGAAATGGTATCTGTGGTTGAAAGTTACCGTGATGTTCTCTGTATTTAATTATTGTGGGTTTGAAATAGTTACAACCAACCACCATTTTAAAGGCATTTGACAAGCATTGGTCTGTACCTTTTGTGAGTCTTCTGTTTCTTTGTTTCTTAAAGAGTTAGATTTTGACTGTCAAGAGGAAAAGGAAAGTCTTATCAGACACTTTATGCACTCAAAACAGTTGCGGCAGATATCTCATACCATATTAAGATTAAACTAACTTAATATTTAAATGATATACAGTAAGAGTTAACTTCTACAAAGCATTTCTGAGATGCTTTTATTATACTAATAACTCAGACTGATGTTGATTATAGGATTTGTAGTAATCCTAATATAACACATATGTACCCCCTCTTATATGACTAGCCAGCCTCCTCAAAACCTTCAGGCCTTTTAAAAGTATTTTAAGGCAGCTTCTTTGTTAACCCCTTTTTGCTCTTAAAGGCTATTCTTAGGCTTTTTTAAGATAACTGTAATGCTCCGCAGCAGAAACATAGCATATAAGATAGTTATAAAGAAGGATCTCTTATTCCCATATTACTGGTTGTA
Source organism: Felis catus (assembly GCF_018350175.1). Lineage (NCBI taxonomy): Eukaryota > Metazoa > Chordata > Mammalia > Carnivora > Felidae > Felis > Felis catus. Next base: position 23,594,313 of record NC_058383.1, on the reverse strand, counting down.
AAGAGGAAACATTGTAAGTTGTGTACTCCAGTTAATAATAACTTCAGTGATGAAAATTTACACTTCCATAGACTACTCCTGCAGGTGGTGTTTCCTGCAGATGTACAGGAGGATGTTAATTAATTAGGTAAGCTAATTCTGAGCCTCACGTGTGGAGAGGTGAAAATTATTTCCTTATGATAATATTCAAGGCTACAGGGACATCTAGAGCAAGGAAATTTGACTTACTTTGGAGAAGACCACGAAGATCCCAAGAACAACAGTCACGTAGATAGAGAGCAGTGATAGAACAGCTATCAGGAGACTGTGGAGCCCCTTCATTTCTTTGTTAATTACAAAAACAAAGAACTACAGTCACTATTGAAACTATTGCAGACACATATATAAAGTACAACTGGAGCTACAAGTGTTAGAGATAAGACATGAACTTGCTCTGATTGTTCGTGTAAAAATTTATTCAGGGTCTCTTGATTCAAAAGATACTCAGGTATATTTAATTAAAACCAGTTCGTCAGTTCTTTAAATGTGTTATACCAAAACTGTTTCTCATTTTGCAAACTAAAAAAAAAAAATTTAAATTCAATTAATTACTTGTCATAATGCTCAGAATATAGCATTTTATATAACACATTATGTGAAGTTAGGTAAACATTTCAGGACAGTTCAAGAGCATTTAACGTTTCTTTTGGTAGAAATGATGTACGAGTGTCACCAACAGTCTGTTCATGGAGTTAAGATATTTTGCTATGCATTTGTTAATGCTGACGTTTATAACCTTGAACTGTTTAGTATACATAACAGAATAGCATAGTCTGCGAAAGGACCTGATAAGGCCATACACTGAGGATTTTAGGGCTTACTACATCCTTAAAAGACACATTGTTATATGTGCCCCTTCTTTCTAATAAAGTTTGGAAGTAGAATTATTGAATTCATTTTCACAACCTGATTTTCTCTCTCCTTGCAAGTGTCTCATGCTCTAGGTAGAGAGAGAGTAATCTGCCATGTCTTCAATTACCTGATTATTTGAAGCACAAAATACAATTAGATTTGTAACTTATCTGAATAACCTGCACTTTTAAACTAAATATGCCATAGATGCTCATCCTGTGAACTCGGTTTGTATAACATACATTTTTGTTGTGAAACTAACAAATTAAGCATATCTGTAAAATTTCAAAAAAATGTTTCAAGGGCTAAATTAGGAGCTTGGTAGAAAAGGCAGGAAATTGCCAGGTCTCTCTTAGCAATATTTTCATTTCTTAGCAATACTTTCATTTCTTCCTAGAGAAGAATCTCTTTTCACATGAGCTTGCAGTTTTGAGACCCTCTATCTCTTTACAAACTGTTTTTAGTTTTGGCTAACATTTTTAATAGAAGACTAATGCAGTGAGATATACTGCACACACACAAATCTCCAAAGTTGTGTATTTGTTTTAATATCTGTAGCTGACATTTATTGAGTACTTGCTATAAGCCAAGCAACATTGAAAGTGCTTTGTGTTTATTAACTCATTTATAATTTATCTTATAGGTGAGAATAAACTGAGGTTAAATGACAATGGAGATAACCAAAAGCCCATTAGAACACCACTAATTAAAAGCAGGGATTATAATACAGGATGATCTCAGGGTGTCCCTAAAGTCCTATTTTGAAACCATAAGGCTTGTTGATTTTGAGTTAGTATTTTAGTGATCTCAGTGATCATACCAGAGTCCTTTTTAAGGGAAGAGATCAAAAAAGGTCAAGGATTTATTTCCCTTCTCCAGGTGAAACTTTTTTCCTGAAATTTCTTAATATCTTAAGTTGTAAGATGTAGCTAGGTTCAGTATCCTCACTTGAAAAAGGAAATGGTCATAGGTTTTTAGCAAATCTCAAGAAGACAGAGTCACACTGATCCCTTTCTGTTCTTCTGTCCTACAGAACGGGTAAGGTCGGAGGTCTCCCCATGGCTCTCCTCAAATTTGTGTTTATTCTCCATATTGCATATTTTTCCCCAGTCCAATTTATTGGTCACTTATGCTTTGTTCTAGATGGCGCAGCACCAGCCCAGTTCCTGAACAAGCTGTTTGCTAATCACCCCGAGTTTCCCTTTGGTAGATCACACCCTTCACTGGTTAGTGTACTGAGTTAGCACATTTATCTCTTACTCTCCACTATAAGCAATTTCATGCATTTAAAGAGCCAAGCAAAGCCTCAGCTGACTGACCTCTCACCACCAGCATGGTCCCTTCTCCGGTCCGCTTGGCTCCTGGTTCCTTTGAAAAGGGAAGGACTATTCCACAGATGTAGATGGCACTGTCGTTGAGAGTCACCCTGTTCACAGTGAGGGAAACCTGATTTTGTGTCAGGGCTTCCTTCACTGTGAACTTGCCCGCATCGCTGGTGCATCCATCCAAGCAGAGGTTCTCCGGCTGGTGAGCTCCATAGCGAAACCACAGGCTTCTTGGTTGCTCTGCGGGGCACCCCACTTGGGAGTAGGAACACTGAATGGTTATGGCTTCTTGGGTGTGGTCCACTTCGAGGTACTGGGGTTGAGAGACCGAGACTATACAGGCACGAGCAGCACCTGTGGGCAGAAGCAGATGAGCCATGTTTAGTGGGCTTCTCGCTTCCCTTTGCCTGTGCTTTTTTATTTAACTGACATTTTGGGGCTAGGGAACCCCAAACAGATTCCTTTCTTTCCCTGTTCTCAGCACAAGTAAGACTGTATTAATAAAACCCTGGTGGTCCTCACTTTTCCTGACTCCCCACATTTCCTGACCTTCACCTGCTGGTTTGCTGTGACATCTGATTACTTGAGAACAGAGAGGTGCCAGTGAAATCAGCGTTGCGGGCTGAGGTGGCTGCAGATCCAGAGTCAAAAAAATTGGGGTCCCGTGTTTACTCCTAGTGTGATTACAAGCTTTCCTTTGATCTCTCAGAGCCTGTTTCCTTATCTGTACCCCTGGCCTCACAGTGTTGTAGTCACTGTGGTGATGGGTATCAAAGCCCCTCAATGCAGGTGTCGCTGCTGATGACGGGGCACAGGACACAGGAGCACAAGGGATTTTTTTTTTTTTTTTTTTTTTTTTGCCTTGTGGGGGTTGGCATTGCTAGGAATTCATGGCAGTTCACAATTGTTCCTTTGTAAAGCCTGGTTGTCCCTACGGAAAACATAAAAGACAATGGTGCACACCTGCCGAAATACATCCCTGGCTTAGCCTACAGGGTATTCGGTTACTGAGCGGAGGCCTAATGAGCTAGCCTGGCCACAGCTAAGCAGACATGATTTCTTCCTGGCCCTGATGCCCTGCTTTGTAGTCCGCGGTAGCTTCTATCTTGTTCAGTGAACAGTGTCGTAATAAAGAGCACAGACTTGAGTTTGGATCCTAGCTCTGTGATGTGCAGCAGAGTGAGGACGGTATATGCAGCTCGTGGAGTTAGTATGAAGTCTAAGTGAGACCATTGATGCATAAGGAATGTTTCCTTGGCTAAGCCTTAACAAGTACTTAATGAAAGGAGGCTATTTCTGCTGCCACTGTTCTCACCACTTCAGTTCCCATGGCGTTAGATGCCCATTTTAGAGATAACTGTGGGCATTTCAGCAGGTGTCAGCAGGGCTAGGACCAGACACACACCCAGTCTACTGCTCTCTGCCATGCGCTTTGGCGAAGTTACGCTGGCTGGGTCCCCACCTTGGCCTTCTGATCTCGGGCCCGTGAGGTGGAAAACCACTCTGGTGTTTATAAATGGGAAGATCTGCCTGAACCCCTTTTGGGGTGAGGGAGGGCCTACATAAAACAGTATTGGTTGAAACAAATTGGAATTCATGCAGGTTTTTAGCCTGACTTTAACCAGGTCTTTAACCTAACTGGTTATGTGTTCCAGATGATCTTATTTGTCTCAGTTTGTCCTTTCCTGCTGTAAATGAAATAGAAAAGTAATCCAAGCGGTCTGATGGCTTGAATTTCAGACAGGCTTTTTGTTTTGTTTTGTTTTGTTTTGTTTTGCTTTGTTTTTTAACTTAACAATTTTCCCATACCCTTAATCCAGAAGAGGAATTAAAATTTGAATCTTGGCATTTGTGATGCAAATATATTCTCACCATGTTTTAATTTCAGTATATGTACAGTTTGAGATGAGCTGGGAGCTTAGGCCAAATGAGATGGGGAGGTCACCTGGAAAAGCAGCAGCCTTCTCACTGGTCTTCAGCTAAGGGATTGGATTCACTCCTATGTCTGGTAAATGAGCCTCACGTCTCCTATTCAGAGGTGCCCCCTAGAAGTACAAACACTTCACAAGGTATAATCATCAATATGTACTGGGGATTTGACTTGGAGCTGGACCGCCATGATGTAACAGTTTGAAGTCCTTTCAGGTAGCATTTTAAAAGGGAAGCTGACTTTTAAACATTTTGGAGAACTAAGGCCCCGGGGAAAAAGAAATATTTGCAACTTTGGAGTTGTGTATCTCCAATGATTTCCGACTTCTACACCGTTAGTCTGAGAGCTGAGAGCGGTCAGCTGATTTCCTCTGTGAGCGCCTGACTGGTGAGGAAACTGCCGTCCCTCCCCTGCACCAGTTAAGCAACATCTTTGCAAAAGAGAGAAATTTGGATAATGGGTCACAGCAAGCCTGGTCCTACGAAGCTCTCTTTAAGAATTCTCATGTTCATAGGATTCTGTCTCTCTCTCTCTCTGTCTCTCTCTCAACTCAGGACCCGCTGAAAAGGTTGAAAGTTTATCTTCTTGGTGGAGGGAATTAAAAAATATCACTTTACTGTGATTCAAGCTGGAAAATAAATAGAAAACTGATTTTCAACACTAATTATGGAGAATTTCAAGCTTAGGCAGAAGTAGCAGGCTAGCACACACCCCTGCTGTTCTTTGTCCCAAAGTTGTCCATCTCTCCCCTGACCTGGTCCTTTGCTCCTACGTGATTTTAGGTAAATCTTAGTTATCCTCTCTTCACATCTGTCAGAGGATATCTTTAAAAGATAAGGATTCTTGTTTAAAATAACACTAATGAAGGGGAGCCTGGGTGGCTCAGTTGGTTACACGTCTGACTTCGGCTCAGGTCATGATCTCATGGTTTGTGGGTTCGAGCCCCGCGTCGGGCTCTGTGCTGAAGGCTCGGGGCCTGGAGCCTCCTTTGGATTCTGTGTCTCCTTCTCTCTCTGCCCCTCCCCCGCTCACTCTGTCTCTCAAAAAATGAATAAATGTTAAAAAAATTTATTTTAAAAAAACACTAATGAAAATAGTTTAGGAAAACCATATATATGGATTAGGGGAAAAAATCAGAATATTATTGAAATCACCCATAGTCCTTTTGCCCAAAATAACCACTGTTAACATTTTGATCTATTTATTTACAGATGAGAAAAAAATTAATTTTAAGAGCTTTGTCACCTTCCCTGTCCTATGACCCAGACTTTGTGAGCAACTGAGATTATTAGCTGTATCATAACTCTGATAAGATAGATTATTAAAGCCACTTTCTCTTTCCTAGACAAAAACCAGTATAGGCAGAATTTTAAAAATAGATATAAGATGGTTATGCTGTATGGAAGGAGCCATGACAGCTTTTTTTTTTTTTTTTAAATGACAAGTATTTTTTTAATTTGCACCAGGTTGGATTTTCAGAAACATTGTTCTTTGAAAATATTCAGCACATATTGTTTAGTGCCTCTCATGTGCAGTGCGAGTTTGCCTGTATAGAAACTACATTGTTGATGACCACATGCAATTAAAAAAATTTTTTTAATGTTTATTTTTTAATATTTTTTAATGTTTATTAATTTTGAGAAAGTGAGACAGAGAGAGCACATGCAAGCTGGGGAGGGGCAGAGAGAGAGGGAGACACAGAATCTAAAGCAGGCTCCAGGCTCCAGGCTCCGAGCTGTCAGCACAGAGCCCCCAGCGGGGCTCAAACCCAGAAACCATGAGATCATGACCTGAGCCAAAGTTGGACACCTAATTGACTAGCCACCCAGGCGCCCCGCAGCACATTCGATTTTAAGAGCATTTTCAGTCTTTTGTTTTTTGAGGTGCTCTTCCCTAAGGCAGCAAAGGGAATTTTCGAGGTTAATCTGAAACTTTTTCTCAGCTGTTCTTTTATTAACCTGTTTCTCTTGGGGGAAAAAGACCATCTCCATAGTGTTAGACATTTAAAAATTAATCCGTAGGGGCTTAAACTATAAATGCATTAGGTGAGAAGTAGCGATTGATTAAATAAAATGGAGGAGGAAAGAAAAGGCCTTACCAACATAAAAGAGAATCAGATTGATTTCCAGGCCGAGGACGGTCTTGCCTCTCTTCACAGTCTCCATTTCGTTGTATGTGAGCGTGTGGTGGTGGGGAGTGTGTGTTTGAAGAGAGTTGGCTTTTTTTTCCTCTCTCTTTAGAAAGGAAGAACTAAAGAGAGGAACTCTTAGTAAGGAACCACAATTGGGAACTTTTTGAAATTGTGTAAAAACTGTTTGTCACCCAGTTTCACCATTGAAAGTTGAGATTTTAGCCTAGAGCACATTTCTGAATGTTTATGTGATAAATTTTTTCTTAGATTTTACAAATCCTCATAGGTGTTAGGTGTTTTGAGTGGGGTTTTGGTTTACATGTAGTGTGTATTCCCAGGAAAGAGCGTTGACAAGTAATTCCTGCTTTAAACTTCAGAGTAGTTCAGTCACTGGCCCTGGGGCAACTGCTGTGTGCTCAGTGCTAGGCCAGTAACTGCTGGCAAGCTGGAAGAAGCAGAGGAAGTGTCTTCATACAGAGACAAGCGAAAAATTAGTGAACAATGAGAACTATGTTGTGTGACGGGAACTAGTTGTACCTAAGTTTTGTGTAACTAACCCCTTTGTGCTGTGTTGTTGGAATAAAACGTGGGCCCTGTGTTCGGCTCCCTCTTCCCCCACCTCCTGCCCCATGGAGGCCTCATCGGTCAGGTTTTCCCTTGGAAGCAGCAGAAACTGACTCTGGCTGATGTAAGTGAAAGGGAATTTATTGAAAGGATTCGGCGGGGGGCTCACATAGTCACTGGGAAGACTGGAGAGTTGTGTGGGGTCTACAGCCAAGCAATAGACACCATGCATGGACCACACTCTGTTGTTCACGCCACTTGATGCTGCCCTAGCTGCTGGGTCTCATGGCCACTGCTCTCCGCCCCCCCCCCCCCCCCCCCCCCCCGAGAAGGAGCCTGAGTCCAGCTTTTCTCGGTCACTAGCTCTTCATTTCATGTCTGAGGTGAGTGTGTCTGAGCTTAGGTCATGTGCCAGTGCCTTAGCTGTAGGGAACAGTGGGGAAAGCTGCTTCCCCAGGCTTTGCCTCCTGTAAGACTCTAGGAAGAGGGTCCAGGTGCTGGGCCACCAAGAAGAGTGAAAAATCTTTCCACTCTTGTATTTGTACTCTAGGCACCTATTGGTCTTATATTTTCTCACAGGAAGTTATTCTCTATCTGAATTTAGTAATACTTTTAATACGTGTGCATTTTTAAGACCTCACAATACCTTAAAGCACCCCAGAAATTACGTATACCATTACCTGTGTGGGTCTGTATGTCTGTAGTCACTGCTTAGTGTGTGAACTTGAAGACCTAAGACCTTACCCAGCCCCCTCCCTCGCCCCCATTCAGGCATCTTAAATGACTGTACAGACTTCAGCCACTATTCCCAGAAATGCTAGGTTGACTCCCCTTTCTAGTGTTCTACATCTCTCTGGTCTTGGAGCTTAACCTTTATAAAATTGTTATGAAAAGTTAAGAGAGTGGATCAACTTCCTTAAAAAACACACTGATGATCTTTGTAAATTAAACGCCTTCGTTGGTCTGTTTGCAGCCTGATAAACCTTTCTGGTCAATGCATTTCATACATATATTAGATCAGGAGTGTATTTTCTTGCATTTATCCCAACCCTTCCTTTACATTTTATAGGTAACTCTCTGCTTCCATATTCCAGTACTTAAGGAGCAGTTTTCCAAGACCCATTAACTATTACAACCCAGTTGGTCTAACGGAGGCTAATACCTAAATCTGTCAGGGAAAGTAAATGTATGCGCTCTCGGTCGAGATAAACCCGGAATTACATTTCTGCTCTCACCCTCAGTAACCTGGTTCCAAACTTCATCTTTTTGTCCTCATGCCTCAGGAGGAATCCTTCATCGAAGCACCAATTGTTTGGCACATGCCAAGTCCTTGGCCAATACCGTTCTTCCTCCCTTCTCTCTTTAAATAACTTGTTTGTTCAAGAATTTAACTTAATGTTTCTATTTGTTTTAGTAGGTGGCAAGTGGGAGAAGCCATCAGAAATTTTAGAAATCAAGGGACAGAACTGGGAAGAACAAGTGAATAGTCTGCCTGAAGTTTTCAGAAAAGCTGGTTTTGTTATTGAAGCTTTCACCAGACTACCGTACCTGTGCGAAGGCGACATGTACAACGACTACTACGTTCTGGATGATGCTGTCTTTGTTCTCAAACCAGTATAAACACGCGGAGGCCCAAGTCTTCAGAGCCCAACCCAAGAATGTACACTTCAGAAGAGGGTCTGCGTTGGCGATTCTGTAAAGGGAGGACCTCTGGGGACTGCCATTCTAAATATCATGTAGGAATTTAAAGAGCCAAAATACTAATTATTTCTTTGTAGTGTGTAAAAGGAATGTTTTTAAAAAACAAAAACCCAACTCTTTGAGGATTTTTATCAACTCTTTACTCAGTAATACAGGCCACACTCCAATTATGGAAGATATTTTTTATACTTAATTGCAGTAGGGACTCATTCTCAGTCAAAGCAATAGTCATGACTTCACATGGAACCAATAAATATGGATTGTTTTTAATAAAATGAAGACTGGCAATAAAGCTGTCCATTCGATTGCAAATATTTGGTTATAAGGTATAGCCACTGATACTCTTTCATGTTTAGAAATTCTTTCTGTCATTATTCAAAAAATGTTTTTAATCATGCTAATAAACTTTTTTGGAGATGACTCTGGCATTGTTTGAATTAATGTAAGGCTCCCCTGGGATCTTCTGTTGTTTTGGCTTCAGGGGTGCCCAAACAGTAGCATTGTGTGCAAGGTGTGGTTGACTTGCCATAAAGAAAGGCTTCTGACTGGGACTGGGTGGGACTGGGTGGGGGCCTGCGAGGATTATTGCAAATTGTGGTGAACCGTGAGGCAGTCTAACCCTCAGACAACCTCATTCAGGTCACATACTTCAGGGATCACCCCCCATGCCCATGTCCTATTTGCTTTGGCAAATGCAAAACACTGGCTTCTGTCTCTGTTATAACTTCCACCCTATACTCAGAATTGTGTTTTCCTAGACAGTCTCAGGCTCTCAGAATTGAAACATTCACTCGCCTGCTGACAAAATGCAGTCTGCCTAAAAATGTTTTAATTCAACTTCTCACTCCACACGTGTATACCTCTTTCCCAGAATCTGGTTCTTCCTAAAATCCTTTCCTGACTTTATTTGCCAAGAATATGGATTGATGAAGAAAGACCATGTCAGACTCATACATTCTAGAATCCGTGAGTGCCTCCAACCATATACCCACAAATGTTGCAATAGAGGAACTCATTAGCAAGATCAATAACCATTGTGTACATTCCAAAGAGAGCAGAGCACTTAACCCGGAATCTAAAATCTCAGTAATAACAGAGACGTGGATTTGAGATTGCGGTTATTAACAATATGTTATTCTCATGACTTTGTTCCTTTTTTTGTCAGCCAGGTGTTTCATTAAATATTCTCATTTATATGCTCATAGAAGTCATCAAGTCAACACATTTACTGCAACACCTGGGTATAAAGGAGAATTAAAGCCTTGGGAAGAATTACTTTATTATTCATTAAGAACAGCATTCCCACATCCTCACACCAGTATCTGTCACTGTTATCGTGTTGTCATAAGAAGAGTTGGGTTATGTGACTTATGCAAAATTTTTATTGGTTCATTCTAGTGCTTTTTTCTGTGGAATTCAAATAAGTGAAGTGCAAATACTTAGCACCCTAGATTATAAAAATAGAGGAAATGAGTGAACTTAATGTAGTTATTACATAGTTGAGTTTTGTTTCTTTAGAAATTGTCATAATCTTGCCGTTTAGACTGTCAAGCAAGAGAGCAAGAGTGATGGATATTCAAAGAAGCAGGTTGCTGCAAAGTTTTATAATTTGGAAATCAAGAATTAATTTGATAGTCTATTTAAAAAAAAAAAACCCTCTCTTTATCCAAAAGAAAGCAGGGCAAGCACATTCATTTATGCATTGCACGGATACAAATCGTTTCTCAAAATCTGAGGTTCTCTGAAGACCAGCATATTAAAAGTTCCGTTTTATGATGAAAATTTAAATAAGCAAATCCAATCACATTTGTGAACCTGATCTTGAAAGTCTTGCTGGCGTGTGACCACTCCACTAGGTGGCAGTATTGCTTACTGAGTATCCTTGGCTTTCCTCCCTGCCCCCCCCTTCCCCCACCCATGGAATCCTGTTTTTTCCCCAAAGTGCAATAAAGCTGCCTTCTTTTCTGCACCATTCCTTGTGTAAGTGCTTCGTATCAAGTTTAAGATTGTGCTAGAGAAATTAAGAAGAGACGTATTTGTGGTCAAAGCAAGTTAACCTATTGACCTGGAAGGTCATGGGGAAAGTTAAGGCAAGCTGCACCTGTGATTCCCAGCTCCTTGTAGCTGCAGGGTAAACCCCTTGAGTGTTCAGGCTGCTGATTACAGAGGAGGGAAGGAGAGAAGATACAATACCCTCAGCCATTGCTCCCTTGTGCAGAGTAGTTAACGATGATAGTATATTTTACCCTTCTGTATGTCTTCCCGGTTTTTAGAGAGTTGACCTTCAACAGAAAAGAAGCTGGGCTGGAAAATAAAGTAAAACTTAGTTGGTTCACGTCCTTTTGCTGATTAAAGCTTTGTTTTCACTTAGATCTGAACACAGTGTTTAAATGGATTCATACTGAAGTTATTTGCGTCAGTTGCTTCCCACTACTTGGTTACTGATAGACATGTTTCATGATCCTTTTTTCTAACAACTACAGCACATACTCAACGTGGACCTCCAGTGACTGAAGGTGATCTACCACATTTGTGCGGATAGCTGAGTACCATCCAAATAAGATTCTAGCCGGCACATCCATGTTCCGGTTGGAAAACGGAGCACTGAGTCAGGGCCAGTCTGGTCTGACACGTACCACCTGGGCACCCACTGAGCACGTACTGGGGCTTCCAGTTGGTTTGAAACCAGATGCTCACAAACTTACAACCAACTTATCAAAGATACGCCATCATGAACTGGCAGAAGAAGTTCATACTGTAATCACGCTAAGAAACATTTGTAATCTAAGTGGAAATACACACCCAGAATCATTAAGGAAATATTGCTGCAATATAAAATTCGACAGCCTGCCTTTTTGCAGTTAGTGGATGATGAGACAATAGTTAGGCAACAGGGAACAGCACAATAAAAATTAAAATTTTATATCTACTGTAGCTATGTATAGGCATTCATATTTCACTGCTTCCTTTATTGATTCTAATATACGTGTTGTCTTTGTCTTCTATGTATGAATTAATTTGAAGTTTTTCAAGTTGTCACTTTAAAAAAACTTATTAAAAAATTTTTTTTAACATTTATTTATTTTTGGGAGGCAGAGACAGAGCATGAGTGGGGAAGGGACAGAGAGAGGGAGACACAGAATCCAAAGCAGGTTCCAGAATGTGAGCTGTCAGCACAGAGCCCGACGCTGGGCTTGAACCCACAAACCGCAAGATCACAACTTGAGCCAAAGTCGGACACTTAACTGACTGAGCCACCCAGGTGCTCCTAAAAAATTTATTTTTAAATAAATTTTCTATATTGGTATAACGTTGGATTTAGAGAAATTTTGCAGAGATAGTTTAAAGAGTTCCTGTACACCTTTAACCTAATTTCCCTAATGTTAACTTTTTTTTTAATGTTTATTTACTTTTTTTAAATTTTTTTTAACGTTTATTTATTTTTGAGACAGAGACAGACAGAGCATGAACAGGGGAGGGTCAGAGAGAGGGGGAGACACAGAAAGCAAAACAGGTTCCAGGCTCTGAACTGTCAGCACAGAGCCCGACACGGGGCTCAAACTCACGGACCACGAGATCATGACCTGAGCCGAAGTCAGCTGCTTAGCTGAGCCACCCAGGCGCCCCAATGTTTATTTACTTTTGAGAGACAGAGACAGAGACAGAGACAGAGTAGGAGCGGGGGAGGGGCAGAGAGAGAGGGAGACACAGAATCGAAGCAGGTTCCAGGCTCCTAGCGGGCAGCACAGAGCCCAATGTGGGGCTCAAACCTACGAACTGAGATCATGACCTGAGCCGAAGTCGGACACATAACCAACTGAGCCATCCAGGCGCCCACCTAATATTAACATTTTATGTAGCTATGACCTGTTTGCCAACACTAAGAAATTAGCATTGGCATATTAACTAAACTACAGAGCATTGGGATTTTGCCCATTTTCCCACTAATGAACCTTTTCTGTTTTAGGAGCCAGTTCAGAATACCGTATCCCATTTAGTTGCTTACTTTAAAAATTATTAGTGTTCCCTGACAACAGTACCATTATTTCTCTTCCAATTTCTTTTAAAGTGTATTTATTTGAGGGGGGAGGGCAGAGAGAGAAGAGAGAGAGAAGCCTATGCAGACTGTGCTGATGGCTGTCTCACAGCACAGAGCCTTCTGACAGATGTCAGCACAGAGCCCAATGAGGGGCTCAATCCCACGAACTGTGAGATCATGACGTGAGCCTAAACCAAAAGTTGGACGTTTAACCTACTGAGCCACCCAGGCGCCCCTCTCTTCCAATTTTTTAAGATGTAGTAAAATACACATAACATTTACCTCTTAACCATCTTTAGGTGTATAGTGGTATTTAGTACATTCACGCAGTGCAACCATCACCACCGTCTGTCTTTAGAACTCTTCATTTCATAAAACTGAAACTCTGTACCCATTACTTCCCATTTCCCCTTCCTCTAGCCCCTGACAACCACCATTTTGCTTTCTATGAATTTGACTATTCTAGGTTCCTCACGTAAGTGGAATTATACAGTATTTGTCCTGGCAGAGAGAGAGGGAGACACAGAATCCAAAGCAGGCTCCAGGCTCTGAACTGCCAGCACAAAGCAGGAGAGGGTTTGAACCCACGAACCGTGAGATCATGACCTGAACCGAAGTAGGATGCTCAACTGACTGAGCCACCCAGGCGCCCCTGTTTTTCTTGATAGTAGCCATCCTAATGGATGTGAGGTGTTATCTCCTGGTTTTGATTTGGATTCCCTAATGATTTGTTTTTATAGCACAACTGGTATGGCATTGGGTTTCATTTACTAGTAACTGGTGCTTTGTGGCTTGCTATTTATATTGATATCACTGAATTGGAATCCGTGCTGATACCAAAGTACTTCTTTTTAGCTACGAAATTGTATACTTTTGGAGAATTAGGAGAGTATTATTACATAACTAGAACTTAAGATTTCCCTCTGGATTTTAGAGTCAATATGCTGTATTCTCATGAATTAAATAGTGCATTGTTGTTACAAGGCCATTTAAGAATCATTTTCAATATTGTATATGTAAAAATGAAAAGATTCCCACCCCCCCCCCCGCAAATAAATGACCATGTAAAATTGGAATGTCTTATACACCTGCACTTCTTAAGTCCTAGAAAATAATTAAGAACAGATACAATACCCAGATGCTGTTTTCTTATATCCTGTTTAGGAGTCAATGCAGAATATGTATTTTTTAAATGTTTATGTATTTTTGAGAGAGAGAGAGAGAAAGAGAGAGAGAGAGAGAGAGAGAGAGAGAATGAGCAGGGGAGGAGCAGAGAGAGAGGGAGACACAGAATCCAAAGCAGGCTCCAGGCTCTGAGCTGTCAGCACAGACATGGGGCTCCAACTCACAAACCACGAGATCATGACCTGAGCTGAAGTCAGACACTTACTTAACTACTGAGCCACCCAGGTGCCCCCAGAATGTTGGTTTTAAATGTCCTTGAACCCTCAAAAATTGTCAAATGGTATTAGAGTTGAGGTAGTTGAGAATATACTGGCAATCTTTTTTATACTCAGCAGAACAAAACAGTTTTTCCTACACTTGATTTTGCCACCTTTTTCCTTTTTTTTCTTTTTCTTTTTCTTTTTTAACTGTCAGCTGTACACCCAACATGAAGCTTGAACTCACAACCCCAAGATCAAGAGCCACATGCTCTACAGACTGAGCCGGCCAGGCACCCCTGCCACCTTGTTTTTATTATTTATAAGGTGGCTGTGACTGATCATAAAGCCTTTGCTGCTTTTTGTATTATAAGTGACATGTTTGTTACCAAAAAAATAAATCTACAGAAGGCGAAATGAAGAAAACACAAATAAACTACCAATCTACAAACCTGAGAGAACAGTATTAACATTTTGGTATGTGCTCTCCTGGACTTTTTTTCTATGCCGTGTATACCCACACATATACACGTTTATAAGCTTTTAACGTTAGAAAATGTAAAAATGAAATGTAAAAATGTAAAAATTTTATCCTTGCAGGATGAGTTATGTGAAACTCACAGATACCTATTTTCTAAATCAAAAGTTGACAAACGATGGAAGAGATTTCCCACCATTTAAGGCTTGAGAGTAAGCTTCTTGGTTAACGGACGAAACCAAGGGATAAAAGGATTTTTTTGACAACGCTGAACACTAGTATTATATCGATATCAACCAGAGAGCAACAGAACAGTACAGGTGGCCATTTCTGAAGAGAAGGTCTAATTTTGCTCTGACAAAATAATGTCAGCATTAGGCATTTTAGCTATTTAAAAATGTTCATGTATTGAGATGTGTTTCATTAAAGTTGAACGATTGCCAGAAAATCTCTAGAGTTCACAATTATATTTTCACTAGAAAAGATGTAAAACAGTTCTGCAGAATCCCACCATGCAAACCCAAGACTTCAGTGTACTTCCTCCCAGTTTTAATAAAAGTGCATGCACATGATACTTAATATTTGGCTTTTTTTAATTATAAAATCATTTCCTTGAATTACTATTACATGGTCTTTGTTAATGCCCATTTAAAAATGTTTTTAACATTTACTTTTTTTGAGAGACAGAGCGCGGGAGCAGGGAAAGGGGCAGGCAGAGAGAGGGAGACACAGAATCCGAAGCAGGCTCCAGACGCTGAGCTGTCAGCACAGAGCCCTACACAGAGCTGGAACCCACAAACCGTGCGACCATGACCTGAGCCGAAGTCAGGTGCTTAACCGACTGAGCCACCCGGGTGCCCCATGGGATTAAAAAAAATTTTTTTTAATGTTTATTTATTTTTGAGAGAGTGAGAGAGACAGAGTGTGTGTGAGCAGGGGAGGGGCAAAGAGAGAGGGAGACACCAAATCCGAGCCTGCTCCAGGCTCTGAGCCATCCACACAAGTCCCCACATGGGGCTTGAACCCACTAACCAGGAGATCATGCCCTGAGCCAAAGTCACATGCTTAACTGACTGAGCCACCCAGGTGCCCCCGAAACATAAGGACTTTTAAGAGAACCACATTACAATGCTCACAACTAAAAAACGTAGCCTTTACGTATCCAGTGATCACGTTGCTCCGACAGTCTTATAATTTGTTAACAGTCTGTTTGCATCTGGATCCGAATAAAGTCCCTACGTTGCAATTGGTGGCTCTATCTTTAACTTTTCAACCTCCTTCCCTGGCTGCAATCTCAGAGAGGGGCGGGGCAGAGTGCATTTCGCCCGTCCTCAGGCAGCACACCGGAGTCTGGAGAGGAAGCCCCAGGCGCCGGCTGTGACCCCGCGGCTGCGGCGTTTCCACTCTCCCCTGCGGGAGTGGAGGTCGAGCCCGGCAGATTGGCGCCGCCCCCACCGCTCGCCCCCGCCCCTGGTGAGCTCTGTGGCCACGCCCCTCGCCCCTCACGCGCGAGTCACAGCGGTGGAGCCGGCACCGCAGGTGAGGCGCGCTTGGCGGGCCGGGGCGCAGGGGTCGTGCGCGGGCCGGGGGCGCGCCACGGGGTCTCCCCAGGGAAGGGGCAGAAAAGGTGCAAGGGGCTGGGGTGGGTTGCAGCCGTGGGGGCCGCGAGAAAGGAGAGCGAGCCAAGGGCAGACACAGAGCCTTTAAGGGCTCTTGATGGGGTGTGTGTGTGTGTCTGTGTGTGTAAACTTCCAGGAAAGGGATTCAAACCCACTTAATAATAGTAATAAGAAAAGCAATGATGGAAACGTTTGTAATAATGACAGCAGCTGCAAAAATAATAGCACTAATAATAATAGCCCTCATTCACTGAGTGTTTATATGTGCCAGTGCTGGCTCAGTTCTTTACCTATTTTCTATACAAGGCTATTTTTTTTTTAATTTTACTTTTTTTAAATTGACATCCAAATTAGTTAGTATATAGTGCAACAATGATTTCAGGAGTAGATTCCTTAGTGCCCCTTACCCATTTAGCCCATCCCCCCTCCCACAACCCCTCCAGCAACCCTCAGTTTGTTCTCCATACTTATGAGTCTCTTCTGTTTTGTACTTCTCCCTGTTTTTATATTATTTTTGTTTCCCTTCCCTTATGTTCATCTGTTTTGTCTCTTAAAGTCCTCATATGAGTGAAGTCATATGATATTTGTCTTTCTCTGACTAATTTCACTTAGCATAATACCCTCCAGTTCCATCCACGTAGTTGCAAATGGCAAGATTTCATTCTTTTGGATTGCTGAGTAATACTCCATTGTGTGTGTGTGTGTATATATATACATCTTCTTTATCCATTCATCCATTGATGGACATTTGGGCTCTTTCCATACTTTGGGTATTGTTGATAGTGCTGCTATAAACATTGGGGTGCATGTGTCTCTTCGAAACAGCACACTTGTATCCTATACAAGGCAATTCTTTACATATTTCCCATATTTTACCTCTTGGCTGTTGAGAGCAAGAAATGGGAAATGCACCCAAAGCAAATAGCACCTACATCAGCACTGCTTGGTATCAACTGATGAACTTTGCAAATGCTAACACAGCCTTCCTGAGGGAGGTACTGCTTTGAATCAATTGATGAACTTTGCAAATGCTAACAACAGCCTTCCTGAGGGAGGTACTTTCGCCATCCCCATTGTATAGAGGAGGAAATGCAAGCCCGGAGAGGTTAAGGAGTTTGTTCAAGAGCACAAATTGGGTGGTTCAAATTAAAGTGGAGCTCCTATCCTTGAGATGGCACTGGCCACCTGGAGTTTTAGGTTCCAGGTGCTGAGCAGAGAGGCTGGGGGGCAGAGCTGGTCAGTGCTTGGGATCTGGGCTCTGGGTTTGGGCACCCACCCTTCCACTCAGTAGCTGTGTGACCTTGGGCCGGTGGTTTGACTTCTTGTAACCAGTTTCCTTCTCTGAGAAGCAGAGATAATGGTAATATTTGCCTCAAAGGTTCTGCAAGGATTCATTGAGACCGGGTATTTAGAGGGACGCGTACTTAGTTCTCTCTCATTCGGTAGTTGCTGGGATCATGACTAGCCAGGCAGCCCTGCATTGGGACTCCCTCTCTGTTATCTGCTTGTTGTGTGACCTCGTGTTTCCATGAACTCATTTGTGAAACCCAGGAAAGTAAACCTTCGGTGTGTTGGAGAGAGTAAGTGGAGGGGAGGGTCTGGCGTGATGCTGGCACATGGTAGGTGCTCAGTGAGACTTTTCTTCCTCTCCTTTTATCTCAGAATCCCAAACCTTCCATTTTGTCCCCCTGAGACTAAAAGAGGAAGGGGAAGGTCTGTCCAGAGTCTTCCCCTCAAAGGCAGAGCTGGGGCAAGAGCTCAGGCCTCCATGCCTCTAGTCCAGAAAGTAAGCAGTCTTTTGACTTGTGTGCCTGCTGTGAGCCTGGCCATTCTAACACCAAATCCAGTTCAATCAGCCTGTTATTCTACAAGCCAGACAAGTCCGCCCACTTTGCATTAATAGCAATGAAAATTGTACCGTGATTTTTTTTTTTTCGCTGGAAAATCTCCAAGTTAGTATCTGTATGGCCCATATATATGCACCCATGATGCAGACCTTACATCGGGCTGCTTTGCAGACAGTAAAACTCCATATAATTGTGAATTGTTTGTTGGTTTGTGTTTGGGATGGGATGTGCCAAAATTGGGGGAAATTCCCAGCATTTCAGCAAGTTTCATAGAGGATGAAATGTTTCTCATCTGTAGGGTGACCAGCTTATCCTGCTTTGCCTGCTACTTATCCTGTTTTTTTTATTATTTATCTTTTGGGGGGGGGGTAGTGCAAGCGGGGGAGGAGCAGAGAGAAGGGGACAGAGGATCCCAAGGAGGCTCTGTGCTAACAGGCTGACCCCAGAAAGCACGATCTGGGGCTTGAACTCAGAACCACAGGATCATGACCTGAGCCAAAGTTGGATGTTCAACCGACTGAGCCACCCAGGCGCCCCACAACTTTTCCTGTTTTAAAGCTGAACTGTGTGTCCCAGGAAACCCCTCAGTCCAGGGAAACTAGGATGGTTGGTCTCCCTGCTCATCTAAATTCTCCCTCGTGGTTTCTCGGGAAACTGTTCCTTTCTGGTTTGTGGTTATTGTTGCTGTTTTCATAGGTTCCACCAAGGCAGCCCTAGCCTGCCTGATTTCCACCAGTCTGCAGGTGGCTGGGCAGTGGTGGGACCCGGTGGGGGTGGGTGGGGAAGGGGAGGGGCCCTTGGAGAAAGCAATCAACCCCCAAATCATTATTGCTCTGCACACTCCATTCAGTCCTTTTGGCCAGCCTCCTGAAAGAGAATGGCCCAAAGAGCTTTTAATTAAAACCAAATCCCGTACTGGTGATGCTCTGGGGTTTCCTTGGAAAGAAGACATTATGTGCAGCAGAAAGCAGGGCATCTGTTTCAGTAATCATACACCTCTCCGTACAGTTAATAGGGAGATGCTGGCAATAAGCACAAGAAGGCTCATTGTCTGGGAAACTGGAGAATTGTGAATGAGGCCAATGCCCCAGGGCAGCTGACCAAAAGGGAAGGGAGAAAAAAGGGCCAAAGTTTCCCCAAAGCCCCAAAGACCCAAACCCAGTAAGAGTTATTATGAGAGTTGAATGCACCAGCCTTGGGGGTGGGATTGGTGGGGCAGAACAGGTCTACAAAGTGCTTTGCGATCCTCTTCCCTCCAAACCTGTTGGCAGTTTGCACCTTCTGGTGTTTGTAGGTTTCAAAAGTTTCAGTTTGTTTTTGCCCTGGGCGGTAAAATGAGCATAATTGTTTGCGGAGCTGGTTGTGGAAGTGCCCTTGGGGGTTAAGGAATCTGTTTGCTCAAGAAAGCTAGATAATACCAGGGAAATCTGTATGAAAGAATGCTGGGGGGCCTATAAAATAATCTTAAGAAACCGTGGCTGTGTATTATGGGGGTTCCCTTCAAGTTCCTGTTAGTACCCCCAAGAGGATGGTGTCCTGTAGTTGGGGTGTGGGTTGCCTGAGAGTGAGATGAAGCAGAACACAGCTCCCAGTTTTTATCTGATGTGACCTATAAATTTTGAGTGGTCCTCCCTCCTCCTTCCACTTGACCTGAAAGACCCGCCTGTTTTCCTGGTGGTGCCCACCCTATCAGCCCATCCTATCAGCTTCCTTCCCCTTTCCCCATCATCTGTCCACCCTCTTTTTTTTTTTTTTTAATTAATTAATTATTTATTTAAGAGAGACAGCTCCAGAGGGACGGGAAGAGTAAGAATCCCAAGCAGGCTCCACATGGATCAGAGTAGAGCCTGATGTGGGGCTGGAACTCACAAACCATGCCCTGAGCTGAAACCAAGAGTCAGAGGCTTAAGTGACTGAGCCACCCAGGCGCCCTGCTCTCCACCTTCTTTCACTAAAATCACACAGTCTCCTCTGTTGCTTTCTCTTTTAAAAATCATTTACATGGGGGCGCCTGGGTGGCTCGGTCGGTTGAGCGTCCGACTTCGGCTCAGGTCGTGATCTCACAGTCTGTGAGTTCGAGCCCTTGTCGGGCTCTGGGCTGATGGCTCAGAGCCTGGAGCCTGTTTCCGATTCTGTGTCTCCCTCTCTCTCTGCCCCTCCCCTGCTTGCACTCTCTCTGTCTCTCTCTCAAAATGAAAACAAACGTTGGGGCGCCTGGGTGGCGCAGTCGGTTAAGCGTCCGACTTCAGCCAGGTCACGATCTCGCGGTCCGTGAGTTCGAGCCCTGCGTCAGGCTCTGGGCTGATGGCTCGGAGCCTGGAGCCTGTTTCCGATCCTGTGTCTCCCTCTCTCTCTGCCCCTCCCCCGTTCATGCTCTGTCTCTCTCTGTCCCAAAAATAAATAAACGTTGAAAAAAAAATTTAAAAAAAAAAAAAAGGCCCTGCAAATACAAATCCTTGCCACAAGTACATAGCTTAGTGCCTGGCACATAATAGTGCTCAAGAATAATGACCAACTGGGGCACCTGGGTGACTCAGTCGGTCAAGCATCCAACTTTGGCTTTCGTCACGATCTCACAGCTTGGGAGTTCAAGCCCCGCATCAGACTCTGTGCCGACAGCTCAGAGCCTGGAGCCTGTTTCGGATTCTGTGTCTCCCTCTCTCTCTGCCCCTCCCCCGTTCATGCTCTGTCTCTCTCCGTCTCAAAAAAGTAAATAAAGGTTAAAAAAAAATTAAAAAAAAATCACTTACATGGAAAATTTCAAACACCTACAAAAGGAGACATAAGAATTTAACGAACCTCATGTACTCATCACTCAGCTTCAGTTGGCAACCCATAACCACCTCCCACCTACTCCCTCCCCTATTATTTTCAAGCCATCTCCAACACCACATTTCTTCTGTAAATATGGAAGCGTGTAGCTCTGAAAGCGGGCTTGGCAGACTTTTCAGCATAGGACAGAGAATAAATATTTTCGGCTTTGTAGATCGCACAGTCTCTGTGGGAGTGTGCAAGCGGCCGTAGATAATACAGAAATGAACGGCCATGGCCCTGTTCCAATGAAACTTTACTTATGGACGCTAGCATTTCAATTTCACACATGAAATTGTCGTGGGTCAAGAAATACTGCTCTTTTGTTTTTTTTTTTAATTTTTGTTTTATATTTTATTTATTTTTGAGAGAGAGAGAGAGAGAGCGAGCACAAGTGGGGGAGGGGCAGAGAGAGAGGGAGACACAGAATCCGAAGGAGGCTCCAGGCTCCGAGCTGTCAGCACAGAGCCTGATGTGGGGCTTGAACCCACAAACCATGAGATCATGACCTGAGCCGAAGTCAATTGCTTAATTGACTGAGCTACCCAGGCGCCCCTCATTTGTTTTTTTTTAAACACTACTTAAAGATACAAACACCAGGGGCGCCTGGGTGGCTCAGTAGGTTAAGTGTCCAACTTCAGCTTGGGTCATGATCTCACAGTTTGTGAGTTCAAGGCCCACATAGGGGCTCTCTGCTGTCCGCATAGAGCCTGCTTCACATCCTCTGCCCCCCCCCCCGCCTCTCCCCCTCTTGCTCTCTCTCTGTGTCTCAAAAATAAACATTTAAAAAATATATATAAATGCCACTTTTAGCTTGTGAGCCACGCAAAACCAGGCAGCTTGTTTGAATTGGGGTGTGGTTTGGTGACCCCTTGTTGGAGAGGATCATTTGAGAGATGACATGACTGTCGGTGGACCTGTGAGCTGGTGCCAGGTAATTGGAGGCCCTGCATCCCCTGCCCGCTCCTTGGAGTGTCCTCTGTGGCCCCCTTTCCTGCACTAGGAGCCATTTCAAGGAAGCCGACTCCAGGCAGCCGCCTGCAGCACTTCGAGGGCCCAGCGTGTTTGTGTTTGTATAAGGGGGAACCTCAGTTTTCACTCCTGAGTAGGGAAACCCAGTTCTCCACCTCCTTCTTTGTTCTTTTTCTTGTGAGTCTTCGAAACCCAGTGTCTCCTTTACCACCCGCACAAAGCACGAGACACGAACACTTCTGACGCTTCTGGTCACCAAAGATGCGGACGTTTTCCTTACACCACGTGATTCCGTAATGCCAGCTGGGTGTCCTGCAGTTTAACTCCGTTCTGACACCATCCACCTGGAGGTACAGTCCTATCCCACAGGTTAAAGGCTCAGTCCCAAAAGAGTGGTCCCCTCCTGTTCCACTTCAATACCAGCTGCACGTAGTAGGTCTCCAGGTTACCTACAACTTCTGTGTGATGTGGCTACATTGCCAGGTGAACTGGGGAGACCCCGGGCCCCTGGGATGTCAGCCCAGCCAGACCTGGGTCTAGTCTTGTCGGGACGCCTGGGTGGCTCCGTTCGTTAAGCATCCGACCCTTGATTTTGGCTCAGGTCGTGATCTCATTGTTCCTGAGATGGAGCCCCAGGTAGGGCTTCATTCTAACAGCTCAGAGCCTGCTTGGGATTCTCTCTCTCTCTGTCCCTCCCCCACTTTTGCATGCACGAGCTCTCTCGAAATGAACAAATAAGCTTAGAAAAAAAAGAGGTTCTTGTTCTTGTCATGAGAATGAATTCAGGGACAGACACGCAGCACGGCAGATGAGCAACACAAGCGGGAAAGTTTATTAAGGCGAAAGCACACTCCTGAGAAATGAGAGCTGGGAAGCTCAGAGAACAGTACCGCTGGCGGGTTGGGTTTCTATCTTCAATTGGCAGTTGCTAATTTGTGGTGGGGGAGGGGACATACTCATTTCTTGGGGTGGGAAGCAGGGTTTCCCGCTTTTTCTTCCTGATTTGGCCAGGGGTTTCCTGTCATGGCTTCTGCCATCTTGGGCCTGTCTGGTTGGATCCGGTTTCTTGTGGAGTGCTGCCTGGATGGGGCTCTGACCTTCCCCATAGCTGGCCAGGACTTCCTCGTTGCTGGCCTCCAGGCGTCCTGTCCCAACCTAACTAAGCCTGTTTGAACAGCTACAAATTGGAGGTTCCCACAGCTGCTTCCTCAGGTTTGGTCAATTTGCTAGAGCAGCTCACAGAACTCAGGGAAACAGTGACTTTCACCAGTTTATGGAAAGATCAGACAAAGGATGCAGATAAACAGCTAGATGAAGAGATACGTAGGACAAGGTCTGGGAGGGTCCCAAGAGCAAGAGCTTCTGTCCCTGTGGAGTTGGGATGTGTCACCCACCTGGTGTGGATGTGTTCATCAACCTCAAAGCTTCCAGACCCTCTACTGTTGAGACCTTATGGAGGCTTCCTCACATAGGCACCATCAATTATTAAGTCCCTTTTCAGCCCTTCTCTCTTCTCTGGAGGATGGGGGTGGGGCTAGAAAATTCCAAGCTTCTAATCATGGCTTGGTTTTTTTTTTCTGGTGACCAGTTCCCCGCCAGGAGCCAACCAGGAGCCCACCCAAAGGTGCCTCAATGGAACAAAAGATGCTACTATGACTTTTTCCACTTAGGAATTTACCAAGGTTTTAGGAGCTCTGTGCCAGGAACACAGGGCAGAGACTGATTTTTTTTTTATAACCTCAGTTTCCCTTCTCTCAGGATCTCACCCTTGTTGTTGGCCAATGTCTGAAAACCTTTGCTTCATTATTTTAATTGGTTTTCGAATTATTTAAGGCAGGAGGGTTTATCTACTGCCAATGACTTCCACCTGGGAGCAAAAGTCCCAACTTCCTACTTATTGGTGAGTGATTTTCCACTGAATGGTATTTGTTGAAAGTTTCACCTGTGCTTGGACATTTGGGTTGCTTCCAGTTTTTGGCTATTATGAATGAAACTGTACAAGTATTTGTGTAGACGTAAGTTTTAATTTCTCTTGGGTAGATACCTAGCAGTGGAATTCCTGGATCAGAGTATTGCATGCTTAACTTTATAAGACACTGCTGAACAGTTTTCCAAAGTGGCTGTGTTAGCAGTGCATGAGTTCTGGTTGCCCCATCATCATCGACCCTTGGTATTGTCAGTCTTTTAAGCTTTTAGCCATTCTAGTGTATGGAGTGGTATCTTTAAAGAGATATTTTATTTTTTTAATGTTTATTTTTGAGAGAGAGAGAGAGAGAGGGAGACAGAGTTCAAGCAGGGGAGGGGCAGAGAGAGAGGGAGACACAGAATCTGAGGCAGGCTCCAGGCTCTGGGCTGTCAACACAGAGCCAGGCGTGGGGCTCAAACTCACGAACGGAGAGTTCGTGACCCAGGCTGAAGTCAGTCGCTTAACCAACTGAGCCACCTAGGAGCTCCTAAGATTTTGTTTTTAAGCAATCTCTACATCCAGTATGGGGCTTGAACTCACAACCCCGAGATCAGGAGTCTCATGCTCTATTGACTGATCCAGCCAGGCGCCCCTATGTAGTGGTATCTAATTGTGAGTGTAATTTACATATTCCTGATAACTAATGATGCTGATCATCTTTTATGAGTTTACTGGCCTTTTCTTGTTGTTGTTGTTTAAAATGAAGTTTAGGTTTGTATCTTTTCTTCCCTCTGGCTTATCTTCTAGTTACTGAATTGTAAGCGTTCTTCTTTATAGTCTAGATATAAACCCCCTTGTCAGATATAACAGAGGCCACTCCTCTGCTGCATCGAGGAGAAAGGAGCAGGTATAAGAATATAAACAGGCCACTGTTGTCATCAAGGAGAGAGATGATCATGTCTTCAACGAGCATAGGGGTTTAGATGGAACAAGGTACATGGAATTTAAATTTTATTTTTATTTATTTTAGTTTATTTGTTTATTTTGAGAGAGTGTGAGTGAGGGAGGGGCAGAGAGAGAGAGGGAGAGAATCCCAAGCAGGCTCCTTGCTGCCAGCGTGGAGTCGACACTGGGCTCAAACCCATGAAGTACAAGATCCTGACCTGAGCCAAAATCAAGAGTCAGATGCCCAACTGACTGAGCCACTCAGGCACCCCTAAAATTAGTTAATTAATTAATTAATATTATTACTATTATTTTAATGTTTTTTTGAGAGTGGGGAGGGACGGAGAGAGAGGGGGATAGAGGATCCAAAGTGGGCTCTGCACTGACAGCAGAGAGCCTGATGGGGGGCTTGAACTCACGAACTGAACTCACAAACTTTGAGATCATGACCTGAGCTGAAGTCGCACACTCAACCTACTGAGCCACCCAGGCGGCCCCCGACTAAAATTTGTTAAAAAGAGCCTCAAGAGATTCTGGATCTATTTGTTTTTCCCTTTTGTCTTCTGAACATTCTTAATTATATTTAAAAAATACAAACCTGAATTACCTCTGTGCTTGCATTAACTACAGGAGGATGTCCCGGGAACCTAGGGCATACATTCTTTTCCTGTTCCTTTTTCTGAGCCATGGAATGGCAAGTCATAGAGTTCCAGATTCCAGGCAGGGTAAGTCCTGAGGGAGGAACAATCTGTCATAGTTTCCACACATTTTAGGGAATGTAGTGGGGGTAGATCAACGTAGGTACATGATACTGTGAAGTGTTTTGGGAAGTGTGCATATGTGTGAGTATGTGTCCATCCACATATATATGTAGGATTTTCAGGATTATTCTAAAAGGGTTTTTCTTTTTTTAAAGTTTATATTTTATTTTGAGAGAGAGAGAGAGAGAGCGAGCAAGCAGGGGAGGGTCAGGGAAAGAGGGAGACAATCCCAAGCAGGCTCTGCACTAATAGCTCAGAGCCCGACTTGGCGTGAGCTCATGAACCATGAGATCATGACCTAAGCTTAAGTCAAGAGTCCGATGCTTAACTGACTGAGCCACCCAGGCTCCCCTAAAAGGGTTTATCAAACCAGAGTTTTCTCACACTGGGCATATATTGGCACAGGTAAAATTAAAATTCACTAAAATTTTCCCTCATGAGTGACTCTTTTTTTTGGGTAGGGGGGCTCTTTTCCTAACCCATGTTTATATTTCTGAAGATTATACCATTCAGTTCTAGTTATACCTCCAATGGCTTTCTTACAGATTTGTATCCCCTGTTGCAAAAAATGGCGGTGAGTATCCCGTTTTCTTTGAATCAAACTCTCCTTTACTGGAACTGCCAACTTTGGGTGTTTTACTTGACATTATTTCTTTGCCTTTTAGGAAGAAATAATAGATGGAAGCTATCTGAATGGTAATGTCCCTAATCTGTCCCCACTTTGCTGCTTCTAGAAATTTCAGACAGAATGTGCCTGTGATCTCTCTGGAATGATTCTTTTAAAGTTGTCTTTTCATTTTATTCCCATGTAGCCTTACTGGATCTCATACAGTTTCAAAGGTAACCCACCCTAGAGGGGAGGGGAAGGGATGGAATAGATACTTTATAAAAATTCTTAAATGGAAGTCTGTTAATTGTAAAAAGTAATACCTACATACTTATTACAAAAAACATAGCAACCAGTGCACAGGTGTTTGAAAGTAGATATGTTTGCTTCACAAACTTTTATTCCTCTCTGCTCTGGCACAAGTGCTAACCTTTATTGAGGGTTTACTATGTGGCAACAACATTCTTAGTGCTTTGTGCATAGAAACATGTCCAATCCTCACAAGCACCCCCAGGGAGGGTCCTGTTGTTTCTCATTGGACAGAGCAGTGAAAGGGAGGCACAGGAAGGGTGAATCAAGGTCACGTAGCTGGGCAGTGTGGTGGAGCTGAGTTGTACATCCAGCAGTGGGGCTCCAGGATGCATTGCCCTGTCATGTTTTATACTGCATGTGGGCTGGTGTTAGATACTGAGGTTGTGGGACAGGGCACTAGAGAGTGTTGTGAAAAGACAAATATTAGCAGATAATTCTAATATGATGAGTACTGTGAAGGAGAAGAAATGGGGCTTGGGAGCCCATGACAGGAGCACTCAATTATATTAAAGAGGAGGAGTGCCCATAAACACTCTTCTTCCTAATGTAGCTTTAACTTCAGTTGATAGTTTTGGATATATTCTTTCAGGCGAAAATCTATCTATCTATCTATCTATCTATCTATCTATCTATCTATGTATTCACTTATTCATTCATCTACTTATTTAATAACAAAAATTTACCAATTGTTTAAGGCAGAAGGATTTATGTGCTGCCCATGACTCCATTACAGCCGGAAGCTGAAGTCCAGCTCATTCCTTTTATATGGTTGGGTGACACTCCATTGAATGGATGTACCATAACATTTCTAAATTTTTTTTAACGTTTATTTATTTTTGAGATAAAGAGACCATGAGTGAGAGAGGGGGAGAGGGAGAGGAAGAGAGAGAGAGAGAGAGACAGACAGACAGACAGACACACAGAATTAGAAGGAGGCTCCGGGCTCTGAGCTGTTAGCACAGAGCCCAACATGGGGCTCAAACCCACGAGCGGCGAGATCATGACCCGAGCTGAAGTTGGATGCCCAACTGACTAAGCCACACAGGTGCCCCTGGATGTAGCATAACATTTAACAAATGTTAAAACATTTGTGTAACCTTTTACTTGTTGGACATTTGAGTCATTTCCAATTTTTGGATGTTATGAACAAAATTATGCATTTTCTATGTGTTGGGTACTGTTTTAAGCACTTAAGATGTGTGAACAAGTAGAATCCTCACTATTTTTATCTATATTGCATAGAAAGGGAAACTGAGACAAAGGAAAATTCAGTAAACTGCCTAAGACCACACAATTAAGTGACAGAGCCAGGATTCAAGTCCCAGTTTTGAGTTCACACTCTTAAATTGTGCTATTCCAACCTCTCATGGTATACACTGTTTCTGCTCTTTAAGTTTTATATAGTAAGGACATCTTTCCAAGTGAGTCTGTTTGGAGTGTAGATAACACACGTGGAATGTTATGGGAATTAGAATATTGCACATAGCTCAGAAATTGATAATTGTCTTTGAGACAATGGGATCCAGGAGGATTCTTAGAATTGGAAACTCCCCCACCAGTGTGCCAGGTTAACAAATCTCCTACCTCCTCCAAACACAAAGTTCCTAGCATTCCTGGCCCATTCCCCACATCCTCTCTTAACTCTGGTCCCCTGGCCTCTTGGCAAGTAGGGAAACTGCTCATCAGGGGAACCTATCATTGTGACCTTCTCCTGCCTGTCTTCAAATGAAGCTCCCATGGGTGGACAGCGGACCTGTCCCACAGAGTCCTGGAGTATCTGAATTCACGGAATGTTGCCTTCACCATCCCCAGCCTGCAGGTGCGTACCTGAGACTCATCCCTAGCATATATTCACCTCTCAGTGCTCAGTCAGGAGTTGTAAACTCAAGGGCCTGGTAAGATGGAGAAGTGGGCTAGGTATGGAGATAGTCTTCACTTCTGCAAAGAAACATGTTCTGTCCAGTTGTTTTGAAACTTTTGTATTTTTCCACCCTTCCACCTTTGATGGAGACTTGGCGTATTAGGGTGTAGGGCGGACCTACTGTAACAAAGAGATCCCCGATTCTAGCAGCGTGAACAGTTTTGTTTGTTTCTTTTTTTTATTTAATTTTTTAAAAGTAATCTCAGCACTCTGGTAGCGCAATCAGTTAGCATGCGGTACTTATAAAAGTAATCTCTACGTGCAACACGGGACTTGAACTCATGACCCTGAACTCAGGAGTTGCATGCTCTACGGAGCCAGTCAGGCACCCCCAATTTAGTTTCTTTCTATCTCGTGTTATAATTCAAAGCTAGGTGGGAGATCCAGAGAGGAGAGGAAGCTCTATTTCAGAAGACCATCCAGGGGCCCTGGTTCCTTCTGTCTTGTTGCTTTGTCATCCTCTAGGGAGTTGTTGCCCACATGACAAACATCACATCCATTCTCCGACCTAGGAGGTGGGGTGGTGGGAAAGAGGAAGTGAAGGGCAAGCATCTTCTCTTTCAAGGACACGAGCTGCAAGTTGCACACTTTGTGCTGCTCACATTCTGTAGGGCTCACAGTCCACAGTCATGTGTTACTGCAGAGAAGTAAGAAGAGAGGCCTTTCTGAGAAGCCATGTAGTCAGCTAAAACTTGTGGGATTCTGTTGCTAAATGGAATTACAGGAGACTGGATCTTTGGGCATAATTATCAGTCTCTTGATCATGGGTCCAAGAAATATTTTTCTTCCCTTTTAACTCTATTGTAAGAGAAACAGAAGCACAGGTATGTTAATAGATGGTAATGATATTTGTAGAGCAGTAGGGCATGGTGGGGACTGTGGCAAACTGGACAGCATACCTCATCAGCATGAGCATCAGCCCAGTGTGGTATGTCATATCTTTGCCATTATACTGTGAATGGCACACAAAATTGAGAAAATATTCTTTTGGTATTCAAAAACTATTTGATTTAGGAAAGAAGTTTGGTCATTGATGAATGAAGTCCTGATGTCTTTATTGTTTTACTTTTTATTTAATTTTTTTAATGTTTATTTTTGAGAGAGAGACAGAGCACTAGTGGGGGAGGGGCAGAGAGAGAGGGAGACAGAATCAGAAGCAGCCTCCAGGCTCTAAGCTGTCAGCACAGAGCCCGATGCGGGGCTCAGACTCACGAACCGTGAGATCATGACCTGAGCTGAAGTCAGACGCTTACCCCACTGAGCCACCCAGGTACACCTTATTTACTTTATAATGAAATGAAAATATCAACCAACATTCACAATGAGAACTATATTCAGAGAGCTGGTTGCTAACTAGTTACCAGGACACCCATTAGCTGGAGGTGGCTGTTGACTTCATGGCATTTGTTTTATTCTGTTCATCAGTCTGTGGCAACCTGAAGGGAATTAATGCCTGCCTCTTTTCTGGCTAGTAGTAAGTTTTCTCATGAGATGTGTGTGTGTGTGTGTGTGTGTGTGTGTGTGTGTGTGTGTACACATGTATATATACAGTTATATATACATACAGTTATATATATACATATACAGTTATATATACATATATATATGTACAGTTTATTTATTTTGAGAGAGTGTGCACACACATGCAGGAGAGGGGCAGAAAGAGAGCAAGAAAGAGAATCCTAAGGAGGCTCCACACTGCCTGCGCAGAGCCTGATTCAGGGCTTGAACGCAAGAACCGTGAGATCATGACCTGAGCCGAAATCAAGAGTTTGGATGCTCAACCAACTGAGCCACCCAGATGCCCCAAGATGTGTATATTTTAACCTGACCAGTAGATATATTCTCTCTCTTGCTATGTATAAATTTACTTGTTCATTCAACATCTACTTATCTAGCCTCTATTCTCTTCCAGGCATAGTTCTAGACATTGGAGACGCAGGAGAACAAGGCAGTCACATTACTACCGACATGGGCCTTTCATTCTAGAGGGACAGTCACAGAGTAAATAATTATTCAACTCATTCAGGATAGGGAATAATGGGTGGCACAAATTGACCACTTACTGTGTGCTAGCCAATATTGAAAATGCTTTACACACACTAATTTAATCCTCATAACAAACCTACATAGTAAGTCTCTATTGTCTCTGTTTTTCAGCTGACATAATTGAGGTCCCAAAGTACTGTTGCTCATTTAGCAAATAAAAATACAGTGTTCCTGGAGTGCCTGGCTGGCTCAGTCGGTGGTACATGCAACTCTTGAGTTCGGGGTTGTGAGTATAATTCCCATGTTGGGTGTAGAGATTACTTTTAAAAAATACAGTATTCCCCATTAAATTTGATTTGCAGATGAACAATGAATTTTTTTTTAGTATATGTCTGTCCCATGCAATATTTGGGACATACTTGGGCTCAAAAATTATTCACTATTTAACTCCAATTCAAATTTAACTGGGCATTCTGTATTTTATCTACCAATGCTAGGTAAGTAACTTGTCCAAGGCCACACAACTGGTTGGTGGCAAAGTGGGGATGTGCACATGGTTTGTCTGGTTTTAGAGCCCACCTTTTGCCCATGACATCACAGTATGCTCCCTTGTAGAGCACCTTTGTTTAAGAGAGATTTAGAAAATAATTCCCCAGACAGCAGAGTAATCTCTTTTAGGAAAGGCTGCAGACCTCTGCTTCTCACTTTAGAAAGGATACCAAGGGGGAGTTTGTACATGCTGCCTGAATTTTGCTTTTTCTCTGATAGCTTGCAGCGTGGGAGAGGGTTTGAGCGGTGCCAGTCTGGGGGTGGTAAACTTCCTGGACAGAGGCCAGCGGCTCTGGACTTGAAACCTCAAGCACCTATAGGAACCTGGCAGGGCATGGGGAGATCGGCTGGCTGGGTGGGTGGTGAGCAGGAGTGTAATTACAGGGAGCAGCTGGCCCTTGGCTTGCTGATTATCACCAGGAAGAGGATGCATGCCTAGCGTTGCCAAATCTTTGTGTTTTCCAAGAGAAGTTGGAAGTCTGGATTTTTGTGGGGAATCCCTGGACTTCAAAATGTTGGCAGCTAATGAAGAATTTTGGAGCCAGCCAAACCAAACATGGCTGCAAGCTGCCAGCTTGTGGTCGGTCTCTGCGGGAAGTAGGTGGCTTGGCTGGGCTGCTGGCCGTGGTGCTGACCAGGTGCTCCTGTCCCATCCTCACTGTATCTCTCAACACTCCCTATCAAGGCAGCCATGGAAAACCACCTGGAGCAGCGTCTGTACCAGCCCCAGAAGCTGCTGGAGGACCTGAAGGAAACAGATGCTCAGCAGTTCCGCACCGCCATGAAATGCCTCTTGGAAGACAAGAAGGACCGCCTGGTGAGGCATTCTTGGCACCCTGGGAGTAGGGGAAGTCCAGGGCCAGTTGACATTTGTTGAGTTGAATCCAACTGAGCCTGACTCAGACCTTGGCCCTTCTTTATGTCTTCCTTCCACCTTCTCCCTTCGCAACCCCTCCAGGAGCTTGGAGACCTTGGTTTTCTCACTTCCTTTCTCCAAAGTTCAAGTGAAGAGCCTTATAGCTTGTACTTTTATAGGTACTAAGAAATGAGGGGTACTGAGGAGCTTCAATTTATTTGGCCTGATAAACACCCGTGAATAATTACTCTGCATCAGTGGACACTGGGTTCAGAGACAAAGGACTACCCCTGCCCTGAAGGAATTCACAGTCTGGGAGAGGGGGCGGGAGACAAAAAACAGAAATAGACACATTTCCAAAAAAACAAAGTTGGTGATCTAAGAGCATCACAAAGGAAGACCGATGAGACCCAGGAAATCTTGGGACACAGGTGAGGTTTTGAGTTTTCCTTATCAGACCATTTAGTGCACAACAGTGTTTCCCAAAAGGAGTTGACCCATGTAAACATTTTAATAGTCACATTTTATTTTATAGTGTCTGTTATTAAAATAGAATGGATACATCATTCTATTGAGTGAGTTTGGGAGAGATGTGGTGTTTCCTTTTTTGAAATGCATTTAAGTTTAAAAAAAGAGTCCGTTTAAAAAAATCCTATGAGGTAAATAATAGTAAAGGCAGCACAAAGATGGCAAAAATGAGGATGGTGGTCTATGAAAATGATACATATTTTTAATATTTATTTATTTACTTATTCTTTTTAAGTTTATTTATTTTGAGAGAGAGAGAGAGAGAGAGAGCGTGTGCACCAGCGGGGAGGGGGGTTGGGGTGGGGTGGGGTGCAGAGAGAGAGAGAGAGAGAGAGAGTGAGAGAGAGAGAGAATCCCAAGCATACTCTGCACTGTCAGTGTGGAGCCTGACACAGGGCTTGAGCTCACAAACCACGAGATCATGACCTGAGTCGAAATCAAGAGTCGGCTGCTTAACCAACTGAGCCACCCAGGTGCCCCCTAAGCTGCACTCTTACTCACTGTACTGTTTTAGCCCCAGACAGTAAATTACCAAAGTTAAAGAAACATTTGGTCATGGTTAGAAGTATGGGCTTGAATGCAGATACACCTGTTACAGAACCTAGCTCTGTGTAATTTGGGCAGGTTGCTTATTCTGTCTTTTATTTTCATCCCCTGCAATATTGGGATAATAATAGCATGTAACATTTGTTGAGCGTTCACTAGGTGCCAGCCAGTCTACACTCATTATCCTCTTTAATTCTTATGCAAACCTAAGAGATAGGCACTGGTTTTATCTCCATTTTACAGAGAGGGAAACTGAGACTTTAAAAAGGTAAGTGACTTGCTTGGGGACACACAGATAATAAGGGGACGACCTGGGATTTGAACCTAGGAATGTCTGGCCTTCGGATCTATGGGGCTTAACCTGTAGGACTGTCATGAGAATTACGTGAAAAGAGACATGTTTGCTTCATGCCTGGTATGGTGCCTAGTATGTGGTCGTTGCTCAATAAATGTTATGTTTGCAGGGTGTGCTGGCTGAAAGACTGAGTGCCAATCAAATTGGGACCAAGCTCTGTCAGCATTCCTGGATTCTGTGGTTCAGAAAAGCCATTCATCCATCCATCCATCCATCCATCCATCCATCCATCCATCCATCCCAATATGCTTTCTCAATGTCTTCTGGGTACCAGGCATTCCACTAGGCACATGGCTTGGGCCTCGAGGACTTTCCTGGCTCAATCCCAGCTGCACACTGCAGTCAGGTGCCTGGGCTCCACCACAGACCAGTTAAATCACTCTGTATGGTGGTGCTGGGATCACTCCCCCAGTGATTCTCATGTGCAGCCAGGGTTGAGAACCATTGTTGTGGAGGAAAGATAGGCCCATAAGCATCTTTAATGCATCATAGAGTTGGGCTCAAGGTGATTTGACCAAAGTAGAAGGGCATTCAGGAAGACTTCACCAAGAAGGTGATGACAATTGAGCTTACCCTTGAGGGATGAGCTGGATTTCGCTAGGGGAAGGAGGTGGGGAGAGAATTCCAGCTCGAGCAATTGCCTGAGGTGTGAGTCACATGGTATATCTGGAAAGTGAGAAGTTGCCTAGTGTGAGTGAAGCAAGTGAAGGCTTCAACTTTGTTCTGTAGGAGAAGTTCTAGAAGGTTTGACATAGCAGCGTGGTGTTAAACAGTGGTCTTGAAGTTCCCCACTGTTAAGTGTGGTCCCTCTCAGGGCTTCCAAATCCAGAGGCTTCTCTCAAGACAACCCTAGCTTCTTTCTTTACTTTAGGAGCTGGAGGATGTCGTTATTGACTTGGGAGAGATTCGGAAACAAGCCTTGCAGAGCCCTGGCGTGAACCGCAGCCTATTTCTCATCACACTGGAGAGGTGTTTCCAGGTGCTGAACTCCCTGGAGTGTGTGGAGATCCTGGGCAGGGTACTGAAGGGCTCCTCAGGCAGCTTTCTCCAGCCAGACATCCCAGGGAAGCTCCCCCGGCACCTGCAAGAGGATGCTTTCAAGAACCTGTGAGTGCTTCTCCCAGCCCTTGAACCCCACTTCCCATTCCTCAGAGGTGATGCATGGCAGAGGGGAGAAGGCAGGGGGAACAGGTTAACATCTGTGGAGTTTAGAGATGGATGATTAAAACAGTGCCTCCCAAATGTTAGTCATTCTGGTACCATCCTCACAACTTTTGCCCTATGTGTACACCACTTGTACTATGTTTTTTTGCTTATTTGTTTTTGAGAGAGAGAGAGATAGGGAGAGAAAGAGAAAATGGGGGAGAGGCAGAGAGAGAGAGGGAGACAGAGGATCCAAAGCAGGCTCTGCGTTGACCGCAGAGAGCCTGATGCAGGGCTTGAACTCACAAACCATGAGATCATGACCTGAGCCCAAGTTGGATGCTCAACTGACTGAGCCAACCAGGCACCCCCTCCACCCACTGGCACTGTTCTTCATGTTTTTTCTTTATAGTGACTCATTCTTTTTAATTAACATTTATTTAAAAAGTAACTTTGATATCATTACTATAAGATCAAGTCTAATTTGGACCAAATGGGACTGCTGCATATGACAACGAGGAAGTTGTTGTTGACTGGCGCCACGAGGAGATGTGTGGTGGGGAGGGGACCAGGCTATAGTGGTTAAACGTGACCAAGACACTTCACACCCAGCAGAGTGTCTATAATCAAAATGTCAGATAAATATTTGCAAATGATATATCTGAGAAAAGGTTAGTACCCAATATATATAAAAAACTTATAAAACTCAATACCCTCAAACCAAAAGATTCAATTAAAAATGGGCAGAAGAGGGGCTCCTGGGTGGCTCAGTTGGTTAAGCGTCCAACTCTTGGTTTCGGCTCGGGTCATGATCTTAAGGTTTCATGGGTTCAAGCCCCCTGTCAGGCGCTTCGCTGGCGGCATGGAGCTTGCTTGGGATTCTCTCTCTCTCCCCCTCTCTCTCTCTGCCCCTCCCCGACTTGCGCTGTCTCGGTCTCTCTCAAATAAACTTAAAAAAAAAATAGCAGAAGACATGAATAGACATTTTTTTCAAAGAAGACATACAGATGGCCAAAATACTGACACATGAAAACATGCTCGACATCACTTATCATCAGGGAAATACAAATCAAAACCATAATGAGCTATCATCTCACACGTGTCAGAGTGGCTGAAATCAACAACACAAGAAACACTAAGTGTTGGTGAGGATGTAGAGAAAAAGGAACCCTCTTGCACTGTTGGTGGGAATACAAACTGATATAGCCAGTCTGGAAAATGGTATGGAGGGTCTTCAAGAAGTTAAAACTAGAACTACCCTATGATCCAACAATTGCACTGCTAAGTATTTGCCCAAAGAATACAAAAATACTAATTCAAAGGGATATGGGCACCTGATGTTTATATTTATAGCAGCATTATCTACAATAGCCAAATTATGGAAATAGCCGGTGTCCATCAATTGATGAATGAATAAAGAAAATGTGTGATATATGTATATATCTCTATCTATCTATCTATCTATCTATCTATCTATCTATCTATCTATAATGGAATATTACTCAGCCATAAAAAAGAATGAAATCTTGCCATTTTCTTTTTTTAAGTATATTTATCTATTTTGAGAGAGAGAGAGAATCCAAAGCAGGGCTTGATCTCATGATCTGTGAGATTGTTACCTGAGCCAAAATCAAGAGTCAGATGCTCAACTGACTGAGCCACCAAGGTGCCCTGAAATCTTAACCATTTTCAGTGGTGTGGATGGAGCTAGAGAGTATTATGCTGAGTGAAATAAGTTAGCCAAATAAGGCAAATACCATACGATTTCACTCACATGTGGAATTTAAGAAATAAAACAAATGAGGAAAGGGAAAAAAAGAGAGAGAGGCAAACTAAGAAACAGACTCTTAAACATAGAGAACACACATAGTTACCAGAGGGCAGGTGAGTGGGGTACGGGTTAAATAGATGATAGGAATTAAGGAGAGCACTTGTGATGAGCACTGGGTGTTGTATGGAAGTGTTGAATCACTATATTGTACACCTTGAAACTAATATTAAACTGTATGTTAGCTAACTGGAATTTAAATACCCACCCCCCCCTCTGCCGAATGTCAGATACTAACCAGTGTTGGTGAGGATGTGGAGAAATCAGCACCCTCATACACTGTTGGTCAGAGCATGAAATTGTGTAGCCTCTTTGGACAACAGTCTGGCAGTTCCTAGAAAGGCCAATCACAGAGTTGCCATGTAACCCAGCAATTCCACTCCTGGGTTATCTACCCAAGAGAAATGAAAATGTCTGTCCATACAAAAACTAGTACATGAATGTTTACAATAGCATTATTCATAATAGACAAAAGATGGACACAACTCAGAGGTCCGTCAACTGATGAAGAGATAAACAAAATGGGGTGGGATACGGGCAATGGAACACGCACGGACCTTGGAAACATCACACAAAGCGAAAGAAGCCAGACACAAAGCTGGCGTATTACATGCTTCCACTTGTCTGAAATGCCCACAACAGGCAAACTTTGGAGACAGAAAGTAAATTGTGGTTTCTAGGATTTGAGGTGACTGACTAATGGTTGGGAGGTGGTAGCCTGAGGATATAGGGTTTCTTTTCGAGATGCTTAAAATGTTCCAAAATTGACCGTGGTGACAGTTGCGCAGTTTGGGAACAACGCCATTGAACTTTACATTTTCAGTGGGTGAATTGTATGGTGTATGAAGTGTATCTCCATAAAACTGTTAAATTTTTTTTTTCAACGTTTATTTATTTTTGGGACAGAGAGAGAGACAGAGCATGAACAGGTGAGGGGCAGAGAGAAAGGGAGACACAGAATCGGAAACAGGCTCCAGGCTCTGAGCCATCAGCCCAGAGCCCGACGCGGGGCTCGAACTCACGGACCGCGAGATCGTGACCTGGCTGAAGTCAGACGCTTAACCGACTGCGCCACCCAGGCGCCCCTTTTTCTTAAATTTTTTTTTCAACGTTTATTTATCCATAAAACTGTTAGAAAAGAAGAGGAGGAGGAGGAGGAGGAGGAAGAAGAAGAAGGGAAGAAGAAGTAGCAATAGCAGGAGCAGTAACAGTGGTATCAGTATAGTAGTCGTAGAGTAGTGACCAAGAGTTGAGGAAGTGAAGAGCACTCTTTGGAAGGAAGGCGTTTAGTTGTGAAGGAGAAAGAGAAATGTGAAAATAGCCAAATGCAGCAAGGGAATGAGAAGGCTTGTTAACACAAGACAGACAGTTTTGGGGACACTTGCCGCTTTGACCCATCTCAAGGCCTCCACCTGTTTGTTCCTTAGCTGACGTCCACATTTGTCATTTAGATCTGCGGTGTTCAGAGATCTCTACGACCAAACCTCGGCTCATTCCCAGAGAGCTCTCTACACCTGGATGACTGGGATTTTGCAGACATCCTCCAATGCTACTGGTGAGCCCGGGCTTTGAGGTGGGATCACTTGTCAGGGGGAGCCCATCCTCAAAAGTGGTGCTTCCTCTCTGAAGATAGATTGATTTCATTGTCATGTATGATTTTTCCTCACCCTTCCCACCTTCCAAAAAGGGTTTGATGTAACTTTTGGAATAAAACACATACCCCATTTCATCAATTCACTTTTCACATGCTGAAGGGGTGTCCTGGTTTGCAGGTGGAACAGAAATAATGACCGTATCTTAGCTTCGAAGAGAACCTTTACAGTAGAGTCACAAGTTCAAAATCTGTATCATAAATCTGTATTAAAGTGGGACATGATAAATTTTTAAAAGGAAATCTAAGCAATAAAGCACAGAAATTTAGTGCCGAGTTTCCTGGGAACCAAAGCAGAAATAGGTCAAGATTCATTTATTTTACAGATGTGTATTAGAGGAGTCAAATTCGTGGAGATGGAAGGTGGAATGGTGGTTGCCAGGGGCTGGGATGGGAGGGAGGAATAAGGAGTCGTTGTTTCATGGGGACAGAGTTTCAGTTTTGTGAAATGAAAAAGTTCTGGAAATAGGTAGTGTCGATGGCTGCCAGCAAAGTGAATGCACTTAATGTCACCGAACCATACACTTAAAAATGGTGAAGTTAGTAAATTTTAGGTTATGTTTATTTTACTACAATTGAAAATAAAAAAGACAAAAAGGATGGTTATATAGGTTAGTAATGCAGACAGAAACTCAATTTGCTGAGTATTTAAAAAAATTTTTTTTAATGTTTATTTATTTTTGACAGAGAGAGAGAGAGAGACAGAGCATGAGTGGAGGAGGTTCAGAGAGAGATGGAGACACAGAATCTGAAGCAGGCTCCAGGCTCCGAGCTGTCAGCACAGAGCCCGACGCGGGGCTCGAACTCACGGACTGTGAGATCATGACCTGAGCTGAAGTCGGACGCTCAACTGACTGAGCCAGCCAGGCGCCCCAATTTGCTGAATATTTTTAAAAGTTTGTTAAAAATTTATTTTGAGAGGGGCACCTGGGTGGCTCAGTTGGTTGAGCGTCCGACTTCAGCTCAGGTCATGATCTCACAGTCGGTGAGTTCAAGCCCCACGTCGGGCTCTGTGCTGACAGCTCGGAGCCTGGAGCCTGCTTCAGATTCTGTGTCTCCATCTCTCTCTGAACCTCCTCCACTCATGTTCTGTCTCTCTGTCTCAAAAATCAATAAAGTTAAAAAAATTTTTTTAAAAATTTATTTTGAGAGAGGGAGAGAGAGAGAGAGAGAGAGGTGAGTTGGGTAGGGGCAGAGAGAGAGGAGAGAGCAAGAATCCCAGTGCAGAGCCCAACGTGGGGCTCCATCCCATGAACTGTGAGATCATGACCTAAGCTGAAACTAAGAGTTGGTTGCTTAACCAACTGAGCCACGCAGGTGCCCAATTTAACGGAAGTAATGTAAACAAAATAAACTTTTTAAACACTTACCAAATTGTATTATGTGTCAGCCACTGGAGGTACAAGAGGAAAATAAGACATAGTCTCTGCTCTCATAGAGCTCTTGTTTTACTGGGGGAGAGTAGGTGGAGAAAAGTTTTAAACCAGCAAATTAAAAAGAGAGAGAGAGAGAGAGAGAGAGAGAGAGAGAGAGAGAACGAACTCAGGTACCAGTAGCTGCTATGAAGAAAATAAAATGGATAAATGCTATAGAGAGGCTGAGTGTTTTCGACCAGAACAGGGCTTGGCAAACGTTTTCTTTAAAGGGTCAGAGTAAATATTTTAGGGTTTGTGGGCCTGTAGTCTGGCTGAATTATTCAACTCTGATGTTCTGGTGCTAAAGCAAACATTGACAACAGATGAGCAGGAGTGGCCGCGTCCCAGCAAAGCTTTATTTATGGACACTGAAATTGGAATTTCAAAATTGTCACATGTCACAAAATATTCTTCTTTTGATTTTACTTCCAACTATTTTAAAGTGTAAAAACCAAGCTTGCAGCCTTTATAAGAGCAAGTGGTGGGCCAGATTTGACCTGTGGGCTGTAGTTTGCCAGCCTCTGAACTAAGAAATCAGAGTTGACATCTGAATTGAGACCAAAATGAGACATGGAAGCAATCAGGTGAGGCACTGGAGGAAGGGCATGGCAGGCAGGGGAACCAGCAAATACAGAGGCCCTGAGCCAGGAATGAGCTTTGCGATTTGGAGAAACGTAAAGGAAGCCTGTGGGGTTGGAGTGTGCTGAGGGCCAATCAATCCTTTTCCTGGAATTAAGCTCTGAGATTTGTACATAAGGAGCATTCAACAACAGAATAATCAATGTCTTCAGTGCATAGCAGAATTCCCTCTGCCTGATGCATAATTACGGCCTCTAAATCTCACACTGTGTAACCCTAAGACAGCCACTCAACTCTAGACTTCCAGAATCCTTATTGCCAATAAGGATTGCCAATATTGGCAACAGACTTTCTTCTAAAATTCCTCGACATTATGTTTCATTATTATACTAAAGTGAATTAAAACACATTCTGTTTAGACTTTAAGCTTTTTATTTTTCATGAAGTTCCTTGAGGTACCTGGAAATACTTTGAGTGTTAAAAATACTCAAAGTATTTGAGGGGGCACCTGGGTGGCTCAGTCGGTTAAGTGTCTGACTCTTGGTTTTGGCTCAGGTCATGGTCTCATGGTGCATGAGTTCGGGCCCTACATCAGGCTCTGTGCTGACAGTGCAGAGCCTGCTTGGGATTCTTCTCTCTACCCGTCCCCTGCTAGCTCTCTCTCTCTCTCAAAATAAATAAATAAACTTAAAAAAAAAAGTCTGCCTCTAAAAAAAGAAAATCCAATCTTGGAGATCCTTGGACTTCAGAAATACAGTTTATGCTTTATAATTAATTTAAAATTAACAACTCACCTTGATTCTTGATGAATTTAGTGGTTCCCCCCTCTCCCAAACTCTCTAGTCTTCTGGGACCACCCTTCTAATAACCAATTCAGATGTCCAGAGTCTTTATCTCATCTAGGGAATCCTAGGGTGTTTACCTGTGCTCACCCCAACAGCTCTGATTCCTGGGTTGGGGAGACACCCTGTTGTTCTTGTGACCCAGCCTAAGCAGCGGCCGACTTCACCATCTCATCTGGGCATGTGAGTCATTGCCCATGTCTTTTCGCAACAGCTCTTGGTAATGGATTCACTGTGCCTTGAAAATGCTCCCCTGCTTCTTCCATTTCTCCGAAGTGCCACCAACACAATGTTGTTGTGTGTAAAAGTCTTTTACTGGAGGATTAGAGGTAATGGGGGCCGATTCTAGCTTAGTGAAACTTGAAGTCCAGATAGATCCTGAACATGATTGTTCTTGAAGTCCCACTGACATCCCACTGATGAGCAATTTCAAATGCCTGAACAGAGTGACAGAGGGAGTCTTCCGGGATTTCAGAGGGAGAAATTACTGATGACTGAGGAGACAAGACAAGGTGTTAAGAAAGAGGAAATGTTTGAGGTCATTTTTGAAGGTAGGATTTCAGAGCGGAAGAGTTAGGGCAGAGGCATTCTGGCTGATAAGAAGGGCGCACGTGAGAGATTTGGAGAACGTTTGGGGTGCATATGAGGAAGGAGAAGTAGTTGGTTTGGCTCAAGTACAGGAACCTGGTGCTAATCAACATGGCTGAATAATGATTGTTACCGGTAGTAAGAAAAGAGAGTCAAGTATAT
Source organism: Felis catus (assembly GCF_018350175.1). NCBI lineage: Eukaryota > Metazoa > Chordata > Mammalia > Carnivora > Felidae > Felis > Felis catus. Next base: position 23,553,140 of record NC_058383.1, on the reverse strand, counting down.
TTCAAGTTGTGAGACTATTTAGTAACTAAGTGAACTGGAAGAAAAGCTTATTTTGTGACCTTAACTCTTAAAAAATAACCTGCATTTTTAATAAGTTCCCAGGTGATGCTGGTGCTGTTGGTCTGGGGACCACACTGCTGACTTACAAACAAAGCCTCAGATGGCTGGCATCTGTGATTTGCCTGTGTGTAGCATAGCATCTCATAGGTAGGAGGCACTCCATGAATGGTTATTGAATGAATTAATGAACACAGGAAGGAGGTCCTGACATCAAAGATACTTTTGACTATCACATACCAGTGCAAAACTTTTATTTGTTTATTTATTTACTGATTTATTTGTTTATCATATTTCTTCATTTATTTATTTTTTGCAGATGACTCTGTTTCATGGGTCAGTGCAGAAAACTTATGGATTTTGGGCAGATATATGGTTCACCTCTCATTTGAAGAAATTACGAAAATTAGTCCTGTAGAAGTAAGTTGGAAAAGTACATTTACATGTCCCCATCACCAAGCCATCTGGGGAAAGGTATATTCTAAACCTGTCATGTTTAGCCAGCTAGTCCAGGTGCCCTGGAAGATTGGGTACCCACCTCAGCCAATATATCTTGAGCCTCTAAAGAAAACTCTCATGTGGTTGGTCGTCAGATTGCGTTTAGTGCAGAAGGGCCAAGAAAAGAATTGCACACAACCAAGATAGCTCTGATGTGAACAAACATGGTATAAAGAAAATGTTGGCTGTGAACCAAAAGTCATTTTAGGGTATTTAAAGGCCAAGGACGACAGCTATAGAGTTTCCAGTTCTTGGAAGCGTGAACTCCAATCAAATGAAACATAGATTACTAGCAACTTGTATTTATAGCTACTTCTACTGATTGCTACTTCAGCATGAGCAATGATTGGATTTTAACTATAGACTTTACAGTTGAGAAATATGTAAGTTCTAGGGTTACTTAACTCACTGGTCAGCCTGTCTCTGTCTTCCTGATGTTAACCCAATGACACTAAAACCCCTGAGCATCATGATTCTGGAAAGCAGTCTCCAAAACACGCTGCCAACAGAGAGGCATTCATAAAGACTTTGGGGCTTGCCTCCAGTTTTTATCTTGTGTGCCTTGACTTTCTTCTGGCCAGTGAGAGAAGTGTTTGTATCAGATGGCTGGCTTGTTCAAGGGCCAATTGACCCAACGATGTCTGGTTATTATGAAACTGGAGGCAGAGCCAGGTTTTTCTTTTCAAAAATTTTTGAAAAAATTTTTAACTGCAGTATGGTCGACATATGTAGGTTCCTCTTTTTACCTAGGAGGCTGAGAATATTTCACATAAATTTATATTTATTTACTTATTTGTTTATTATTTTTGAGAGACACAGAGTGTGAGCAGGGAGGGGCAGAGAGAGAGAGGGAGACACAGAATCTGAAGCAGGCTCCAGGCTTGGAGCTGTCAGCACGGAGCCCGACGTGGGGCTCAAACCCACGAACTGTGAGATCATGACTGGAGCTGAAATCGGACGCTCAACCAACTGAGCCACCCAGGCGCCCCTAACTTTCAATTTATAATCCTCAGTTATAAAATGGATTAAACCTCACTTTTACTCTCCCAATACTGAGTGAATTTCCAGAAGTTAGATAGAGATCAAATTTTTATGGAAGCTGGGCCCCTGGGGAGGAATTTCTAAGATCAAGAGGCCATTTGCAACTTTTCTTCATCATCTAAAAGTGTAGAGAAGAGAGGCAAAGCCACAGAGGACCAGCACGAAGGGGGAATTTATCTGGAGAAAGAGTAGAATCCTCAAGGGAGAGACAACTTTATAAGCACAGAGTAGCAGTGCATAGAAAGATGAGACTTCAGCTTGACACCCTTGGACACATAGGCAGAAAACGAACAAGAACAGAAAGAATCTGAATGATATACGTAAGAAAGTTGAATCTATTTATCTATATCTTTCTATATATTTGTATCTTACCGTGGGAACACACACTTTTTCATCACCTGAGGCCCATGTGTAAACTCATCTACTTAAAAAAAACCTGATTCCCCAAAGTGAAACATTTGTGGACCACATTCTCTGACCTCCATATAACAAATCTACAAATAAAGGTGCAAATATTAGCTTTCAAAGAGTTCAGCTGCTCCGATATTAAAATATAATACTTTCCTAAATAGCATTTGGGTTGAAGAGGAAACCAAAACAGTTGTTACAGACTGTTGAGAAATCAATGACCACAGGAACTGGGCATCTCGGAATCTCTGAGATGGGGTGCAGTGCGGACCGCAAGGGTGGGGCTGTTTGGGGTGACGTCAACCCCCTTCCTGTCCTTGTCTACCAGATTGGGCTGTTTATCAGCTATGACAATGCCACCAAGCAGCTGGACACAGTTTATGACATCACCCCTGACCTGGCCCAGGCGTTTCTGGAGAGGATCAGCTCCTCCAGCTTTGACATGAGGAATACCTCCACCATCCACAGGCAAGGGGTGGGGGCTCTGGGTCCTCGCAGCACTTTCCCAAGATGTGATCTAAGCACCAGCTTCCTCTGAGCAGCAGAAGACCCTGGGAGGGAAGGGAGGTGGCTGGTCTATCTCTTTATATAGCCCCATGTCTTTGTGCATGTGACGGGAGGCGTTTCCCCAAAGAAACACCCTTTGAAAGGGTTGGGAGGTGGGGTGAGGTAGAACAAATGCTTTTTGAGCATCTCCTGTGCCAGACGTTTAATGCAACCTTATCAAGTGCTAAGATTCCAGCTGTGGGCATAGAAATAGAATATTTTAAATACTCAGTAGTTGGTCTATTCCAAGGTAAACGTGTGGTTTCCATTAGGGTGGGTAAAGTATTAGAAATAGCTTTTGGCTCCCCATATTTGTGAACCTCTTGTTCTCCAGCTTCTCGGGTGGGGAGTCCACAGATGATGTCGGCTCTAGAATTTAGTGATTGTAACATGATCCTCCAGGAATGCTTTCCAGCAGAAGCAGGCCTGGAGCTATGTACTTGGTGACCCCAGAAAGGGTTTGAATGTTAGCCAGAGGGAGCATGCAATGGGGAGTGCTGTTCAACCATCTCTCCATCTCTCAGGGGCACATGTCACAGTGCTTCCCCTGACATCACTGTATTATGTTAAATTTTATCAGAGTTGCTTATAGGGAATGTTCTTATATGAAACTATTACACCTTCTTCCCCCATCCTTACTAATTTTTACCCATTAGCTTGGGTCCCCTTTTTAGGGGTACACAAAAATAGCTTACTGGTTAAGAACATGGGACCTGGAGCCAGACTTCCTGGGTTTAATTCTGGCTCTGCCACTTACAAGTTGCGTGATTTTGGCTGTGTTACTGTACCTCTCTGTGCTTCCACTTCCCCATCTGTAAAATGGGAGATAATAACCTGCCTCCCTTTTCAAGGTCCTTGTAAGGCTCATGCACACCTGACACATAGTAAGTGCTCAGGATAGTAGTTCTTCAGCCTTCACTTCCCTTGAGTCTTCTTTTCTCATCCGACACATTTTCAAATCCTTCCTGACCCGGTTGCTCTTCTGTGGACATGTCTGAGCATGTCGCTGTCTTTCTAAGAGGGTGGATCCAGGTTGAGCATGGTCAACCAGGTGGTCCAGCCATGCTGAATTGAATAGATTTCATACTAACTCTAAGAGCATCCATTAATGAATCAGTGCCTGGTGTCTACCGGGAAGGATGCTAATCAATTGGTATGGCTCTTCCCATTGGACTCTCACAGTACTCCTGATGCCTACATTCATCATATTTATTGTGATGTGCTGTGATGAACAAAGCCAACTTCCCTTTTATTCAAGGCTCAGAGAGACAGGTCCACCCTGTACAGTAGTGCACCGTGTGCACTGTTCAACTGTGCAGCAGCCTTGCAGAGAAGTTAAGTAATTTGTTGGATCAAACATCCCATACAGCTGCACGTCAAACTCTTGTTGGCCTAAATCTATGCTCTTAACCACAAAATACAGCACCCCCAGCTAGACCAGGGTTCACATCCCCCTTCTGCCCTTACATTGTTATGCTTCCTTTTTCTTTCCTTTCTGGCGGTGTAGGTCATAAACCATCTTGGAAATACATCTGCCTCGGAGAATCCCTCAGGGTGGACAAACCCTTTATCTCCACGTGGAAAATGGGGAGCTTTCTGTGGCTAACTCAGGACCACACTTTCCTTGTGCCCCTTACTGCCTCGGGAAGAGAGAGCATAGTTGGATGGGTCTCGATTTAAGTCCTGGGGCCACGTCTAGTCTTGGGCCAGTCACTTGACCATGCTGAGTCTGTCTGCCTTTCTGTGAAATGGGGCTCAGAGCATCTGCCTTGTAGGGTTGCTGTGATGGGGTAATCCGGGTACAGGGTTCAGCACAGCCCCTGGCATGTGATAGCTGCTCTGACCGTGACTCTTGGCTCTGTGTGGGAGGGGGCTGTGGTTGTGACCCCCAGCTCTGAGCCCCCTGCCAGCACCCTTATCTTCCCACACAGGCTGGGGCTGCTGGTCTGTTTCTACCATGACCTGGATTTGCTGGACGCCGCGGTGGCTCAAGTCCTCCTTCACCAGATGATCAAGTGCAGCCATCTGAGGGGCTTCCAGGCTGGGGTTCAGAAGGTGCGGATGGGGCACAGGGCCCTGGGGAAATGGCCGGAGAATTGGGGAGCACAGTCCTGCCTGGCCTTTGAGAGAAAATATGTGGGGTTAATCGGGATCTGGGTCCACCCACAGCAGATGGCATCCCATCCCAAATCCTGGGATGAGCTTCAACAGTATCGGGGAAAACCCGGAATAGATCAGAATTCAGAGTGGCCACCTCGAGCTTAACTGTGCATAAGGATCACCTGGGGATCCTAAATGTGGCTTGTGATTCAGTGGGTCTGAGTGGAGCCCCAAGTGGAGGGAGACTGCACGTCTAACAAGCTTCCAGGCGATGCTGAAGCAGCTGGTCCGGTGACCGTGCTTGGAACAGCAAGGAGATAAAAGCAAGGTTCTCAAACCTGGCTCTGCATTAGCACTCGGCCAGCTCCGTCCCCGGAGATTCTCCAGGTACTGGTCAGAGGCATGGCCTGGGAATGGTATGTTTTAAAAGTTCCTCACATGATTCTAGTGCAGCCTTGTTTGAGATGCCCGGATTAGAGTGTATTTGTTGAGTTCCTAGACCAAAGCTCTGCACAAACTGACACAGGCTGTTTCTCATGTACTCTCTCCCTCCATCTCTCCTTTCTTCCCTTAAAGTCTCAATTCTGCCTTGCTTCTCTCACTTTTTTGGCCCTTCTCATTTTTTTTTTAATGGAAAAGATGACGTGAGAACAACATTAAAGAAAAGGTTGATAAAATCATCAATAATTCCACTGCAGGTTTTCACATGTAACTATAAAATCCCCAATCCCATTTGACATTTGACAGCAGTCATCATCTTGGTCAGAGCATATTTTTAAAATTAATTAATTAGTTTTTTTAATCTTTATTTTTGAGAGAGAGACACACACACACAGAGTGCGAGTAGGGGAGGGGCAGAGACAGAGGGAAACACAGAATCCGAAATAGGCTTCAGGCTCTGAGCTGTCAGCACAAAGCCCCATGCGGGGCTGGAACTCACGAACTGCGAGATCATAACCTGAGCCGAAGTCAGACACTTAACTGACTGAGCCACCCAGGTGCCCCTTTAATTTATTTTTTTAATGTTTGTTTATTTTTGAGAGAGAGAGAGAGAAGAGAGAATGAGCGGGGGAGGGGCAGAGAGAGAGGGAGACACAGAATCTGAAGCAGGCTCCAGGCTCTGAGCTGTCAGCACAGAGCCCAACGTGGGGCTCGAACCCACGAGCCGTGAGATCATGATCTGAGCTGAAGTCAGATGCTTAACCGACTGAAACATCCAGGTGCCTCACATATTTTTATTTCAAAGGAAAAGAATCCCTCCCAAGCAAGCTCAAAGCAAAATAAAAGGAATGTATTTTAAGGCCACAGGTTGCATGTGTAGCCATGGCTGCAAAAAAAGAAAGTCCAAGCAAATGAAGATAGCAGTGTTCCCTTTGGGATCACCTAGCTCAGTACTGCTCAAACCAGAGCGTGCATCAGAGTCACCTGGAGGACTTGTTAAAATACAGGTTGCTGGGCTTCTTGCCCAGGGTCTCTGGTTCAGGAGGGCGGGAGTAGGGCCTAAGAATCTGCATTTCTAGCAAGCATCCACGTGACACTGCTCTTCAAGGACCACAGGGCTTTGAGAAGCGCTGCTGTACCACATGCCTCCGTCTTAACAGACTGGGAAGCTGAATCCTGAGGAAGGACAGCTGCGGAATTTGGAGAACCCAGGGGCTGTGACAGCTGTTTCTTTCACTTCGCTCTGCTGCCCCCAAGTGGCCATTTCAGTATTGCCTGGTGCACTTGTCTGTGATGAATATATTCCTACAACTTCAGGTGTTAAAACATGAACAGTTCTTTTTTTTTTTTTTTTTTTTTTTTTGGTACAGAGCTCATGTTTCAATAGATAATTTTATCACCTTTACTGGAAGCAGTTACTATATCACTAAACAGGTATATTATAATAAAATAATTGTTAAGGATATCCCAGAAATGTGAAAACATGTATAAAAACAGTTTTCAGTAAAAAGCATAGAACATTGCACTTCCATTCATATTACAACTGTGTGAAAACTATATGCTGTAGTTTACTTATAATGCATATATTTATAAAGGCATCAGAAATCCTAGACACAAACATGCCCCATTACTTTAATTAATCATAGTTATTTTTATGAGGTAGGATTTTTAGGAGACTTTTACTTTCATGTTACTGTTGAGAATTATTTTTACGTGGATTACATATTATCATGAAAAACACCATGGATATTTCATGAAAGGAAAAACAGACGTGTATGGATGCAGGGTTCAAGGTCACAGAAAATAGATGCTATGAGAGTGTGGTGGAATTATGGATAAAGTGAACAAAATTTCCTTCTGCCATGTGTTAAGTTTGATTTAATAGCAAATTAATATTTAAAAGAAGCACAAAGTGAATTTGCGGCATGTTAAGGTCAAGGCCAGAGGAGGTGGTGTTCTCAGTGGGCGACTCATTGTCTGGCCAGGGCTTGACGACAGGGTGGAGGGGGTGGAAAGGTAGGGTGGTGGTGGTGTTGTGACAACCCCAGGGTGTAGGCAGAGGGAGCCACTGTCCTGCTTGTTATCGAGCCTCATTTCAGCCTGCTTCCCTTCTAGCTCAAAGCCAACCTCCTGGACATTGCCACGGAGAACCAGACCCTCAATGAGACTCTGGGCTCTTTGTCGGATGCGGTTGTGGGCTTGACCCACAGTCAGCTGGAATCCCTCTCCCCCGAGGCTGTGCATGGCGCCATCTCAACTCTCAACCAGGTCTCAGGCTGGGCCAAGAGCCAGGTCATCATCTTGTCTGCCAAATACTTGGCCCATGAGAAGGTCAGTTGGAGCTTTGAACTCTTTTTTTTTAATGCTCTGAGACCCAAGGGCCAGTGATACACAGGGAGGGTGGCCAATCAGTAAGAAAATAGTGCCGAGGGGGACTTGCTCTGCCATTTACTAGCTGTGGGACACTGGACGATTGGCTTAAATTCTCTTTGCCTCAGTTTCCCTGTTTGTAAGATGGGGATAACAGTAGCACGTCTGCAGCAGGATGGCTGTAAGGATTCTGAGTCAGTACACAGGAAGGGGTTGGAACATGTGACCTTGAGTATGAGCTCAGGGAGTAGTAGTAGCTACTGTTGTGCTGTTTGCAAAGCGTGGGATCCATCCCAGGATTTCCTTGCTTGTTGTTGAGGCTGCGAACACATCCCTCATCTTGAGATGAGAGATAATGCTATTTTATTCATCTTGGGCTGCAGGGAGGGAATTGTCCTCAGAGGAGATTTTGCTTGGGGGGGACAGGATCCTTTAGTCACGCTCTAGATGCTCCTGGGGTGGGAAATGAGTCTTTTTCCTGGGGAAGCCGTCTCTCTGCCCTGCGCTTGGTAGAAGGAGCTCCAGAGACCTGAGCCCCTAAACATTTTGGTGTCCTGCTTTTTCTGTGTCATAGCCATGTCCCAGGATGCAACTAGTTCATGAGGATTGGATCGGGACCAATTCCAAAATGACAACAATTACAAATATTCATTAAGTACTTACTGTGTGCCAGGTTCGGGTCTAAGTGAGTTAGTTGTTTAGTGTTTCCAACAACTCTGTGAATTCAGGAGTGTGTTATAACCTTCATTTTCCATATCATTCATGAGAGGCACAGAATGTATAAGGGAATTGCCAAGGTCACATAAAGGGACACAGGATGTCTGGCTTCAGAGTCCACTTGCTTAACTCCCATGCTAACTACCTCCAGCATGGCACCATGACCGTTGTCCGCCCATTGTTACTTTCTGACTCAAGGCCAAGGCTAGCCCATTCTTCTTGTGCCCTCTAGCCTCATGGCGTCTTTAGTTTGACATCTTTGCAGCCCTTCTCTGTTTTGACTAGGGCCACCTGAGTCTATCTGGACAGTTCTCTGTGAATGTGATTTTAGGGAGCTGAGGGAGACTGTCTTGTTCCTCCCAACCCTGGACAAAGTGGCTTGTCCTTTTCCTAGTGTCCTTCTCTTCCTACAGAGAGGTCAGGCCACTTACGAAGGAGCCAAGAGCTCGAAAGGTCTTGCTTTCCTTGAGGACAGTAGAAACTATCCATTCCACAGAGCATAACAGGGAAACCATTCAACTGGCTTTTTTGTAGACCTAAGGAATGAGTGTCCCTGTTTGTATGGAAAACCATCTGGCATCTTTACTCTAAAGGAGGGAGAAAAAACAAGCATAGTTTCTGATGGGGCAGACAGCTACAATCCTATTTGTCATAAAATATCAGACACAGATCCTGAAACATTTCTTTTTTTTTTTTTTAATTTTTTAAATGTTTATTTATTTTTTGAGAGAGAGTAGGGGGAGGGGCAGAGAGAGAGGGAGACACAGAATCCACAGCAGGCTCTAGGCTCTGAGCTGTCAGCACAGAGCCCAACGCAGGGCTCGAACCCACGGACCGTGAGATCATGACCTGAGCTGAAGTCAGACACTTAACCTACTGAGCCACCAGGCGCCCCCCCAAAACATTTCTTTATTTCAACTCAGAGCTTCTGCATGGAGATAGACGACCATGCGGCTTTGCTATGTCAGGTGACGTAATGAGAAAAATGGGTACAAGTGAGTGGGGCTGGGTAAACTGATAGCCCCACGACCCAACCTCAAGGGGCACCTGCTGGTCAGTTCTTGCCAATTGTTGCCAACATGGACCCAGTATTGCTTGGCATTCAGATTTTTTAAAAAATCAGACTCAAACCTGGATTTTAATGAAAATTTACCCAATTAAAAAAATTGTTTTAAGTTTATTTATTTATTTTGAGAGAGAGAAAGAGAGAGAGGAGAGAGAGGGGTGAGAAGGGGCAGAGAGAGAGAGAGAGAGAGAGAGAGAGAGAGAGAGAGAGAGAGAAACCTAAGTGGCTCCGCACTGTCAGTGGAGAGCCCAACTTGGGGTTCCAACTCATGAACCGAGGGATATGAACTGAGCCGAAATCAAGAGCTGAATGCTTAACCAACTGAGCCACCCAGGTGCCTCCAAATTTCCTCAGTTAAAAAAAAAATTTTTTTAATGTTTATTTGTTTTTGAGAGAGAGAGACAGAGTGTGAGCAGGGGAGGGGCTGAGAGAGAGGGGGACACAGAATCTGAAGCGGGCTTGAGACTCCGAGCTGTCAGAGCCTGATGCAGGGCTTGAACTCACGAACCATGAGATCATGACCTGAGCCCGAAGTCGGGTGCTTAACCGACTGAGCCACCCAGGTGCCCCAGTTTCCTCAGTTTTTAAGTGTTGTCAGCCAGTTCAAATTAAACACACACACAAAAGCCTATTGCCTGCTCAGCTGTGGTGCACGGATCATCACTTTCTGATATTTGTGCTGTGGCCTCGGACAGCAGGGTACTTCCCCCGGCAGAGCACTTGCCTTCTGTGTTGTGTTTTGATATCACCTCTCTTTTCTGATAGAAGGAAGGAAGGAAGGTCTGGGAGGGCAGCATGTGTCTGTTCACCGTGGTGCCCCAGGTACCCATCCCAGATACCCAACATGCAGAGGGGCAAGTGTCGGCCAGGTGAGAAACCAGAACAGAACCTCACGCTCCTCGCGGCCCGTCTTGCCAGGTACTGTCTTTCTACAACGTCAGCCAGATGGGCGTGCTGCTGGCTGGGGTTGGCACCCAGGCCTTCTACAGCATGGATCGCAGGGACCTCTTGCAGGTCCTGAGAAGCACGATCTCCCTGCATGTGTCCGACTTGTCACCTGCCCAGCAGCAAGGCGTCCTCAGCAAGGTGAGAGAAAGACCTCTCGTCCTCAGCCGTGTGGCTCACAGAGTATGTGGTTTTGGGGTGTTGTGCATGGGCTATGACTTTGGGCTGTCGACTCAGGGCTGGGGTTAGCTCAGCCCTTGGCGAGGGAGCATTCTGAACCTAGATGATGCCTTCTCCTGGTGCCCACCTTTCCTCCTTTCCAGAAGGAGCTCCTTGGGTCACACTATATTTCTTCCCAGACCCTGGTGCTTTCCTTCACCAGTTGACTCCGGAAGACGTTAGTTAAATTAGGTTTCTTGATATAATAATTTTTGCAAGTTTTTCAAATCTAAAAACGAATCCTGAAGGTCCCAGAGTGCTTCTGAAAGCCCCTTCCATGATCCGAAGTCACACCTATATTCTCACTTGGCAGTGGGTCTTTGGGTATCCTGTTGTATCAGACCTGCTATGTCCAGTTACAAAATCTGTTAGGAGACCAAACTTAAGGAGTTTGGCTTAAAATATCAACACCTTGCCGAGAGCAATAGCACGTTTGGTTAAAATTGTATGTGTTCCTGAATAAGACAGACTTGTGCTTGAATCTTTGAATCTTACTTATCAACTTTCAACCAGTTATTTATGAAGCCTCAGTTTTCTTACCTGCAAAATGGGGTAAGGGAAGTCCCCCACCTCACAGGGTTGCTGAGCAGATATGCTGAATCTTATGGCCTGTGAATCACTGACACAGTCCCTGGGCCTTGTGCAAAGTTCAGTGCACCTTCTACAAGGTGGTCATTACGTTTATTCTCACTCTTGGCAGATGATCGAAGCAGGAGACACTGTCTCAGGCATTTTGGAAATACAGGGGGCTTTCTTTAAAGAAGTATCCCTCTTCAATTTACGGAGGGAACCCGGATTTAACACAACAGTCCTAAAGGAAAAGGAACTTCGGAGGAGTCAGGTATGACCACTAAGGATTCTGACACCAGTTTGGATGTATGTGTGTATGTGTGTGTGTTGGGGGTTGGAGGCTCCCACACCAACAAGGAATTCTCCAACATAGCGGAGAATCGTGGGTGTTCCACAATTCAACTCCATTCTGACACTGTATACTGGCGATAGTATCAGATCCCACAGGGTAAGGGTTCAGTCCTGCAATACTATACCCCCTGCCCCTCAACTGCAAGTGCCAGTCACCAGCCTTGGCTGTCCCCTGTGCTTCTGACCTCCCAGTTGTAGATTGAAGGTTCCAATGACCCTGCTGCCCCCACCTTGGTTTGATTAATTTGGTAGAGTGGCTCACAGAATTCAAACATGTTACTTACTAGCTCATCGGCTTATTATAAAAGGATATAACCCAGGGACAGCCAGATTGAAGAGATGCATCGGACAAGGTATATGGGGGAAAGGGTACAGGGCTTCCACGCCCTCTCCAGATGCGCCACCCTCCCAACACCTACGCGTGTTCATCAACTGAAAGCTCTCTGAAGCTGGTGCTTTTGGATTTTTATGGAGGCATTATTATGTAAGCATGGTTGATTAAAACATTGGCCATTGATGATTGGTTCAACATCTCCCCTCCCTGCAGGTTGGGAGAGGGACTGAAAGTTCCAACCCTCCAATCCCGTGTTTGGTTCTTTCTGCAACATCCCTCCTTCCTCAGGTGTTTTCCTGAAGTCATCATTCACATAACAAAAGACACCTTGATGGCTCTCCTCACTTAGGAAATTCCTAGGGTTTTAAGCTAAATGCAGTAGGGGTGCCTGAGTGGCTCAGTTGGTTAAGCATCCAGCTTTGGCTCAGGTCGTGATTTCATGATTCATGGGTTTGAGCCCTGCATTGTTGGTCTCTGTGCTAACAGCTCAGCCTGCTTCAGATTCTTTATCTCCCTCTCTCTGCCCCTCCTCTGCTTGCAGTGGTAGCATTTCTCAAAAATAAAAATAAAACATTAAAAAAAATTAAAAACCAAAACAAAACTAAATACAGTAGAATCTTGGGTTGTGAGTAACTTGTTCTGTGAGGGTCCTGCAAGATGAGCAAACATTTCTAATAAATTTTAACTTGGTAAAAGAGCAATGTCTTATAATACAAGTAGCACGTGACGCTCAACGTCACATGATCACAACTGAGCCAGTGGTTCTTGAAATTCGCTTTGATATACAAGTGCTTTGGATTACAACCATGTTTCTGGAACAAATTATGCTCGCAAACTAAGACTTTACTGTATATATTTTTTATTAGTAATAAGATGCCCAGATCACTCCTGAATTTTTGAGTCTGCCTTGTGGGAAAGTTCTGTTTAAGGTTAATTTGGTAAAAGAAATTTATTTCCGTGCAATTGAACTCAGGAGGCAAAACAGTGTAGTGTTAAGAAATTGGACAAGACCTGAGTGTGTATTTGGGTGTGGCTATCAGTTAATTTTGGGGTGCTTCTTCTCACTCGGCCTCAGTTTTCTCATGTGCGAAATGGGGATGATTTCATGAGAATCAGTGATGCAAGATGTATCTTTATACTACCGGGCACGTGGCAGTGCGCTCTAACTATTAGCGGTTATAACACATATTATTATTTTTTTTTTAATTTTTTTTTTAACGTTTATTTATTTTTGAGACAGAGAGAGACAGAGCATGAACGGGGGAGGGTCAGAGAGAGGGAGACACAGAATCTGAAACAGGCTCCAGGCTCTGAGCTGTCAGCACAGAGCCCGATGCGGGGCTCGAACTCACGGACCGCGAGATCATGACCTGAGCCGAAGTCGGCCGCTTAACCGACTGAGCCACCCAGGCGCCCCTATAACACGTATTATTAAGGGCTGCTGGTGCTGAGGCTGCTTGGGGAGGACTGCGCTTTGGAGGCTGAAGCCTCTTTGAGCTCTCTGGACTTTCGTTCAATCAACTCTGCATTTTATCCACTCATCGAAAGTTGATGCCAGGAGCTGTTCACGTTGCTGGGGATGTAGCTGTGAACAAAGTAGACAAAACGGCCTGCTGTCCCAGAATTTCCATCCTGTGAAGGAGGGAGACAGACGAGATACAAGATTAGTGGGTAAAACCCAAGCTGTGCTAGATGATGATGCGTGCTAAGGAGAACCTAAATCAAAATGGGAAAGGGTAGACAGTGGGCTCTTTTGACGGGGGTAGCTGGAGACAACCTCCCTGTGCTCAGAGAGGTTATGGGAGGGGCTGATCTTCAGGACCCCTAGGGACACCGTGAGGACTGCCTTCTACTGTGGGTGACATGAGGAGCTGTTGGGAGGGTTTGAGAAGGGTTGTGCTCTGACTTTCGTTTGCATCGAATCCCACAGCTGCTGCACGGGGACTGAATTGAGAGCAAGAGTGGAAGCAAGGGGACCAGTCAGGAGGCTATTGTGTATTCCAGATAAGACAAGTGGCTTGGACTAGGTGGTGGCAACGCGGGTGGTAACCAGTGGTCACATTCTGGACGCATTCTCAAAGGGCTGGGGGCGTCTTTCTCCACCTGTGTATGTTCCTCCATGTCGTGGGCTGAACGGTGCCCCCGCCAAATATACATCCACCCAAAACGTGTGCGTGGGAATGTGGCCTTATTTGGGAAGAAGAGTTTTTGCAGATTTAACTAAGGATCTCAAGATAAGACCAGTCTCAGTTATCTGAGCAGGCCCTAAATCCAGTGACAAGAGCCCTTATGAGAGGCGACAACCCGGATGGTAGAGAGATGCAGATAAAAGGGATTGGATGTGCATACAGAAGGCCATGTGAAGACGAAGGCAGAAACCCGAGTGATGTAGCCATAAGCCGGAACCGCTTGGAGCCACCAGAAGCTAGAAGAGGGGAGGAAGGATTCTCCCCTACAGCCTTTGGCGGGAGCTCATCTCTGCTGACTCCTTGATTTCTGACTTCAGGCTTCCAGAACTCTGAACGAATGATTTCTATTGTTTTCAGCCACCAAGTTCATGGTAACTTGTTACTGCAGCCCTAGGAACTGCATGCATTCCCATGCAGGGTGGCTGGCCTTCTGTGGGTGGTTTGGGACTCCCAGGGGAGAGATCCATGAGAAGCTGTGTCACCTTGGTGACCTCGCCTTGGGGAAGTCACATAGCATCACTTTTGCTTTGCTCTATCTGTGGAGGCAGTCACCCAGCCCTGCCCCCAGCTTCATGCAGAGAGGACAAAGATTCTACCTCTTGGTGGGATAGTGGTTCTGGAAGGTTCTAGAAGAGCATAATTTGTGGCCACTTTGGAAAACATCCTGCCACAGATGTCTTCCAGCCATTTTTTCTCAGCTACCGCGTTGATGGAGTGGCCGTTTCCTGTGATGGGGAAGACTGTGGGAGGGTCCCAGAACTTGATTCGGCCTGAGGAGATAACTGGGGCTACACACACAGAGCTTCAGGAACTTACCTCCCTAGCTGTTCCTTTCTCCTGGGCCTGTCTGCCCTGTCACAGATGCCTCTGCCTAATGCTGGCTCACAATTTATTCTGTTTGGGGAATTACATTCAAAGTTCCAGAGTCTATAAAATAGATGAATGTCATACTTGATCGCATCTGCAAGTTAGGTGTTCTGTAAAATTACGTTCCTTAAAACAAACGGCTCCCCTGCCTGCTAGATATTGTTCTTCTAGAGTGCCCATCTGGGAGGGTTGGAGGGGAGTGAGTGCTGCAAGCAGGAGTTACTTTATTCATGGTACTTTCTAGACTGTCCTGGTCTATTCATCTGTCTCTTCCACTTTTACTTCCTGGGAGCTAGCAGGTGGGCGTGGAAATAGGGGCTACGGAGGGTGCTCACCTGGTCAGCGGCTTTGTAAAGCATAGAAAGTAAAGTTCCAGCCTGCCGTCTGATGGCTTTGCCCTTCATTCGGGTCCTAGAGCATAGGGAATCCCCGGGGTGTGGGAGCGTGGGTTCTGCAATTACTCTGACCCCAGTTCACATCCCAGCTCTACCACCTGGCAATTGTGCGGGTCTGGGTAATAACATAGCCTGTTAAGCCTAAGCCTTCCCCATCTGGAAAATGGGATCATTGTGTGTCTTCCTCCAAGGGCCTCATGGTACTAGGCACACAGTGCTCAGCAGTGAGTAAGTGACTGCTCCATCCATGCTGGCAACCATTCTCTTCCCTCAGGCCTTGTTCCTGTTTGAGCTTCTGTCAAAGACAACCAGAAGGCCTGAGGAGCTGCTGAGGTAGGCGGGTGTACTTGGTCTGGGGGCTGACAGGCCCTCTGGAGCCTGATTTCTCAGGAGGGAAAGTTGGCTGTCTGCAGCCTGTGTCCCATCAGACCTGCCTTCTCTAGTCCTTTCCTCTCTCTCCCCAACCCCTTCCTTTTTCCTTGAGAGAGGGAGACAGTGCACATGTGCAAGCATGCACACGAGCAGGGGAGGGGCAGAGGGAGAGGGAGAGGGAGAGGGAGAGAGAGAGAGAGAGAGAGAGAGAGAATCCCAAGCAGGCTCCATGCTCAACGCAGAGACTGACTTGGGCTTGATCCCACGACCCTGGGATCATGACCTGAGCCAAAATCAAGAATCACATGCTTAACTGACTGAGCCACTCAGGCACCCCAGCCCCACCCCCCCCTTCTCCCGGGTCCCTTGTTTTGTTTTCAGCACAGGGCAGCTGGTCAAAGGCGTGACGTGCTCGCACATTGATGCCATGAATGCGGACTCCTTTCTGGCCCATTTCCACTATTTTGAGAACAACCTCTCCCTGCTCTCACCGTATCAGGTACCGTCGTAGCACATTCATGCCTCTCGTTCTCTCTTCTTGCCCCAGTCGTGGGCCTTGATGGACTGTGGTGGCTTAAGATATTTGTGCCAAGATATATATTCCCATGCAGGTGATGACGTGGGGCCAAATACTGAGCCAGGTTTTTCTCCAGTTTCTCTTTTGAAAGTTCCAGATAACCCATCTCTACAGCCAGAGCTTCAACAGATGGGTTATTCCATACTCAGATCTGAACCTTAAAATCCAGTGGTAGGGTATACCATTTCTCATATTCCTAATTATGTCCTCCTGAGACCGAAGGTCGTTCCCTCCTTCCCAGCCTTTCCAGGGGTAATCTGAAATAGAACAATACTCCAAGGAGAGTACTTTCCTTCTTCATTTAATACTTCATTTTCCAAATGGCTAGGGAGGCTCGTTAACTCTTTGGGGAGACCAGAGGCAGACACTGACTTTTTAGTGGATCTAAGCAAGTAAAGATAGGCCTTGGGAACAGCATTTGGACTTGGAAGTATAAACCGTCAGTGATACAGGGTCCAGAGAGGGTGAGCGGGCAGATGTACAAGGCATCTTCCCAACTCAGGCCCGAGTGTTGCAGATCTGAATGAAAAGTTTCCAACCAACGAATTCTCTTCCCGAGAGCCAGGAAGTAAGAGTAAAGCTTGGTGTATAATCCTTTGAGGTCATTGGAGGACTATGCAAAAATTTCACAAAGCTCTGCCATTCCATTGGATTGTGCATTGTGTCAGTGGTTCCCAAATGTGAGCATCAGCATTACCTGGAAGGCTGGAGTTGTTTGATGGGTATAAAGTTTCAGTGTTGCTAGATGAATAAGTTCTAGAAATCTGCTGTGCAGCGCTGTGCCTGTAATTAACAATATGATATTGTGCACTTCAGAATTTGTTAAGAGGGTAGCTCTCACGTTAAGTGCTCTTACCACAAAAACAGAAACAAAGAGACACAAGGAAACTGGGAGGTGTTGGATGTGTCTGTTACCTTGCTTGTCATAATGGCATCACGGTGTTTGCATGTGTCCAAACTCATCGCAGTGTACCCGTTAAATACGTGCAGGTCTTTGCATATCAGTGTTCCTCAGTGAAGCTGTTAAAAACACACAGAATAAAAAAAGAAAAGCCAGCGCAGATTACAGAGGCTCACTGGCAGTTTCCCTTCCCTTACAGTAAGCCTGGGGTGAAGCCTCCTAATTGACATTTCCAGCAGTTCCCTGGTGAGAACTATTGACCCAGGCAGGGAGGAAAGCAAATTATTTCTGGAACCTGGACCCCGGCATGGTTGTGTCCTTTATACTCATCACACCGATCCAATGGATGGAGGTCAGACCCACTTTGAGGAAGACCTACACGTTCAAAGAGGAAGAATTGTCCCGACAAAGCTCCTGACCTAGAATCCTCCCATTCTCAGGACATTCAAATACCAGTTAATTAGAAAATTTGCCTTTACTGTTTACATTTTTGCTGAAAATACATAATTATAAAAAAATAAGACAATATAGAGAGAGCAAATGTTCCCCCCATTTCCCCTGGAGCAGTGATTCTCAGAGCACTGTTTGGCCAAATCTGGAGACACTTTGGGTTGTTACTCCTGGGGGAGATGCCACTGGCATCCATTGAGTAGAGGCCAGGGATGCTGCTTCCTAACTACAATGTAGCCCCACCCACAAGGACTCTCCAACCCAAAATGGCAAAGGATCTAAGATTGAGAGTCCCTGCTCTTAAGGTAACCACAAGGAAAAGTTTGTTATCAACTTTGAGAGGTTTTTTTTTTTTTTTGGTGTGTATAAAACATATGTACGTGTAATTAAAAAAAAACACAAATGAGTTCATACTATATACACTGTTCTGTTTCGCTCTGTAACACGGGTGTATGTATATAAAATAGGACCTGGCCATCATTCCAGTGTTCACAGATACAAGTCTACCTTATTGAAACAAAACAGTTGCACAGCATTCGGTTATGTGGATATACCACAGTTTATGTCACCAATCCCAAACCCAGAGACAGTCAAGTTGTATCTCTGTTAAAAGGTAAACTGAGGAGTATTAAAAATTTTAAGAGTTAATTTGAGCAAAAAATCGATTAGAATCAGGCAGCACCAAACAGGAAGTGGTTTGGAGCGCTCTGGAAAGACTTACAGAGAGAAAGGTGCAGACGCAGAGAAAGGAAATTATTTGACTGGCTGTCGCTTAAAGCCCAGTTGGCTCTTTGTGATGGTTGTCGTCAGTGCTTTGATTTCATAACCTCGAGGCATTTACAGACTTAGATTTTGGTGTGCTCACTGAGGGCACCGTGTCATTAGGGCCACATTAGTCTAATGGCCTCCTTCTTTTAAAAAAAAAAAATTTTTAACGTTTATTTATTTTTGAGAGAGACAGAGACAGAATGCAAGTGGGTTAGGGGCAGAGAGAGAGGGAGACACAGGAACCGAAATAGGCTCCAGGCTCTGAGCTGTCAGCACAGAGCCCGACGCGGGGCTCGAACTTGCAAGCCGCAAGATCTTGACCTGACCGAAGTCGGCTGCTCAACCGACTGAGCCACCCAGGTGCCCCTAATGGCCTCCTTCTTTAATTAATCTAATATCTTACTTCCTTGCAGTTATAAGCAAAACAGGGGAGCATTCTCAGACTTAAATTTTTGTATTCCCTTTGTGATTGCCTCAGTTTTCTCATCCATAAACTGGGCACAGTACCAGTACCTACGTCGTAGGGTGTTTTATTAAATAGAAAGTAAGCGTATACAGAGCACTTAGCACAGTGCCTGGCCCACAGAAAGCACAGTCTGTGTTTGCTCTTATTACTACAGGACTAGTTCCTAGAACTGCTTTAATCTTTCAGGTTAATTGTTTGGCGTGGAAATACTGGGAGGTCTCCAGATCCTCTCTGCCGCCCTTCCTCTTGGCTGCCCTCCCGTAAGTGAACATTGGCTCCCCTCTCTGGCCCAAGAGTGAGATTGGTGGGAGCCATCCAAGTCATCTACCCCCGGGTTTTTGTGAGGAACCAGAGACAGAGTGGAGAGTGTCTTCCACGGTTAAGCCCTTGCAAATCAGGATTTAAATTCTGAGTCCCACGTAAACGTTTCAGACAGACGCTCTTGCTTTTTCTCGG
This sequence comes from Felis catus, assembly GCF_018350175.1. Taxonomy (NCBI): domain Eukaryota; kingdom Metazoa; phylum Chordata; class Mammalia; order Carnivora; family Felidae; genus Felis; species Felis catus. The sequence continues at coordinate 23,534,036 of NC_058383.1, read as the reverse complement.
TTATTTAAAAACCAAAGCCAAAGCAACCCAAGCCTGAGTGAATGTCCTTGACACAGGTCCCATCTGGGCTGGCCTCTCAGCTGTGCCAGGCTCCAAAGTGATCAGGGCTGATGTAAGTCATGGGGATTTCTCCTGGTATGTGTGGGCATTCAGACGTGGGAGGGCGCAGCCCTGCTTTTCATAGTCTGGACACTCTTTCCTCTTCTCTTTATTTCCCTCTTCCTTCTCTTGCTGTTAATTGCCCTCATTTCTTCAAAAAATATTTACTGAGTGCTTACTGTGTCCTCAAAGATAATTTATTTTCCCCCGTACAAGAGCTTACAATCTTGGGGAGGGGGAATAGACAAGCATGAAGTCAATTATAATGTCAAGTTGCTCTTTGGTTGAAAGTGATAAAGCCTTAGCTCAAACTGGCTTAGACAGTAAAAGGCAGTTTTGGTTCCAGGTAACTGGAAAGTCCAGGGATAGACTTCAGGCATGGCTGGATCCAGGGTCTCAGTGGTCATCTATCTGTCTTTTAACCCAGCTTTCCTCTGTAGGCTTCTCTATTAGACACCTTCTTTCTCTGTGGTTGTGTCTGGCCGATTCAAGGTTATATCTTCCTGGTTAAAAGACTTTTTCCCCTCATCCTTCTCAATAAGTTTTGAGTCTGACTGAGATTAGGGGAGATGGGTAACTTTGACTGGCTTAGCTTGGTATTACCTCCCCGGAGCCAAGAGTGAAGCGGGGTCCACTCCAAACCGCAAGGTTTTCAAGTGAAGCAGGTGGTTCTCTAAGAGAGCCAGGTGCTGCCACCATGGGAAGGAGTGAAAGGCACAGGGCACGGAGGGGGACTTGTCTCCTTCCGACTGGAGAGTCGGAGGAGACTAAAGTAAAGCTCAGAGAAGGAGCTGGCGTTTTGGAGTTCGAGATGGACACTCCAGGCAGGGGCACAGGGGCACAAGTGGTTCAGTGAAGCACTCTGGGGTGTGTCTGCAGAGTAGCTGGGAGAGAGAAGGCCAGAGAGGTAAGGGACAGTCCAATCAGGGAGGGCCTCTGTGACGCCCTGAGGTATTCCTCCTGTATTCCTGGCACGATCCTCAGGTTTGTGTTTCAGAGAGATGGTTACCTCTGTCCATGCAGTGGATGGACAGGGGGCCTGGCTGGAAGGAGGGAGACAGTGAAAGCTTGTTTCTACAGCCTGGCCCTTGGCATGGCTGTTTCTTTCCACTCATCCACATCCCAGCTTAAATACCTCTGTCTTAGAACGGGCCCCCCAGCTGTCCTTACCATCATTCTCCACTGCAGAACCATTTTCATTTATCACTGGCTGAAATGGCCTGTTTCATTCACTGGTTTCTGTTGTCTTTACTCTACTAGGATGAAGTATCCTGAGAGCGAGCACCTGCCCCTCATGCCGTGTTCATGCCCAGTACAGTGCCTGGCAGGCAGCAGAGATTTGCTGAATGAATGAAGAGATAAATAAAACCCCAGTACTGTGAATGGAGAGGGGAGAACAGATTTGAGCAATACTAAGTTGGTAGCAATGACAGATTTGGGGTTAAAGGGAAAAAGACATCTGGGATGGCATAGAGGAAGAAGAACCTGTAGAATTTGGTTTTGGAACAGTCTAGTGATCATGATGAGTAGGCCGTATGGGTGTAGAGCAGTCTTTCTCAACTTTTGTTTCATTATTGCCTCCCTAAAGGGAACAATTTAATTTCTCTGGAATGAGAGAATTTATCAGGAATAAGATTTTGTTGAATAGAGTTGAGCTTTAGTGGGTCACAAATCATTGTAATAACTAAGATTTTTTTTTCACTCCCTCTCTCTACCTGAACCGGTTTTTCCCCCCTTGGGGGCCATATTGCCTCTGTTAAGAATACATGGTCAAGAGTTTGGGGGATTCTACCCCGGAGATGCCAGAATTGGGTGTCATTTCTCTTACTTTCTCTGCTCTCTCCTTGTCTTTCTTACTTTCTATTTTATTCTCTCTTCTTTGTCTCTTCTACTTTTTTTCTTTCTTTCCCTTCATCTCCCCTCAGCCAGTCCATCAGTCAACATATGTTTATGGAGACCCCATTCCCTGATCATTGCTACTGGGGCATAGAAGAGAAGCATGATGGGAGTTTGCTTCCCGCTCATAGGAGAGGGGCATGGTGGGAAGAGGAGCATGATGGGTGGGAGGCTTGCTACCTGCCAAGAGGAGTCACATCACTGGGGAGAACAAACGTTTAAAGAATGGTCCTGGGATAAGCTCTTGGGCATGTGAAGGCTGATTTCAGGGGCAAATGCAGAACAGCCACTGTTCCCTCCTCTCTCATTCTTCTGTCTCTTTCCAGGGCTCACTACCTGGCTTCTGTCCCAGCTTCCCAGTGTGTGCCCTTTCTGATCAGCCTGGGGAAGAGTCGGTTGGACTCCTTGGTTTTAGATACCCACAAGAAGAATTCAGTCCTTAGGAAGGTACAGCAGTGCCTGGTAAGGAAACTCTTCCTGGTTGGCACTTTCCCTGGGGTCCCTTCCCCTCTGGGTATCTTGGCCATCCTGGAGAGCCCTCAGGGAATCTGGCTGGGATCTTGAGCTTGTGGTGATGGCCAGAAGTCTGACTTGTGGGTCTCAAAGCTGGTCCTGGAGCCCTGGGTGGGACAGTCTTGGCCATTGGTTTTGAGGACTGTCATCCTGGGACTTGAATGATGGGAGGCTGGTGTGGGGACTAGAAAGATCATAGTACACAGAGTCTGGGATCTAGACTGGCCTCTGGCAGTGATTGTTTGTGTGGCTTCCAGCAAGCCACTTCCTCTCTCTGAGCCTCAGTCTTCTCATCCCTAAGATGGGTGCAAGAGCACTTCCTGCACAAAGTTATTAAGGGCATGAAATAGGCAATATATTCAGTGCCAAGGCCCAAAGGGCAGACTGTCTGAGTGTAAATCCCAGCCTTGCCACTGGCTGGCAGTTTGTCTTTAATGTTTATTTATTTTTGAGACAGAGACAGAGCATGAACGGGGGAGGGTCAGAGAGAGGGAGACACAGAATCTGAAACAGGCTCCAGGCTCTGAGCTGTCAGCACAGAGCCCGACGTGGGGCTCGAGCTCACGGACCGCGAGATCATGACCTGAGCCGAAGTCGGCCGCTTAACCGACTGAGCCACCCAGGCGCCCCTGGCAGTTTGTCTTTAAAAAAGTGAATAATGCAGGGGCACCTGGGTGGCTCAGTCGGTTAAGCATCTGACTTTGGCTCAGGTCATGATCTTGCCATTTGTGAGTTCGAGCCCCATGTCGGGCTCTGTGCTGACAGCTCAGAGCCTGGAGTCTGCTTTGGATTCTGTGTCTCCCTCTCTCTGCTCCTCCCCTGCTTGCACTTTGTCTCTCAAAAATGAATAAATGTTAAAAAAAATTTTTAAAAAGTGGGTGATATTAGTACTTATCCCTTACAGTTACTTTGAAGATGGAGATTAAGACCTGGCATGTATTAAGCACTCAAATGTTACCTACTTTGGTCATTTGGGGAAAGAGCCTTAGAGGCTTTCTAGTCCCATCCACAGTTTGAGGTGCTGTTTTTATTATTGTTGTAGTATTAGAATGGTTGTTGAACTCTGGGGTAACCTCCCAGCAGTGGCACCAGTGACGACGTCAGCCCTCATTTATGGAGTGTCCACCATGTGCCGAGTCTTCTGCCCTCACCGGCCCCTTGGTGGGGCCTTCTAGCTCCCAAGGCCTGCATCCCTGGGGTAAAATCAGACCCTGTGCTGTCATTACTAGTCCATGGTGGGGCGGGTGATTCAGATCCTGGAACCTTGACAAGGTTTGGGATCGGGATGGGTTGTTGAGGGGTCACGGTCTTGAACCCTGCTGGATCTTCCCATCAGCTCCACTTGTCGGTTTCAGAACAACTCCATTGCCGACGAGTTCATGGTAGACATCGTGGGGGACCTGCTCTGCCACTTGCCGGCAGCCACCATCCACCACGGGGTCTCCCCCCGGGCCTGGGCCACAGCCCTGCACAGACTCCGAGACTGCCCGCACCTCAGCCCGGAGCAGAAGGCTGCAGTGAGGCTCAGGCTCCTGGAACAGCAGGGGTGAGGAGGGGCTGGGGCTTGCTTTGGGGTGGGGTGCAGGCTCTGGGGCACCGAGCCCTGGTGCTCATGCCCTTAAAACAGAGAGAGTCTTGGGGTCCCTGGGTGGCTCAGTCGGTTAAGCCTCTGACTTCGGCTCAGGTCATGATCTCACGGCTCGTGGGTTCGAGCCCCACGTCGGGCTCTGTGCTGACAGCTCAGAGCGTGGAGCCTGCTTCGGGTTCTGTGTCTCCCTCTCTCTCTGCCCCTCCCCAGCTCTCTCTCTCTCTCTCTCTCTCTCTCAAATAAGTACCATTAAAAAATTTTAAAAGTACCTCGAAAAACCCAGAGAGAGTCTCTAGTTTAGGGCAAGGTTAGATGCTTATGTTTATTCTAGAAGGGTCTGGCTTACATTTATTCTAGAAATGTGACCTTTTTTTGGCCTCAGATGCCCTGTAAAATGACAGTAACAGTGGCCACTCATGTGGTTGTCACCAATACATCTTGGCTTATGTAAAGTTTTTGGACCGATGGCACTTTACAATTGCAGGGAGGTGGCATTATTGTTCTTGTGAAATAACAATGGCAATAATAATAATGCAACTAATTGAACTACTGTCAGCTCAGTGGGGGAGCTCTCTGGGGGAAGACAGAACTGTTGTCTCTCATGTAGAGTCTTCTGAAGTTAGGGCAGATATTTGAGTAGGGCCTAACCATCAGTCAGCGGTTAAACAGCAAATGTTTGTGGAGCAATTACCATGTCCCAGGCACTGCCCTTTTATATACAGTTTAAGATCATGGACTCGAAAGGCCGACTCCTTGGGTTAAAATTTTGTTTGTATCATTTATTGCGTGTGTGACCTGGGAAAACCTTAATCTTTTTTGCACTTTAATTTCCTTTCTTTTAACATTATTTTTAAAAGTTTATTTTTATTTATTTTGAGAGAGAGATGAAGAGCAAGCAGGGGAGGGGCAGAGAGAGAAGGAGACAGAATCCCAAGCAGGCTCTGTGCTGTCAGCTCAGAGCCTGATGTGGGGGCTCAAACTCACGAACCGTGAGATCATGACTTGAGCTGAAGTCAAGAGTCGGATGCTTAACCGACTGAGCCACCCAGGCACCCCATGCACTTTAATTTCTACACCTGTAGGACGGAGACAGTAGTGGAAGAAGAAGGGGAGGAAGGAAAGGTTGTGATATAAATGACAGAAATTCAACAATTCAATTCAGGCTAACAAAAGGGAATTTACTGAGTTCAGAAATAGAATGTAACTAAAAACTGCAGGGGTATACTTCACACATGACTGGATCCAGAGGCTCAAGCGATGTTGTCGGGAATATGCTCCTCCCATCCCTCAGCTCTGTGTTCCTTGGTGTGGCCTTTATTTTCTGCACTTGGTAACAGGAACCGCTTCCAATGTCCTCTTTACTGCTGGGGATACCAGAAGAAAGAGAGTCTAGTTCCAACAAAATCCCCAAGGGTGGCTCGGTGTCCTGCATGTGATATCCTGCATCACGTGCCTGTTTTCTTGGTCGGGGAAGTGGGACTTGTCCACGTATGAAATCTGTTCTTGCAAGAAAAGATTGCTGGGAGGGGCACCTGGGTGCCTCAGTTGGTTGAGCGTCTGACTTCAGCTCAGGTTATGATCTCACAGTTTGTGGGTTTGAGCCCCACGTCAGGCTCTGTGCTGACAGCTCAGAGCCTGGAGCCTGCTTCAGAGTCTGTGTCTCCCTCTGTCTCTGCCCCTCCCCCACTCACGCTCTGTGTCTCTGTCTCAAAAATAATAGACATTAACACACATTTTTTAAAAATTAAAAAAAAAAAAGAAAAGGATGCTGCGAGCCAGGGACAACAGCATGTTTTTTTCAGTTCACTGCTTATCATCTCTTCGTAGACTCCCCGGGAACTGGACAGCTGAGACTACGAAGGACTTGGGACCCTTTCTAGTACTTTTCTCAGGAGATGAATTAAGCTCTATTGCCACAAAGGTACTTCTGTGGGGTTTACTGCCCCTTTGCTTTCTGGAACCTATCCTCCCTGCTTCACAGGGCCCAGATGTTTCCAGCTCCACTCCAGGATGTCTGAGGTTTGGGGAAAGGGAGTGAGGCAACAGCGAATCCAACTCTGGGCTTTTCACATGGCCCTTCAGACAGATGTGCACAGATGGGAGCTGTTAGCTACCACTCTGCTATCCATGAGCTTCCCACATGCATGCCTGTTCAAGGGCTTACACCTTCCAGTGCCATAGGCACATGCACACTTCTGTCCAGTGTGTATAATCACGTGCACAAACACATTTAATCCAGAACCAGAACCTCATGGGGCATTGCCTTTGGGCACACGCTTTGCTTGGAGCAAGTCTCCAAAATTAGACGGTCTAGACTAAGAGTCATGCCAGATAAGCATAAATGCCTCATCTTTTGCTACATAATGAAGCCACACAATCTCACTGGCATACAGCAATAAGCATTAATTTCTTGCTGACTGGTCTGTGGGTCACCAGGACAGTTCTGCTTCTGGGGCCCAGGCTCCCTGGGGCTCGTTCTTCTCACCACGAAGGTCTGAAACTCCAGAAAAGGGAGCACCGAAGTGCAGTGTTTCTAAAGCCTACACGGGGAAATGGCACACTGTCACTTTCCATTGGTCAAAGCAAGTCACATGACTGAGCCCAACCTCAGGGTGGGGATAGGAAGTAGTCTCCTTCATGCACAAGTGGAGGGTGGGGAGGGAGTGAATGTTTCCTGGACAAGACTCAGATGGACTGCAAGGCACGTCCACGTGCTCTCATCCCTGTACATGCACCTGCATGATGTACATTGTCACCTGTGCTCAGAAGGACCTGAACGTGGCATATCACCCAGGTTCACACATATGCACAGCACACATTCCAGTGTCCATGCATGGTAAAATCATCTTCTGGTGTGTCCAAACATATAGTCATAAGCAGCAGATATATACATACATATATATATTATATATACACACACACACACACAGACATATACATATATATATGATATACTTACATATTATATACTTATTTTCTAAAGATCAACTTTTGAAATGGAATAAGTTTTGTCTCCAGATGGTTACATCTCAAAAACACAGTGTAAGGTAGGGTTAAAAAAAGGCAAGTTGCAAAAGAATATGTATAGTAGGATACTAAGTAAATTAGCAGATACTAGTTAAATTTTGTTTTCACTGTGAAAATGCTTTAATGGTGGGTTTTTTTCCCACTGTGGAAATAGTTACATTAATTTTAAGTACATGCAAAGTAGTTCTACATGTAAGACAAGTTTAGGAGTGCATGAGAATGGTTAGTGCTCAATTCAGGGTGATGGTTCATTCCTTCTCTGGAAGGAAGGAGACCAAAGAGTGAGACAAGGACCCATCAATTATATTTGTGATGTTTAATTTTTAAGCTAGGTTGTGGGTACATGGGTGTTGTGTTGTATTATTCTCTCTACTTTTTTTTTAATGACTGAAATGTTTAATAAAACAAGTAGTACATGCTCCTGGTTAAGAAATTTCAACTGTACCAGAAGCTACAAGATGACAGGACGTCTCCCTCCCACTCCCCAGCCTGCCTCCCCAAAGACAATTGCTTTTCCTAGATTCTTCTGCATCCTTCCATAAAAACCCTCCTCCTGCTTATATGTGTTCTTCCTTTAAAAAACGCAAAATGGAAAATACCATTCACTCTACTGTGCATTTTGCTTTTTAACAGTTAACCATGTCTCTTGTGAGTTGCATGTGACCTTAGCTGCCCATGAGAATCACTGGAGAGATTCTAAAAGGACACATACATGGCCTCCACCCCAGGCCAATTGTCTTAGAATCTCTGGAGTGGGGCCTGAGTATATGTAGATTTCCCAGGTGATTGTCACCTACAGCCAAGATGGAACTACTGGCTTAGAATGTGACTCAAATTCTGAAGGTTAGAACAGAAAGAGGAACTCTCGAAACCTGAGGTGCATTCTCTTTGGACCGAGTGGGACACAGTGATGCACAGCTGTGTGAGCGAGTTTGACGAATGCTCTGGGCTCATGAACACGTCTACCTGAGTCTTGACAAAGATCCTGAGTCTTGACAAGTTGCATTGGTTCTAGATTAGAAATGGTACCTTCTCCAGGGTACCTCTGGAAGCCGCTTCATTGCTGGTTTCCACCCAGAATCAGACATAACCCTCTTTTCCTCTTTTTTGATGATAAATAGAAAGTTTAGTGAAAATTTAAAAACAGTACCAGATCAAAATGGGGTAGGCTCACCTACATTTTTTACAGAAATTATCAGGTCGCTCTAGTAATGATGCACCATTTAACAGTCCTATAGAAAAATAAATGTGTGTATTTACTGCATTTGTTCAGCATTAAGTAATAGCTTTTTTTTTTTTAGGTAATATCACTTTATTTTATTTTTGGCAGTCTGATAGGTAAAAAACAATATATACTCGTGTTATTGAACATTTATTGGATGCTATTGAGGTAAGTATTATTTTATATGATTCTTCGTAGAGAACAAATTAGTTGAGCTAGGAGATAAATTTATATAAGAAGCTGCTATAAAAGAAAAACAACCCCTGAGGGAGTGAGTAGTATCACAGTTTAAGTCTGTGTTTAATGTGCTTTAATTATTATTCATTCCTCCTCCTTCCTCTTCTTCCCCCCACACAGTTTCCTGATATCCTTCAACAAACAGCTTCCAAGATGGCCGGGACTTTGCTCCCCAAAGAATTCCTCTGGGCTGTCTTTGAATCTGTCCGGAACAGCAGTGAGAAGAGCCTCAGCTCTGACCCCAGCCCTGGTGAGTGTTTCCGGGGTGTCTGAGCTGGAGCTATGGCGGCAATGTTTGGGCTGAGTCCCTGGCATGAAGAGGCCTCCTCGTCCAGGGGGCTGGTTGAAACGTTTGCAAGGCAGTGGCATGGCAAAAAGCCATAGACCAAAGAACTACACCTTTGGAAAAGTGATTTGGAATCACGTCTTCCACTCCTTCCCCAGGCCAGTGGGTTAAATGGTGAACGCGTGCAACACACATTTCAAAAAGATTGACTTAAAGGGTCTAAATGGCTGAGTGACTGGGCATTGCAGTGCTGAGTGACTGGGCATTAAAGGAAGAACACACCAGGCTGGCCGGTGTGAACCTTGGATCTGCTGCTTACTGGCTGTGTGCCTTTGGGTAAGCCCTTTAACCTCTCTGTGCCTCAGTGTTCATCGTCTGTAAGATGGGGACAATGAAAGTCTCTACCTCATTAGGTTATTATGAGAGTTAATGGATTTGAACCTGTAAATGTGTTCACAACATTGCCTGGCATGTAGGAAGTGCTCAGTAAGTGTGAGATACTTTTATGACTTTTGTGCACCCACGAAGCACAGACTTGTGCCAGGCAGGAGGAGGCAAGGTTAATCGGACCCAATCATAATTGTAATAATAATCATTGGCAGCCAGTGCTCCCTTGCTTTCCTGCAACAAATAATTACTGAGCGCCGGCTCTGTGAACAAAACAGACAAAAATCCCTGTCCTGGCAGAGCTTACTTTCAAGGGACCTGGCGGGGAGGGCAAGTGCCAGACAGTATAAATCACACACACAGTAAGTAAAAGACGTAGTAGATGGTGTGATGATGAGTGCCAAGAAGGAAGATAAAGCAAGGGAAGGAAGGGGGTCAGGGGGTGTGGGGTGGGGGATTATAATTTGAAAAAAGATTTCAGATTCTGTGTCTCCATCTCTCTCTGCCCCTCCCCTGTTCATGCTCTGTCTCTCTCTGTCTCAAAAATAAATAAACGTTAAAAAAAAAATAATTTGAAAAAAGAACGGTGGATGCGGGTTTCACTGAGAAGGTGACATTTCAGTAGACTCCGGGAGTGTGGGCGTGGACTGTGTGGACATGTAGTGTTGGACTCTTACGGGCAAATAGAACTGTAACAGGAACGAGAAGGGATGGAAAATGAGAGGCCAGTGTGGCTGGAGCACACGAGAGGCAAGGCCACGTGGGGCCGTATAAAGGAAGTCCTAAGGACTTTGTCTTTGTCCTTGGGTTGGGGTGTCATGGGGGAATCGAGCAAAGAAGTGTCACGGTCTGATGTAGGTTTACCTCGGGTGGTCCTCTCTCCGTGCCCTGTCTCACCTCACCTCTGTACTATGATGTGGGTGCTGTGCTTGCTCCCATTTTCTTGACATGGGAAACTGAGGTTTAGAGGGGATTAAGAGACTTGGCCAAAGTCACTGAGTGGGTAATGGCAGCTCTCGGATTCGTACCCAGAGCCGGTGGTGATCTCCTTTAGCTCCTCCTGCCCTCACGACCTAGCAGTGCCCTTGTGAGACGGCAATGCTCCTACTCTGTGCATGTGGGTGTGCAAAGGTAAGACATGTCACATGCTGGGGAGGAGCCTCTGTTACCAGCACACCATTGGGATTTTCTTTAGTGGTTCTGGGTATTAGTTACTGCCGCGCTTATAGTAATTAATGGATTAGCAGACTTACAACTTGGTTTCATTTTAGTTAATTTATATGTATGTGTTGATTCATTCAACAAATATTTGCCAAACACCTACTATGTGCTGGACCTGGAACACAGCAGTGATAATACCAAGTCCCTGCTGCACTATTTAACCATTCTGTTCCTCTCCAATTCTGTATCACTGGATCCTGTTTTCCTGGGAAAGTGGGGTGGAGTGGGGGAGTCTAGGAAGGAGGTGTCTTTTGTGATAAAGATGCTTGAGGACCACACGTGGTGCCCTTGATCTGGTCTGATTTCCCCTCTTGACCAGAGTCCAGTGAGTTGCCATTGGTAAGGGAATGGCCACAGAGCTTGGGAATGCCCTGGCCCAGGTGGTGCTGGTGAGTCTGCGAGCCTCAGGGATAGACAGCTGCTAAGACAGGAAAGCCAGGATTGCTCTCAAGATAAGGAGCCCTGGTGGCTCTGGGTGGCTCAGTCGGTTGGGTGTCCCACTCTGGATTTCAGCTCGGGTCATGGTCTCACAGTTCATGGCTTTGAGCCCCTCATTGGACTTGCTGCTGGTAGTGTGGAGCCTGCTTCAGATTCTCTCTCTCTTGCTCCGTCCCTCTCCACCTCACTGTGTTTCTCAAAGTAAATGAATAAACTTAAAAAAAAAAAGAGAGAGAGAGAGAGAGAGAGATGGTATCCTTAAAAAAAAAAAAAAAAAAGACAAGGAGCGTTTGGTTTTCTCCCAGGTTGGGCATATCTGGGAGAAACATTTCGTTTGTGTGTTGATGATGTGAGCTCATTTGACCAGGTGAGGTTCAACTTATTCCGAGACTGAAATGGACGGGTTTCTCCTGTTGCGAAGAAAACGCAACAGGTCCATTTCTCCTCTCCCTGAGGCAGTGGGAAGGCCATAGCCTCCACGATGATTTTCACGGACGGCACATCATTCATCCTCCCTTCCCACACCAAGAACTGAATGCTCCTTCCTCGTAATTCTGGGAGCTTTAACTCTGGGTTGCAAACTCAAATGTATGCAGGGGGGCTGCGGGTACATAGCTAATAAAGATAGCTAACACGTATTGAGCACTTACTGTATACCTGGCATTGTTCTAAGTGCCTCAGATGTAACAATACATTTAGCCTTCACAGAAGTTCCATGAGGTAATTTTATCCTTATTTTATCGACGAGGGAACTGAGGCAGACAGGGGTTATATAGTTTTGGATTTGAATCTGAAGCCAGAACTGTTCACCACCGGCTCCTACTGTCCTCCAGGCAATTTGGAGCCCCAATGAAACGTTGCAGAGCTCCTGCGGTGTGCATGTGGTGTGCAAAAAGTTGGCATTTCCGCAATTTCATTACCAGGTAATTAGCAAGAGGTGCCAGAAGTGGGATTCAGGCTGCTCCGTGCGTCCCTGCTTTCAGCGTCGACGCTAAGCTGCCTCTCGTGCATAAATCCAACTGGAGGTTACTCGTTTCAATAAAGAAACAGACTAACGTGCCTGAAGCCCTCTTTCTTCTGTTCCTCCCCATTCTTCAGGTTGCCATGGAGTCGTGGCTCCTTCCTCTGGTGACATCTTCACGCTGGCTGAAGCCAATGCCTGCTGGGCCCCCGAGGACCTGCTCTGCATGGAGGAGCACACGTTCATCAGGAACGTGGAACTTCTGGGGGCTGTCAGGGCTTTCGACCAACCTCAGCTGATGACCCTGAAGGAGAAGGCAGTACAGGTAAAGCCCACGTCAGGGTGGGAGCTTTCAACAGAGAGAAAACCCCAGAAGGACGGTCCCAGCATTTCTGTGGGCAGAGCCCACCCCAGGGGGTTTTCACTTGGTGTTACCGTGTTGCAGTTTCTCCGGATGAACCCAGTGCCGTAGGCGTGCTCTTCGCATCTGACAAATTTCTAGTTCTTCTCTCAGAGGACAGAGAACAGACATGTGTCTTGGCATCTAATGGATGTTCAGTAAAAAGTTCTGTGGATGTTCTGGTGCCTCTGACTGAGACGGTTTCCAGGAACTGTGCCTTTTCTTTCTCCACGTGGAGGACCTCAGTTGCTGCTTACAGCAGGTTTTCTCAGAGGCTGTTGCGATTTTGTCAGAAAACATAGCAGAAAAAAGTGAAAAGAAGACTTGAAGTCATTTTTCATCTTTATAAAAGGGTCCCTTTGAGTGGCTCATTTCAGCCATTAGGACAGTTGTGGAATAGCTAGTTACCCTTGTGGGGTTAAGGCATTAAATTTCTTAAAATTATATTTATAACTCTTTTTTATATAGATGACCCAAGTTTATTGGAGAAAGGTGGGAAAATAATAAAAAAGAAAATCGGTCATAATCTTCTACCTAGAGATAAGCACTGTTAACATTTTGGTATATTCACCTGAAGCTCCCCAGACTTCTGTATATGTGTATAAAATATATTTATATATTTCATGCGTGTATTTCATGTATACTTACACATATATGTTTCAAAAAATAGTATCATGCTCACCCACTATTTAATAACTTGCTGTTGGGGCGCCTGGGTGGCGCAGTCGGTTGAGCGTCCGACTTCAGCCAGGTCACGATCTCGCGGTCCGTGAGTTCGAGCCCCGCGTCAGGCTCTGGGCTGATGGCTCAGAGCCTGGAGCCTGTTTCCGATTCCGTGTCTCCCTCTCTCTCTGCCCCTCCCCCGTTCATGCTCTGTCTCTCTCTGTCCCAAAAATAAATAAACGTTGGAAAAAAATTAAAAAAAAATAATAATAATAACTTGCTGTCCACACCCAACAGTATAAATGCATATTTTTCTTTATCAGAAATATAAATTTATATCAGCATTTTAAATAGCTATATAATATTTTGTTTTATGGCTGGTCCTTTTTTTTCCTGGTCCTTATTTATTTAGCAAATTGGTAGACTTTTAGGTTGCTTATATTTTTTTAATGCCTCAAAGTACGTATTTGTACATATTTCTTTGGATACATGTCTCATTATTTACTTAGGATAAATTCCTAAGGTGTAATTTTGGGGTCAAAGAGTGTAAATATTTGAAAACCTATTGATACATACGACCAAATTCCTCTCCAAAAAGTACGTACCATTTATTTTCTCAACATCCACAAATGAGGGTATCCTTTATCCCATATCTCTTCAACACCATAAATGATCATTCTGTTTATTCCTTGTCAATATGATCAGCTAACATGGTATCCTTTGTTGTTAATGTACAATTTAAAAAGTTATGACTAAGACTGGACTTTTTTCCATGTTTCTTCTTTTGTGAATTTCTTATTTATGTATTTTTTTTTTCGAAAATCAGTAAAACTTTGCTCTGTTCTTTCACCATTAACAGAAAACTAGGGAAAGCAA